>NC_140466.1:30079347-31279347 GCF_051167445.1 Perissodus microlepis | reverse complement strand
CCTCTAAATTTGTGACACGCCATTTCCTCTCCAGATTACGAGTCATCTGCTTTAGGGTACGTGTTTGAGAATTATACCACGGAGTCAGGTACTTCTGATTAGAGACCTTAGTTTTCACTGGAGCTACAGTATCCAGAGTCGTACGTAGTGAGGAGGTGAAATTATTAACAAGATAATCGACCTCTGTTGGGGTAGCGTTCAGATAGCCGCTCTGCTCTGTGTTGGTGCAGGGCATTGAAGATGATAACAGTGGGTGGATTATATTCTTAAACTTAGTTACAGCGCTTTCAGAAAGACATCTACTTTGATAAAATCTACTCTCCACTGCTGTGTAATCAATTATTGTAAATGTAAATGTTATCAGGAAATGATCAGACAGGAGAGGGTTTTCAGGAAACACTGTTAAATGTTCAGTTTCTATGCCATATGTTAAAACAAGATCTAGAGTGTGATTAAAGTGGTGGGTGGGTTCTTTTACATTTTGAGAGAAGCCAATTGAGTCTAATAACAGACTAAATGCCATGTTGAGGCTGTCATTTTTAGCATCTACATGGATGTTAAAATCACCCACAATAATTATTTTATCTGAGCTCAGAACTAAATCAGATAAAAAGTCTGAGAAATCAGACAGAAACTCTGTGTAAGGCCCAGGTGGACGATAGATGATAACAAGTAAGACTGGTTTCTGAGTTTCACAGCTGGGGTGGACAATGTTAAGCATCAGGCTTTCAAATGAATTAAAAGTCTGTCTTGGTCTTTCATTAATTAATAGGCTGGTGTGAAAAATTGCTGCCACACCGCCCCCTCGGCCTGTGCTTCGAGATTTCTGGTAGTTAGAATGACTCGGGGGTGTTGATTCATTTAAACTAACATAATCATCCTGCTGCAACCAGGTTTCTGTAAGGCAGAGTAAATCAATTTGTTGATCAATTATTAAGTCATGTACTAACAGAGACTTGGAGGAGAGAGACCTAATATTTAATAATCCACATTTCACTGTTTTACTCTTTGGTTCAGATGTGGATACTGTACTGTTCTTTCTTTTTGATTGTTTATGTTTAAGTTGTTTGTTGCTGGTTTTTAGTTTGTTTTTTGTCTTTTTGGAAGCTGACACAGTCTCTATGGTGATGGGTTTTTGGGGGGGTAGCAGGAGGAGAGAAGCTGCAGAGAGGCGTGTAAGACTGCAACTCTGCTTCCTGGTCCCAACTCTGGATAGTCATATTTTGGGGGGTTTAATAAATTTGTCCATATTTCTAGAAATGAGAGCTGCTCCATCCAAAGTGGGATGGATGCCGTCTCTCCTAACAAGACCAGGTTTCCTCCAGAAGGTTTGCCAATTATCTATGAAGCCCACATCGTTTAAATAAGCCCATATCATCAGGCCTTGACCAGTGTGCTTGACAACTGGTATGAGGTGTTGTCCAAATGTGGTGCTGTGCATTAGTCTAATTTTTTAAGTCTTTTTCTAATTGTACTGCCCTGAATTTTAACATTTAACATGCTAACAGAGGCCTGTAGAGTCTGAGATGCAGTTTCTTTGAGGATTGCATGGTCTGAGTTTGGGGTGAAGTTGCTGGGACGTCTACCCCTAGGAAGATTGACAACTGTTTTGAATGTTTTTCACTTGTCGATAATCTTTCTCACTGTAGAATGATGGACTTCACGTGTGAAGAAAACACGTTAGTGTAAAGGATACAAATCTGGTACTTTAATACAATTCAGAGGTCATACAGATGAAATCACATTATAAACTTAAATAAATTAATGAGTAAAATTATGCATAATTTCTATATTCCAGAAACATCATTTTCATTACTCCTACCTGAAAGGCTGAAAAGAGATTTGATTTTTCTGAGTCTTTCTCCAGACAAACTACATTCAAAGCAGCTCAGTTAAACATGTGACATGGCTACATATTATTATATGTTCATCTAAAACCTGACAGTGCTGACAGTGAGAGCAGAGACATGTGACACTGTTAGTGGTTATTTTGTGGTACAGACAAAAACCTAACAGAAGAGAAACCTGCAGACACAATGGCTTTGATGTTTTCATTAATGGCATCAGAAGCACACAAAGTAAAGTGCTTAAGATTAGAGCTCTTCAATCTCAATTGGATTTCAATTTCAACTTATTTCTACTGTAATTTATATTCCAATAAAGTGAGCGTAATCCACTGATGGATCAAGAAGCTGCAGTGTCTTTGCTGTGATGGTAAACGTTTATCATTGGAGAAAAAAATCACCATATTAACAAACGTTTCTTTATTGAGCACACAGTGGCTCGATAGTGGAGTAGAGATCAGCTGTGTGGTTTTCACTGAAGGGCAGTCTGCTGTAGTGATGATCATCCTGCCCTGCTGACTGAGCTGAGATGTTTTCATACATGAGATAAAGGTTCATCTGAGGAGACGAGACAGTGATCATGTTTTCATGTTAAACTGCATCAATAACTAATAGCTGGTTGTTTGTTGTTAGTTGTCATTATTGTCACAGATTCTAAAACAGAACCTCTCTGACAAACTGAACCTAAACCCCCAAAAAATGATTGAAAGAAGAAATGAGAAACAAAGTCATTGACATCTTAAAAGGGTTGCAAAAGCATTTATAAGGCTTTGGGGCTCCAATGAACCATGATGAGAGCCAACAGATTATTTTTTTTTCCAAAGTGGACAGCTTTTGCTGAAGTGCAGCTTTTGCTATAACGGTCCACTTGATAATCATACTTTAGGTGTTTGTTACGATTTTTTTATTTTTATATTGAGTTATTACAGTCACAACAGACATGACCGGGGAATGGATAAGAGAAAGGAGAAAAAAACACGTATAGGGAGCCGTAGCCCTGCCCCCCAGGACATGAAGCAGGCATTAAAGACACCCGGGACCCAGACATCCAGAGGATAAGAGCCCCAGGAGTACCATTGGAGGGAAAGTCGGGGTACCCACTAAGAAAAGAGATGAGGAGTGCCTCGGACAGGAGTCACCCAGGATCCATGGTGCTGAAGCCTTGGCGATGAGCCCGCAAGCTCTGCCTGCAGCCTGCTAGCCTGCCAGAGACCCTTGGGCCCCCACCTCTCAGCAGGCCCTGGACAAAGCCAGGGGGACCAGGCCCCACCAAGCAGCAGCTGGCGGGTGGGGCACCAGCCACCGCAGGGAGCATGGTAGGGGGAAATAGGCCCCCACACCTGGGGCAGCATGAGATGTTCTGAGAAAGGTGGAGTCTAAGACACAACCTGACACACACACATACATTCCTATTGCTGCAATGTCTCTGAAATTCTGTAAAGTTTATGGATTGGAAGTCCTCTTTTTACTGTTGCACAAAAACAAATAAATTGGTGAAAGGATAAAACATTTCATTTCACAGTTTAAACATGACTGGTCTTAGAGATAACACAATAATGTTCACCTAATACACAAGAAGACAGTGATAGGGAGAAGTATTAAACCCAGCAGAGCTGCAGAAACTCCTGCAGCTGCTCGTATCCGTGTTCCTGTGATACTTTGGACAGTGAGAGTCTTTGGAGCAGAGCTGATATCTTTGTTGGTTTTCACAGCACACGAGTAGCTTCCTGCATCCTCCCTGCTGACTGGGTCTAGGATCAGATGTTTGTTCTGGTTCTCTCTCGGGGTCAGAGGTCGACTGTTCAAGTACCAAATGTAGTTTGTGTTGTCAGTCAGAGGACAGCTGGTACTGCAGGTCAGTGTGACTCTCTGACCCTCTGTCACCACTGCAGAAGGACTCATCTTCACTCTCAGCTCTGAAAAACACTCAGACTGGTCAGTAAATGTAACACAAACTAGTTCTCATTAAAGAGAAAACAGGATTTGGTGCTTTGGATTTTCACTAACTTCTGAAGAGCGCAAGAAGCATTAAAAAACTCTTTGTAGCCTTTTGACTTAATAAAACATAATCATCACCTGAGGAAAATTCCTGCATCTTTTTCTTGTCAATTCAGTTGAAAGCATTGCAGAGGATATTGTGTTGACAGTTGTTTTTACATATATAATGACAAACCATAATTACCTGTGACAATCAGAGTAACTCCAGGAAAATCAGACTCTATCACTTCTTCATTTTCTGTTGTGATTGTAAACCTGTGTTCCCCTGAGTCATCTTTCTTCAACTTCTTTAATCTGAGGATGTTTTGGTTCTTCATGCTGTTATCATACTCCACATGATCTGCATCCTCAGTCAGCTGTTCAGCTTCCTCCTCAGCATTTCCCTTAAATTTATACCAACATTTAGACTGTATCTGCTCGTAGTCAGGATGTGAGTATTTACAGGAGATGTTGACTGAAGATCCTTCCAGAGCACAGATTCTGCTGTGGACATAATTCAAACTCCAGCAGGAATCATCATTTACACCTGAAATATCAATGAAACAGAAATATAACATACATACATAAACAGAAATAATTTACAAATCATTTCCATTTATGTATGCTCTTGTATCACATATGTAAATGATTCCCCTTGATCATAAATTTTTAATCAATTGCTATACAAATATTTTATCAGGACCTGTAAGATATACAGTAAATTATTGATTCAAAAAAACTGTTTTCAGAAAAAAAAACTCAGTGAATTATTACAAAATCATTACAAAATATATAAAATTATTGCAAAATAAGCACTGACAATTGCCAATAGCTATAACAGAGACTCACACGTCATACAATAATGAGTCAAAATAGCCTAAAAATGCAAAAGAACAACATCTGTGACTGTTCCAACAAAATAAAACATTATCAGATCTTAAAAATGGTGTTTAACACATTATTATTGTAGCATTAAAATTTACAGTGTTTCTGTTATTGTGGTCAGATATTCTAACAACAACACGGAACAATCAACTGTACCATAACTGTTCTATTTTGTAAGTTTACAGACAATAAGTAATAAGTTTACTCACAGACGTCAGCAGAGCGCACATCCTCAAGACCTTTTACAGCACAAGACAAACTGTCATGATTAGAGCTGGAAACTAGAATCTGTTTTCCCTCCTGCACTGTAGGCTTTCTGTTCTCATACCACACAAAGGAAATCAGAGGGTCAGTCAGAAAACAGCTGCTGTTACAGGTCAGTCTGATGTGACCTCTGTGTTCAGCAGGAGTCCTCTGGACATGAATTTCTGTTGGGAGATGATAAACACATTTTCCACCAGTTCATCTCTGTCATGTCAAATAAATTAACAAATAAAAATGAAGTTTCAAAGTGCAGTTTGTCCAGAACTTCACCTCTGGGATATGTGATGGAGCAGGACTCGTCCACTGATGTCTGCTGAGAAGAACACATTCTCCCTTTAGCATAGGTCACACTGAAGCAGGTCGGAGTTACAGAACCTGAAAAACACCACTGATGTTTAAACAGTGAAATTATTCACGTCTGTCGGACATTTCATAACATGATGAGGAGGTGTCCATCATGACTCACCCACAGAGACTTCAGGGGCTCTGAGATCCTCGTAGCCTTTGACAGCACAGGAGTATGTGACTGCTTCCTCACTGCTGAGCAGCTCTTGGTACCAGGGAGACCAGTCCTCATAGAGAAACTCTCTGTTCTTGTACCAGATGTAGGCTGCAGGCTTTTCAGTCAGAGGACAGCTGCTGCTGCACATCAGTGTTACTGTCTGTCCCTCTGTGGCAGGAATCACCTTTACCTGCAGCTCTGAGAGGTCACATGACCAACATGAATACACTGATCATTCATAAACTCATTCATTTGTGATGCATTTGTAAAAAGAACTGTACCTGTAACTTGGAAATTAATTCCACTTTGTTGGCACTTTGATCTGTCAGCAGTTTTAATGCAGCAGTAAAAATTTACATCACTCTCTGTCAGATTATTGATTGTTAGAGTGAAATTACTCTCTGCTGACATGCTGTACTTTACATGTGTTTCATCTGTAGTGAACAATATCTTGGAGATAGTCAAGTATCCAGTGTACCAGCTATTTCTTGCAGTGGGATGTTGATGTGAGCAGGGCAGATTCACTGATGAACCTTTCAAGGCACAGATGCTGTTTGGTTTTCCCTGAACACCTTTAACACAACATGTGATTAGAAAACATGGTGAACATTTATGCTAACTTTCTTTTCTGTGCTAATCTGTGATGACAGCATGTTACTGTGAAGGATCACAATCTGGGGCTTTTGATACGCTTGACAGTTCAGAACAGATAGACTTTTCTCTTTTCTCAAATAAACTTGTAACTTTTTTCTACATTCCTGACACATATTCCTTACAGTTGTCATGAAGAGAAACAAATTATTCTTACCTGAGAGGCACAGAATGAAACCCAGAAACAAACATCCAGCTTCTGCCAATAACATAGCTGTTATTAATTTTAACTTCTAACCAGAAAAAGTTGGCTGTATGAATATTTTAAAGGCCTAGTTACTGCCGCTGTTCATATTAAACTTGAAAAAGTTTCAGAAACCGGAATCAATCAACAGCCATCCAAGAGGATAGACTGAATGCAGAGCTGATTTAAGTGTTTCTCCAAGCTGCATTCAGTTTTAATACCGTCGCTTCCTTGTTTATCAATCATTTCTTTCACTACAAAGAGACCTCTAGTGTAGAACTGATATACTGCAGCAGATATTCAAAATCATATTGGATTCATGTTAATGTAATTCTCATCAACGTGACAGGTAAGACCTGAGTCTGGGAACCACCTTTGGTAGGCGGGGCTGTTTTTCCTCTTTATAATCACAGGTGCAGTTAATTAGTTGATCTCCTGTTTGAATCTGGGGCTGTCTGAATGCCTGGTCTAAGCAGTGCTATTTGGCCTTTTAATCTTTCTAAGACAGCTTGATTTAGGTTTTATACAGTGTTGGGGAGTAACAGAATACATGTACTGCTGTTACATATTTAAAATATAACAATACTTTTATGATGTATAAGCAAAGTCCAACATCCTAAACTCTCACAGGAGCCATTTTATAGTGACTTAATTTCTGTTTAAATTGTTGAAATCATCACATCACACTGGCTTTAATACTAATCTTCATATCTACTTGTTATCCAGTTATTTAACAATGGATGCTCAACATCTTTAACAGCACAAGAGAAGCTTTCTGAAGAGTCTGTACAGTAAAGTCTTAGTGTTTAGCATCTCATAATATGATGAGAACTTGAACTAAGCTTTTCAAAAGCTAAATGTGGCCTGAAAGAGGTACCTATTTCAATATGAATTATCCTTAGTGGCAATGGACTGAGTAAACTTGGAGAACACATCAGTAAGAATCAATACATTTTTATGATCATCAACAGAGGGTTCAAGGTATTAGAAATTAATTGCTAGAATCTGATTAGGCCTTCCAGCCATGAGGTGACCCATGGTTGTTTTAGGTCTGGAATAAACTGCCTTAGCCTGAACACTGTGTTCACATTGCTGACAATGATCCTCAACCTCTAAACACACCTGGCCTATAACATCTCTTCCGTATCAAGTTTTCAATTCTGCCTATCCCCTGGTGACTATGCCCATTATGCAAGTCATGCAAAACCTCATTCCTGAAGCTCTGAATGAGCTAGGGATGCAAAACTTGGGACAAAGCGGTGATAATAGCTAGCAAACCCTAAGAATGACCTTAACACAGCAACAGAGCTAGGGGTTTAGATATCCAGCAGATATTTTGTCTGGGTCATTTGCTAACCCATCCTTGGAGATCGCATGCCCAAAGCACTTTACCTCTGTCTTCAAGGAGCAGCATTTTTCCAACTTAGTTTTCAAGTTTAGAATCTGCAACGTCTCCAGAACTGCTCCTGAGTACTGGATATGCTCATCTACTGTGGCAGAAAAGACAATTACATCATCCAGATACAACAATAAACATTCTGGGTGATTCTGGGAACAAAACATTTACTCCATCAATCTCTGAAAGTGCTTGGTGCATTACAGAAACCAAATGGCATGTGATTAAATTCAAATAACCCAAAACAAGTACAGTTATCCGGCTCAGCAACAGGGCCCTGATTGTAGCCACTAGTCCAAGGCCAAAAACCAGCATCCACTGGACAACACATTCAAGGATTCCTCAATTCAAGGCAGGTGAAAAGCATCCTGCCTAGTCCTTGAATTCAACAGACGGTAATCCACACAAAGCCTCAGTTGCCATGGTAAAACATTTTTCTGCTCCTACCTCCTCCAACAGACTGGTCAGGCCATCTGATTGGCTTACAATTTCAACTTGGCACAAAGTGCCAAGCTGACTGTGGGGTGGCAAAATGGCCTCAGTTAATCCCACATTGGTGATGGGGATAAATACAGCTTGGGGATAAATGACCACTCTCACCAAAGGTGGAGAAGAAAGGAATCCATGAGGCAAACCTGTATCTAATGGTTCAAAAAGCGCACTTCCATTGCGGGCTAAAGGTGCTTTTCAACATGTGGTAGGTACAAATTTCATTGTGCCTGCTGGGATGCAAATTCTTCTCCTACATTTAACTCTCACTGGGCCACTAACCTGTACTTCAGGCTGCAGCTGGGCGGTGTGCTAAAGCCTGCTGCCAAAGATCTTCCTGCACTAAAGGAAGGTAAAAAAGAGTAGGGCTATGTTCCAAAAATAGCTCCCTATAGCACTCACTGATCACATTCATGCCAAGATCTCCACATATTTCTGAGTTGGGGTTGGCCTCCAAAGGATCTATAAAAACTAGCACGCCACTATTGGGTATTTGCCAGCCTAACACCTGACAATCAAATTCCAGGTAGCCTACATAGGAAATATCTAGCCCATTAGCTGCACTTAACCACAGCCAATGGCATGATTTCAGTTTATCTGGACGCTAGTTCTTAAACTGTTTGGCAAAGAAAACTTTCTGTGATGGTAGTAACCATGGACCCAGTATCTAGTAAACATGAGACATCTACCCTTCACATGTTAATGTAACCTTTGGACAGGATCCTGACAATTGGGGTGGGGGGGGTGGGGGCAGATATTTGAAAATTGCAACTGTTGGAGCCAGTTATGTCCCCATCTGATATGTGGCTCAGCATAACAGAGGGTACTAGTTTACTGAGCACACATTAAAGGTGCACTGAAAAGATGAGCTCCTGCTAGGGGCCATAGACTCAAATGCTACTACCGTCTCATGATCACAATCTTTAGCTAAACGGCCAGGTTTTTGATGCCATCTGCAAATAGCCTTCCTTCCTCTCTGCATAAAACTAGGTTTACTTCTTGTATGAGCAAGTCTCAACTCATGTATAAGCTGGGTCTGCTGCTGTTTTAACATTTGCTTAACCTCTGCCAACTCTGACCCAACAGTATCCATTGGCACATTTACCTGTATAGTGGATGCTGTACACTGACGGGACAGAATAACTCCTGAACCGGCCTTGTTCTGCTCCTACTCACCTTTCCCGCTCCCATCTAAGGTCTTCATCTCTGACAGTATATCATAGTCTGGATGCTCACAAAAACAGTCCTTTTAAGCTCACGGCTCAAATTTCCATCCCCAAACACACTATAAAAACTGATGTCTAAGGAGCTTGGAAAGAAAAGCGTCTGGACTTCTTTAAGTTGCTTAAAGACATTTCACCTCTCATCGAGAAGCTTCTTCAGTTCTAAGAGTCAAATGGTGGAGAATCCCAGATTTAAACCCAGTGGGAGTATCCCCCCAAAGAGGGACAAAGGACCCCTGATGATCCTCTACCTAATCACATGAGCCAAGGTATTAGATTAGGAGCCAGAAACCCACCCCCAGAAAGCAGCAGCTTGGCAATCTGCAAATTAAAGCAGGACATCACACTGAACAATTTACCTCAGAAGGAGTATCCCTCCCACTTTTCTTCATATCCGTTTTTAAGTGACCTATCTCCAGGTTAGGGTCGCACCCTAATAAGTATCGGCAAGCTGTGGCGAAGTCCACTACCAAACTCCACCAAAACTCAAGCACAACATTTGATGTGACCTACCACTCCAATAGAAGACTATGGAATCCACATCAAGCTGTCGTAGAAAAGTAAAAAAGGCCAAATAGAACAGCTTAGACCAGGCGTTCACACAAGCGATACAGAACAATGATCCTTATACAACTATTGCAAGAGCTTGGTCGGCATAGCCGGCAATAAGTCTTACTTGTTTCTGGTGGGTGATGGACTCCGCCAGGGCTGCCCTTTGTCTCTAATTCTGTTTATAATTTTGATGGACAGAATTCTAGATGTAGCCAAATGGCATGAAGGCTTCAACTTGTGTGGTCTCAGAATCACATCTCTGCTTTTTGCAAATAATGCAGTTCTGTTGGCTTCATCAGGTGATGGTCTCTAGCCCATACTGGTCTCTAGCTGAGTGTGAAATGGTGGGGATGAGAAACAGCACCTCCAAATCTGAGACGTGAGTGGGAGATTGACAGGTGGATTGGGGCTGCAGCTGCAGTGATGCGGGCTCTGTACCGGTCTGTCGTAGTGAAGAGAGAGCTGAGTGTAAAAGTGAAGCCCTCAGTTTACTGGTTGATCTACGTCCCTACCCTCACCTATGGCCACAAGCTTTTGCTAGTTCCAGGCATGTCCCACTGAGAGGAGGCCCCAGGGCAGACCCAAGACATGCTGGAGAGATTATATCTCTCGGTTGGCCTGTGAAGCCTTGGTTTTCCCCTGGATAAGATGGAGGAGGTGGCTGGTGAGAGGGAGGTCTTGGTCTTTGCTTAGGCTGCTGCCCGTGGTACTAGTTTACTTTACTAGTTTACTATATTTATAATCCACATATACCATAATGGTTTCCTAAATGTTGCCAATACAAACAAAGTAGTAAACCTAAGTAAGTCACATTTTAAGCACAGTTTAAAAAAATAAAAAATAAAAAATAAAGCCTTAATGTCAATTCAAACAATGGCAGTGAGAAACAAAGTTTAAAATAGCACTACAGGGTGGGCCATTTATATCGATACACCGTAATAACATGGGGATGGTTGGTGATATTAAAGTCCTGTTTGTGGCACATTAGTATATGTGAGGGGGCAAACTCCTCAAGATGGGTGGTGACCATGGTGGCCATTTAGAAGTCAGCCATGGCTGTATCCAAGATGCATCTTGGATACAGCTTTTGTTTTTTCAATAGGAAGAGGCCATGTGACACATCAAACTTATTTGTAATGTCACAAGAAAAACAATGGTGTGCTTGGTTTCAACGTAACTTTATTCTTTCATGAGTTATTTACAAGTTTCTGACCACTTATAAAATGTGTTCAACGTCCTGCCCATTGTGTTGGATTTCAATGCAACCCTCTTCTCCCACTCTTCACACACTGATAGCAACACCACAGGAGAAATGCCAGCACAGGCATCCAGTATCCGTAGTTTCAAGTGCTGCACATCTCGTATCTTCACACCATAGACAATTGCCTTCAGATGACCCCAAAGATAAAAGTCTAAGGGGGTCAGATCGGGAGACCTTGGGGGCCATTCAACTGGCCCACGACGACCAATCCACTTTCCCTGAAACTGTTCATCTAGAAATGCTCGGACCTGGCACCCATAATGTGGTGGTGCACCATCTTGCTGGAAAAACTCAGGGAACGTGCCAGCTTCAGTGCATAAAGAGGGAAACACATCGTCATGTAGCAATTTCAAATATCCAGTGGCCTTGAGGTTTCCATTGATGAAGAATGGACCCACTATCGTTGTACCCCATATACCACACCAAACCTTCACTTTTGTTGTTCCAACAGTCTTGGAGGGATCCATCCAATGTGGGTTAGTGTCAGACCAATAGCGGTGGTTTTGTTTGTTAACTTCACCATTCACATAAAAGTTTGCCTCAACAAAATCTTCTGCGTGAACTGCTTTTCAGCTTCTACAAACATCTGGGAACCCAAATGCTGCAGTCTCACATGCATGATGCAGAATTTCAAAATTTCACTCCTAATACATGTAGTGTTTGATTTGGCATTGTCTTTTAGCCAAAGTCTGAATGTCAGCAAACTTTTGCTGCTGTCTTGTGACAAAAGGGTTAACTGCAGGTAGCTCTGCATGTTTGAGTTGGCAGTTTTAAACCAGATGCAAGCTCGATGGGGATTTGTGTCTCTAGCTGGAAGTGAACCAGCAAACTTTCACTTTTCTCTCTTTAAAGAACTGTCTGTTTCCATTATCTAGTAATCACTCTGTGCAGATTGAGTCCCCAGCTGTCTCAGGAGGTGATGCTGGAGGAGGTGAGCGATGCAGTGTAGTGTATGAAAAGAGGGAGGTCCTCCAGTATGTGGAAAAATACTAGTGGAGAACTGAAAGCACAAGAAAATCACAACTGAATGAGTCAGTTTAACTAATGTTCCTTTCACTATTACTCTGAAATTGAGTGCAAAGCAGTATATATGGAAAGCCAACACAGGAAACACATGACGTGCTAAAGCCTCTTTAAAGATGTTTTACAGCATCTGGTCACCTTATAATGATCCTGCTGCTCAAGTTTACTTTTAACACATTAACCAGTGAAAAGGTTGTACAGCTTATCCCTTTGTGGACTGAGTAAAGAGGAAATGTATACTGTCTAAAACAGTGTCAAGTGACCATCGAGAAAAGAGTTGCATTCCTTCTCTTTTCTTTTTCTCTTGTTCCTCATTCTCACTCCAGCACTTACAGGGACACTCCTATGACTGATTTGTTTTTTGCAGAAGAAGTAGGCAAGGAATTACTTAGCATTCTTTTATTTATCTGTTTTACCTGACATAATCCTGTAATACAATGGTATGTTAATAAAATGTATGAATAACATTTGAAATTGGTCTTGTTTTAAATAATCCCAGTCAGGCTCCTATATTTTATTAAGAAGTGTGGCCATCAAAAAAACATTGGTGCACAGGTTTAATTTAACTCAACTTTTATAAAGACAGAAGTAGACACAAAAGTGAAAAAACCTTGGACATTAATTGTAATGATAATGTGCATGTCAAATTACCTATATTTTCAAAAGTAGTCATATTACAAACCAAAAAAATAACATAATGCACATGATTATGGCAAATACTGAAAACACATGAGAACCTTTGGATATTATAAAACATATTATGTGTAACAATAAAAGTAGACAAGGCATCATAGGGACCCCGGCTTATTAAAACGTAAAATTTATATCTGTAGCCTAAATAAAAGCAAAAGTTGAAAAAAGAATTACTTACTAAATACTATATTTTATTAAAATATCCAATTAACTGGGTATATGTCATCTGACGGCAGATTTTTCATGTTGGTTGAGAATTTATTTTTGTTATCATTAGCTTGCTCCAGAATGCTTCTAGCAAGTCTTGAAACTTGACATAATTGCATCTGGGAACTTGGGAAGTCATTTATGAATCTCTAAATCCTGTGTGTCCAACTCCAGGCCTCGAGAGCTACTCTCCTGTAGCTTTTAGATGCATCCCTATTCCAATACAGTTGAATCAAATGATTGGATTACCTCTTCAGCATGCCATCAAGTTTGGCAAAGGCCTGGTAACAAGCCATTCATTTGATTCAGGTGTGTCAGAACCAATGTTCCCTCTAATTTTTCATGTGTCTGAGCGAACACACAAACTCCCTGAGCGGTCCCTTGGACCACTGTGAGCAACATCAGACGTGTGCACTGTGGTCACGCCAGCATCGAATCCATCCAAGTTACATGGTTTATTAAAATAATCAAATTACAGCATTTACATTTATGTTAGACTACTTTTAATTAAGTGCTTTAGCCCAATTACAATGAAAATTTAAAAAAAATCTTGTTCATGACCTGTGTAGTATGTTAACACTATTGGAAGTAAAAATAACTTGAACTCCAATTTTGAAAACACAACTTTCTTTTTTTTTCTGACTTGTATTATGAGTCTGTGGTTTGGGGGAGAGTCCTGTAACTCTCTGTCTGCAAAATACAGTATATAATGAAAAATTAATTATATAGTTACTTCTTCAAAAAAGTAACTGAGTTTTGCAAACAAAGTTTTTTGCAGCTGTTTACCTAAAAATGCAGCCAAGGCGTTTTTTTTTTTAAATAAACATTTTTAAAATATTTACAGAACAATCAGCTGTTCTGCATCAAATTTGATGCCACAGAAATTATTTGTGTCACTCCAAAAAATAATTTCTGTCCACTATGAGATAAAGGAGAACAACAGCCTGATACCTGCAGGCCTGACAACAGATGTATCACTCCTGTAACACCTGTAACATTCAGAAGTCGCCTCATTGTTCCGACACACAACAAAACTATTGACTACACTACACACCAACTACACAAGATTTGCGCTAAACGTTGCAAATCTCTCACATCTCAAAACACTTCCGTCACTCCTAAAATGCCATGTTGCCATATAATTTTTTGATTGGTCGACATGGCACATTTTTCCACCAATATGAAAGGCTGGGCGGGGTGGGGGGGGGGGGGCTGGTTTTGTTTTTGCTCACAGGCGGAGAGTGCTTTTGAGCGTTTTCCTTATAAACGCCGTTTTTACCGTTTCTTCCCGCAGTAAATATAAACAACTATAGTATTCAGGAAAAAAACAAACAAACATTGCAGATATTTTTATCATAACTCTGGTTTTACGTGGCCTATCAACACAATTTAAAAATTGCTATAAAGTCCACACTTTTTCCGTCAATTGTTCCGTCTGTCCTGCTCACATCTCCAATGGTTGTATACGTTGCCATTAACGTGGCTTCACTCCACATCAGCCACGCCGCTTTGCTAGCTAAAACACCGGTGTCGGCACATAAGGACGCTGTCATAGCCTGTCAACGACGTTGATTAGCTGCATATAAACGAATGTGAATCGCATTATTGGCTGGACTATGGGATAAGGTGGCATCGTTCTAATCCCATACTGGAGCAGCCAGTCACTTACTGACTAACACTGCAAAACAGAATTGTTATTATTTTATTATTTATTTTAATTTCAATTCAAGTTAGATTTTTTGTCTGTGCGCAACGCAGATTTTCTGTGCGCAGAGACCGTGCCAGCAGTGCGCAATTGCGCACGCGCGCAGCTTAGAGGGAACGTTGGTCAGAACAAGGATGTGTCTAAAAGCTGCAGGACAGTAGCTCTCCAGGACTGGAGTTGGACTTTCCCCCACCTGGAAGTTGTGTTTCTATGACCTCTTATCCTGTTGTCAACTCTGCAGTCTTGGAGTAACCAGTCTCTCTCTTCTGTAGTGTCTCTGCAATGGCTAAAAGTCTACAAGAGTAACTTGCTTGCATAACATAACCATAACCTGGCAAAACATCTCTGACTTGCAAACCTGCTAGTCAACAGTGTTGATTAAAACAGTAGATGATAGTTAAATAGGTTAAATAAGACTCCCAGTTTGATACTAAAAAGTAATAACTCCTAAGATGGCACATTTTTGGGAAACGGTTCAAATGCGTTATGTATTCAGTGGAAAATTCCAAGACTTAACTGAGATTTTGTAATGTGTGAAAGACTAGTGCTTTTAATTACACACTATACAAAAAGCACTGGTTTTGAGGCTTCCTCTTATTTGGTGTGAGGCAGAGCCTGAGAGCGAGCGTCTCAAGATCAAGAGCTGCTAAGCCTTCCTAGTCACTTAGTTTCAATTCCTATAAGCGTATCCATTAATGTTGTCAAGAGCACCCACAACACGTAAATACTCATCAAAAAAAGCCAACATCTCAACAAATTCACTCAAGTCCTGTACAGCCAGATGTGTTGTTATATTTTATCTTCTTTAGGTTGATGTGTTGTAAAGTTTCTAGGTGTCCAGAGCCTGTTCATTGAGCCTGAAAGTAAGAAAACTAGTGCATTAATTAAAATAATTCAATTAAAGTGTGATTTATATCCACAGAACATACTCACTCAGGAGCAGTCTTGTTTCTCAAGTCCACAACATCATAGGGGTGATGGTCCTGCTCTTGTGGTTGAAATGGCTGAATAGTGGAGTAGGGAGTCTCTGTTTTATTCTTGGACAAGCAGATTTCACTATAGTCAGGTTCCTCCTCTGCCAGCGGAGCTGAGAAGCTTTCATACTTGAAACCAAAGTGTAAGTGATGCTTAACAGAACAAACATTTCAAATTAAGTGGTGAAAAAGAGGAGTGGTAGGATTAAATGTGGAAAAGACTGTCCCTATACAGAAGCAAGATTATTAAATGTATTTTCTTTACCGTGGAGTTCTCCATTGTTTCATTTCTTGACCTCTTTTTTCTGGTCAGTGAAACAGATGAATATAGAAACAGGTGGGGCCAGGTTAGTGTGTGAACTTGAGATTGAATCTGGTTGATGTGAGAGACAAAACATTGATGTTCACCTGATCAAACAGCAGACAGTGAGAAGTACTAAAACCAGCAGAGCTGCAGAAGCTCCTGCAGCTGCTGGTGTCCATGTTCCTGTGATACTTTGGACAGTGAGAGTCTTTGGAGCAGAGCCGATATCTTTGTTGGTTTTCACAGCACACGAGTAGCTTCCTGCATCCTCCCTGCTGACTGGGTCTAGGATCAGATGTTTGTTCTGGTTCTCTCTCGGGGTCAGAGGTCGACTGTTCAAGTACCAAATGTAGTTTGTGTTGTCAGTCAGAGGACAGCTGGTACTGCAGGTCAGTGTGACTCTCTGACCCTCTGTCACCACTGCAGAAGGACTCATCTTCACTCTCAGCTCTGAAAGAGAAACATTGGTCAAAAAAATCTCTTTTATAGCAAATCTCCTCTGTGGCTTATGCATTAAATGTGAATTGTGAATAACAACAAAATGATAAATGAAGTGGTTCTTATATAACACTTTTCTACTCTATTTTGAGCACTCAAAGTGCTTTACACAACTTGTGCATTCACCCATTCACACTTTTTTCTACCATTTCTCAGTGCTTCATAACTAACATCCACATATATTCATACTCCGATGGATGCATTGGAGAGCAACATGGGTTTAGCATCTTGCCCAAGGATACTTGGCATGCAGACTGGAGCAGATTAGGATTGAACCACCAACCTTCCAATTAGTTGGTGACCTGTTACAGCCACCCTGTAACATATGATACATTACACTGTATTATTTTTTTTTTTTAACTAAAATGAAACCAAAATGCAGAAGCAGTGTGTTAAAAACTAGCAACATTTTATGATTATAGTATAGTAGCAGGTAGTAGCAGTAACATCTATAATAATTGTACAGAAATAAAGCTGACTACTTCATGGATTTCCCCTATCGTGAGTTAGTGCCTGCCTTTTGCTTAGTATTTTTTTGAATAAATAGTGGCACAGATATGCCATGTAATGTTGTTTATCTCAGGTTACATTTGAATGAACATTATGCATAAGTTTCTATGGTCTCACATCTGTCCGCTTCCAGGTGCTGCCAGCTAAATCTAAGCTTTATCACTCCCACTCTCCCACACCGTCAAACTGTGCCTTCACTGGTCTTGTCCAGTCACCTTCTCCTGGCCTTCTCCAGGCCAATCAGCATTCATGCTTCATACATTAAATTTCATTGCGCATCTGTCATTCTCCTTTGCAAATGCCTTCGCACAACCCACCTCCCCTGCATCTCTAACACTCAAGCACCCAAGCTCCATTCGAGCCACCTTCTTCACCTCTACAATCAGAGTCTAGGCTCTGATACAGACTGAGCAGCATTATTCTGAAAATTTTCACAATTTGTACATGCAGTTTTTTGCAGGTTAGTGAACCTCTGCCCATTTTTACATGTGAGAAACTCTACATGTTCTTTTTATTTCTTATTACAGACCTGCTGCCAATGAAACTAATTAGCTGCAAAACTTCCTCCAATTTGCTTTACTCTTGCCCCATCCCAACATTTTTGAGAAACATTTCTGGCATCAAATTCATAAGAAAAATATATTCTTATATGTTTGATTTGTTTTCTGTTTTATATTGTGTGATTTTTACAAATCACTGCATTGTGTTTTTATTTTGAATTAATTCAGATTTTATAATAAAGAATAATATAGCAGAAACATTTTTGCCTGGCTAAAATAGTTTCTTCTTTTTTCTTTCCTAACTGATCATACTAACATCAGAACATGCATGGGTGAAAAACATGAAGACGCTATACAGGTGTCAATAGAGAATTGTATTTGTTTAGTAAGTATAAGCTTTTAATGATATAAGTTTATTTGTGATAGAATGCTGCATGATGATCTTTTCATTGCTCAGAACTGATTGTTCTTTATGAAACGTGTTCTGATATTTGTATCCGAATCTTTTCACAGCGATAGTAAGAAGTTGAACAAGCAGTTCTGACCTTGTGCACACACTAGAGATGGACCGATCCGATATTACGTATCGGTATCGGTCCGATACTGACGTAAATTACTGGATCGGATATCGGAGAGAAATAAAAAATGTAATCCGATCCATTAAATATCAAAAAAGCACCTCACAAAACTTGCGACATGGCGTAACTCGGCTCATAACCGTAGCAAGTCGGAAGAGTGTGCCTCGTGTGATAGAGCGGCTGTGTGTATTTGTAGCCTCACTACCAAACCAGCATTTCATCTCCGAGGAAGTTATCCCAGAGAGAAGTAAAGCAAGTGTGTAAGTTTGTAAAGTGTTCCAGCGTTAAGCTTAACAACCGATATATGGAGCGACTGCCTCTCTGTCCCTCTTCTGCTGCTACTTCAATCATGAAACTGATCAATGATCAGCTGATCGGCTTTTCTGTTGCGAGTCCGTCTCTCTTCTTTGTT
Source organism: Perissodus microlepis (assembly GCF_051167445.1). Lineage (NCBI taxonomy): Eukaryota > Metazoa > Chordata > Actinopteri > Cichliformes > Cichlidae > Perissodus > Perissodus microlepis. The sequence continues at coordinate 31,260,715 of NC_140466.1, read as the reverse complement.
TTTGGCCCACTTTGCACCAGAAAGAGGAAACCAGCGGCTGAACAACAGCAGCACGTTTAAGCTTGATAAGCTGTTGTTAGAATTTATTTAATATTACTTTCTACACCAGGATCTTTTTCTACGTAGCTGACGGCTGGTAACTGTGCAGGGGCGGATCTAGCAAAGTTTAGCCAGGGGGGCTGATAGGGCATGAACAGGGAAAAGGGGGCACAAAGACATACTTTTCTTTCTTATTCTCATTTAAAATGTCGAGCTTTTAATAAATAATTATCTGAATCTTACACCCAAAGTTTTAATCTGATGTAAAATGCATAGAAGTCCATTACTGTATAACTAACTATAACTATAAGTAACTATTAAGTCTAATATACCCTAGTAAGCTATAGTACTTTTTCCTTTGGGAAGATACCATCTGTGCAGTCTGCAGTTCTGTTGAAGAAAGATGTTAAATCTATTTAATTATTCTTGAAAAATAATTTATTTCTGTGCATTTTTTTTCACACTGCATCAAATTAAAGTTGATTACGTCAATTAAGCATCATGAGGTGGAGGGTGGGGGGGGGGTTCCCTATTTTTTTTTGCTGGGAGTTTGCAATCCTATTAGTTCGGTTGCTTAATATTTCTGCTAGGTACTCTTTAAAATACCAGAATAGGGAGGATGGAGAAGGTTTAAGTTTATTAGATTGATCAGTATTGCTGAACTATGAAATATTTTGGGTGCAGTGTATTTTTTACACACAGGTATAACAGAATAGCTTTAGTGTTGTTGTTTATTTAAACTTGAGTATGAACTTATACAAAATGCAGCAAGATATTTAAAAAACAGTTTTATTGATTAAAAAACACTATATCGGATTCATATCGGTATCGGCAGATATCCAAATTTATGATATCGGTATCGGTATCGGACAAAAAAAAGTGGTATCGTGCCATCTCTAGCACACACACACACACACACACACACACACACACACATACACACACAATCACATATGCACATGCTCATGTCACTGAACGAATGTATTAATTCCTGTTGTATAAATAAAGAAAGCAGACGGTGACAGAGTGCAAGTCCGTGAGTGTCTCTTACGTGTAGGATCGCTCTGTCACTAAAGACAACTGCAGTGTTTGTGTTTTCTAACTCAAGTGTCTCAGCTGAAGAATTGCGGGGTGATTTTAAGAAATCCCCTGTCAACAGGAAATGCAGAGTTTCTACCTCAGGTAGTGTTTAGAAATAAAATTAAGTCAGCATTAACATAGCATAAACATTTTATGAGTGGGTGAGAAGGTGGTTAGCACTGTTGCCTCACACCTGGTTCAAATCCAGGCTTCAGTCTCTCTGCATGTTGGAGCTGTGTCTGTGTGCACTCTCTCTGAGTACTCTATCTCACAAAGACATGGGTTTGGCCAACTGATGAAATTAACCATAGGCATTATGTATTATGCCTTAATCAAGATATGTCAGAAGTACAATATTTTCCTTTTTTGCACTTAAAACATCACTGTAGTATGGGTAGTGCATATATAGTGCAAAATTCACAAATACACAACAGTGGCAGTAAAGATTAGATGTTTATAGTTTTACTGCTGTTTACATTCACTGCCACTATCTTGGATGGGCCCTTGAAACTTGAAAATGGATATGCAGAAGAAATGAATGGCTCGAGAAATCTGATGATTGCATCATGCATTTGGTTGTATCTGTGTGATGACTTACATTACATATGTAAGACACAGTTGAATGATGGCTCTTCATATTCTTTTGTAACACAAAATGTACCTATTAAGAGCTAGTAGGTTTGAAAAATATAAAATTTTTACTCTTGCTTACTGACAAACCATAATTACCTGTGACAATCAGAATAACTCCAGGAAAATCAGACTGTTTCACTTCTTCATTTTCTGTTGTGATGGTGAACCTGTATTCTGCTGAGTCATCTCTCTTCAGCTTCTTTAATCTGAGGATGTGTTGGTTCTTCATGCTGTCATCATACTCCACATGATCTGCATCTTCAGTCAGGTTCCTCCTGACGTCCTCCTCAGCATTTCTCTTGACTTTATACCAACATTTAGACTGTATCTGCTCATAGTCAGGATGTGAGTATTTACAGGAGATGTTGACTGAAGATCCTTCCAGAGCACAGATTCTGCTGTGGACATAATTCAAACTCCAGCAGGAATCATCATTAACACCTGAAATATTGATGAGACACAGATATTTTAACTGAACTTGTCAAATCAGTTTATTTGATATATATATATATATTTAAACATAACAGATGTTGTGGGTCGGCTAACAACTGACAACAAATTACTACATAACAAGTAAAAAGTACTTTAAATTATTAATTAGTGATAAAAAATAAAAAACAACTAAATAATTTATAAGAATAAAATAATAACATTAAAAATATATAAATCAGGGAAGAAAATATATTCAGGAAAATGACAGACTAAGTTACTCTTGGCTGAGACTGAAAAAACTGAGGAGAAGTCGGGAGATGAATACTGTTAGTATCATAGATGAGCAGATCTGAAGATGGAGACAAGTCCAGAGTTTTGGATCTCCAGCTGAGAATTGTGATGTGATCATCAACATTTACAAAATAATTTATCACTCATTAATGATCAAGAAACTGACCTAGTTTCAGTCATTGTGGAAATGTACAGTTCATGAAGTTGGGGAAAACTGCAGTGAGCTGAGACTCAATAAGTCACTTGACAAACGTTTCTCCCACTGAAAATGCTATGTCCATATGAACAGAATGAACCGTTTTGGATTTACTAGTGTGATATTTAATAGACTTAGTATTAATTGCAAGAAGGGGTGATAATATTTTGAGAAACAAAAGCTTTAGTTCTTTGAAAGTGGAGAGACAATAAGTTTACTCACAGACTTCAGCAGAGCTCACATCCTCAAGACCTTTTACAGCACAAGACAAACCGTCTGAATAAGAGCTGGAAACCTGAATCTGTTTTCCCTCCTGCACTGTAGGCTTTTTGTTCTCATACCACACAAAGGAAATCAGAGGGTCAGTCAGAAAACAGCTGCTGTTACAGGTCAGTCTGATGTGATCTCTGTGTTCAGCAGGAGTCCTCTGGACATGAATTTCTGTTGGGAGATGATAAACACATTTTCCACCAGTTAATCTCTGTCATGTCAAATAAATTAACAAATTAAAATGAAATGTCAAAGTGCAGTTTGTCCAGAACTTCACCTCTGGGATATGTGATGGAGCAGGACTCGTCCACTGATGTCTGCTGAGAAGCACACATTCTGCCTTTAGCATAGGTCACACTGAAGCAGGTCTCTGTGATGGAACCTGAGAAAAAACAACAACTTTCAGTAAATTCATTAGATTCTGAAGAAAAAGTGTTTGTGTTTAACATCTCATAACATGATGAGGAGGTGTCCATCATGACTCACCCACAGAGACTTCAGGGGCTCTGAGATCCTCGTAGCCTTTGACAGCACAGGAGTATGTGACTGCTTCCTCACTGCTGAGCAGCTCTTGGTACCAGGGAGACCAGTCCTCATAGAGAAACTCTCTGTTCTTGTACCAGATGTAGGCTGCAGGCTTTTCAGTCAGAGGACAGCTGCTGCTGCACATCAGTGTTACTGTCTGTCCCTCTGTGGCAGGAATCACCTTTACCTGCAGCTCTGAGAGGATGATGGAGAACAACCTTTACAGTGATGTCATTTGGAAAGGAATCAATGAGTCACATGACCAACATGAATACACTGATCATTCATAAACTAATCAATTTGTGATGCATTTGTAAAAAGAACTGTACCTGTAACTTGGAGATGAATTCCACTTTGTTGACACTTTGATCTGTCAGCAGTTTTAATGCAGCAGTAAAAATTTGTATCTCTCTCTGTCAGATTATTGATTGTTAGAGTGAAATTACTCTCTGCTGACATGCTGTACTTTACATGTGTTTCCTCTACTGAGAACATTATCTTGGAGACAGTATCGTGTCCAGTGTACCAGCTATTTCTTGCAGTGGGATGTTGATGTGAGCAGGGCAGATTCACTGATGAACCTTTCAAGGCACAGATGCTGTTTGGTTTTCCCTGAACACCTTTAACACAACATGTGATTAGAAAACATGGTGAACATTTATGCTAACTTTCTTTTCTGTGCTAATCTGTGATGACAGCATGTTACTGTGAAGGATCACAATCTGGGGCTTTTGATACGCTTGAGAGTTCAGAACTTCAAAACAAGAAAAAAATCATGTTAACAGTAAATCTCTTAAGTGAGTTTGTTTAGGAAATTCACTTTAATTTAACTTCTTAGAAAAACCTGTAACTTTCTGCATCTTTTTTCTAGATTCCAGAAACATCATCACAGTCATCATGAGGAGGAGAAACAAATCATTCCTACCTGACAGACACAGAATGAAACCCAGAAACAAACATCCAGCTTCTGCCAACAACATGGCTGCTGTAGATTTTCTCTTCTAATCAAAACGTTGATTGTGTGAATATAATTTAGTCCTTGCTATGACTTCTGTTAATATCAAAATTGATAAAATATCAGAAATGTGAATAAATGTTCAAATTCATGAGCTGTCTAAGAGGAAAACCTGAATACAGAGCTGATTTCAGCGTGTCTGCAGGACAAACACGTTTTAACACGACCAAAGTCACTTCCTCCTTTATGATATTTTTTTTTTTCACAACAGAGCCCTCTAGTGAAGAATGCATGTTTGCAGCAGCTATTGGACTCTTACCTTTGAATTTAGAGTGGTTTTTTTTGTGTATTGTCACACTTCTTGTCTTTGTTATTTTTAAAATTTACAAAGCATCCCAATTAAATATGCTACATGACCACATTTCATTACATTTTCACCAAAAAAACAAAGTTGTTACTGTGGGCAGAGTAACAACAATGATGCGGCATTAGTGGTTATTGTGGTGCAGAAAAAGAAACCTACCAGAAACACTAACAGGCGTGATATTTTCATTTCATTGATCTGTAAATATACTTCAGTAAATGAGCAGTAAAGGTGGTCTATTGCTATATATAATAAATACATGTGTGTTTTTATATATTACTAGTATACTCACCTTTGTAAAGTCTAAATAAAAAAAATCAGACCAATCAGATTTACTGATAAAGATGCAGTGACTGGCCTATATTAGTATACAGAAATAGAAAAAAGAAGAAAAACGATTTAATTTTTTTTTTATAACACATCAAATGTCTTCACTGGGTCTATACTTCATCCATGACACTTTACCACACTATTTTAATATGCACCTATGCTGATTTTGTTTGGACGAGAGAGAGAGAGAGAGAGAGAGAGAGAGAGAGAGAGAGAGAGGTATTATATGAATGGTAGCATACAGTGTGAGCCTCTAAAAGCTGTGTGTACTGTTCAGTAATATTTGTACCCTCTTTTACTGTTTTTATTCACATTTTGTGGGAACCAAAATTTGCATTCATTTTATCTCAAATATCTTAAGCGTTTCTCTGAATTTCAATTTTCTATCACTGCTAAGATAGAGCTGTTTTCAGGTCGTGATTAGGCAGGAATCACCTTTACCATCAGCTCTGAGAGGATATGCATTCATCGGTGTGATAATCATAAAATAATCACTGTTTGCAAGCATCGTACTGAAACAATGAGTTTAACTCTCCTGTCCCAGCAGTGTTCTTGGTTGTTTCTATACTTGTTGCAGTAGTAAATGTTTGCATCACTTTCTCTCACATCCTTGATCACCTGTGTGGGGAAGCCATCAGACACGCCCACGACCCTGGTTTTGTCTGTAGAGAACATACTTGTTGCCCTGCTTGTGCACAGTGTACCATTTCCAGTTGGACTTTGCTTTATCTGACCTTTTAATCCATAGATGTTTTAGATGTTTTTTGTGTGTCCAGTCATCCCTTTACCAGAAACTTTCATTAGCAGACATCAAAGTTTTTAAATGAAACAAAGAAGTGAACCTTAAAGAACGTGTATGCTTTCCTGCTTACATGTTCTAAAAGCATGGCTCTCCTCAACCTTCAGCTTTTATTCAGAAACATTGATGGTACAGCTGTTTTTGTATGCCTGATCACTGTCATGACAACAAGGTAGGTTGTTGTTTTGTAGGTGATGACAGATGGCGTTAAGTTATTATATAAAAATGTTCTTTCTTCTTTAGAAGGAATTCATCTTAGTAAAAGAAGAAGAGGACATAGCGTGACAAGAAAGGAACCTTGGTACTGTATGAGGAGGACAGCAGTGGGACAGAGGAGGGTGAGGCTGCTGGAGGACATGTATCAGAACAGTAAAACAGACGTGAGGTGTGTGGTTGGGGTGAGAGATGGATTCAAACACAGACACACACACACACACTGTAAGACTTGGCCCTCATGTCTCCTCAAATCGCACAATGAGCACTGGCGCCCCACCGGGCTGTGTGCTGAGCCCCCTCCTTTATTCTCTCACCCACGACTGCAGTTCGACCCACAACAACAAACTCATCATCAAGTTTGCTGATGACACCACAGTAGTCGGACTCATCTCAAAGGCAGACGAGGCAGACTACAGAGAGGAAGTCCTGAAGCTGGCAGCATGGTGTTCAGAGAACAACCTGGCAGTGAACACTAAGAAAACCAAAGAGGTCATTGTTGACTTCAGGAGGCACAGCACCGACATCCCCTAATCTATTTAATTATTGTAGAAAAATTATTGATTTCTGTACATTTTCTTACGCGTGCATTAAATTAAAGTTGACTACGTCAATTAAGCATTATGAGGTGGAAGGTGGGGGGTGGTTCCCTATTTTTTATTTTTTTTGCTGGGGGTTGGCAAACCTATTAGTTAGGTTGCTTAATATTTCTGCTAAGTACTCTTTAAAATACCAGAATAGGAAGGATGATGTAGGTTTAAGTTTATTAGATTGATCAGAATTGCTGAACTATGAAATATTTTGGGTGCAGTGTATTTTTTGCTGAATAGCTTCAGTGTTTTTTTTTTTGTTTGTTTGTTTTTTTTAAACTTGAGTATGAACCTATACAAAATGCAGCAACATATTTGAAAAAAACATTATGTTGATTATAAAATACGCTACATCGGATTTATATTGGTATTGGCAGATATCCAAATTTATGATATCGGTAACGGTATCAGACATAAAAAAGTAGTATGTACCATCTCTAGTATATACATAACACTATTTATTACATATTACTTTTTAAAACTGGTTTGTATATTTGTAAACTTTATATATTTTTTCTCTGTTAATACTGTCCATACGTATATAGTATATGTCCCCACCCAGCATGTTTGTACTGAGTAGGAGATGCCCTCTATCTCATTGTACAAGTGTATAGGGAAAATAAGGCATTCTTTTCTCTTCTATTCTACTCTACACTACACACACACACACACACACACACACACAATGTGAAACTACATTTGCTCTCCCCTGATTTAGTGGTAAGGTATTATTCATTTTCACCCTGGCAGTAGTTTGGTTAAGTGAGTGACTGGCCAAATATTAAGAGCAGATGCAAAGTAACTCAGTGGTAATGTACTCCAGTTGAAAGCAGAAGAAGCAAACAGTATTCAAAGACAGTTTTTTTGGTTGGCTGACATAAGCAAGTGTTGTGTCCTGTAATGACTATACCATATTGCACCACTAGAGGGTGGTGTCATGAAATAAGAGTAAAGTGCAGTCGGGAAAATTTAGAGTTAGAATAAAGTTAAGATGCTAACTGATAACTCAATGTGCGTGTGTTTTTCTGCTTAGTTTTTTTGTCATCATGGCTGCAAACGCCCATCCACTGCTTTGCCCTTGTGGATGCGTATGTTCAACAATTATTTGCACGAAGAAGAGCTACTTTACTTCACTGCTTAGGAACAGAGGGACAAAGGATTTTCTACTCACTGCCAAATACAGGTGATACTTCCGCCTCTGCTGTTACTGCCCTAGAACAACACTTTTCACCCAAGGTAAATGTTGTTGTGGAAAAACATGCTTTCAGAAAGCGAACACAAGCTTCACATGAGACTCTTATCCAGTATGTGGCGAGCTTGCGTGACCTTGCTTCTAAATGTTTGTTTGATGACAGGACAGAAGAAATTATCCGTGATCAGCTAGTTGAACATGTGTCTAGCCCCAGCATAAGAGAAAGAAATTTGCTTGAACCTGATTTGACTCTAGATAAAGCTGTTACACTGGGAACACAAATGGAATCTGCAGTTCAACAAGCTAAATCCATAGCTGCAGACAGCAGTACTCCAGTCCAAGCTGTGCAGTCTCACTCACACTCCATGTAGGAGCGTGAGTGAGAAACACAAATCCAATGCTCACCCTGCAAAGCCATCTCATGCAACAACACCCACTAAGAACTGTTTTAGATGTGGTTCAAACAGTCATTTAGCCAACCTTCGTCAGTGTCCTGCTGCCAAAGCTACATGTAAAATGTGTCATAAAATTGGACATTTTGCTCGTGTCTGCTGCTCATCCAAGACAAAAGATGTATGGGAAGTCCATTTACCACAACTCACAGTCCTCTACTTAACAGATCCTTCGCATGCATCAAAAGGATTGCAATGCAGCATAAATGTGAGCACACCTATCTCATCAGCTAAGGACATTGAACTGATTGTGGACACAGGTTCTGCAGTTTCTATCTTGCCTAACCACATCTACAAAGAGCACTTCAGTGATACGCCACTACAACCACCTGACCTTCAACTGGTTACATACACAAAGAAAACAATTCCTGTTAGGTTTCCTGCAAGTCACAGTGAGCAGAGGAAATGCATCCGCCTCAGCTGTGTTCTTTGTTGTAAAAAAAGGAACTCCTCTTCTTGGAAGAGATCTGATGGAAGCGCTGAATGTCAGCATTGCAGGCAATACTGCTCTACCTCCATGTACTGATCGTACTGCTTTTGTGATGTTTACAAACCCCTCACCTGCTCCTTGCATCCCTGCTGCCCCAGATATTGGCTGTGTGCGTGCCTTTGTGTATAAAGTGAAAGTTGACCCAACAGTCAAACCTGCCCGTCAGAAGCTGCGACGTCTCCCATTTGGAGTGAGGGCTTCAGTTTCAGCAGAACTGAATCGTTTACTCAAAGCTGGTGTCATTGAACGGATTGATGCATCACCATGGGTATCCCCAATTCTTGTGACAGGATGGAAAACTGGTGGAATAAGGCTGTATGCAGACCTCTGTGAACCAAACAAAGCTGTGATCACTGATTGCTTCCCCTTACTACATGTAGATGAATTGTTTGCCAGCTTACAGCGTGCAAAGAGGTTTTCTACAATTGATCTTGCAAATGCATACTACCAGCTGCCCCTGCATGAAGATAGCAGAGATTTGACAGCATTCATTACACATGATGGACGCAGAGTACCTTATGGACTGGCCTCTGCCCCCTCAGCTTTTCAGAAAAGTGATGGCTGAAATCCTTAAAAAAGACCTCCCAGGTCTCCAAAATTACCTGGATGACCTTATTGTCTACAGTAAAAGTGCAGCTGAGCATGACCAAAACCTTAGCACTATCCTGCAGAAGCTCAAAGATGCTGGACTTGTGCTTAACGAAAACAAATGCCATTTTAGGAAGACATCACTACGCTTCCTAGGTCATGTTGTCACTGCTGATGGCATTCTTCCTGATGAGGAGCATATTGATGTTGTTTTAAGAGCCCCTCCCCCATCTGATGCTGTTGCTTTGAGATCCTTCTTGGGCTTGGTGTCATGGTACTCCAAGCTCTTGCCAAACTTTGCAACTGTTGTAGCCCCTATGCGTGCCTGTGCTAGCGACAAGAACACCTTCACATGGACTTCAGATGCACAAGCGAGCTTTGAAGAAGTTAAAAAACTCCTGGTGAATAGTCCTGCACTGCTACTGTTTGACCCTGCCTTACGTGTAGTGATCTCTACTGATGCAAGTGACTATGGGCTTGGTGCTGTATTTGCTCAAGTGCAATCTGATGGCACAGAAAAACCTGTGGCGTTTGCTCCCCGCACACTGTCTGCAACACAACAAAAGTACTCAACTGTTGAAAAAAAAGCTTATGCTTGTGTGTGGGCTGCAGAGAAATGGAGAACATATTTGTGACGCCGACGTTTTACTCTGCGGACAGACCACCAAGCTCTGAGAACACTGCTGAGCACCAAAGGGATTAATAGGGCTGGCATGCGCATCGCCCGCTGGTCTGCCTAGGTTCTCCGAACTATACAGCTGACTGTCTCTCTCGCCTGCCCCTGTCTGTTTCTTCCCATCCCACATCAGATGCAGATCATGAAATGATAGCTCAAGTTGCTGCTGCCATGTCCTCACTTCCAGTTGCTGACTCTGACTCTGCCTGTTCAACTTGCCCTGAACTGGTTGCTTTGCGTTCACAAATATAAAGTGGCTGGCCTGCCTCAATCAAAGCACTTGATGTCACACTTGCACCTTACTACAAAATCTGTAATGCACTCTCAACCCTAAGTGATTATGTTCTCAGAGGCTCAAGGCTCATTGCACCACTTTCAGTGAGACCTAAACTGATTGCACTGGCACATGAAAGTCACCAAGGGATTGTGCGCACAAAACAAAGATTAAGAGATCTCTACTGGTGGCCAAAAATGGACTCACAAGTTCAGTCTGCCATAACCTCATGCCGCCTTTGCCAGTTCAATGACAAAACTGCATATACTACTCCTGCTCCTCTCCAACCCATCCCACTGCCTGATGGACCATGGAAAAAACTTAGTCTCGACATTGTTGGGCCTTTTGATACTGCAATACCTGCTTGTAGATTTGTCATAACATCGACTGACTTCTACTCCAAATGGCCTGAGCTTGCCTTTTCACCTTCTGCTACTACTGACGATGTTATTCAGTTCCTCTCATCTGTCTTTAGTCGTCATGGCAACCCAGAGAACATTGTAACTGACAATGGTACACAGTTTACCTCTGTAATGTTCACCTCATTCCTCCAGAATAGAGGCATCTCCCACAGCAGAACATCTGTCTACTACCCAGCTGCAAATGGAGCAATCGAAAGGTTTCATCGTGCCCTCCGCACCTGTATCCAGACAGCAATCCAGCAGTCAAAACCATGGAAGGAGACTGTGCTGGATTGGCTTCAAGTTTACCATGCAACACCGCATGCAACTACTTCCCTCTCTCCCTATGAACTCCTGTATGGCAGAAAGATGGTTACTAAACTGGATGTACTCCCTTTGCCTTCTGCTGTGTCTCCACTGGATAACATTGCACGTCACTCAGTTCAGAAATATCAGTTGAAAATGCAACGTTACACTGATGGTAGGCATCACGCACAGAAACCTTCTTTTCTACCAAGAGAGAGTGTGAGGATAAGGAAACCCCACCATGTTCCCAAAGGACATCCCAGATTTACCCCTCCTATAACAGTAACAAAAGCCAAAGGCTCAAAACTTTTTTTTGTATGTCTTGATTTATTTTCTTGAATAAATTTCATCTATTTAATGTAACAGCTGTTTAACATCATTTTAAACTTTTGGTATTTGAAAAAAAAAATATTTTTGTTTAGTTTTGGAGTACATGACTGCTTCCTCATCTATAAAATGGCCATCCATAACTCATTTCCTAATTTCCATAACTCACAACCTAATTTCAAGTTAGGTATCTTACATTTTTGAGTTTTTGTTTTTTTTAACTTGAGTTAGTAAGTTGAAAATTCTTGCTAGCTCTGCCGATGGACATCATTTCATTGTTACCCAGAAGGTGATGGCACAGATCCACGTGCACTCAAAAAGTTACAGCCTCAGTGAGTTACCAATGTATTGCAAACATGAACAAAGGTGCCGTCACATTCTTCAGCTCTGAATGTCTAAAGTGAAAAAAATAAATGACTTCTCAAAAGTTCAATGTGTTTAACTCAAGCTGCCACGTCTGACTGACTAGTGTCACGTCAGGATGTATGTCAACCAGATGTGGGCCAGGTCTGGCAATGATGGCACTATTTATGTTCCTATTTTCCTATTTTAGTTAGACGACCCAAATGCCATGTTGCAATCAATGTTCCCTCTAATTTTTCATGTGTCTGAGCGAACACACAAACTCCCTGAGCGGTCCCTTGGACCACTGTGAGCAGCAGCAGACGTGTGCACTGTGGTCACGTCAGCATCAAATCCATCCAAGTTACGTGGTTTATTAAAATAATCAAATTACAGCATTTACATTTATGTTAGACTACTTTTAATTTACTGCTTTAGCCCACTTACAATGAAAATTAAAAAAAAATCTTGACCTCAAATCATGACCTGTGTAGTATGTTAACACTATTGGAAGTAAAAATAACTTGAACTCCAATTTTGAAAACACAACTTTTTTTTTTCTTTTCCTTTTTTATAAAGCTCTGACTTGTATTATGAGTATGAGTCTGTGGTCTGGGAGAGAGTCCTGTAACTCTCTGTCTGCAAAATACAGTATATAATGACCAATGTTGGGCAATTAATTATATAGTTACATTTTTGAAGAAGTAACTAACTGAGTTATGCAAACAACAAAGTTTTTTGCAGCTGTTTACCTAAAAATGCAGCCAAGGCGTTTTTTAAAATAAACATTTCAAACTATTTACAGAACAATCAGCTGTTCTGCATCAAATTTGATGCCACACAAATTATTTGTGCCACTCCAAAAAATAATTTCTGTCCACTATGAGATAAAGGAGAACACCAGCCTGATACCTGCGGGCCTGACAACAGGAGATGTATCACTGCTGTAACACCTGTAACATTCAGCAGTCGCCTCATTGTTCTGACACACACAACAAAACTATTGACTACACTACACACTAACTACATGAGATTTGCGCTAAACGTTGCAAATCTCTCACATCTCAAAACACCGCCGTCACTCCTAAAACTTCCCCCTTCCTAAACAACTAAATGCCATGTTGCCATATCATTTTTGATTGGTTGACATGGTACATTTTTCAACAAATAGGAAAGGGCGGGGGATGTTTGGTTTTGTTTTTGCTCACAGGCGAAGAGTGCTTTCGAGTGTTTTCTTTATCAAACGCCGTTTTTACCGTTTCTTCCCGCAGTAAATATAAACAACAATAGTATTCAGGAAGAAAACCAAACATTGCAGATATTTTTATCATAACTCTGGTTTTACGTGGCCTATCAACACAATTTAAAAACTGGTATAAAGTCCACACTTTTTCCGTCAATTGTTCTGCACGCGCGCAGCTTAGTGGGACCATTGGTTGCAATACTATACTGCTATGGTACACATTAGGCTGACATCTGGGGCCAGAGCTGGAACTGTTCTGGGCCAGCACAGGGCCAGCAGTGTGTCTGCTGCTGGTCCATGTGTGGGCCAAATCTGGCAACCTGAATCTGGGCCACCAAAGGGCCGTCATTCTTTGCAGTATGTGGGCCATGTGTAAGCACATTGTGTGGGCCAGATACGATCCATACCAATTTTGCTTGTGGGTAACAGGAGGGTTAATAGAAACTTTCATTAGTAAACTGATTTATAATTTTATCACAGGCATCTTTGTTTTTCTTCTGTTCTTAGCAATAACTTTAAATACATTCTATCTTTTTTATAAATATAGAAGATGACAAAGAGAAACGTGTTGATCTGTCAGCAACATGGTGGTTCGAGTCCAGTACACAAGCATGAAGTTGACATTAAATATTCAAGTAGATGCAATTAACTCACAGGTCATAATCGATGGAAAAACAGAAGGACTGACATGACTGTTTTATGTTCAGCAGGCATAGCAAGCACTGGATGTCTGGGGGTCTGGGTCTCTTCCATTCCTGCTTCATGTCCTGGGGGCATATGGCTCCCTACACCTACTATTAGACATTTAGATGGAGAAATCTTGTGTACAAACAGGTACTCACAGATGCACAGTATCTTGGTCGGCTGCTGCCTCTAAACACATAATGCATTATTAGTACTGTATGCTGCTCAGTAACATTTAATATTTATTATTTTCTGTTACTTTTGCATATGTTGGTTGTTGCTGTGGTTTCCCTGCTGTTGTTTTTTTTGCTCATTTTTTTCAGCAGGTGTTTAAGCAGATTTTCAGTGTCTTTTCTCTCTCTATCTCTCCTCTCCTTCTGTTAACTGTCTTCCAAACTTCTCTTTCCTTTTTCCTTCTCTTTCCTCTCCCCCTGTCCTATCTGTTCTGATTGTAATAACTCATAATAAAAAATCCTCTATTTTATCTTTCTATCTATAAAAACTATTACTATCAAGTGGATCAGGACAGCAAAAGCGGAAATCATCGACTTGGGAACATAAATCTGCTGGGCTTTTTCTTGGGCTTCAGACAATAATTCTGATTGCCGGACAGGTAACTTTCAGTTCTCAATAATTGTTCTAAGTATTGATATTATTCCTCTACATTTATGTATATATATATATATATATATATATATATATATATATATATACATATATATATATATATATATATATATATATATACATATATATATATATATATATATATATATATATACATATATATATATATATATATATATACATATATGCTGTATGTATTCATTATTTTTTCTAAAACTCTCCTGCTCAAACCTAATGGAGTGCAATAAAAAAATGGCACAAGAGTTAAAATGCTCATACAAACATTTTTACAAGGCATGTTTACAGCCTGTTAAAATAATAATAATAACAATAATATTAATAATGATAGTGACCATTTGGAAAACATCACCATTATTAAGCACCAGTCTAGTTTGTTCTGCTCTTTAGCAGTTTGTGGTCTGTCCAACGTAGGTTGCCATTATCACAGCACATGATCTCAGCAGCAGTCTCTGCAGATGGGTATCTGGTTAGCGCTTGCAGGTTATGTTTTCAGTAATATTTTCTTTTTTTTTTTTTTTTTTTGTGTCCCGTTTGGATCTTTAGCCATCAGAATTGTTGTCTTAAGGCCAAGAAAGATGCCAAGCGGATTTATTTTACCAAGTGGATCATCATGGCCTTGCCATATTGGTCCATTTGATTGACCTTTATTATAATTATGTATTTATTTTATTTTCGGTTGCTACAAACGGGACAGACGTGACTGGGGGATAGGACAGGGAGAAAGAATGAAAGAAAGAGAGGGAGAGAAAGAAAACCAAAGGGGAGAAGAGATGGTGAGAAGGGGGGGAAGAAAGGAAAAAACAAACAAACAAACAAACAAACAAAACGCCTGGATCACCTGTATGGAGAAAAAAAACAGAAGAGAAAGCAAACAACAAAGAGCAACATAATAAAAACAGCACCATCACAATAAACTAGCTAGCAGTAGATAACAGTAGATACTAAATAATAAACGATATTGTGCAGCACGCAAGATAGACAGCGCACAATGTGCTTTGAGGCAGCAGCCAAGAAAGGTGTAGTCCGCGTCTGTGAACACCCGTGTGTACACCTGTGTGCATACCTGTGTGGATCAGCATGCTTGTATTCCAAAGGTTTCTCCATGTAACGATCTGCTAGGGAGTGTGGGGAGCCATAGCCCCGTCCACCAGGGTATGAAGCAGGTATGGAGGAGATCCAGGCCCCAGATATCCAGAGGCCCCAGAGTACAAGGACCCGAGGAGGACCACCAAAGGGGGGGGGAACCGTGCCACCCTCCTGGGAAGAGCTGAGTAGAGCCCCAAACGAGAGGTCACCCCACAGCTACGGAGCAGAGGCCAGAGGGGGTTGCAGTGGCGTGCCCGCGGGCTCCGCCGGCAGCCAGCTGTGCCAGAGAGGACCGAGCTTCAGGCCCAGAGGCCTGAGGGCATCCCACCCCCCGGAAGGAGCCCAGCCGGGCCACAAGCGCCCGGCCCCGCCAATCGGCCACCAGGAGTGAGCCGGTACATGCATGAGCGCCCAGCCCCAGATGACAAGGACCACCAACACACCAATGTCTAAGGGCATCAGCCACCGGCAGGGAGTGTGGTGAGGGGAGATAGGCCTCCGTACTTTAGAGGGCCTGAGATGTACCCAGAGAGGTTGAGTCTAAGACCCAACCTGACATATAGACACAGACAAACAGGCACACGCGGACACAGACGTGCATTCCCACCCCCATATGCACAACCAAATACTCGGCACTCACCCAACGTGTAGACAGACACAAATAGACACTGCACAGACAGTCGCACTCCCCAAACATACTCTATATCCCAGGTCCAGGTACCCCCGCCCCCAGAGGGGCAAGCCGCACCTAGACCCAGGAGATGTAACCCTTCTCTCTGGGGTGGAGGCAAGCGGACCACCTCCTTATCTGCAGTAGCAGGGAGGCCCCGCATCCCAGACCCCAGTCTGATGGCCAGCACCTCTTCCCAGCCCCCCAGCCCCCCAGCCCTGACGGCTAACAGAACCGGGGTGAGTGAAGACCTCAAACCTCCCTACGCCCGCTCATATGTAATGTTGTTGTGTGCTGTTCTAAAGTGCATTTAAAACTCAGGAGAGCATGGTACTAGCTTCCTCTCAGAGAGCAGCACGGCTCCTCCCGAAAACCCTCAGTGTCTAAATGCATTTAAAATTGAGGGTAGGGCACCAGCGCCAGAGGTGGGTTGGAGTACAACGACCATCCTCTGGATGCTGTAAAACGTGCCCACCCCCAAGGCCCTATATGTATGTGTTATGTGAGAGTGTGAGTAATGTGGATGTCTAGGTTGCAGAATAAAATTGAGGCACAGGCGGCCAGAAGGGGACAGAGGGGGAGTGCCTCCCCTGCACCCTGGTGACATACCTGCACCCCAAGCCCTGCGTGTGTGGGTGGGTGTGGTAGAGCGGGAATAGGGAGGCAGCTGAGGATGGGGAGGGAAGAAAGGGAGGGGCAAGCGGCCCCTCCCTGGGGCCAGCTCCCCCGCTGACCCCAGTAGGCACCCCCACGCTCTGGAACCCACCAGGGCAAGGAGGCCCAGGCCCATCCGGACCGGGGCCCGCAGCAGCAGCACTGCCCAGCCCCACAGAGTCCGGGGCAGCCCACCCGACTCCACCCCAGAGAAAACTGCACCCACCCCATCATCCAATCATCTCCCAAACTACACAAGACAATAGACACCCAGGTTGAGTTCATTCTCCCCCTCTCCTATATCTCTCCCCCCACCTGCAGAGTGAGCTCCTGTAGTGAGGAGACCACCTGCAAAGATGTAACAACCTCCCCACCAGTTAGAGAGCCCCCTAGTTGGGCCGATGCACCAGAGGTCCCCTGCACTGGGGCTGAGCCCCCCTGCACCCACCCGCCCACTGCTCCGGCGACACAACAGCCAGGACCCAAGCCCCCAAGGCCCGGCCAGCACCCCAGACCGGGGGGCGGAGCACCCCCAGACCCCCAAGCCTCCACGCCCGTCCCGGACCCTCCCAGGGGCAGCCAGGCTACCAGGCCAGTAACCAACGTCCGCCAGCACAGACCCTCCCCCATCTCCGCTGTACGCAGCCACAAGGAAAACACCATCCAAGAGCCCCAGAGCTTCTAACCAGGTCATGGCCACAGCCCCCAGGTTAGGCCCTCCAGGGAAACGTCCCTAGGGACTCCCCAGACGCCCTAAGGCCGTCCCTACCCCCACATCAACCACAATAGCGAAGGCAGGACCAAACCATGACCCCCCACCCCCACTAGGTGATGAAGCCGATCAAAGGAGCCCAAAGGGATTGATCAAATGTGATGGCAGAGGTTGTATCAAGACTAATGTGATCTATTAGATGATTTTTATATTGGTTAGAATTAAGATTATTTTTATTTTTCCAGTTAATGAGGACCATTTTCTTGGCAATGCATAGGGCCGTAAAGTAATTTCAGTAATATTTTCACTGAACCCTGTTATTATCTTTGAGTTAGCACGCAAAAAGACCACAGTTCTCTCTGCTAGAAACTGATTGCAATCACAGCAATGCACATGCAAGTGTGGGGGCTGGGTGAGTAGTTTACAGATGACAAGCTTTTTGTCTCTGCTTGTTGCCACAAATAAATTAATTTCTAAATCAGGTTATTTGTCTTTATACTGTGACACTGATATCTGTATTTGTAATTGTCATACTTTGTAAATCCAAATTTTCAACAAGGTTTACATATATACACAAAAACACATCATATGTTTATACATATATAAAAGTGACAAAGGGCAGCGCTAAGTGGCAAAATTCACTAGTGATATAATGATATAAGAACAAACCGTCAATGAAATAAAAATTACTAACAGCAATGAAATGGTTAAATGTACAGTTCTGAAAAATACATAACAAGGTTTCCAGTTGTTACGAAATAAATAAGAGTAACAACTTGGACTTAAATATTCTGCACTGTGACAAAATCAAGGCTATAATGCAGTGACATTCCCACATTTCAGTGTCTTCTGCTATTATAGCGCATATATACACACAAGGGTCATCCCCACAGCAAACACTACAGTTGTTGTATCCCTTTGTTCTTGGATTATATTGAACAACCTTTCTTTGTGTGTAATTGCTCTCACGGTTAGAAAAGGGAGACAAAAGGCACATGACCTGCTAAAATAGAATAAAAATAAAAATACATGAGCATAATATTTACATGATCATGAATTATTCCATTCATATGAGTAACATGTGAAGCCCATCGAACTGCCTAATCTAATTGTGTGGAATATAGCAAAAAGGTAACGTGAAATGAAGATTCAAGTGTGATGCACAAAATTTTAAATGACAGTTGCAGAGATGTATTAAAAGGCTTGTTCAACACCATGTGGGGTCTGTTTCTGTTGAAAGGACAACAGATTCTTCATCAGAGCTCGTGTTATTTCTATACTTCACCACAGCGTAATCAGCATGCTGCTCTTCTCCGGGCTGAAGTGTCTCTATGGTAGACAAAAGAGGATCTGTGTGGTTTTTGAAGAAGTAGACTTTGCTGTAGAGGACTTCATCCTCCACCTGTGGCTGAGCTAAGACGTCTTCACACTCAGGATCAGGATTTAGCTGAGAACAAAAAGCGATACATCATAATACACTTAAAGATTTGACTCCTTTGACTCTGTAAGAAAGATCATTCAGTATGAATATGTGTTTTCCAACTCTGCAGTAATCTTTACCTCCACTATGTTGTTTGATGTTTTGTTTGTGGAAGACTGACTCATAGTCCTCTTTTTTCTGGTTATTGAAAGTAATAAACAGAAAAAATAAGTGAGTTCATGCCAGAGATTAAATGTTGTCACTTTGAATCAAACATCGTGTTGCTTACCTAATCAAAAAGAAGAAAAAGAGAAGTATTGAGACCAGAACTATTACAGAATCTCCAATTGTCCACATTCCTGTGATACTTTGGACAGTGAGAGTCTTTGGAGCAGAGCTGATATCTTTGTTGGTTTTCACAGCACAGGAGTAGCTTCCTGCATCCTCCCTGCTGACTGGGTCAAGGATCAGATGTTTGCTCTGGTTCTCTCTCGGGGTCAGAGGTCGACTGTTCAAGTACCAAATGTAGTTTGTGTTGTCAGTCAGAGGACAGCTGGTGTTGCAGGTCATTGTGACTCTCTGACCCTCTGTCACCATTGCAGAAGGACTCATCTTCACTCTCAGCTCTGAAAGATGAAAATTTAATAACAACAACAACAACAACAACAATAATAATAGTATTAAGGCAAGACATGAAACTCTACCAAATCGCAACATGAATTACTCACAAAACATGAGTTTTAATTGAGGCCTGACTGCAGGCAGACCCTCCAGTCCGCATATTCAGTTAAATAATGACACATTTATTTGACTTTGAGTAGTTTTCAGTTTAAATATTACATTTGCTTAGGTTAGGGTGTCATTCTAAATGTGTGTTCAAGATTTCTTTGTTCGATATTCTCAGGTTTTTCCTGTCCTCCTATGTCCCCGTTGCCTAGTCTGTGTTTCTGTTGTTGCCCATATTTACTCAGTTTTATCTTTGTGTTTACTTTGGCCTGTTAAATTTGTGTTTCAGTCTCAGTGTTACTTTCCTGTGTTCAGTTTTGCTTCCCTTGTCATTAGTCTGACTTATTTCACATGCGCCTTGTTTTTCCCAGCTTCCCAGTGTTCCTTGTCACGTTGCTGGTTCCTCATGTTGAGTGTCCGTCTGTCTGTGAGTGAGTGTTTGTGTCTCTGCCTGCCATGCAACCAGCCCATGATACTTTATCCATTGGGACTGTGAAACACTATTGCATTTGAGGCATTTGGCTGAATCCTAGCAGAAAGTATAGCCCTGTATACTTTAAAAATCATTCTACTAATCCTAGAACTACAACATCAATAAATGCTAGTGACCTGGATCTACTGGAAGTAATATATTCCCATGCCATAACACTGCCATAGTTTCTCCAAACTTGTCTGTTCCCATCATTCTGGTACAAATGAATCTTGATTTCGTTTGTCCAAAGATTTTATTTTTCCAGAACATTTTAGTAAATAAATATGAAATACTTGAAATAAACTCTGGATCTTTCTTTGCTTAATGTATCAGATATCCTGTACCCTTTTGAGCCTCTGAAAATGGGGGACTGTATAAATATGATTGTATTTCCTGAACCGTTTAAGTAATTCTTTTATTAAAATGCCTCAATTGAAGATGAAAGTTGTTCCAAAAATTATTTCTTTGTCAAAAAACTAATTTGTATATAATTTTGAAACTATTATATTAAATCAAGCAAAATGCCAGTTTTTACTTTTGATATTTTAACTATAGTTATTTCATTTCATTGTAAGGGAATATTTTAACGTTGTTATATAACCGAGAAAGATCTGAATAGTTCTAGCGCTACTGCTCATATTGAAATATTAATGAGTAAAGTCTGCTGAATAAGAAGTTTAGATTTACCTGTGACAATCAAAGACTCCAGGCAGATCAGACTGTGTCCATCCTTCATGGTCTTTGTTGAATCTGAATGTGTATCCTCCTGAGTCATTCTTCTTCAGGTTGTTGATGGTCAGGATGTGTTGGTTCTTCATGTTGTCCTGATACTCCACACGACCTGCAGCCTCAATCAGCTCTTCAACTTCCACTTTATCTTTTCTCCATTTTTTACTCCAACATTTAAACTCTGGCTTCATGTTATCAGGATGTGAGTATTCACTTGTGATGTTCACTGAAGATCCTTCCAGAGCAAAGAGATTCTCCTGCTGACATAATTCACTCTGCAGCAGTTTTTATCCTGAACACCTGAAATATAGATGAAAGATTTAGAGTTGTTTGATTTTCTGTATTTCATTATTAGTTGGCAAAATAGATTTGACACTTACAAGCTTCCTTAGATTGAAGACGTTTGTGGTCTTTAATTGCACAAGAGAATGTGTCTGTTGAAGAGTTATGAGTTGAATAATGTTGATTCTCATGATAGTTTCTTTTGTTGTGATACCACATGTAGACAGTTTGATGGTCAGTCAGATTACAGCTGGTGCTGCAGGTCAGTGTGACAAACCCTGAAGTGGAAGAAATTCTTTGAACATGAACCTCTGTTGAGAAAGGATAAACAGACTTCTTGTCACTATATTTGATATAATCACACAACTTATTTAATAATATATTATTTAGTTAAATGAATATGACATAAACTTCACCTCTGGGGTAGGTGATGGAGCACGGCTTATCCACTGATGTCTGTTTATAAGAACAAATGTTTCCATAAGTATAAGTGAGACTGAAGCATGTCTGTGTGATGGAATCTGAACAAAAAGACATGAGGTTAAATATTTGTACTGAGGTCATTTTTACAGGGGTTTGCTGAAGGGTTTGTAGCAACAATACTCATCATGACTCACCCACAGAGACTTCAGGGGCTCTGAGATCCTCGTGGCCTTTGACAGCACAGGAGTATGTGACTGCTTCCTCACTGCTGAGCAGCTCTTGGTACCAGGGAGACCAGTCCTCATAGAGAAACTCTCTGTTCTTGTACCAGATGTAGGCTGCAGGCTTTTCAGTCAGAGGACAGCTGCTGCTGCACATCAGTGTTACTGTCTGTCCCTCTGTGGCAGGAATCACCTTTACCTGCAGCTCTGAGAGGATGATGGAGAACAACTTATACAATGATGTAATTTGGAAAGTAATCGATGAGTAAAAGTCACTGTACCTGTAACAACTTGAAGAGTAATTCTTTTGTACCAACAGCGTCCTGGACTGTCTGTAGTCTTCATACAGCAGTAAGTGTTTGCATCACTCTCTCTTAGATCATTGATGGTTAAAGTTGGGTTTTTCTCTTCAGACATGTTGTACGTTACACGTTGTCCATCCACAGAGAGCTCACTCTGAACATACTTGTAACCATCCCAGTCTATAGTGAACCATTTTCTGCTTGAAGTCAGATGTTGATGTGAGCAGTGCAGATCCACTGATGAACCTTTGAAAGCACAGATCCTGGTTTCTCCTCCATTAACATCTTTAACACAAACTTTTATTAGCAAACGGATTTATTGTCTTATCACCTGTCGTTTTTTTCTATCCTTAGAATGTAAATAAGTAAATTATTTTTAAGTATCTTTTTACAAGGATGTATAAATAATTACTCATACCTGAAATGTAGAAGATAAAACAGAGGAACACATATTGAAAACCTGTCAGCAACATGTTGGTTGGAGACCAGCGTGGAAGCATAACGTTGACAATAAATATAAAAGTAGACACGATTTACTCACATCTCAAAATCGCTTGAAAAACAGAAGGGCTCACAGGACTGTTTGATGTTCAGTGGTTTGGCACACAAAGCACCTTTGAAACTAAACATGAACGTCCTTCCTCTGTGGTTCTTTTGTTCTCTGCAGGAGAAGGTTTAGTTGTCTTACCCTGAATATTTTAGATGTTCAGGTAATTTTCAGTTCTCAATAAAGTGTTAATATTATTCCCCTATATATATATTTATATATTTATGTGCTGTGTGTATGTCAGGCTCCCACCTAATGGAGTGATGTGATATAATGAAACATTCAGTCCTAACTCATGTCAAAATGTTTATACAAACATTATTACAAGGTATGATTACAGCATGTTAAAATAAGAATAATAATAATGATGATGATATTATAAATCATCATAGTCATAATAATAACAATAATAACAATGGTGGCCATTTTGAAAACATCACCATTATTAAGGATCCATCTAGCTTGTTCTACTCTTCCGCAGTTTGTGGTCTGCCCAGCGTAGGTTGCCATTATCACAGCACATGATCTCAACAGCAGTTTGTGCTGCTGTTGAGATCATGGACATTTGGTTAGTACAGGTTATGTTTCCCATAATATTCTGCACTGTTTGTTAATACTATCTTTAAGTTAGCATGCAAAAAGACCACAGTTTTCTTTTCTAGAAAGTGATTGTGATCTCATGTTCTGTTTTGGCTACATTGTTACAGGTTAGTAGGCTGTGTACTGTCATACTGACATCTGTATTTGTGTGGATGCTTTATGGCATCCACACTATTGAGTTCCTGTTTCTCTTTATTGTGTGGATGCCTTATGACTACTCCCTCAGTTTTCAGCCGATTTTCTCCGTTCAAACTTTAAAAAATTCTGCTCTTTCTGCTAATGGGTGCTATGACTTTTGGTGCTCATAACTTCTATACTTTTTGAGATATTGAATTTTTGTTTGCAATATTTTTTGCCCATTTCTGCATATTATCAGTGGCCTCACTGATTTTCCTTGCCGGGCTGACCTGTGTTCCCGCTTATGGCAACATTTCTTTCAATTACAGTTTTTTCTGATTGCTTAAGCACATTTTTTGTAACTATTGGCTATTTTTGCAAAACTCTACACACAAATAAGAAAACCTGTCACCCAATTATCAAAACATTGTAGTTCTCTTGCAAAAGCGAACACAGCTAGATTAACTCTTCACACCTTCGTAAATATGGTGTTTTCGTATCAAACAGTACACACAAGCCATCATCTACTAAGCACACAATGCGCCAACTGCACACTGATGGTATGAATACAAAACACATCTGGCTTTTGCTTTCTCTGTGCACAAGGTAGGCTATGTCAGTTTGAGCTCATACTTTTGTCATAGATCCGTAAGCATAGAGGGATCCAAACTTCAAGTACTGGTGTTTATTTACACACATCAAAACAAACACAAGTGTTTATTTCCAAGTATAGGATTATTTGCAATCGCCATATTGACTATATGGGTTTCTTGGTCTGCAGTGAACATGCTTCCTCTGCCCCAGCATCTGGTCATCTAGCAATTCTGTAAAGTAACAATTTCAGTATTTTTACATCAATGGTATTGGTGTGTTTCTCATTGGCATATGGCAGTGCTACAAATCTTAGTGCAAAGTGACTGTACTAACCGATTCTCATTTCAAAACGTCCTTGTGATGCTTGCAACAGTGTAGCGGCTCAAGTTAGGCTAGACCCGTTGGCCAGCTTCCCTCAGGGTCATTCCACGGTTGATTACATGGTCCACTATTGTAGCTCTGATGTCATCAGCAATTCTATTTCTTACTCTTCTTACCCTTCCTCTCCCCCCTCCTCGTCCTCTCTCCCCTCCTCGTCCTCTCCCCCTCCTCGTCCTCCTCTTGTTCCTTATACTTTATACTTTATACTTTATTCTTCAAGTTGCTTCCGTACGTTTTTTTTGGACTTTAACTACTTCCACAATTTTTGTCCAATTTTCACCGTTCAAATTTTAAACTATTCAGCTTTTTTTGCTAACGACTGCTATGACTTTTGGTATTTATAACTATTATACTTTTTAAAATATTACGCTTTTTTCCTTTTTTTGTCCCATTGAAATGAATGGGAAACTTCTGCAATTCTGCTAAAACTTGCTTGTTTTTGAAACTTAACTACTTCCTCATACTTTTGCCTAGAACAACCATTCAAATTTTAAAATGTTCACAAATTATTGGGCTATTCATGTATGATTCAACCTTTTCATATCTGTTACCGTTTTCATCTTATCCCTCTTTAAGTTTTGAGTTTCATCTTTGTGATTTTTCACAAAATACATGCGTTGTTATGGTTGCTATGCACTTGGCTTTCAGTGTGCCACTGTAAGTTTCGCAGTCTTCTCTTCATGTCCGAACAACTTCTTGCTACTTGCTCAATTTTCACTCAACTTCCACAAATTATACATCAAAACGTAGGTATTTTTGCTGGCTTTCAGAAAATGTCACTATCATTGTTGTGGGATTTATAGAATTTTGGCAAATCTCCTCAGACCAACACAAAGTCTCAAAACTCTCCATAGAAAGTCAATGGAGAGTTTGTTCAAAACCACCGCTTGATTTCTGTAATGAGAGGCATATTCAAATCGTCATATCTCCTTAACGAAGCGAAGT
Source organism: Perissodus microlepis (assembly GCF_051167445.1). NCBI lineage: Eukaryota > Metazoa > Chordata > Actinopteri > Cichliformes > Cichlidae > Perissodus > Perissodus microlepis. The sequence goes on along the minus strand of NC_140466.1, from coordinate 31,235,494 downwards.
TAAGACATGAGGCTTGTGCCAATATATCTTCAGACACTCCTGACGCTCACAATTCAAGAATTATTTTCTCACCTATTACCGTTCTGAGATGAGTTACACTTGTTTGAGGGTAGGAAATTCGTCCTTCGCTCAGATTTCTTCAGATTTCAAACTCTGGAAATGAACCACTTTTTTCTCTCGTCATATCTTTTTGATAGATTTCCAGAGAGACCTGAAAATTTCCATGACTACTCACCAAAGCCTGCTGTCTCTTACAGTGACAGAATGATATCGATACTCCAAATAGATTTAGAGTTAGAAAGCGTTGTTTGAGGGCAAGTCAAGACAGTTTTTGCTGCGCCTCTACTCAGTTATGGTGCATTAGAAGTCAAATATCTTCAATAATTCATATTTTAATGATAAATTGTCAACACTTTAAGATTCCCCCATCTCTTCTGAACAAAACGGTGTAAGAATGACCGTTCTAGCCCCTACTGTTAGGAAATTATGGTCATTTGTTTGAGGGGAGTCTTCACTATGAGAAATAGACTACAAAAATCCTGTCTCTGTGCTGCGTGTGTGCACCTGTTTTGGCGGGAAAAAGTACACAGCCTCTCTGATTGGTGGATTCAAATTCAGCAGCTCCCAGGCTGCTTGACTGGCCTAGAAACTTGCTTCTCTCTCCCTGTTTGTGTGTGTGTGTGTGTGTGTGTGTGTGTGTGTGTGTGTGTGTGTGTGTGTGTGAGAGACACACACAGAGAGAGAGAGAGAGAGAGAGAGAGAAAGCTTTTTTATGGGATGATCTCATTGTAAGATTCAAATTCAGTATATTTAGACTGGTTGACTGAATTGGATCTTGTGTGTGTGTCTCTCTGTGCATGTGTGTTTCCATATGTGTCCATATTTGTGATTGTGTGGCTGTTATATTTTCTTTGCCGATTTTTTTCATTTAACAAGTATATTTGAGGGACCCTTAGCATGTTCAGCAATTTTTCAGCTGTCCATTTTGCTTTTCCAATTTTTCTATTTAAGTTATTACTATTGTGCTAAATCATAGCATTTCTGCTGCTTTTTAGTATTTCTGCCAAATCTTACTATTTCTGCTTGACTGACCTAGGAACTTGCTTCTCTCTCCCTCTCTCTGTGTGTGTTTGTGTGTGACAGAGAGAGAGAGAGAGAGAGAGAGAGAGAGGGAGACCCTGTTCACTTGCTTCTCTCTCCCTGTGTGTGTGTGTGTGTGTGTGTGTGTGTATGTGTGTGTGTGTGTGTGTGTGTGTGTTTCCATATGTGTCCATATTTGTGATTGTGTGGCTGTTAGTCCATTCAAATCCATGTCCATTTAGATCAGAATTCATATGATTACAACAATATGTATTAGAATAAAAGAAACAATTGTGCAATGAACATGTCAAGAGTCCCTGTTAAAAAGTCTCATGGCAGTGGGGTTAAAGGACCTCCTGACCTCAGTCAGTTAAATAAATCTATCATAATACAGTACATTTTAACATAATGACCTTATGTTTATTTATGTCTTTTAACCATTATTTCAAATTCAAAGAATCCTGTTTGAAATATTTATTAAACTTATAGAATTACATTTCTGCTAGTTGTTTTTTGTTGCAAAAATTTTTTAGTATGTTGATATTTAAATTTACATATATTTTTCACGTTTTCAATGCCAATTTTGTGTAATAGCGAAGTTTCCCACTACCCGTGAATGCCTCTTTCTTTTATGTCTCCGGCTGACTCCTGAATCTCCGCCCACTCTCTGCTCGATCCCTGCCGGTAAACGCTGCTTCTCTGTCTCTCTTCTCTGAAATGAAATGTCTATAAGCTGTTTGAGTGATTTACCCAGTTGTTGTTAGTGACTTATGAAGCCAGTCGAAGTATAAGTCATGTTGAAGTAACACAATGGTTGCTTTTTTAGTGAAACGTTTTAATTTTAGTATTTAAAAGGAGTGTTTGGTAAGCTAGCCCTAACAACCAAGTGCTAACGCCTAGCCTAGCTCCTATAGGCCCAGTGTGAAATGAATATGGTTCATTTGATTGTTTAATACAGTTATTGTGTTGTATTTGGTTCATTCGGTGTGTTAGTGTTTCTGAGTCTCTTAGGGAAGCTGAAGTTAGTTCTCCTCTTCACAAATCAGTCAGTTAAAACGGCCTCATTCTTTAGGTTGTAAGGTAATGAGTCGCCATTTTAGAACCACTGATTAGCTGCTGAAGCAGCAGGGTCGGCAACTTCAAAGGAGCCATTTTACTGCCTCTGACTGAAAGCTGGGAGAAAAACAGTCAAGTGCCTGTGCCGGTGTGTGTTTGTGTTGTGGGTTAATTAACAGAAGGGAGAGAGAGAGTGCGGATAAAACACATAATATAAGAATAATAACATCTCTTAACAGGAAGTTTTTTTTTTTTTAAATTAATTAATTTTAGTTTTTTAGTTAAATTTTAAGAACTGTTTAACAAACACTTGTTTGTGCAGGTTGGTTTTTAAATAAAACCTACACCTGCAGTTCTGTTTAACTTCTCACTTCGTGAAAGATTAATGAAATATTAAAAAAAGCCACCTTCAAATGAATAAAATGCTGCAGTGTGCCATTAATATTATAAATATGATATGTAGATATTTAAAACAACAGCATATTAAATGATACTAAATGGTACTGTGTGCAGGTAATAATATTTTTGGGAAGAATTTGAATGCAGACCAACTCAAATGTTGAAGCCTACAAATATATCATCCAAGCTTTCATTTATGATTGTTCATGCTTTTAAATTGTGATGTCAGAATTTGATAAAGTGTGCAGTGCTAGGTGTAGCAAATCATTGCTTATTAAATCTACTGTGTTATCTAATAGTACCAAACTAATAGAGCTATCACATAACTGAGAAACGTGTGTGGCTTATTACAAATGGATGAAACCACATTTTACCTTAATGAAGACAGCAATCTTTAATAAGGTGTAGAAAAAAGAGGAGAGTTGTTTGTATTCCAGCTGTGGTAAACAAAGAAGTGTACTGAATCTTTTGGACTACACAGAGTGATGCAGTATTGACTGTGATGCTGATTTGAGTTGTCTCATTCTGTGTTTTTGTGCTTTGTCTTTTGTTACGCAGAATAAAAGAGATCTTTGGTTTTGCCTTTGCTGGTAAGTAAACAGTGATTGTAACTGAAGCAGTATGAACCTGGCATTGCGTAGCACATTTGACGACTTACATACAGTAGTTTGACTTTTTGTGATACGTTTCCATTTACTGATTGGCGAAAACACAGGATTTGTGACCTGTGGCAGCAAAGGCCCCACACAGGGCCTCTGACTGTCCCTGAAAATGTCCCTGAAGTTTAATAGCCCATTTATGTATGATTTAATTTTTTTGTTTTGATGGTTAGTCAAATCCAAAAATAGTTAAATGTCGGATGTCTTTATACAGTTGTTCATTTTGTCCTTATGTTTGTGGCTTTAAGTAGCAGACAAAACAATGAAAGTGTTTTAGGGGAGTCAGTATAAGTGGTTGCTCAAACACTTAAGAGCTGCACAGGTATTGATTTATATTGTCTCTCAAATTCTGCTGATGTATTACATTAAAGTCAGAACATTGTAGAAGTATTTTGCCTGACTCGGTATAAGTAATAGCTTTAACAGTTAAGCAATAATAAAAACGAATAGAACCAGAGGTGTGAGTGGAAATTGTTAGGTACATTACAGCCATTGTGTCGAATTAGTTTATTACTTATTTAGTGAATATAATGTGTTTTAAAATTAAATAGAAATGTTGCCAAAAAGGGACATTGCAACATACATAAATATTCCTAGCAACTGGTACAATGAAAGGACTTTTTAGTGTAATATTTTAAGACATTTCATTTTAATCACAAAACATTCTGCACCTCTGTTATTGTAACATGTCAATATTTACATGTATTTTAGGATTTGCATATTCATATCAGACTAACCAAAACATGATGAGGTTTTCTGTTGCTTGTGATTAAAAGAATTACTTTGTATTTAATGTTTTTAACCTGAAAGGACATTAAAAGTTTTGGTTTTTCACACTTTATTAGCACTGACCTGTTGTAGAAAATGTTGGAGCCACAAGGCTTCTGTGTAGGAAATATTTGGTGTATCCTGCACTTGTGCCAACAAATATTGGTGCCTATTCTTTGCATTTCTGTAGTAATAATGCTTTTATTACACTTGCTATAGCCATGTGAGACCCTGCAGTTCAATTGTCTCCTCTTTAGACTAAAGTAAACTTAAAAAAGCTTAAAGTAATTCAGGATTTTACTAGTTAATTTGTGTCACAGTAAATTGGATTGTGTGAAGAGGCTCAACAGTCTGAATCATCAAGCAGTGACCTGATGAATTGTTTCCTTTCTCTAGACTGCTGATCTGATCGTCTCAAGTCTGGTAAGTAAAGCTATGTCTGAGGTGCAGTGCTGGGAAATGTTTCTCATTATAGGAGATTCAGTGTAGTGCTGTGAGTCAGCACAGCTATTGGTGATCATCAAAAGTCATCAAACCTAGAAAAGTCTGTGTAAACATTTCCAGACCTACAGAGGTCGGTAGGTTATTGTAGCAGCGCATATTTTTTCACATTAGAGCAGCTCATGAACAGCAGTTTAGGTACAATTAAGTCTTCAAGTAGGGCCTTGTGGATTTCAAAAGCTTCTTTCCCTTCATTAAATTAAGTCACTGTCTGAAAACTGCTCTTTGAATTAGTCTTTTAATTAAAGATTTTGTTGATGACTGTAAAAAATCAAAAGCACAGATGCAGCACTGATTTCTGTATTTTATGATTAAATGATCTACAAATAAATTATCATCATACTACATTTTTAATTAGGCCTTTAAATCGGCCACTATAAGTACGTCCTAGATTTAGTGGAGTGCTTATAGCTGTGTTTTAAACATACCCCACATGTGACTGAAATATGTAGACTGCTTTGTTGGAACCATCCATCTCCAAATTTCTCATTTTGCCAAAAGTCATACTGAATAAAGTATTGTTTACTTTTTTTTTTTTTTAATCTGAAATGAGATTAAAAGTTGTCGTTCTTCACATGTTATTAGAACTGACTTGTGATAGAAAATGTTGGAGCCACAAAGCTTCTGTGTACGAAAATATTTGGTATATCCTGCATTTGTGCCAACAAATATTGGTGCCTATTCTTTGCAATTCTGTAGTATGAATGTTTTTATTAAACATGTTAATTAACATGTTAATTAACATGCCATCTGAGACTCTGCAATTAAATTGTGCCCTCTTTAGACTACAGTGAGTACATAAAGGATGAAATTGAGGATTTGACTAGTTATTTAATGTCACAGTAAATTGGATTGTGTGTGAAGAGGCTCAACAGTCTGAATCATTAAACAGTGATCTGATGTTTTGTTTCCTTTGTCTAGACTGCTGATCTGATCGTCTCAAGTCTGGTAAGTATAGGTTTTGTCTGAGGTACAGCGCTGGGAAAAGTCTTTCTTCCTTGCAGATTTAGTTTGTTTATGCTTTTTTGTCACATGTTTCAAATCTTCTAACAAGGATGACCTGGATAAATACAAATACAAGCAGTTTTAAAGTGATGATTTCATGTATAAATGGTAAATGGCCTGCATTTGTATAGCGCTTTTCTAGTCCTTAAGGACCCCAAAGCGCTTTACACTACATTCAGTCATTCACCCATTCACACACACATTCACACACTGGCGATAGCAAGCTACATTGTAGCCACAGCTGCCCTGGGGCGCACTGACAGAGACACAGGCGCCACCGGGCCCTCTGGCCACCACCAGTAGGCAAACATGGGGTTAGTATCTTGCCCAAGGATATTTGGCATGCAGCCTGGCAGCCTGGGATCGAACCACCGACCTTCTGATTAGTGGCTGACCTGCTCTGCCACCTGAGCTACAGCCACCCCTTATGTATGAAGCAGAGAAAACCAAACCAGAGCTATTTGTTCTCTAATACCCAGCTGTGAAAGCCCTGATAGCAACAACTACCATCAAGCATTTATAGTAACTAGTAATGACTGATTTACATCACTGGGGGATTTTGGTCCACTTTAATTTCAGAGTTGCCTTAATTAAGGTCAAAAATAGTGTTTTGAAATCATTTCAAGGATCTCAATTTCATTAAAGTCGAGATTCTGATTAGTCAGTTGGACTTGCTTGTGTGCTTCAGATCAATTTCCTGTTGCAAATCCCAAGTGTGATTAAACCTAAGCTCAGGACCTGATGAGTTGATGTAGGTCCTGAAGTAGTAAGGGAACTCTGGACCATCACAGTAACAGCACCATGTTTGACTTTAATGCTGGTGTTTTTCTGAAATATTTATGTCACTTTAGAAGATTCAGTTAAGTACAGTGAGTTCACACAGCTCTTGCTGATCATCAAGATGTTTTTAGGAAAATGTGAGAAAGTTTTTGTGTTCTTTTTGGCCAGTCAATAAATAATTTGGAGTTTAATGGATATAAAGTGTTTAAAGCAGGAGGCCTGAAACTGTCTGCTGTAACCTCAGTGTGCGGGTTTATTTGGACCATATAATATTTACAGTAAACTACTGTAGCAGCACATCTTGGTTTGAGTTTATAGACTGCGTTTTTATTGTTTTAATAGAACGCAAAAATGTCCTTATAACAGTTCCACCATCATTTGTTAAACATTGTCATTCTGTTCAGTCCAATAATTTACTGTAGAACTCTTTAGTATTTAAAGCCCTACATTTACTGTATTTTTGAGATTATAAGGCATAATGCCAATAAACAAGTCTGTTTTTAAGGCACATTAAGCCAAACAAACAGTCAGATAAGTCAAACTTTATTCAAGTCATTCACAACAACTCTCAACACTGTTCAGTTGTAACACATAAAATACAATTACACTCACTTTTTCAGTTCATTCCTCTTCCACAAATCCATCAAACTCTTCATGGGTTGATCAATTTGAAATCTGCTTCATAAGCATGTCTCTTAACACGTGCCAGGTCCTTGTACACACACCATAATGTTATGTTGAAGCACCGTACGAATTACTCTGTGAGGGTCCTGACTATGGTAGCCATAATGCTCTGACAATACATCAAGCGGCGCAGCTTTGTAGCTTACCAAAGTCTTACTAAAATATTTGACAGAATTTGGATCGCTGTGTACCACAGAAATCCAGTTTGAGGTTGGTAAGCATAACCAGACTCGATACACTAGGCACATTGTATATTTTTGAGAAAATGACAGGATTTTAGGTGTGCCATATAGTCTGAAGAATATGGTAAATCCAAGCATATTGGAAATGTAACTAATTCCAGTCCTTTTGTGTCTTACAGGTGACCTGCTGCAGAAGATCCCCTCTCTCTATCATTATCAAGCAATTCTGTCTATCCTATCACTCTCCCGACTCTATCTAATTTGACAGCCATTCTATCTTGTATCAATCTATCCCAAGCACTCTATCTCGTCTTCAGAAATCCCAGATTTTCCAGAAATCCCAGATTTTCCAGAAATCCCAGATTTTCCAGAAATCCCAGATTTTCCAGAAATCCCAGATTTTCAGAAATCCAAGTTTTCAGAAATCCAAGTTTTACCAGATCCCTGTTTTTGGCAATTGAAGTTACCAGAACTTTGTCAATCTGTATTCAGAATTCTGAGAGATCTCTGCTCTCACTGCTCCTTCTTTCCTGTCATTAAACTCTCTATAGTCATTTTGCTGGAAATTACAATTAGAAAGTTGAATATACAGTAGTAGAATTGCAGTACAGTAGAACTTATAGTAGAAACTATTTACACAGCCCTACATTTGTAGTTTTAACTTGGCATTACACTTTGGAATAAACACTGATAGTTTGGCTTACTGGTGCAATTACTTTGATACATTATATAAAATATACACCTTTTGAAAGGTTTATTTGTAATAAGATAATCTGACTATTCTGTAAAATATTCAGAGTGCTATATTTACATAAATATTAAATTTGATTCAAATACATTTTTCAAGTCTGTTTCATTGGCTATAACATTTGACTACAAGTTTATACTATTATTATTTAAGGACAAACCCTTTTTTGTCACTCAGTGTAAGTATTCAGTTACAATTGTCATCTAGAGGCTGCTCTGAGAACCCAGACTTCCTGTTTCCTGACTGCTGCAGAACATCCAGCTGAAGAATCCTCATCGCCTGTCATCTGATCACCACACCATCACAGCTCCTTATGTTTGCTTTAAATTTTAAATATCTGAAAGATTTACACAAATTCTACTTAAAAGCTAAGAGTTTTATTATAGCCTGTTGATTGTTGAGATTTATTCTGCATATTACTTTACAGAAGTATAGACCTATTCATTAACCAGTCTGGTTAAAAAAATAGAAGTGATAATATACAGTTTACAATAAAACAATAAAACTGTTTTTAAAGAACTTTCAATAACCTTTATATTGAGTTTGTATTTAAGTCAGCCTTTTACATCAATTACATAGTTATAAGAACACTTTACCATTTGTATAGTTTTACATTTCTCCATTTGATAGAAACTTGAGGAGTCATTCGTTTTCCAGTGTTTACAGGTTGAGTTTTGTTTACATTTGTGTATAAATACATATAAGGTCCAGTTTGTACTTGCACAAAATGCCAAGGAAAGGTCAAAGGTCACAGTCCCAGAAGCTTAGATGGCAAAAGGAGAAGGAACAGGTAAAGGTGTCTGTTACAAGTATTCCCAGTCCAGAAGTGCAGCTCAGCGTTCAGACAGCCGCTGTGTCTTATGCAGATGTGGTAAAGAGAGGTGTTTGCTCATCATCTGTGCCAAATGCTAAAGTACAGCAGGTAATTCAGACTGAACCCCAGGTAAATGTGCAAACACAGCATGATGGAGAAGCTCCAGGACCGTCTCATGTACAGGTTACAAACAGTGAAAGTCGTCCACGAGTGAGTAGCATCTGTGCTTCCCGAAGCCAGGCTTCTCCTAGGTATGGAAAGTACAGGAATCAGCAATGCATGGCTAACAGTTTGGTTTTCCTGTCATTCTTACATGAGGATGAATTCATTACCAGAGCAGATCTTAACCGTGTGTTGGACAAAGGCCATGCCGTGTATTCAGATGCCAGAAAGAGGTTTGTGAACAGCGTGTTTCTAGCCTGTGATGAGCTTCCCACAGTGGTCACCAGCCGCAGACACGAGTATCAAGTGGATATGTCTCAGTTTGCTCGTTATGGCACATTTGATGGTACAGATCACCTTCCGAGCCTTGAACAGGGACTACATTGTTTGTCTTCAGAGTTTCGCTACGCTTTGCTAGTCATGGGACGAACGGTCATCGCAGTTTGCAGGCTGACTTCAGGTGAATACGCATACTTTGATCCTCACCCACGTAAGTCTACAGGAATGCCATTGTTGCTAGGTGTAAGTGGTGGAACTGCAGTTATGTTAAAATTCACACGTCTTAATGACATGATTGACAGGATCAAACGCTTGTACCAAATATTTAGCATCGCCTCAGCCTGCACTTATGAGCTACAGCCTGTTGAGTTTCACAGTGAAAACACTGCTGACCAAAGAGATGCTAATCAAACCACCGAAAACAGACAAACTGCTGCAAGTGTTCCAGCCGCAGCTTTAAATGAACGTGTCCATGAATTAAATTCCCAAACATCCACTGAGCAGACACGGAAAACTGGGACCGACACTTTAACCACTGAAGTGACGTCATCCAGAGTGGATTATTCAAATGAGACAGCTGCTGCATCTCTGCTAAATAAAACCTCTGCATCTTGTGTGAGTGACACTCAGGTAACATCCAATTCTGTTCCTCAGAATGATTTAAACACTGCCTCCTGTTCAACTAAAACAACACAGGAACTCTCATATAAACTGTTAAAATGTAATAAACAGAAAAGGAAACAAATGAGGAGACAATTATTGTCCCAACACAAACTACCACAAAGAAAGGAAAATCAGAAAAAGAAAGGCAGATGTACACTTTTGATGAAAGCTTTAAGGCAAAGAAAAAATAATCCAGTAGACAGTCTAATGATCCTAATCACAGACAGAAGAAGAGTGTGTACAAAAATAATCTTTATAAATTAAATGCTACATATAGAGAGAAACAGACAGAACATTTGAGAAAGATCTATAGAGAAAGGGATGATTTTAAGGAAAAACAGAAGGAGCAAATGAGAAGGATCTATAGAGAAAGTGCTAAAATTAGAGAGAAAAAAAGAAAATGTGTCATAAGGATGTATAAAGATGATCCCATATTCAGAGAAAAGCAGAAAGAACGTATGAGGAAAACATATAGAGAATCTTATAGAGAATCTCCAGTGTTCAGAGAGAAGCAGAAGGAGCGTATAAGAAGAACTTACAGAACTTGTGCTGAATTCAGAGCGAAACATAAAGCTTACATGAGGTCACATGTTTACAACTTGTATAAAGAAAGTGAAGAATTTAAACATAGAAAACAATCTTATATCACTAAACATTATGTAGAAGAGAAAAAATTTCAGCAACAGCACAAGGACAATATGAGAGAACGAATGAGAGTAAAATATTGGAACGTTTTTTCTTTTAGACAGATGCACAATATCAGATGTGCAATGAACATAAAAAGAAAATATCGTCAGATGCATCGACCAGCTGAAAGTTTACAGTATCATCCAGAGAACAGTATAATGAATGAGGCCATATCTCGTTTCAGATCAAACATTAAATCAGCACCATCTTATGTTTGTACTGTTTGTCTTAAAGCTTCTTTTCCTAATCAGGTGAAAATCTGCAAAAGAGAAAATTACTCAAAACACCAAACTGTAGCTCAGCAGTGTCTAACTGGTAAATTTGTTCATATGTGTGATGAAGCATGTAATGATCAATGCAGCTTTCCTGTTGAGAGAAAAAAGGAGTATATCTGTCACACGTGTCACAGTTCCCTCAAAAGTGGACGCATGCCAAGGCTTGCTGCTGTCAATGGTTTAGAACTGCAGGATATTCCAGCTGAACTGTGTGATCTCAACATTCTGGAGAGACATCTGATTGCCAAATGCATCCCATTTGCAAAGATTATTCCACTTCCAAAGGGCAGACAAAGACTCATACGTGGTAATGTGGTGTGTGTACCATCTGAAGTCCAACAAACAGTTGACTGTTTACCGAGGCTCAGAAGCCAATCACAGGTAATGAGGATCAAGCTTAAAAGACGACTGTGCTACAAAGGCCATCAGCTGTTCCAGACTGTCACCTGGTCTAAACTCATCCAAGCTCTGCGTAAACTGAAACAAATTCATCCACAGTACACAGATGTTGTTATCAGAGATGATGCATTGCTTTGTGATCCAACGTTACCTGATGATGACAGCAGTGATGAAGCTAGCATGGCAAGTGATGATTATGATGAAGCAGATTTAATGGAAATTGACAACTATGAAAAAGATGCCCTTTTGTGCGAAAGTGAGTCTGAAATAGAACAAGATATTAATATGCAATCCTGTGATGAACAACCAGAGGAACAAAATCCAGATGAACCAGAAAGTGATTTGAACAATGGAGGTTTTGCTCTAGAAAGTTGTCTGCAGCCTGTTGACATTTCAGAAGAGATTCTCTGTTTCACTGATAACACATATTGTGTGGCTCCTGCAGAAAGAAACAATCCTGTTAGCTTCTTCAGAACTCCTCATTTGGAAGCCATGGCATTTCCTGTGCAGTTTCCTACCGGTCAGAATACACTGGATGAAAAGAGACTTCTTAAACTCACACCAAGTGCTTACTTCAAGTCAAGGCTTTTCAACATTGATGCAAGATTTGCTAAAGACACAAATTACCTGTTTTTCTCACAGTTTGTCACTGAAATACACTTGGCTAATTCCAGCATGACAATACAGCTAAGGAAAGGTAAAACTATGACCAAAGATGGACGCAAAATCACATCAGGAATGTTACAAAGTAAGACAGAAGTAGAGAAGCTGGTAAGAAATAAAGATGCAATCAGATTTATGCAGCCACTCAGAGGAACTCCAGCTTACTGGCAGAAAACTACCAAAGATTTATTCAGTATGCTTCGTCAAATAGGAACACCTCAGTTCTTTGTCACATTCTCTGCTGCTGAGATGAGATGGCCTGAAGTGATTCAAGCAATAAAGAGACAGCAAGGTGAAGAGGTTGATTTTGAAGCCCTGGACTGGTCAGAAAAGTGTGAAATTCTAAGATCAAATCCAGTAACCACCATGCGAATGTTTGATAAGCGTGTTGAGGCTTTGTTCAGAGATTTGCTTTTTTCTCCTGCACAGCCCCTTGGTGAAATCATTGATTACTTTTACAGAGTTGAGTTCCAGCACAGAGGTAGTCCGCATATACATATGTTGCTGTGGATTCGAGAAAAGGTAGAAGTAGATGTGGATGACGACCAAACTCTCTGTGACTTTGTGGACAGATACATCTCAGCTCAACTCCCTGATCCAGAAAAACAACCTGAACTGCACAAAAAAGTCACTGAACTACAAAAGCACAGCAAAAACCACACAAAGACATGCTTTAAGAGTGTGAACTCTGGTTGTAGATTTGGGTTTCCAAAACCACCAGCCACAAGAACAATGATTGTGAGACAGGATGAGGATTCAGACACTGAAGCTGCAAAAGCCAAACTCAGACCTTTGTTGAACCTGCTGAAGGAACCTGAAGCTGCTTCCCTCACCATAGAGCAGATTCTGTCACGATGCAACTTGACAATGAATGAGTATGAACAATGCCTCCAAGACATAAACAAGAAAACAGGTCTCATTCTGAAACGTGACCCAAAGGACTGTTGGATCAACAATTACAACCCACACCTGCTTGAAGCCTGGAACTCTAATTTAGATGTCTCATTCATTTTCAATGCCTATTCATGTGTAGAATACCTCTGTAAATATATAACGAAGAAAGAATCTGGCCTCTCTGAATACCTGAAGACAGTTATTGATAACTCTGGAAACAACACGGTCAATGAATGTGATGAAATGAGAGCTGTGATGCAGGCTTACTCAAAAAAGAGAGAAATCAGCGCACAGGAGTGTGTGACTCGAGTCTGTGGCCTAAAAATGAAAAAATGTTCCCGCAGTGTTGTATTTGTACCAGCCGATGATAACCCGGTAAAAATGAGTCGCCCCATGAGCTATCTGGAAAGCACAACACATGACAGTTGTAATATTTGGATGACAAGTTTGAGTGATAAATACAAATGCAGACCTGAGACCCCAGAATATGAGGAAATGTCACTGGCTGATTTTGCTGCCCTGTGCCGGTTGGTGAGTGGTCCAAATGAAGGAAAAGATGTGCTTCCTCTTCTAAACCAGCTTGGATTTGTACAAAGGCGAAAGAATGATAAACCAGCTATAATCAGGTATTACCACTGTTCACAGGAAAAAGATCCTGAGCAATATTATGGACGACTGTTGAGACTTTACCTTCCACACAGATCAGAGCAGGAACTGAAACCACAATGTTTCCAAACCTATCAGTCCTTCTACAACTTGGGTTTTGTGCGACTTCCATGTTCAGACCACAGTGAGTCTGTTAAACGGATTGTAAAAAGAAATAAAGACAAGTATGAGAAGAACTCTGAGGATATTGAGAGTGCACTGGAAGAGTTTGAACAAAATAGGGATGTTGTGATCGATGAATGGTGTAATCTGGCTCCTGAATCTGAAGTTGTGAGGATGCAATGTGATGAGAATCTTCCTGAGAGACATTCTGATGATGAGAACGAACAGGAGAATGTCCCCGACTACAGTCGTCAGTCTGATGCTGTAACAGAGATCAGAGCCATCAGAGAACAACCTGCAGTAGATCCAGCTGTGGTACGTGTAATGTATCAGAATCTGAACCAGAAGCAGGCCTGCGTGTTCTATGCTATAAGAGACTGGTGTATTCAGCGAGTTTGTGGTTTGAACCCAGATCCATTTTTCTTCTATATCAACGGTGGTGCAGGAACTGGAAAGTCACATCTGATTAAATGTATTCATTCTGAAGCATCAAAGATCCTGAGCAGACTGCCTGCTAATGCAGAAGAAGCTGACATATCAAATCCAAGTGTTTTACTGACTTCATTTACCGGGACAGCAGCTTTTTCTATCAGTGGCTCTACATTACATTCCCTACTCAAACTACCCAGGAGTCTGAAACCACCCATTCAAGGACTTGGTAACCAACTGGATGAAATCAGATCTGAGCTGATGAATGCTGAAATTATTGTTATTGATGAGATTTCAATGGTTTCAAAACCCCTTTTTGCCTATGTGGATGCAAGACTGAAACAAATCAAAGGCACTCAGAGACCTTTTGGTGGAATGTCAGTTTTAGCTGTTGGAGATTTTTATCAGCTGCCACCAGTGCGACAGTCTAAACCTCTCTGTGTTTACGATCCAGAACAGATTGATCTATGGCAGGAACATTTTCAGATGATCACTCTAACCGAGATCATGCGTCAGAAAGATGATGTGGCCTTTGCAGAGATGTTGAACAGGATTAGAATAAAAGAAAAGACAGATGAGCTTTCTCAGTGCGATAGAGATTAGTTGTCACAGGCTGTGACTGCACCAGTAGAATGTCCAACTGAGGTCTTACACATCTATGCCACCAACAAGAATGTGGAATCCCATAACACAGATACCCTGAAGAAACTTCATTCAAACATCATAATCATCACTGCAGACGATTTCCAGAAGGATAAAGGTACAGGCAGAATGGCACGAAGAGACAAACCATTTACAGGTGGGCAAAATGATTTCCCGACACCCTGAACGTCGCTGAAGGAGCTCGAGTCATGCTGACCAGAAACTTGGACACACTAAACGGTTTGGTCAACGGTGCTTTTGGTATACTGATAAAAGTGGTGAGATCTGAAAATGATGGACACATAATCAAACTGGGGCTCAGAATGGACAACCGGCAGCCTATGAGACACAACCGCAGTGCTAATGCAGCATCTGATGATCTGGTTTACATTGAGAGAGCAGAGGAGAGTCTGAAGTTTAAAGGAGCGGTATGCAGACAGTTTCCTGTAAAGCTAGCATTCGCCTGCACAATTCACAAAACTCAGGGTCTTACAACACAGACAGCTGTAGTTTCAATGAAGAACATTTTTGAACCAGGTATGGCTTATGTTGCTCTCAGCAGGGTGACGTCTCTCAGTGGACTCTATTTACAGGACTTGGATGAGAAAAAGATTTACGCCAATCCCGAGGTAACTGCAGCGCTCCAAACCATGAGACAAGCCAGCGTTGAGGAAATGATGCCTCTTCTTCAGGTCAGAGAAACAGCCAGCAGACCTGACACTCTTACACTGATCCATCACAATACAGAGGGTTTGCCATCTCACATCAGTGACATCAAGAGTCATCATGAAATGCGTTTAGCAGATGTTTTGTGTCTCACAGAGTCTCACCTCCAAGGCTCCTTTGTTGCAGATAGTCTTCATTTGGACGGCTACACCATGTTCAAACGCAACAGACATGTGTCCTACACAAACTTTCCTCACATGGCCAGCAGAAGTGGTGGTGGAGTTGTTGTGTATTTGAGGAATCATTTTCAGGTTCAGGTAAAACAGTATCTGCATAATGTCACTGATCTTGAGTTTTTAGTGTTGAAGGTTCAGGCTCCATTCCCTGCGCTCATTGCGGTTGTGTACAGACCCCCTGACTACAGTTTGACACCGTTCATGCAAAACCTGGTAAGTCTTTTAGATTCACTTGAAATAATGGACTGTCACCCAATAATTGTGTGTGGAGATTTTAATGAGAACCAGTTGCAGAGTGGAAGAAAACAGATTCTGGAGCAGTTTCAGTCTAGAGGGTATTCACAGCTGATCACTTCTGCCACTACAGACAAGAACACCCTGCTTGACCTCATTTTTATTTCTCAGCCACAGCAAAGTCTTCATTCAGGTGTCCTGAGAACCTATTACAGTTACCACAACCCTGTGTTTTGTGTCCTGTCCTCAAGCCAATCATGAAGTCGTCTGGTGAGTTTTGAAACAATTACAGATCATGTTTGTTACAGAGTTTACTGATTGTACAGCATGAAAAAGATTTTTCATTGAAAAATCATATTTCTTCATTTTGTCTTCCGTACTCTGTCTGTAAGAAGACCCTTTCTTATTGCAATGTTATTAATCATTTCACCAAATCATGGCTGTACTTCATGCAGAGCCGGGAGATCTGCTTTCTGTTATCATGCACCTCAGATCTGAAATATGCTGCAAAAAGTATTAAACGGACATAATTTATTTTTTATTCTCATGTTTTAAATGACTAAATCTACTAATGCATTTTTTCATGGATGTTAATTGTCATCTCCTTTTTTGATACTTTTTTACTCTGACGTATGTATCTCAACAAACGAGATCTTCCCCTCCAAGGGCTTTAAAATGAAATAGTAAATAAATAAATCCCAGATAAATGCAGGTATTTATTATGGGTCACATGAATAAATACAGACAATTATATTTTCTTGATTATAGTAAATTTTGTAGAATCAAATGTTTTTGGGATGAACGAGGTTTTGCTTATCATGTTTTACAGGTAAAAATTTTTAAAAGTTTTAAACTATCTTTAGGCTACCAGAGATGTCTATAATTATACATTATGTAGAGAAAAACATTTTTACAGCTTACAGAATATGTATAAAAACTGATTTAGAAGTACATGGAAAGTTTCTGCATCCATTTTCTGACTTTGCCTTTATCCGGGTAGGTTTGGGTTTGGGTGGATAAAGGCCAAGTCAGAATTCTCTGAGCAGCTGGAAAAAGCTGCTAATAAACAAAGACATCAGAAAGCGGGGGCTTTAGGTGTAGCCCCCGCTTTCTGACGCACTAATTAGATTTAGTAACTGACACCCCATACCAGCATTATATAGAGACTTGGGGGCTGAGATGGGTGGGTGGGTGGGTGGTGTTAAAAGCACTTTATGTTTTGTAGATGTATTTTTTTCAGACAGGGCACACACAGTCCTGTTTCCTTTGTGGGAAAACCTTCAAACTTCACCATCCTCGGCTGAAACAACAACATCTTAACACCATCTTCATGAACTGCTGAGCCAAACCTGATCCATCAGTGCTGGACTGCACAGATAACTACATGCCACACAGAGATTGCTGTTTTATGAACTGCCATACCAGTGTGTCTTCAAAGGAGAAGATGACACACCCATCACCTGACCTCCTGCCTGATCTGGAGACCATCATCATGCTGTCACACTACACACCTCTGAGACCATCAATGATGACTCCTACTGAGGAAACTGTATTTCCTGTCAGAGATGCTCAGTGATCCTCAGAGCAGAGAGAGGTATGATTCTTTATCTTTGATAAAAAATGTCAGTGTTTTTAATTCAATTAATTAATTTAAATCCTGTTTATGGCACAAATAATTCCACACTCAAATGATTATACTTGTTGACACTTTTTGAGTTTTAATTCACATTATGGATTACAAATCTATGCTTTTCCTACTCTGTCTCTCTGTGCAGGTATTGCTGTCTTCTGAGTTCTTCAGTGTCCCAACTGAGACATTCAAACCTCATTGCAGAGCTCATGTCTTTCCTCACCATCATGTGAGTGTGAGATTGCTCTGGATTCTGGTTATGTGGCCTGCAGGACCTATAAGGTATTTCAACATTGTTCATTGTATAACTTATTTGTAGTTTTTAGGCCTTAACACAAATAAAATGTTCCTTTTTCTGTATTTTTAGAACAAGCTTGTACAGTGTGCCTGCATTCCAGCTTCTTAGACTCTACGCAAGTGGACAGAGTATAAGTGTTTGACCACTCTTACAGACACCGACTTCTGTCAACTCACTTCTACTGATCAGGCACCTCACTCCAGGAAGACAGAGGGCTGCAAGCCTGTCATTGTTTCCAGTGTGGCTTTGTATTCTTGGGGTAGCATCAGATTTTTCCCACAAATATTCAAAGGTAAGACTTATTTTAAGCTTAGTTATTAAATCAAAAGTCTTCCATTGTGTAAATTATATTTGATATGTTTTTGTCTTCTTTTAGATTTAGATGCAGTGATCGGATGTGCTGGAGCTTTGTTAACTGTGTGGAAAACATCTGTTTGTGATGGTATTCAAAATGAGGCTTTAAGGTGACAGTTTCCTTGTGATTTCAGTCCTTTTACTAAACAAAAACATTTTTAATTAACATATTATTTTTTTAGCAGCACATCATTGTTCAAAGGTAAATAGAGCCACATGTCACACCAACAATGAATTTTTGACTCTGTTTGTGTCACCAGATTTAAGAAACAATATCGGACATATAAAACTAAACTTTGGATTAATGTGCACATATATTGTTTTGTAATTTTTGATTGTTGAATAATTATGTTGTAGAAAAAACCCAATCTATTTACCCAAACAACCTAACTTGTTTGGGTAAATAGTGGATTAGTGTAATTTTAGTCTATAAGTATAGCAACCTGAATTCATACAAACACACAGCTCTAAATCTTGAATTGTAGGATGCACAATAATGATCATTTGATTATTATGGACATTTAAATCAGATTCTATTGAACCATTACACATATTCTTTATAGAGATTACACAATCTCAAAAAAGAGAAAGTGTTTAAGAGGATAAGTAAAGAAAGCTCAAAGTGTGTTTGTATGAATATTGTCTTAGTATGGGGTGTCAGTAAGTACATGAGTATAGAATAGGTGTAACAGTGGTTTTCCACATCTGTGCTTAGACTGCTCTAATATATATGCTCTAATATATATAGATAATGGGTCAGACATATAGTTTGACCTATTAAGTCTGTTTGAAAAGTTCATGAAGGTGTCATCCAGTGCTATGTGTTTCTGTTTATCATTTTATGAGGTCACACAGCTGACATGAGTCAGAGTAGAACCATAATATTCATGTTAATGAGTCTACTGTTTACAGCTACTTCATGATGACTTTCATCCTGGTCACAGTACTATGTGAAAAGCTGTAAGAGGTAAAGTTAACCCAAATAATATCTGATCATAAGTCACTCTCTAACATTGATTATTTTTCAATTGTTCAGCTGTGTGACTCTCCATACCTGAAATATATCACAATGTGAACTTCATTTCAACAGTATTCCTTAGTTTGTCTGTGAAGGTTCTCAGTCATCCAGGTCATCGTAGTCAAAGGAGCTTGCAAAGAAAAGCGTCTGGACTTCTTTAAGTTTACTTGAAGACGTTTCACCTCTCATCCGAGAAGCTTCTTCAGTTCTAAGGTCAAATGGTGGAGAGTCCCAGATATAAACCTAGTGGGAGTATCCCCCCACAGAGGGACAAAAGGACCCCCTGATGATCCTCTAATCGCCTGAGCCAAGGTGTGAAACTGGGTGTGGGTCCCAATCAGCCAGAGTTTCGGGTGTGTTCATTGTGAAACCTGGCCCCACCTTATCATGCGAATTCCTGAGGTCAGATGGCCCAGGATGTGAGTGGGCGTTAAGGCGTCTGGGAAGGGATCTCAAAACTGGATTATAGATGGCAGAGAGTTGGTGTCGTAAACCCCCGCCTCTGTTCAAAGATGGTCGCTCACAGTGGACATAGATGGCTTCTTTCACTCCTCTTTCAAACCATCTGTCCTCTCTGTCCAAAATGTGAACATTGGCATCCTCGAAAGAGTGTCCTTTATCCTTAAGATGCAGATGGACTGCTGAGTCTTGTAAAGACAAGACTCAGCAGTCCATCTGCATCTTAAGCAAGCTCCTTTGACTATTCCTTAGTTTGGTACCATATTTATCATCAAATCAGGAAACTGTAAACTAATTGAAAAAAGAAGCTTTTGAAAATTTTAATGTGGCATTTGAATATGTTGTTTATCCTTGCCACACGGTATGTGCAAAAAACTCCTACAAATCAGAGAACATATTTTTTCTCTCACTTCCTATGTATAAATATATATATGTATATGTATAAATTCTTAAATTAATAGCCTGTGAACATAAACATGGCAAACAAGGATATTTCACAATTCCAACGGATGCTTCAATTGTTTGTATAGATTTTAGATTATTTGGTCAAACATCTGTTTGAAACTGTGGTTATCAGAGTGTTGATAAGAATGCCTTGAAAAGTTCATGACAGTCACATTCAGTGATATGTGTTTCTGTTTATCATTACTTTTGAGTGACACAGCTGACTTGAGTTTTGATCAGACTAGAACCATAAAGCTGTTAGTAGTAAAGTTAAACCAAGCAATAACTTATCATAAGTCACTCTCTAACACGGGGCAGTTTTTCAATTATTTATTAATTATTATTCAATTAATTTTCAATGTTATTTATTCCACAACTTTAATGTTCTTTATTTTTTTCCCGTTTCTTTAAATATGCACATGTGAATGTCTGTTTTAATTCACTGCCTGTGAATGCCTTTAAAAAAAGCTTCAAGCGCCGCTACCAGCTGGCAGCCAGTATCAGCAGCTCCAGCCTGACAGACTCCTCTTTTCCCTTTAATATTTGTTTCTTTGTTGTTCTTGTGAATCTTGTTTTTGTTTTTCTATTGTGGACTGTGGACTGAGCTCCCACTTAGGACTGTGGACTGAGCTTTTCTATTGTGGACTGATCTCCCACAATGGAGCTCAGAATTTTATGGACAATCGTTTTTCTTATTGCATTTTTTACGGCATCATGACCCAACATTAGCTGCACACTGTAACCAGCATACTCCAAACACAGCACCCTCTGGCCCTTTTCATGAACTCTGGCAATTTTAATCACATCTCATTCCTCCCTGACATCACATCTGATGAAGACCCTCGGGAGGTTGGTTCTAAACCATCTGCGCCCCTTGGTGAGGTCTTTATTGGATCCGCTGCAGTTTGCTTACCAGCCTGGCTTTGGGGTGGAGGATGACATCATCTACCTCCTGCACCGAGCTCTGACTCACCTTGAGAAGCCTGGATGCACTGTGAGGATCATGTTCTTTGATTTCTACAGTGCTTTCAAAAACATCCACCCACGACTTCTGAGGGACAAGCTGGAGCTATCGGGAAAGACCACCACATGTCCAAGTGGATACTGGACTACCTCACAGAACGCCCACAGTATGTGAGATCACAGGGCTGTGTCTCTGATACACTGGTCTACAGTACGGCAGCCTCACAGGGAACTGTGCTGGAACTGTTCCTCTTCACCTCCTAGACTGCAGACTTCTCCATCATCTCCCCATGCTGCCACCAACAGAAGTTCTCTGACAACTCTGCCATAGTCGTCATCACCTCAGGTCTGTACTGAGTCCACTGTCCACTGTCTGTACTGAGAGTACAGACAACTTATTGGGAGTTACATGTCTACTTTTTAATGCACAAGTACGATACACAATCTGCAGTTTTCTAATTATTCTAAATATTCCTAACTATTTAAACATTTTTCAGTATCCTGCTCTGTTTGCACCCGATCTTTACTCAAATTTTAACAACTGTACTCTGCTTTGGTAACTATTGTCCATGATGTAAATATGTAACAATTGGGTTTCTGTTCTGTGTACTGTTCTGTTTGTATATGTGGGTTTTTTTGGTGCTGCTGATACAACCAAATTTCCCCTTGTGGGACAATTAAATGATTATTCTAATCTATTCTATTCTATTCTAATTGATATCATATCCACCCAGAAATCTCGAGTTCATCATTTTGCCCTTCCACAATTATTTGCATTACAAATTAAAAGAGCAGGAATGTTAAAATCAATAATGAAAAGAATTTGTTGGCTTTTTCAAAAGGTACAAATCAAATATTGTTGATAGACCTGCCCCCTTTATTATTTACAAAATTCAACATTAAGCCTTGATCTGTTCTGTTATTCTTCTTTTTTTAAAAACAACATTTTATAGCCTTCCAGTGTTCTAAAAATTGAAAACAAACAAATATAAGATTATTATGTAGAATGTTTAATATATAAATACTTAACACTGGAAAATACTAAAACTGTTAACTATAGTACAGAACTTAACAAAATGTCATTACAAATTATAAATACTGATAGGAAAAAAAATTCATTCTTTTTAAGTTATAAAATACAATACACATTTTTGAACAAAGTGAACAAAGGAACTGTACATTTTGTTTTAATTATTCGCACTGATATTTTTGAATATGTACAATTTGCTTTCCTTTGATTTTAACAGTAACTTTGATTGCTCCCTCCTCCAGTTCCTTATCAAAGGGACTCCACAGCTCACTTTGAATGTAAAGGCTCTTTCCATCCTCCAGCAACACCTCCAGCTGGTTTGGCATGTCCGTTGTGGCCACACCAATGATGAGGATGTCAGCTCTATCCTCGGCTTTTGTCTGTTAAGACAGCATAGGCACACATTTTGCCCTGAAAACTAGGTTTTTTTTTATCCAACAAGAAAAAAGAAAAGCTGTGGTCATCATGTGGTTTCATTAAGTCGCCAAGACACATACATACACATTATGTCTTGATGCATGCGCAATTATCCAGGTAAGTAAATTCCAGAATAGTTAATTATGTTCATCTGTATATATATATATATATGTGTGTGTGTGTGTGTGTGTGTAAGATAATATATATAATATTATGTCAAATTTGAAAACCTAGTTCTAAACATTTGTTTGTTTAGCTTCTTCATACCTCAATCCTCGTAAATGCCGTGCTGTGTAGCTGTAAGCCATAACAGGACTGGCTCCGCTTCAAGTGGGAGAGGCTGATGTGGTCTCCCACGTTGAAGTTGTAGATGGCTGCTTCCCTCCAGAGGCAGACTGTCATCGTATAACCATCCTGAAATCACAAACATGACAGAATTAAAGATTTATTGATTAAATAATAACAACTCCAGTAAATAGGGGGGGGGGGGGAGCCCACAGCCTCATACATTCTGTAACAGCAATGTCAAATTTGTTCCATTAGTTTCACTATTTTCAATATAAAACTTAAATTTCAACATTACCTCCTTCAGCTGGATATTTTTAAGGGGAACATAATGTTTCCCCACCTTCACTTGCTTTACAGCAGAAAACTGAAAAGTAAATTGAAATTTAATGTCAGTAATAGTCAGTGTAGTGATCTGTGATTGGTTTTTATTTTTTCAGTCATCTGTTTAGATTATGTTATTGTTATTGTTAAGTATTCTGCACATGATCTTATCAGAAGCTGTTTTATCTGTATCAGTTATTATGATGCTTTTCATCTACTGTGATTATGAAACAGCTTGTGGAAAATCCTTCTATAAACAGTACATTTTGTAACTTAGTTGCATGTTTTAGCGACAACTTCAATGAAAACTTTTCCAGTTTCAGATATACAAATTATATTTGCTATGTTTGTTTTTATCAAGTAGAGACTGTTCGCTAGAATCTAGCCTTTACAATACAAGTGCATGGAGACATGATGCAAATGGATTTTAAATCTGCATAAATACCAGAAAAGGTTTGAGGAAAATATATATTTTTCTAAATTGTGGTTAATAACAACATAATTAAGTGTCTGCTTGACAGCAAAAACAAAAATGATCATTTTAAGTGTAAACAATACAAGCAGTAATGAGTTATTTGAAAACCTAAAGCTATGTAAATTCTGATGCAACCACAAATACTTACCTCCACCACCTCCCCTTGTGCTGTGATGAGCCCGCACCTGGCTGAACTCATCTTCAGAGGTGTGAGAGGAGCAGGAGGATGGAGGAGTTCATCAGCTTGTTTGTAAAGGTCTTCCTTTACATTCAGTGTGGGAGCCCTAAAAAACTGGGTCTGACTTGTAACATTAATGGAGAAAGGGGGCACTGTGCCCCTGAGTTCATAGCCTCTCATTATAAAAGACCCCCCCCCCCCCCTGCTGGACCTTTGAGGCAAATTCCTCAAAAATTGTGACCTTGGTCACACTCTCCCCATCAGTGATAGCTATGACTTTGTTTCTTTTTGTTGTAAGAGCTTTAGCGGTCTCATCTTTAAAATCCCAGCTGATGACCTTCTGCTGGTCACAGGAATTCAAATTCTAAAATGCAGTGGGGGTGGCCGGAAGTATGGAGTGTCTGGGCGGCTGTTAAGAAGTTTCGTTAATGCCATTCTGGAAAAAAAAGCAACACAAAAACATTATGAAGTTAATACATTTCTGCTATATCCAATGGTCATATAATATGGTAACACCTGTAGCTTTTGTAGATTCAAAGAAAACTCATAAAAACTTTTGTGAGGTACCTGCTTGAAAATGACAGGTATGGCAAGTATTTTTCTGATTTTAAATACAATGTTGGTTTTAAAATGAAGTTAACAGTTCTGAGACTTCATTGAATAAATACAAATATTACAGCAGAGATATGTGAAACACACTGAAATCATTGTTCTAGTCACAATTCACTCAATTTGGCAGTCTGTGGCTTTGAATGTGTAAACAGCAGAAATGATTTAACTTTATTTAAATGCCTAAAATGTTCTTTGTTTCATTAAATTTGTGCCCCCCCCCCACACACACACATACACACACACACACACACACATAAGCATAATGCACTTGCATATGCTCTGTGGCTATGGGTCTTTCTATTGGTCCTCCTTGTTAATCATTTGAGCCAATAGAATGACAGTAATGTACTCTGCTTTCATGTCAGTCCCACCCTCTGTAACTATGCTGAAAATGACTTTTTTTGATGAGAAATGGCTCTGAGGCATTGTGGGAAATGAAGTTATTCAGAATATGGTTTCCATTAGGTTTTTGTTTAAGTCTTTTAGCTTAACTCCTATTGGTTATTCAGTTTTTGTATAGCTTAATTGAGAAAGTGCTAGAAAGTGTTGTTGCCAGGGCAGAGTGCCAGCCTTAAGCAAATTTAGAGACTCACAGCTCAAACTTAACATCTTAAAGTTCATAAAACTGTTATAGATCTTGAAGATTTGTCAAATTCGTTAAGATCTTAATATTTCATATAAAAAATTAAGACTGAAACTATTTTTCATTAATACATTTAGATCTTTTTTCAATTAAATACTTATGAGACAATAAGTTCATCAACTATGACACCCACTAATACATTACTGTCAATAGTAAATGTGAATTTATCGATAATGAATTTCTCTGCAATAGAAACGTAACATAGGAAAAAGAAAGAAAAGTCAGATTAAATTTTGGTACTTTGACAGTCTTTATATTGACAGCAAGTTAAATGGCTAGATCTTGTGTCTTGCCCTATATTGTATTATACATATTATAAAGGTAGTAAAAAAAAAAACACCCTCAAAATTCAATACTTACGTTTTATGAAGTTGTTAAGAACAGTAAGAGCCGTCTGTGTCCCTCGAAGTATCTTAGAAAGATCCAGAAAGACCAAATAAGGTTCCCGCCGGTCATTAAATTACAACTTGTGATGTAATCTGTTGTCACCCGCCCTGATTGGCTAACTACGATTGTGTTTCGTGATTGGACTGCCTTGTGTTAATTTTATGTTATCACTGTTTTGGGTTTTTTTTGTTTGTTTGTTATTGTTTTCCGGGTTAACTCGTCTAATTTTAATTATGGAATTATCATTACTATTTTATAAGTCTCAAACGTAAAATTTGAGATTTATAAAATCAGCTTTGGAGTTGACGTCACGCCGCAATGCATTGTGGGAGCAGGCCACCATTTTATCAGGCCACGAATCAAAACAAACACACTCGTTTGGAAGGAAGATACAAACCGTACTTAAAACAGCTCAAAACAAAAAGAACTTTATAGACTCAGATTGTGTCGGATGCGAAGAGACGACTGTACTTGCAAAAATAGCTGCATTGGAAATGTGGACCGGTATGAAAAAAACGGCAGTGGAGCAGAAACCCCGAAGCCTGATATATTTCCGTACCTGTGGAGTCAGCGCATACACAGCGAACCAGTTTCGCAATTATAAATGTCTGGAGGCGCACATCCGATTAACCAATGGTTGGTTACAAGATTTGGCTATTTTTAGACTCCACGTTGTGAATACGTCGTCATTCAAACAAAGGTAAGTCAGCTTGAGTACTGCCAGTAAAATGCGTTTGGTTTCCCTCCGAACATTCAGATTAGTGCATCATAAATTCATTCATGAGGGGAAATTACAGTGAGAACATGTTGAGGCTTTGTTAGATGGATAACATAGTGAGTTCAGTGCACTGATATGACATTGTCCTGAAGGATTTAGTCATTCTCTATGGTTAAAGAAATTGCACTAATGAATTCATATTTATTATATATAATTCTAATTACACGTCTTGCTTCCGTGTTTGTGTGCTGTGTAACTAAAATACATTTATTTTAGTTTTATACATTGATTAATGACCTGCAGTCTTTGATCGTCACTTAAGTTGAACTTTATGTGTTGTCTTATAAATCATACACAAAATGCCACATTAAAAAATGTTTTATTATCATTTTGACACTTGAATTAAATTTATTTCCAGAAATAACTTTTAAAACTTAGGGTAATTGAATATCAGTTACCTGTATTCTAGTGCTATTTATTAAAATTACATTTTAATAAAGGTATGCTATTTGGGTACTCTGTCGGACACTGAGAAAGGTCAGAGAAATTATACTCTGAGAGACTTGGTAAACAATGCATGCATGGTTGTTCAATTCAGTTCAGTGTTGCTGTTTGTCTACTTGTAAAAAGATGAATTCACAGAATTATAAATGACTCTGACTAACTCCAGCTTCATTTTGAGTGCCATCATCTAGCCCTCTTTGTACCTGGTGGATGTCACAGCCCTCTGCCTCTGAATTATTGTATAGCCATTGTGTGTAAGACTGCCTCTCTATGTGCTTTAGTGCAGACAGAGCAGAGGTTCGGGACCCTGTTCTCCTTATTTCTGATCGGTGTTGCTGTGTAGCTGGCAATCTGTTGTCTGGGCTTACACTGTACGATTTTTGGCCCATTTTGAGCCGATTTTTGAGTCGTGCGACCGTTTTGGCGATCGGACCGATTTTGGCCTCCATCGTGCGTCGTGCATCGTGTAGTATACGTGGGGTAACGAGAAGCGATTAACACCTCACGACCAGCTCCCG
This sequence comes from Perissodus microlepis, assembly GCF_051167445.1. Lineage (NCBI taxonomy): Eukaryota > Metazoa > Chordata > Actinopteri > Cichliformes > Cichlidae > Perissodus > Perissodus microlepis. Next base: position 31,208,564 of record NC_140466.1, on the reverse strand, counting down.
ATCATCAATCGCTTGGTCGCGACCGTCGTGAGGGTGTCACCGCAGCTTCTCACACTGCGCACGCGCAAACACAAATGTCAGCGGAAAAGACGGCGCAGCACAGCAGTGCAGCGTGTGATCTGGACACAAGCGATGGAGGCACTTGTAGAACTTTGGAAAGCTCATCCGAGCCTTTTCGATGTGGCCTCACAAAATGATCACGACCACAACAACCGTGAAAATAGTTGGATAGACATTGCTGCTCAATCACAGCTGCCTGATCAATGTTTTTCATTAGCAATTTAGCAAAGTTGATGGCGGTGGTGTGCGTGTCTTTGTGAGTGAAAGACAGAGAGGGAGAGCGAGCGACAGAATTTCTGTTATAACCTTCATTTTATGGACGCACAGTGTGAGCACTCGGGTCGCATCAGAGCATCGGGTCGTATAGTGTGAGACCCTGCATCCTGATCTACGAAACTACAGTTTGAGCAGGAGCTGAATCGCGCGACTGACAAAATCGCACAGTGTGAGCCTTGCTCTTTCAATCAGAAATGAAGCTGCAGGTTGTCTCTTTACACCTACACCGAGACAGAGCAACAGTGGGACAAACCCAAACAGCACTGAGATTCATATTCAGGCCTGACCCTTTAATGTTCTTTTCTAACCTGCAATAAATAATATGTTATATGCTTGTTTGATAAGTATTTAAAAAAAAAAAAAAAAAAAATTGTTATTGCTTTTTTTCAGGGGTTGGAACCAGGGCCAGCTATTAAAATGGTCATCACCAGACCAAGGCTCAATTAAGTCATGGAAGGAGGAATCAGGTGAGATAGTAAGCTGCTGTTATATACAATATTAGTGTACAACAGTCAGGTAACATGCTCCAAGCACAATAGAAAGTGTAATGTTTAAATATAATTAATATAATTATATATACATCCTATAGCAGCTATTCACAAAAGTAAAGACAAACAAACATAAACAGTAAAACTTGTAAACAGACCAAAAACTGTCAGACGTTGACAATCCAGTTAAAAGTGATTTAAGTGATGAATAAAGTGCTCTAACTTTAAGTGCTCAGGTACAAAACTATTGTGTGCGGGGTAGTTTTTAAGTGTATATATTGTTGTTATTATTATTATTATTATTGTCATTATTGCACAGATGACTTTCACAGTGCCTCGTTTTACTGTCATATTATTATGCAAGGTCTTTTACAGAAATACACTGTACAAGGACTTGGCTGGTGACCCACTTCACATCTCCTTGCTAAACACTGAAGAATCATGCAAAGATTTTGATGTAACAGACTGACCTCTAACAGCAACGATGGGCATCAGTGATGAGAAGACCCGTGTTGAGACGGCGTCGGTGAGTGTGCTCTCTTACCAGCAGCCCAAATTATCCACAAAATCTGTAAACATTTACCAAGATCCTCCTCTTTACCCACCACTACCACAGAGTGTGTGCATGTCTGCAGTGAGGAAAAACTCTTCCACCTTGAAAAGCTTAATGGTCACAGAGGACATGGCAAATAAGATTGAGACAGCAACAGGAGAACCAGGACCAGGAGTGGCATCAGCTCCATAGGCCAAGGATCACATCTTCATGTTTCAGAGGTTTGTTATTTGAGGGGTGAAACTGTGCAGAGAGAATCCTCAAAAGAATGAGACAGACTGCAGACGTGAGCACAGGGACAGACGTAGAGTTTAATGCAGTTGGAGAAAACTGCAAATTGAAAAACTGTAACTACAGTCTTCATGGCCTCATTGTCCACTCTGACGCTCCTTAGCTTGGTGCCTCACCAGATAGGCTGATCTTTGATCCTTCTGCACAGCCACCGTTTGGACTGGTTGAGATAAAGTGGCCTTATGTGGGTAATTATGTTCACTGCAGATACCTTCAACTGCAGCATGGTACTCTGTCTCTCTGTAAAAGTCACTCGTACCGACTATGTTGACACAAAGTTAACAACAGCATCAGAGAGCGCATGGACTGGTGTTACTTTCATGTTCACACGCTGACGCACTTCTCTCTTAAAAAGAATTTGATTTCTACTGTGTGGTCTTAAAAAGTAACAGGTTATTTAAAGATGCCAAGTTAAATGTTCAGTATGTTGGTCACTCTACTAGATGAGCAATCTGTGCAACTTCACTGACAGTGAAATTCTTAGCCAGGGGTTTGTTTTGATAATACTTAGGAAGGAGACGTTTGCACTGCCAGCACCGGTCAGAGGGATAAACGGTGTCAAATATTTTGTTCGCCTTGATGCTTCTAATTGCTCTCTCCACATGTATCATTAGATGTGCAATATTCTAAGTGAATAGTGTGTGGTGATAAAACATTTTGTCCCAGTATTCAGACGTGGGTGTCAGAACACTGGAAGCAAATTGGAATCATGGTTCCAATCATCTCAGGAGAAATGCATATCCCAGTTACATTGAGTAAGGTGGATCAATTTCATGATGTGTTGTTTGTGCTAAATTTTTGTATTTCTGCATAAGTTATTACCTTTCTGGTAAATTATAGTATTTCTGCTACAATGTTATACTATTACACCATTGTATACAGTATATAAGCTATTCTGTTAAATCATTTCTTCCAAGTTGTTATGTTTGTGCTAAATATTAACATTACAGCTGACAATTACAATACTTCTGGTATATTATACTATTTCTGCAAAGTTACAATATTTCTGACAAGTTGCATTTCAGCTAAGTTTTTACATTTTTGCTAAGTTGTTATGCTTCTGCAAAATGATTAAAAGTTCAACTACTTTTCAAATACTGACTTCAGCTTCTTCAGCTGTTTTCAGCTGTTGTTATTATGCTATATTGTAGTATTTCTGCTAAATCATAGTATTTCTACTATATTATATTTTTCTTTCTAAATATAGCATTTCTGCTATATAATTGTATTTCTGCTATGTTATAATATTTGTGCTAAACCAGCGTATTTGTGCTGAAACATAGTATTTCTGCCAAATGATAGTATTTCTGTCAAATTATAGTATTTGTGCTAAAACATAGTATTGATTTAAAATTACAATATTCATAGTTCATCACAGTGTCTCTGGTAAATCACAGTATTTCTGCTATGTTGTACTATTTTTCTAAATCATAGTGTTTCTGTAATGCTTAAGTATTTTTGGCTAAATATATTCTTTCTGTTATCTTATACTATTTCTCCTAAATTCTTGTATTTTTGAGAAGTTATCATGTTTCTGGTAAGTTACAATATTTCTGCTAAGTTCTGCTATGTTATTGCATTTCTGCCAAGTATTATGTTTCCTCTAAAATATTGCAGTTCTGCTAAGTTATTGCATTTTAGCAAAGTTCTTTTGCTTCTGCAAAGTTTTTACAATTTCTGCAACTTTTCAGCTTTTTCAGCTAGTTTTTGCAGACAGCTTCAGCTTTAAAGAATCCACACTGCATTTTCGCAGGAAATGCAAATTTTTCTAGTTGTAATTGTCATACTTTGTAAATCCAAAATTTCAATACAGTTTACATACACACATAAACACTTTTGCCTGTTTATTGAAACATTTTCCAATTATAGTTTTATAATGAACATGGACAAAATGTGTATGGTCTCAGCTGTCATGTGCAGGTATCCACATTCAAATTGGATAAAGGGTTTAGGAGTTTCAGCTCCCTAACATGTGACACCTTCTTATTAAATGGACCAAAGGTATTTGAACATTTGACTCAAAGTGTTTTTACATGTTGAGGTTTCTGTTGATTTTATTATAACATATATATTCCTGTATACACTAGACATGTAATCATAGTTACTTTCATAAATTGTGTGTAATCATATATACTCATATATACTATGCATACTCACAATGAAGTCTTTATATAGTGGAGTCACTGTATTAAGCAGTTAACCTGCATACTCAAATCACAGGACCCATATATTTAGGTTAAATATATCTACCATAGTATTAAGGAATGATTTGTGCCACTTGTTGTATAAACACATGTTGATTAGTACTGTTTAAAAATGTAACAATGAGGATCAGTAAGAAACTTTTGATAGTATTATGGCCAACTGTGATTAGTCCAACAAAGGGAAGTGCCAATTTAGCTTGGCACTGCTAAAGTATGTGCATAGGACCCTTCTCGTTATGCAGCTGCCTTTGACTGTGCAGCAGAAACATGCAGCTGTGCTTAACTGGACTGCTTCACGCCGTGTGCAGCCCTTTAACTAGCTGTACAACAGAAGCATGTAGCTGTTTGGATAGCTGTAAAGCAAAGGCCTGCAGCCCTTTCTGGGGCCGTGACACAAATGCATACAGCTCTTTAAATGACAGTAAAGCCGAAGTGTACAGCCCTTTCAATATCCCTATAAGCAAATATACCTGGCCTTTGCAGGGCATGTACCTGGAATTCTGGTTCTTGCCTCAAACACCAGAAGGCGAACAAGTAAACCCTCACTCAGCATGGATAGCAGTTTATGTCTGGCATGCGCGCCCAACAAAATTCTTGAATGGATTAACTGATTAACTGCTTTTCTGCAGACTTTCAGACTCACTTTGGCCATGGAACTGTCAAAGTGACCCAGTGCAATGATGGATGAGAGACTGGTTTGCAAGAAGTTATGGTGTAGGGTCGTGTATATCATAAGTGGAAGATGAAAAGAAAAAACAAAGGATGAAAGGTGTAACAGGGCGGCCCTTAGCGGCTGGAAACACAGTGAGGTGGACCAAGGCAAGTGTAGTGGAACAAAAAGTATTTATTTGCTATACAGCTCTCCTTACAACAATTAACTCATCGAGCTTCTTCACAGCACAAATCCCCCTCTCCAATGACAACTGGCAGCCTTAAATATGTTCAGCTGTCACAGACTAACCCAGGGGTGGGCAATCTCAGGCTACGTCCACACGTACCCGGGTATTTTGGAAAATGCAGATTTTTCTATGCGTTTGCACCTTTCGTCCACACGTAAACGGCGTTTTCGGTCACTGAAAATGTAGATTTCTAAAAACGCCTGCCAGGGTGGATATTTTCGAAAACTCAGTTTTTGCATTTACGTGTGGACGAGAAAAACTGAGAAAACGCAGCGTCAAAGGTGTGCGCTTTTTTTGACGTCACACTGTGCGCCACGTTATTGTTTTGGTGAAATTAATTTCTACAATACTGTTACTTGTACTCTCTGCAGTGTTTAAATGCTTACATATGCACAAACAGTTACTGTCCCTCCACACATACAACTCGGTTCTGCTTCTATGCCCCATCTTTGTTTACTATTTCCCGCCAAGGCTTCTAGACTTCTGATTGGCCAACATTTCTACACGGTTAGGAATATATCGCCACCTGTTGCTTTGGCATGTTCCTAGCAGCGTTTTCCTTCATTTCTGCGTTTACGTGTGGATGGGATTATTTTTTTAAATGAAAACGGAAAATCTCAGTTTTCAAAAATACCTGTGTACGTGTGGACGTAGCGTTAGTCCACGAGAGCCGATGTCCCTGCAGGTTTTAGATGTGTCCTCGAACCAACACAGCTGATTTAAATGGCTAAATTAGCTCCTCAACATGTCCTGAGTCCTGGTAAGGAACTAATCATGTGATTCAGGTGTGTTGACCCAAGGTGAGATCTAAAACCTGCAGGGACACCGGCCCTCGTGGACTGAGATTGCCCACCCCTGGACTAACCCATTCTTCCACTCTCAGGTAAATTCTTAAATCCCAACCTTCCACCACAGTTTACAATATATAAATTAGAATACATAAATACATTTCACATTTTCATATTAATAAAGATTCCACACTTTAATTTCACACCAAACCTAATATTATAAAAACCCAGAAACCCCAAGCACAAAAAGATTCACCACACTCTCTTTACCAATGGTCTCTCCCGGAACCTTTAAATGGTGTCTGAACCCCCGGGGAAACATTTGCTCAAACACCTTGAAGAGGACACAGGCAAGAAAGGTGATGATAATAATAATGGTTTGGATTTATGTAGCGCTTTTCAGGGCACCCAAAGCGCTTTACAATGCTACTATTCATTCACACACTGGTAGCCACAGCTGCCCTGGGGCAGACTGACAGAAGCGAGGCTGCCATATCACGCCATCGGCCCCTCTAGCCAACACCAGTAGGGTAAAGGACTTGTGTCCTTGGGTAAAGCGTCTTGCCCAAGGACCGGATCAAACCGGCGACCTTCCGGTTACAGATGCGCTTCCCAACCCCCTGAGCCACGGTCGCCCACGTGATGAGTAATCATTATCTTACAAACACTTATTTGCACCACTTTTATTCCTAGATTTCACACACACTTGCATTAGTTTTCCTTACTGCTTAATCACAATCTCAATCACCATTCTTCTCTCCTGACAGACAACCACCACATTCCTTGATGAGGAGCAGCTGAGCAGGATCTGAAATAAGGCTACCAACTGATTTTAAAATTCCCAATAAATAGTCAATAAATATTTAAATTTAAACTTCTTGTGTGCAAATCCATGCTTAAAGTGCAATGCTAAATAAAGTGCTTGATAAGGTGCTTTTAATAAAGTGAAAGGTGTGCTCTAAAGTGCTATACAGATAATATAATATAAATGAATGTAGTAAGGGAGTCCTCTTCCTTACAAAAGGATATCCAACGACGGGAGGGGAGGATCACTATCCCTATATAAGATACATCCAATATGCATTGGGTCTCACTCTCTCTCTCTTCTTTCTGCTGCTTCTTTCCTGTCAGTCTTTGTCTGTATTTTCTGTTCGTGCTTTAAGGCTCTACACCGCGCGGTTGCCTCACTTTTTTGTTTGCTTGCTTTCTATGTGTTCCAGAGAATCATTATGAGTGATTTGAATTTAATTGGATCTGAAAAGCTGGACCTCCACAGCGTTGGTAGGATAAGGTTATCATATCGGCTTCAAAACACAAGGATCTGAGGAGTTCTGCAGTTTTTTTTAGTTTTTTTTTTTTTTAGCAAAATCGTTTTTTATTTTGCTCTCTTCTGGGCTCCGGCAGCTACTGAGCCCTGTCTCAATATGCGTACTTGTGCTTCCTTGCGTTCTCGCATACTCGTGATACGTCATCAGTCGGAGACCAAGTACTGTTCCAATTCAAAGTACGCATCAAGCCGAGAACGCGAAAAAGTCCCGGATGTCTTCTCGCTCCGCCTGTTTTATCGAGCATGCATCGGTGGTGACTTGTGTGGACTTGGTGCAGCTAAATATCCCAGAATGCATTTCATCCAAAACTCAAACGCGGCAATGGCGGATGAGCGGGGCTGAAAACTTTTAAATATTTCTCTTGCTGGGTCACAAAATAAACTTTTAAGTTATTTTCAAGCGAGAATGTAGCTGTGTAAGCTTCAAATATCTGCTCGATTTATCAAGATATATATTTCCAAACGTGCTCCGATGTTTTCAGAGACATCTGTGACCCGCCAGCTCCATAGCAGACAGCGAGGTCGAGGATCACTAGAGCCGGCGAGAACAGCGGACTCCTGGCACATCATTTTCAACCCCTACGCGGTCTTTTCGCTAGTCAGGTTAAACAAACCCCAGCAGCTGTCTATTGTACTAAAATAAAAATAAAGGCGTTCTAACATCTCACCTACTTGTTTTTATTAAGACATACATGCACACTATTTTTATTAATAGAGATTTCGCTACTGAGGTTAAACATGATATAAAAGTAACTTAGATCACTTCTAAATGTTAATGTTTGGTTTATTTCAGTGTTCAGTGGCAAGTCCGGTCTCGCCGAGAATGCGAGTACATACTTGCGTACTTAGAATTGAGAAAGGGCCTGAGTATAGATGCCGTGGTTAGCTTGATGGACCTCAGCTGTGCTGGCCAGCCTTCTCCTTCACAAAAAGTTGCTTAAAAAAACCCAGTACAGTTCTGGAAAAACAGTCTTTGGATAGATGAAACCCAAATCAAGTCAACCTCTACCAGAATGATGGCAAGAAAAAAATATGTAGAAGGTGTGGAACAGCTCATGAGCCAAAGTATATCACATCATCTTTAAAACATAGCAGACGTCTTCCAGTGGATCAAACATTCAATGATTTAAATGATATTTTGCAGAAATTAAATAAATAAAAAATAAAAATAAACTCTTTGCTGGCAATGACAGCCTGAAATCTTGAACTCATGGACATCACAAGATGCTGGGTTTCCTCCTTTTTAATGCTAGATCTTTACTGCAGTGGCTTTCAGTTGCTGTTTGTTTGCAGGCCTTTCTGTCTGAAGTTTAGTCTTCAACAATTGAAATGGATGCTCATTTGGTTCAAAATCAGTTGACTGACTTGGCCATTGAAGAATATTCCACTTCTTTGCTTTAATAAAATCCTGGGTTTCTTTGGCATTATGTTTTGGGTCATTGTCCATCTGTATTATGAAACGCTGCCCAATCAATTTGACTGCAGTTTTTCTGGCTTTGAGCAGACACTATGTCGCTGAACACCTCAGAATTCATTCATCTGCTTCCATCCTGTGTCACACCATCAATAAAAACTAGTGTCCCAGTGCTAATGGCAGCCATGTATGTCCAAGCCATCACACTGCCTCCGCCGTGTTTTACATACATATGTTTTTCATACTGTGTGTGAAGACGTCCACAGTGGTGTTCAACCCATTGTATTAAAGCTGGAAAATTCATTGTGGTAATCCTCAGAGCCCAGCTTATAAAAAATGTTTCCTTGTCCAAATATTTATGGACCTTACTGTATATATGCCAGTGGCAAAGGGCAGTGCTAGGTGGTAATACGCTGTGTGACAGCTTGGATAGACTCCAGCCCCTCCTCGAAACTAAAATGGATGGATGGAATATGCCGTCTGGAATAATATTATAAAATTGTCTAGGAACGAACTCAAACATCTAAAATTGTAAAAACGCTTCACATCAAAACTAGACTATCTAAAATCAACAAATGCAAAACTATACAAATGTGTTTAATATATAGCTCGGAATGAATTCTGCAATTTTGCATTGTGACAATATCACGGGCTATAATGCAGGGAGATTCGCAAACATGTCAGTGTCCTCTGCTATAACAGCACATCTATACACACGAGGGGCATCCCCACAGCAAACATTACAGCTGCTGTATCCCTTCTTTCTTGGAGCTATATTGTTGAACACCCTCTCATTGTGTGTAATTATTATTATTATTATTATTATTATTATTGCACATGGAATTGGTATAAATAGAGTTATGTATATACATAACTCTATTTATACCAATTCCATGTGCAATAACTCAACTGTATATACATAACTATTTATACCAATTCCATGTGCAATAACTCAACTGTATATACATAACACTATTTATTACATATTACTTACGGCTTGTATATTGTACATTTTTTATATATATATATATATATATATATATATATATATATATATATATATATATATATGTTTTTCCCTATGTTAATACTGTCCATATGTACATAGCGCTGCAGAACTGTACCCCCCCCCAGCATGTTTACACTGAGTAGGAGATGCTCTGTATCTCATTGTACAACTGTATAGTGACAATAAAGGCATTCTATTCTATTCTATTCTATTCTATTCTATTCTATTCTAATTGCTCTCAATGTCAGAAGAGGGAGACAAAAGGCAGATTAACTTTTACTATGATTTTTTTTTTTTTTTTTTACATGACCATGAATTATTACATTAACACAAGTAACATGTGAAGCCAATCAAACTGGCTAATCTAGTTGTGTTGAATACAGAAAAAAAAAACAACGTATAAATAATGTGAAATATAGATTCAAGTACAACGCACAAAAATTTAAATGAGAGGTGCAGAGGTTTGTTAAAAGGCTTGTTCGCCGCAGTGTACCTCTGCAGGTCTTTAAGTGTCATCTGTTTCTGTTGAAATGACAACAGATTCTCCATCAGAGCTCGTTTCATGTCTAAACTTCACAGCAGCGTAATCAGCATGCTGCTCTTCTCTTGGCTGAAGTGGCTCTATGGTGGAAAAAAGAGGATCTGTGTGGTTTTTGAAGAAGTGGACTTTGCTGTAGTGGACTTCATCCTCCACCTGTTGTTGAGCTAAGACATCTTCACATGCAGGATCAGGATTTAGCTGAGAACAAAAAGCGATACATCATAATACACTTAAAGATTTGACTCCTTTGACTCTGTAAGAAAGATCATTCAGTATGAAAATGTGTTTTCCAACTCTACAGTAATCTTTACCTCCACTATGTTGTTTGATGTTTTGTTTGTGGAAGACTGACTCATAGTCCTCTTTTTTCTGGTTATTGAAAGTAATAAACAGAAAAAATAAGTGAGTTCATGCCAGAGATTAAATGTTGTCACTTTGAATCAAACACACTGTTGCTTACCTAATCAAAAAGAAGAAAAAGAGAAGTATTGAAACGAAAACTATTACAGAAACTCCTCGTGTCCTTCCTGTGATACTTTGGACAGTGAGAGTCTTTGGAGCAGAGCTGATATCTTTGTTGGTTTTCACAGCACACGAGTAGTTTCCTGCATCCTCCCTGCTGACTGGGTCTAGGATCAGATGTTTGTTCTGGTTCTCTCTCGGGGTCAGAGGTCGACTGTTCAAGTACCAAATGTAGTTTGTGTTGTCAGTCAGAGGACAGCTGGTACTGCAGGTCAGTGTGACTCTCTGACCCTCTGTCACCACTGCAGAAGGACTCATCTTCACTCTCAGCTCTGAAAGAGGAACATTAATGACAGATGTTATATGTTAAGATGAAACATTACACAATTGCAACATGTGCTAGAGACTGAATCTGAGTGAGTTAAGCCAAAAAGCAGACTCTATAATCCCCCATGCACTGATAAAATCTAACATTGACTTAAGTTCTGTACTTTTATGACATTTACGAGGGAATAGTTGCTTTTTTAAACTCCACTCCATGTACAGTGTATGACAGCCTGAGTTATTATTTACTTAACGGTTTATCCTACCATTTCATCCTGCCTGTCCAGTTGCTTCTTTTTTTTGGGTCTCTGCCTTGACTTTTGTCTTCAGTAACTGAAACTTGCATTGTGCTTTGGGTCTTTATGTCATGATCCTTGGTTTTATACTCAGTGTTTTCTGTTTTGGACTCAGTTGCCTTTTTTAAAAAATATATATTTTCTGTCTGACTTCGTTCTAGTTTTAGTTTAAACATTACATTTGCTTATGTTCAGTCGTCAATCTTGTATTGTATTCAAGATTTCTTTGTTAGATATTCTCAAGTTTTTCCTGCCCTCCTTTGTTCTCTTTGCCTAGTCTGTGTTTCTTTTATGTTTCCTATGTTTCCCATGTTTAGTCAGTTTTAACTTTGTGTTTAGTTTGCCCTGTCTAGTTTGTGTTTCAGTCAGTGTTAGTCTCCTGATTTATTTTGATAGTTTTTTGTCCTGTGTGTAGTGTTCAGTTTTGCTTCCATTGTCATTGGGCTGACTTATTTGACCTGTGCATTGTTTTGCCCAGTTGTGTATTTCCTGTCAGCTAGTCAGTGTCTGTGTTTCAGTTAGTTTACTCAAGCTGTGCTCTGCTTCTAATTTTATTTCAATCTGAGACCCATCTCCACAGTGACATCTGCTGGCCAAATTGACTATTGCCACAAATTGATAATGCTGTTTTGTGAAACAATGATGCACACAAGCACAATTCTAAACAAAAATACTTATTAAACCAGACTGTCAATGATGGTGAATAACACATGTTTTGGAGAAATCCCCACACAAACATTGCAAAAAAAATATTGAGACTGTTAGAGACAGCTGCTGGCTTTGATCGTAATAAACAATAATTCGCTTTATAAAGTAAAACATATAGAGAAAAAGTTTTCAGCTGTTTTTGTCTCAGTCAGCTTTGTTTTTTACTCACAGGACTGAAACTCTGGATGTGTTATCACATTTTTCATTTTGTAGGAGGCTCCTAGCCGCCACCTGGCTCTGATGGTATTGTTAACGAGTGACGGGAGAAGAGAGCAGGAGACCAACAGACAGATTGGTGCTGTGGCTGCAGTGATGCAGACCCTGCACCAGTCTGTTGTGGTAAAGAGAGAGCTGAGAGAGCTTAGCGAAGCTCTCAATTTACTATTAAAACTACGTCCCTACCCTCACCTATGGTCAGCAGCTGTGAGTAGTGACCAAAAGATTGAGATCCCGGTTACAAGCGGCAGAAATGAGCTTCCTCTGAAGGGTGGCTGGCCTCTCCCTTAGAGATAGGGTGAGAAGTTCAGTCATCCGGGAGGGCCTCAGAGTACAGCCACTGCTCCTTCACATCGAAAGGAGCCAGTTGTCCCACCGGGAGGAGGCCCTGGGGCGGACCCAGGACACGCTGAAGAGATTACATCTCTTAGCTGGCCTGGGAATGCCTTGGTGTTCCCCTGGACAAGCTGGATGAGGTGGCTGGATGGATGCATAGATGGATGGATGATGGATAAATGGCCTGTATTTGTATAGCGCTTTACTTGGTCCTAAGGACCCCAAAGCGCTTTACACTATACACAATCATCCACCCATTCACACACACATTCACACACTGGTGATGGCAAGCTACATTGTAGCCACAGCCGCCCTGGGGCGCACTGACAGAGGCGAGGCTGCCGGACACTAGCGCCACCGGGCCCTCTGACCACCACCAGTAGGCAACGGGTGAAGTGTCTTGCCCAAGGACACAACGACCGAGACTGTCGGAGCCGGGGCTCGAACCGGCAACCTTCCGATTACAAGACGAACGCCCAACTCTTGAGCCACGATCGCCCACGAAGAGTTTGTGTCAGGTAAGGTTTACACACTGTCAATCAACGGTAGAAGGGGGTGTAGCTTTAGCTTTTATTTTTAATAATTAAAAAACTACTTAAATGAAAATACTAAATGTCTTTTCCTTCTTTAAAAAAAGTTAACATTTATCAAAATTTTATTGGTGAATTGTAACACTCCATTTCATGCACATCTTTAAACCATCCTCTGCTGAGTGACCTCTGAACCCTGAAGAAACTTTCCTTAACTTTATACTGCTGTGAGTCAGAGCTGAAAACGGTTTTATTTTCTTCTTGAAAGCAGAGGTGTTTTTTTTTATATTTAACAGCAATCGAGAGCAAAAATATTGATGAAGTATTATGAGCATTATTGATGAGTATTATTTTCTTTTATAAACAGAAGCTGTAGTATCAAAACAGTAATTCAATAAATAGAAATAGCTCTGAAGCAGCAGGTATGCCACCTGTCGAAACTGTGGTGAAGGGTAGTTTGTCTGAACACCTTTGGACCCGACTGTATATAATATTAAAACGATTATGATTATCTACAATAGAAGCCAACTTTTACTTTTGATATTTTAACTATAGTTATGTTTCATAAAATGCACATGATTTCAATTAAAAGCAAACTTTTTCATTGTAAGGGAATATTTTAAGATTGTTAAAGAACAAAGAAGACTCTGAATATTTCTTCCACCTCTGCTCCTGTTCAGACATTAATGAGTAAAGTCTGCTGAGTGAGGAATTTAGATTTACCTGTGACAATCAAAAAGACTCCAGGCAGATCAGACTGTGTCCATCTTTTATGATCTTTCTTGAATCTGAATGTGTATCCTCCTGAGTCATTCTTCTTCAGGTTGTTGATGGTCAGGATGTGTTGGTTCTTCATGTTGTCCTGATACTCCACACGACCTGCAGCCTCAATCAGCTCTTCAACTTCCACTTTATCTTTTCTCCATTTTTTACTCCAACATTTAAACTCTGGCTTCATGTTATCAGGATGTGAGTATTCACTTGTGATGTTGACTGAAGATCCTTCCAGAGCACAGATTCTCCTGCTGACATAATTCACTCTCCAGCAGTTTTTATCCTGAACACCTGAAATATAGATGGAAGATTTAACGTTGTTTGATTGGTCTATGTTTCAGCGCTTGAGTTCATTATTATATATAAAATAAAATATATTTAACACTTACAAACTTCCTTAGATTGGAGATGTTTGTGAGCTTTAACTGTACAAGAGAATGTGTCTGTTGAAGATTTTTGAGTTGAATAATGTTGATTCTCATGATGGTTTTGTTTGTTGTGATACCACATGAAAACAGTTTGATCATCAGTCAGGTTACAGCTGGTGTTACAGGTCAGTGTGACAAACTCTGAGATGGAAGAAGCTCTTTGAACATGAACCTCTGTTCAAAAAGGATAAACACACTGCTTGTCACTATTTTTGATATAATCATACATCTTATTTAAGACATATACATGTATTGTTTAAACAAATATGATATGAAGTCCACCTCTGGGGTAGGTGATGGAGCACGGCTTATCCACTAATGTCTGTCTATAAGAACAAATGTTTCCATAAGCATAAGTGAGACTGAAGCATGTCTGTGTGATGGAATCTGAACAAAAAGACATGATGTTAAATATTTGTACTGAGGTCATTTTCACAGGGTTTAGCTGGAGAGTCTGTAGCAACAACAGTCATGACTCACCCACAGAGACTTCAGGAGCTCTGAGATCCTCGTAGCCTTTGACAGCACAGGAGTATGTGACTGCTTCCTCACTGCTGAGCAGCTCTTGGTACCAGGGAGACCAGTCCTCATAGAGAAACTCTCTGTTCTTGTACCAGATGTAGGCTGCAGGCTTTTCAGTCAGAGGACAGCTGCTGCTGCACATCAGTGTTACTGTCTGTCCCTCTGTGGCAGGAATCACCTTTACCTGCAGCTCTGAGAGGATGATGGACAACAACTTATACAATGATGTCATTTGGAAAGTAAGTAATAAGTAAAACTCACTGTACCTGCAACAAGTTGTAAACTAATTCTGTTGAGCCAACAGAGTCCTGGACTATCTGTAGTCTTCATACAGCAGTAAGCGTTTGCATCGCTCTCTCTTAGATCATTGATGGTTAAAGTTGGGTTTTTCTCTTCAGACATGTTGTACGTTACACGTTGTCCATCCACAGAGAGCTCACTCTGAATGTACTTGTTACCATCCCAGTCTATAGTGAACCATTTTCTGCTTGAAGTCAGATGTTGATGTGAGCAGTGCAGATCCACTGATGAACCTTTGAAAGCACAGATCCTGGTTTCTCCTCCATTAACACCTTTAACAAAAGGGAGTTAATAAATGTTTTTATCTTATTAATATGTCTTTGTTATTAATCACTTAATATTTTTTAGTACTTTACATTAGGAACTAATCTAATCTAAAATTTCTTATCTGTTAAAAAATTCCTCAACTTTTTTTAAACTTTTGACTTAAGTTAATATGAACCAACAATTTTTACATAAGAACTCACAAATAATCTCAGATACCTGAAATGTAAAAGATGAGACCCATAAACAGACGACCAGCATCTCTCAACTCCATCGTTTTAGTCCAGACTTTGAGCGTAAAGCTGACAGTAAAAGCTTGAACCATAAAGACAAAGTAAGTCATCGGTCAAACTAAGCAGTACTCTTTGTCTGAGCGAATGGTGAGGAGGAGGGGGGGGGCTGCTGTCTGCTGCTCATATTCTTTTGGTTTCACACATCGTGCATCTTTGAAGCTAAAAGTAAACTTGCTTCCTTTTTCTTTAAATCTTTTGCATTCATTTTATGCTTTATGTTAGCATGAGTGATATTTTAATTTGCATCAATTGATTTCCTGTATAATTATTATTTTGTTTTATTTACTTGATGCATGCAGTTGTGATTTGAATGTGTTAAATATTCAGTTTATTAAATATATTGAAGTTGTTCAACAGAAAGTTGTGGAGGTGTTAAACTGCTGAGCATGTTTGAGTATAACAGTTTACAATGTAAACACACAGCTTGAGTGATGTAGACATAATTCTATTGCCATTTTTATCTTTTCTTTTTCAAAATATTAAACAATGTGATATGGGAAACACGTTATTTAAAATATCCTTAATGAGTGTTTGAGCTCTCAGATTGAATTGTATTTTCCATTTCCATGAACGTTTCCTTTTACAGCACAGATCCTGGTTTTTGTGTAAAGCTGACAGTAAAACTTTCAACCAAAAGACAAAAAGAAATGCATTGGTCAAACTAAACACTCTTTCTCTGCAGACTGATGGGTGAGGGTGACAAAAACCTTTTTTTTCTTTTCTTGTAAGAAGGAACTGGTTTCACACTTTGTACAGCTTTGAAACTAAAACTGACTTTCTTCCTCTTTGTCTCTTGCCTTCTTGTATGCTTGTGTGCATATCCATATGCAAACAGTGTTTGAGTTGTCTGATTGAATTGTATTCTGGCTTTGAAGAGTTAACCTTAATTTATTATTGTTGCTTCACTGTAGTGGTTGGACTTGTCACTCACTGCAGACTTGGTTAATCCTGTTTCTTTGATGTCACTGCTGAGTGTGGCTCAACAGTCAAAACTTGTGGAAGGCTTTAATCTTTTTTAGCCACAACCAGAAAGGATAAATGGAATTCAACAAAATGAAATGAAACACTATCATACATAGTGGAGCCAGTTGAGGTGGTTTGGGCATCTGACAAGGATGCCACCTGGGCGCCTCCTGGGTGATGTGTTCTGGGAATGTCCCACCGGGAGGAGGCCCCGGGGCAGAGCCAGGACACACTGGAGAGATTATATCTCTTGGGTTGCCTGAGAACACCTTGGTGTTTCCCTGGACAAGCTGGAGGAGGTGGCTGGGGAGAGGGAGGTCTGGGCTTGTCTGCTTAGGCTGCTGTCCCCCGGGGACCTGGCCTCGGATAAGCAGAACAAGATGGACGGATGGACTATCATATATTCTTTAATGAAAAATAAGTACTGTACTTGTTCCTGTGTCACCTTCAAGATGAAACTAGATAATTTTGGGGGACTTCTTGAAGTTGCTTAGCAGTTCAGGACATGTCCACCAGAGGACACCATTAGCTCTTCATCTCAGCAACATTTTGAATTGTTCTCTGCTACTTCTTGTCAAGTTCACAATACAAGATAAGTGAGGTGCAAATATCTGCAGTTATTTCATTATCTTATGTTGCAAGTTTTCAGTAGCTTTTTTTTTTTTTTACATTTTAAATGAGTATGTAAAAAATATTGGATCAGTAGTTATAGTGTAAATAATTTGGAACCCCTGGTCTCCATTACAATAATCAAGCTTAAAAGGAACCAATTTTACTTGTATTTATTTTCTATCATTTGTATACTGTTACAGTGGTGGATGCCCAAGATTTAAATAATAAATTCAACATGTATACAAATAATCCCTATAAGTCAAAAGCTCAGGTTTCGGCCTTTTTGCCTTGATTTTGGATAGTTTTCTTGTCTCTAATCAGATTATCAGCTCCACTTCTTGAACAAATTCTAATAATTTGAGTTTTTACAGGTAATATTTAACAAATCATGCTGTATTTTCAAGACGTCAGTTCCTTCAGTGTATTTTACAGTAAAAGAAATAACAACTTTAATACTTCATGTATATTGCATATGTATATGGTTCTATGCGGTGTTTCCATTGCTGTTCCTAGGACTGCACTCTTCTGTACAGAAACCTCTGATGCTGTGCCTGGAATCTGCTGAAGCCACTCTTCCCGGTTTGGGGTGGCAGCTCCTCATGCTCCTATTACCATTGAGACCACTTTGGACTTTACCATTGTAATCTCCTCCAGTTGGTCCTTCAGCCCCTGGTACTCCACGATTTCACTGTGTTTCTGCTTTCTTACTGTTAGCTGTGATTGACACAATTATCACAACTGTGGTCTTCTGGTCCTTGTAAAACAGATCTTGGCTAACAGTGCTTCATTCCCATGGCAATTGTAGATGTTTTTAAATGTTTTACTGTTACTATGTAACGGTTATCGTATATAGTAGTAAAGTAATTAATATTTAAACAATGTCAGGACTGAAATACTATCTTCTGTCATGACTTAAGTTGCTAGTTGATCAAATTACCAGTAAAATAATTAATCGCAGCCACAGATTCACAGTAAATACCCCAACAAGCTTTAATGCATCTATAATAAATTATTTGCTGATTCCTGTGCATCACTTAAACTGTATGACACTAGTACTGACCCATGCTCAGTGTAAAATTAAATCCTACCTGTATGACTGTCTGAAAGTCTGGCTCCTTTAATCCTGGATGAGAAACTGTATGTCTGTGCTGAACCATTTATAAAATCAGGTTTGAGTCAGGCCGCTTTCAGTGGACTCTTTCTCTGTTGAAAAAAGAGGTTGGTCTTAATTTCAGATGGTAATAATTTGAGTTTTTACAGGTAATATTTAACAAATCAACTAGTGTGTACAGCATCTTTTACAACCCCCCCCCCCCCCCCCCCCCATAAATAACAACTTATAATTAAAATTACATAATTTTAAGACATGATACCAAGCTCATAATACAGTCCATTATAGAGTTGATTAACAACATATTACTTTGTAATTATGCACTATTCTTGCTTTAATAGTACGTCTGAAACTGACTATTATATTGGCTGTTATAAATGAGGTTTTGATTTGAACTTTGCAACAACAGAAATTCTGATTCTGTAATTCAACATATTTTCCTTTTTTCTTCATTTTTAAAATGAAGCAGAACAAGCATTCACAAACATGTTGATGCCATCAACTCCACTACGCAATTCTATCTGCTTGCTGTTGGGACAAAGAAGAGCACCATCCACAATTTTTTTTTATTGACCTGGACAAGCAGGTCATACCATGCAAGTCAGTCCCATCTGCCGTTGGGACACTGACTTCCTGACAGACAGGAAGCAACATATGAGACTAGGGAAGAATGTCTCTGACTCACAAACAATCAGCACCGGCTCCCCTCAGGGTGGTGTTCTTTTTCCTCTGCTCTTCTCCCTATACACCAATTGCTGTACCTCCAACCACCACTCTGTCAAGATAATTAAGTTTGCAGATGACCGTTATCGGACTCATCTCGGACGGGGTGAGTCTGCCTACAGGATGGAGGCTGAATGTCTGGTGTCATGGTGCAGACGTAACAACCTGGTGTACTTCCTGAGTCAGCTGAAGAAATTCAACCTGCCAACACGGACGATGACGCAATTCTACACTGCAATCATCGAGTCCATCCTCACCTCCTCCATTGTGGTGTGGTACGCTGGAGCCACCACAAGGGAAAAAAAGAGACTGCAGCATGTTGTGCGCTCTGCTGACAAGGTGATTTGCTGCAGACTCCCATCTCTGCAGGACCTGTACACCTCCAGGACACTGGGGCGCACAACTGACCCTTCTCACCTTGGACACAGTCTGTTTGACCTGCTTCCCTCAGGCAGCAAGCTTCGGTCCATTTGGACCAAAACCTCTCGCCATAAGAACAGTTTCTTCCCCTCTGCTGTTGGACTCATGAACAATAACCGTAAGACTGTTCCCACCACTTGCTCTGATTCAAACACATGACCCTGTATTGTGTTCTCTGCACCTGTTGCAACTTTGCACTGATCATCACCTGTGTTCATCTATATATCAATCTGCTTAGCACTTTTTATTTTTATTTAAGTGTTTGTCTTAATGTATGTCTCACACAAAGTACCGCAGCAATTTCCTAATTTTGTGAATCTGCTCAATGTACTCTCTAGAAGTTTTCCATGATGTTTATCTGTAGTGAGCTCAGGTTTAGAGACAAACCACATACCAGTACTTGTTTGAAATAGAATACATATGAACCCACACGGCTTAATTTGAACAGTAACAACATTTATTATGTTCTATGTTAAGAAAATGTCACTCAAACAGATGTAGTTGTTTTCTGCCATCTTTCAGTTGTGACATATGTTTCAATAACATGTATTTTATAACTAAAAAGTTCAAGATTAATTTATTCTGTAATTTGTGTTGCAGAGTATGAAAACCACTGGCAGATCCACCAAATGCGGTGTCCTTGCTGTGATACTGAAGTTAGTTCAGTCACTAAACCTATCAGAGAAAAAGGCCCTTTAAATCACTATGGTAACAAAGTTACTTTAGTAAGCAGGAAGTACGTCAATATTGGAGCAGAGATCAGTTGTGTGGGTCATAGGTAGGTGCAATCTGCTATAACGGGCTGAGATGTTTTCATATATGGGATCAGAGTTCACCTGAGGAGGAAGACAAACAACATACTGGGTTATAGGTCATTTTTCTCCTCTCCTACAAATTCCAAAGCATGTACAAACTCCAAAACACATTTCTAGCGTTAACTGAACTTCCAAAACAGAGCTACCTAGATCACTTGTATTACACAATTGAAGGCATATGTGTATTGTTTGTGTATTTATACTATAGGGGGATCACACTCCTCAGCCTCCCTGGGAAAGTCTATGCCAAGGTGCTGGAAAGGAGAGTCTGTCTGTTATTTAAACCTAAGATAGAGGAGGAACAATCTGGTTTCTGGACACTGGCAGATCCTGGCAGAGGGACACTGGACCAGCTCTTTATCCTGTCAAGGATACTTGAGGGTGCGTGGAAGTTTGCCCAACCAGTGTACATGTGCTTTGTGGACTTGGAGAAGGCATTCGACCGTGTCCCTCGGAGTGTTCTATGGGAGGTGCTTCCAGAGTATGGGGTGTCTGGCCCATTGCTAAGTGCCATTTGATTCTTATAAAACCATTGCAAGAGCTTGGTCTGCATAGTCGGCAATAAGTTGGACTTGCCTTTCGTCACCAATTCTGTTTGTAATTTTTATGGACAGAATTTTTAGGCGTAACCAAGTGGGGGAAGGCTTTTACTTGGGTGGTCTAAGAATCTCATCTCTGCTTTTTGCAAATGATGTGGTTCTGTTGGCTTCATCGGGTGATGGCCTCCAGCTCGCACCAGAACAATGCACAGCCAAGTGTGAAGTGGTGGGAATGAAAATCAATACCTCCAAACCTGAGGTTATGGTCCTCAGCCAGAAAAGGGTGGAGTGCCCACTCCTGGTCAGTGACGAGTTCCTGCCCCAAGTGGAGGAGTTTAAGTCTCTGTGGGTTTTGTTAACAAATGACAGGAGAAGGGAGCAAGAGATTGACAGACAGATTAGTGCTCTGGCTGCAGTGATGTGGACACTGTACCTTTTTGTTGTGATGAAGACAGAGCTGACTGTAAAAGCGAAGCTCTCAATTTACCGGTCAATCTACGTCCCTACCTTCACCTATGGTCACAAGCTGTGGGTAGTGACCGAAAGAACAAGATCGCGGGTACAAGCAGCAGAAATGAGTTTCCTCTGAAGGGTGGCTGGCCTCTCTCTTAGAGATAGAATGACAAGTTCAGCCATTTGAGAGGGGTTCAGAGCAGATCTGCTGCTCCTCCACATCGAAAGGAACCAGTGGAGGTGGTTCAGGCATCTGATAAGGATGCCTCCTGGGCCTCTCCTGGGTGAGGTGTAAGATCCCGGATAAGTGGAAGAAGATGGATGGATGGATGGATAAATGGAGACTAATTGATGATACATATGAAGAAAATACCACAGAGGAGGGGATGTTTATATCTGAATTCTGTCCTCTACCTGCTCTTTATTGTCTGATGTTTCACTTCTTTGAAAGTGACTGGAAGTCGTCGTCATTCTAATTAATAAAAAAAAAGAAAGAAATAATTTCCAAATCAACAAGAGATTTCAAATCATAGTTTGAATATGACGATTATAGCAAAAATAAAATGTGTATTTACTTAGTAGGCGATAACTCAATGATTGAGTAGGAGTCAATTGTGTTTTTCAAACTGCAATGCAGCCCGACATAGTAATGAGTATCCTGCTCTTCCGATTTAGCTGGAACGTTTATACCAATGAAATCAGGATAAATCTGTGGAGACAAGTAACAAATAACTTTTTATACATTTACATAAAGAGGTTATAATTCAGATGAAAGAGAACAGTGCAGTGGCTAAAAAAACATGCTTTTGAGAAATGGAGGAATGGATTAATGTGAAGAAAAACAAGGTGTTCAAGGGGCATTTAAAAAAACAAATTCAGCTGTTATTGCAGCAGAATGTTTTTTGTTTCCTATTTTGTACCTGCTGTTTGTTGCCTAGTGTTGCACTTCTTGAAGGCTGGTTTGTAAAAAAAGAGCATATATATATGTATACACACACACACACATATATATATATATATATCAATCAATATCAGATGAATACTATTGATCTGAATGAGATAAACGTATTGTTCACGTATTGCTCACCTAACACACCAGCAGACAATGACAGGTATTAAAACAAGCAGAGCTGCAGAAACTCCTGCAGCTGCTGGTGTCCATGTTCCTGTGATACTTTGGACAGTGAGAGTCTTTGGAGCAGAGCTGATATCTTTGTTGGTTTTCACAGCACAGGAGTAGCTTCCTGCATCCTCCCTGCTGACTGGGTCTAGGATCAGATGTCTGTTCTGGTTCTCTCTCGGGGTCAGAGGTCGACTGTTCAAGTACCAAATGTAGTTTGTGTTGTCAGTCAGAGGACAGCTGGTACTGCAGGTCAGTGTGACTCTCTGACCCTCTGTCACCACTGCAGAAGGACTCATCTTCACTCTCAGCTCTGAAAGTAAAAAAAAATAAAAAATCATTATTTATGCACCATTTTCATTGATTTTTAATTGTCAAACTGAAAACATTTTGGAATTGAAATGAGACATTTATGGTTTGGAAATGTGGTTCTTGTGAATGTAGATTTATAAAAACAAACAAACAAAAAAAACTTAGCCAGAAATGTTATTGTTCAAAATTCTTCTGACCTCATTTAAAGTTGACAGTTAAGTGATGTATGCTAGATGTCAAAGGGTTAAATGCTGAAATGATGAGTAATTGCTTTATAGCTCAAACAAAATAACAGTATCCAGATTGTTCAAATAAAAAAACCATGAACACCAAAGTGAGAAATGGAAAAGACACATGAGTGCTTCTTCTAAAAAAGTAAAACATATTTTTTCCTTCATAATAAGCACTATTTTATACAATATGAAATGCATTTTTTTCTGAAAACTTGAATGATTTCAGTTTTAACCCTCTCGAGGCAGGCGTTGCCGATTTGCAACAGTTAAAAACTAACAACCTGATTACCCCACATACATATTTTATGAGTTTTATTTACTCAGAAGTACCACTGCAGGACTTGGTTGTGCATTAGCAACAAAAAGTTTAATTTGAGCCTGAGAGGGTTAAGTGCAGGACTTTTTCTTTGTAATGAGCATTTGCAGTGTAGCATTGACATGTTCACAGCATCTGAATATTTCTTCCACCTCTGCTCCTGTTCAGACATTAATGAGTAAAGTCTGCTGAGTGAGGAGTTTAGATTTACCTGTGACAATCAAAAAGACTCCAGGCAGATCAGACTGTCTCCATCCTTCATGATCTCTCTTGAATCTGAATGTGTATCCTCCTGAGTCATTCTTCTTCAGGTTGTTGATGGTCAGGATGTGTTGGTTCTTCATGTTGTCCTGATACTCCACACGACCTGCAGCCTCAATCAGCTCTTCAACTTCCACTTGATCTTTTCTCCATTTTTTACTCCAACATTTAAACTCTGGCTTCATGTTATCAGGATGTGAGTATTCACTTGTGATGTTGACTGAAGATCCTTCCAGAGCACAGATTCTCCTGCTGACATAATTCACTCTCCAGCAGTTTTTATCCTGAACACCTGAACTATAGATGGAAGATTTAAAGTTGTTTGATTGGTCTGTGTTCCAGCACTTGAGTTCATTATTAGTTGGCAACATAGATTTGAAACTTGCAAACTTCTGTAGATTGAAGATGTTCGTGGCCTTTAACTGCACAAGAGAATGTGCCTGTTGAAGAGTTATGAGCTGAATGATGTTGATTCTCATAATAGTTTTGTTTGTTGTGATACCACATGTAGACAGTTTGATTATCAGTCAGGTTACAGCTGGTGTTACAGGTCAGTGTGACAAACCCCGAGGTGAAAGAAGCTCTGTGAACATGAACCTCTGTAGAAAAGGGATAAACACACCTATTGTTACTATGTATAGATATATTCAAAGAGCTCATATAATACATATAAATGATAGCTTCAACAAATCTGACTAGAATTGATATTAACTGGAGATGTGTTTGTAGAGTGTGGAATTTTTACCTCTGGGATATGTGATGGAGTGCCGCTCATCCACTGATGTCTCATTGTGGAAAGAAGTGTTTCCATAAGTCACACTGAAGCATGTCTGTGTGATAGAATCTGAACAAAAAGAAATTAGATTTAATATTTGTACTGAGGCCATTTTTACAGATTTTTGCTGAAGGGTTTGTAGCACAATCATGACTCACCCACAGAGACTTCAGGGGCTCTGAGATCCTCGTAGCCTTTGACAGCACAGGAGTATGTGACTGCTTCCTCACTGCTGAGCAGCTCTTGGTACCAGGGAGACCAGTCCTCATAGAGAAACTCTCTGTTCTTGTACCAGATGTAGGCTGCAGGCTTTTCAGTCAGAGGACAGCTGCTGCTGCACATCAGTGTTACTGTCTGTCCCTCTGTGGCAGGAATCACCTTTACCTGCAGCTCTGAGAGGATGATGGAGAACAACTTATGTCATTTGGAAAGGAATCAGTGAATAAAAGTCACTGTACCTGCAACAACTTGTAGACTAATTCTGTTGAGCCAACAGTTTCCTGGTCTGTCTGTAGTCTTCATACAGCAGTAAGCATTTGCATCACTCTCTCTTAGATCATTGATGGCTAAAGTTGGGTTTTTCTCTTCAGACATGTTGTACGTTACACGTTGTCCATCCACAGAGAGCTCACTCTGAACATACTTATAACCATCCCAGTCTATAGTGAACCATTTTCTGCTTGAAGTCAGATGTTGATGTGAGCAGTGCAGATCCACTGATGAACCTTTGAGAGCACAGATCCTGGTTTCTCCTCCATTAACACCTTTAACAGAAACTTTTATCAGGAATTGAATTCATTGTTTTATCATTTTTACCTCAGGAGTTTTTTTCTTTTCTTAGAATGTAAATAAAATTTTTGCTTTCTTTTCATAACAATGTTTAAATGATTACTCATACCTGAAATGTAGAAGATGAAACAGACAAACAGATGTTGAAAATCTGTCAGCAACATGTTGGTTGAAGTCTTGTGTGCAAGCATAAAGTTGACAGTAAATATAAAAGTAGACAAGACTAACTCACAGGTTAAAATCGATTGAAAAACAGAAGGACTGACATGACTGTTTTTGTACAATGGTTTGGCACACAAAGCACCTTTGAAGCTAAACATGAACATCCTTCCTCTGTGGTTCTTTCGTTATCTGTAAGACGATCAATGTGGTTTTGCCGTCTTGCCCTGAATATTTTAGATATTCAGGTAACTTTCAGTTTTCAACAAAGTGTTTATAGTATTTCTCTACATTTATGTATGTATTTATATTTTTTTTCTAAAACTCTCCTGCTCAAACCTGATGGAGTGTAAAAAAAAATGGTACAAGAGTCAAATGATTCTCCTGTCAAAATACTCATACAAACATTACAAGGCATGTTAACAGCCTGTTAAGATAATAAAGACAATGTTAAAAATAATAATAATATTAATAATACCAATGATAGACATTTTGAAAACATCACCATTATTGTGCACCAGTTTATCTTGTTCTGCTGTCTTACAGTTCCTGGCCTGCCCACCGCAGGCTGCCATTATCACAGCTCATGATCTCAGCAGCAGTTTGTGCTGCTGAGATCATGGACATTTGGTTAGTGCTTGCAGGTTATGTTTTCAGTAATATTTTCCACTGAACCCTATTATTATCTTTGAGTTAACACGCAAAAGGACCACAGTTCTCTCTGCTAGAAACTGACTGCAATCTCAGCAGTGCACATACAAGTGTGTGTTTGCGTATGTTTGTGTGTATGTGTGTGTTGCAAATGAAGTGCCATGTCAATGCTACGAAACATGTTCTGTTTCGGGTACATTACATTCATTCTGTTTTTAAGTGGAGAGGGTCTGAGCCTTATTGGAGAAGCTGAGTGAGGAGGTTACATGTGAAAAGCTTATAGTCTGTACTCGTTACCATCGGAGGGGGAGCGTGTCATCTCCTACTACAGCTGCTCCCTCAGCAGACTGGAGAGGAACTATTTTGTCACCCGTCGAGAGCTGCTGGCCATCATTCTGGGTCTCCGCCATTTCAGACCATACCTCTACAGAAAGAAGTTTCTTCTGCGCACAGACCATGCGTCCCTCACTTGGCTGCTCAACTTTAAAGAACCGGAGGGACAGCTACCCCGGTGGTTGGAGATGCTGCAGGATTACCACTGTGAGGTTCGTCACCGGGCGGGACGTCTCCACACCAATGCAGGTGCCCTTTCCTCCAGCTGGTTCATGGTGCGGCAGGGTCAGGACATCCTGGGACCCTTCCCCACCACTGACCAGGGGAACCGCTACGTCCCGGTTGCCCCGACCAGAGCGCTGTTACCACGGCTGAGTGTCGGGTCAACAAGATGTTTTGCCGGTTCGGGGTACCAGAGGAACTGCACAGTGACCAGGGCCGGAATTTCGAGGCAGTGTTGTTCAAGGAGGTCTGTCAGTTGATGGGTATGAGGAAGACCCGGACGGCACCACTGCACCCCTAGAGCGGTCCAGGAATCTACGAAGTGCACTCCAGCGACCTTGATGTTTGGGCATGAGCTTCGTACCCCAGTACACTTGGTGTTCAGATCCTCCCCTGAGCAGGAAGGGGGCAGAGACCCTAGATTGGATTACCTCCACAACCTCTGGGCCCAGCTACCGGAGGTGCACCAGTTGACCAGGCAGGCGCTCTGGGATGCAGACTCCCGGCAGAAGCGAGCTTATGATACCCGCTGAAAGGGGGGAGGACTGTTGCCAGGTCAGCAGGTGTGGGCCTACAGCCCGGAGAGGAAGAAAAGGCTTTTCCCAAAACTGATGAGTCAGTGGGTTGGACTCTGCACTGTTCTCGAGGGGCTGTCCGATGTGGTCTAACGGAACAGGGTGGTCGTACTCCATCGTGATCGCCTGGCACCCTGTCAGCTCTTGAGTCCACCCATGGAGGGGTCAGGGTCCCAGCTTCAATGGCAGGCCCCCAACCTGGCCTCAGAGACGGCTGGGAGACCAGCGGAACGTCCTTAATGACGTCATTCCCTTACCCAACACCTCAGAGATTTTGCTATGGACATGCCGGTTGCTGGGGAGAGCTAACCACTCAGGTGGGGGCTGTCTGGCTTGTTGGGGGAGCGGGTAGTTATCTCGCATCATGCCTTGGGACATGTGCTGCTGTTAAGATGTTCTTGTTTTATTGTCTACAGTTACATGACTTTTAACTGTTCTCTTAACTGTTCTGCGGTACAAAGTCACTGTCATTGTTTGATGGAAAGAATGATTTATCATGAGTGAGTTCGGTTATGTGGTTATTGACCCTCAGAAGCACAGTGTAACACAAGCAAGTGTAATAGAGCTCCTCTTACCTGTTTGTTGTGCAACAGCAAGCTCAATAGCTGAGTGGTGCTTTGTTGCTAAGATTCATCTGTAATATAAATGTATTTTGCCAAAATCTCAGGTCAAAGCTCACAAAACTATTTCAACAACCACTAAAGAGCAAAAACAGCAAATGACAGCAGGTAAACGGATTCCACACAAAGATGTAAAGCGCGGATTGTTCACCCGACGGCACGTACACGCTGAAAGCTGACATCTCACAGATTCTGAATCTGCAGGTTTGGTCACTCTCTGACCAAAATTCACTGAATCAGCAGCAAAAGAAGATCAAAACTACGCTTCATATTTGATAAACATCATCATGAATTCCCTCTTACTTTTGCTGTTTTGCTTCCTCCACAATGAAATCACACTTCCTGCACAACTCACTCTCTCTCAAAGACCAGTTTCCCATCAAAAATCTGTTTTCTGCATTATTTGCTTGCTCATTACGCACCAGTCCGTCGTTGTGTACAGACTGGTGAGCTGTTTTGTTCTGTTTTTTAAAAAATGACACCAAGAAGCCTGCCTTTGTGCTTTTCAATACTGAATAAATGTAAACTCTTGAGAATGATGCCAAAATTGCAAAAGGCTTAGCTGTGTCTCTAATAAAACCTCTGTAACTTTGCTCTGCTTCATTTCAGCAGCATCAGCCAATGTTCATATGTTGATTGATTGATGGTTTTCTTTCATTTTTGATCTACTGCAGAATATTTTCAAGGTTATCTGCTATAAGAAGATGTTTTTCTGTGTTTTATCCTCAGTTACTTTGACACAAAAGCATCTGCTGTGATGCTTACACATCTGATGAAGCCTCACAAGTGTCAGCTTTGTTTTTATACATAGATATAAAAACATGGATGTGTACTGATAAATGATGAGAAATATAATATTTCTGATGGAGTCAAAATTGAATCAAATCGAATACCCAGCAGTATTTAAGACCCTTTCATTGTGTGTAATTGCTCTCACTGTCAGAAGAGGGAGACAAAAGGCAGTTAACCTGCTAAAATGAAATAAAAAAATAAAAATACATTACCATTCGCTGAATCTAAGCTGAGAATATAGCCACGTAAACTTCAAAATTAATCGTGCTACTTCTATCATCAGTGATATCATCAATAAATGTTTCTAAACTGGATCCACTAACAGCCATTCATGCCCATATGAATGTTGCCTCCACCATGTTCAACAGAAAGCTGTTCCTTTCTGCAGGCTTTTCTGTTCCCACTGTCTGTAGTCTTCATACAGCAATAAGTGTTTGCATCACTCTCTCTTAGATCATTGATGGTTCAAGTTGGGTTTTTCCTTTCAAACATGTTGTACGGTACATTTTGTCCATCCACAGAGAGCTCACTCTGAACACAATTTCCTTTGCAGTCTATTGTGAACCATTTTCTGCTTGAAGTCAGATGTTGATGTGAGCAGTTTAGAACCACTGATGAACCTTTGAAAGCACAAATTCTGAGTTGTGCATTTCGTGGAAGTTTTAAAATAAACTGCAAACACCCTGTAGGCATTATTTGAAGTGGGTTTAAGTACATATTGTTATATGGAGAAACTCTGGTATAAGCAGTCTCTGAAGATGGGTGCGGTTCACTCATGTCTTCTATTGCTTGACCAAACTAACAGAACAAGAAATTCCAAAACATCACATGAGTCTATACCTTCAGTTCAGCTCATCCTTTGAAAACCTTCCCTTTGAGAGCGAAAGAGAGAAAATTATGACCATGTTTTCTACTTAGACGTTGCCTAAAGATTTACATCCCAAATCCTCCCTCCTTATTCCCTGAGATAAGGACACAGAGTCTCACTACCTGTTTTACGTCTCACATGAACTTACAATCGCCCCACTGTGTTTGTGATAGGGCACAAAGACACATTTGTAGTGTCTATTCTACATGCATATAACTAAGTGAGAAAGTGATATTACTATTACTAAAGTGATCAATATATAAGAAAAGAAATTTGCCACCACATGCTCCATTAACAACTTGAACAGAAACTTTGATTAGCAAACAGCTTCATTATCCTACTATTATTATCTCTCTTTATTCAAAGATTAATGATAGAAAAGTCACAATCTTAAATACTTGACTTTAGGAATTAATATGAACTCAGATTCCTCAAATTTAAACTATACAATCTGTAATTTTTTTCAAATATTTATTCTTAGGATTAGATAAAGTTATTTACATTTATTATATAAGGACTCATAAATAATCACTAATACCTGAGATATAAAAGGTGATACCCATAAACAGGCAACCAGCATCTCCCAACATCATGATTGTTGTAGTCCAGGCTGTAAGTGTAAAGCTAACAGTAAAAGCTTGAACCATAAAAGAGACAAAGTAAGTCATCGGTCAAACTAAACAGTCTTCTTTGTCAGAGTGAAGGTGAGGGGGACAGAATGACTTCATATTGACATTAAGCAGCTTTGAAACTAAAATGAAACTTCCTTCCCCTTCTGTTTAAGGTTTTTGTGCTTGTATGCTACGTCTTGTCATTAAAAACATTTCAAACCAAAATCACTGCCTGTATCATCATGATAATTTTTGTATCAATAAGTATCAACTCTGCTGCATGCAGTTATGTTTAAATGCATTAAACATTCATTTGAGATGCTTGAATTGGTTGAGCAGAAAGCTGAGGAGGTGTTAAAACTGTTGTCCGTATCTGATGATGATGGTTCAAAGTCCAAACTTTAATGATCAAAAGCTCAAGTGATGTTGACTTTAATCTGCTCTTAAGTTGAAATTTTATTGTATTTATATTTTAATGCAGCGAAAGATGACTTTTTGTGTTTGTTTTACTTTGTGCCTTATGTTTTGTTTAACATATCTATAATTACTCTTTGAGCTCTCTAATTGAATTGTATTCTGGGTTTGAAGAGTTAACATTAACGTTGTTTTTGCTGGCCTCTGGTGGTTTAACTCGTCAACTTATTGCAGCAAATTACAACCTCATGCACTCTTGACCCTTCGATATGCCTGCTGGGTGTGGCTTATCGTTCCAGCCTTAGTACTTTCATTAGTAAACAGCTTTGTTATCTTTCTTTATTATCTCTCTTTTTGAGCGTTCATTAATTAATCTCTGAAAAATCTGAAGTACTGTACATCAGGAATAAATATGACCTCGGTGTCCTCAACATCATGATTGTTGTAGTCCAGGCCTTAAGCCTAAAGCTAAAAGTAAAAGCTTGAACCATAAAAGAGACAAAGTAAGTCATCGGTCAAACTAAACAGTCCTCTTTGTCAGAGTGAAGGTGAGGGGGATGGAATGACTGCTGTTTCATGTTGACTGGTTTCACACTTTAAGCAGCTTTGAAACTAAAACTAAACTTCCTTCCTCTTCCTTTGAATCTTTTTTGTACTTGTATTGTGTGTGTCCGGCCTGAAAAACATTTAAAGGAAAATACAAATACCTTCTGTATCATCACACACACTTGTGCTGTATACACTTGCATGGAATATTCATATTCATATAACTCTACAAAAAGTAATTTCCAGAAACTTAAACTAACAAAGTGGACACACCTTAACTCACAAACTGACCTAATTACAAAGACACAAGAGGGTAGCTTTTATAGTGGTTTGGCTAACAATTTACACACACAAAAAAAACCCCAGTAACATTAACTAAGCACAAAATAACACAAGTAAACCTAAACCACTCCTGTTCCTGATAAGCACATGGTTGGTCCTGCTGAGCAGGCATTTTGAGTCCTCAGCTACGCCTTTTGCCCAGACAGGAAACAGCCACCAACCAAAACAAAATAACTCAAAGAAAGAGAAACAAAATTAATATAACAGAAAACATTTTTAGAAAAACCACACAATGCTATTATGCACGTGCCTCATAATATCAGTGTTAGGTTTAACCAAATGATTAATGAATTATATTAAAGAAGAAAACTGCAAAACAAACTAAAAGTGAACAATTGGCCTGATTTACCCATGTGTGGCTGATGCCATCACGGCTGCATCAAAAACAGAGACATATTCTCTGATTTAAATAAATACATAAATAAACACTTGGTGACCACTCAGATATGAACTGACACAATTTCAGAGTCCTTCTTCAACTTGTGAAGCAGTTGGGGACATGTCCACCATAGGGCACCATTGTTATAGTTCTTGATCTCAGAAGCTGGTTATTTAATGCAGCAGTCAATGTTGTTTAGAGATTTCACCACTTTTTTACTGAGCCATCCTTCAGCTATAAGTAAAATCTTTCTATTTTTCTCTGACTACCCATTGTCAAGACAACTCACGATAACTGAGGTTATTTGAATCATTATGATATGCCAGGTTTTTACTAACTCGTTTGTATACTGTTACAACTTGATTTTACAAATTTTTTCTACTCTTTGATCTGTTTATCAGCTCCACAAAAAAACGAGTTTTCACAGGTTAGATGAATCAAATAAAACACTGCATTTTTAAGAAGTCAATACTTTCAGTGTATTTTATAACAAGAGAAACATAAAATTAACATTACATAATTCTAAGTAGTGAGTAAGTAATTGATATTTTTCCACATTTTTCCACATGTATAATATTTCAATTACACAGTATTCCCCAGGGAATGAGTTTTGCAGTGACAGCTCCTGACACATATAGGGACCAATTTGGACTTTACCTTCCACCTCTCCTGCAGTTTTGCCTTCTGCCCCTGAGACTTCTTGAGTTATTTGGGTTCCTGCTCTCTGATCTTGCCGTTAATTGACAAACATCTAACAACTGTGGTCCTCTGTCCTTGTAAACTACCACTTTGTCTTGTTGGCTGGCTAGAGGTAGAGGTTTACAGGACAGCTGAATGATCTATTTTAATTAGCAGCACAAACCATTGCAGTACCCCAAATGAGGAAATCATGGATCAAAATAAAAGCAAAAAGTATAAGTAGACTGGGGAAACAAAGACTGGGGAAATTCAATTGTTTTATTACAAACATTCCTAAAAATCATTCCCACACTGTCTGAAGCTCCTTTTAAAGTAGCAGTGCACTGTGAATGAAGGCAATTCTACAAGAAGGTCACCAAACATTATTAGAGCTGTGATGGAAAATTTTAAGTGTTTTGACCTTTTTGACCTTGTGTTAAATTAATATGGCTGAATAGAAGGCTCAAAAATATCTTGTTTTGTCTTCATATAACCCTAGATTAAGATATACTTGTGTTCTGTGAACACAGCAGGTAGATAACTTGTTCCTATAAATGATGAATTAACAACTGCATACAAGTTGTTAATTCATTTTTCAAACACCAAATTAAAATCTCACAAAGACAACTTATTTATAGTGTGCAGATCAATTTATATCATATTTCCATAACAATCTGGTGTCAGTGTAGTGGGATCCCTTGGCTGATCTAAAGCTAGCATGGTGGTGATGTCTCATCATGTAAGGCAGCCTTTCCAACCTCAAATCTCACATAGTTGTTAGATGAGACCAAACATGATGACAGCGAACACCTCTGTTGGAATGGCTATGGACCATGTTGTCCAGCAAAAGAAGAAATTTGGGATAAAAAGTATCAAAAAAAAAATTGCTGGTGAATGTAAGATGCCTTATTACAGAAGGGAGAATGTCTCCACTTTTCCACTTCTGTACATAAAAGCTTTCTTCTCACTTTCACCTTTAAAACAGGAAAAGTGTGTTTTGTGCCTTCTGGCTTAAAAGACAGTATCAGTGAATACATCGCCATGCACAACATGAGAATGTGTAAGTACAATAAAAGATTACAAACATTTCCCGAAACTACCTCAAAGTAACTACATACAGTAAAATTACTTACAGTGTAATTTATGTTTTCCATCTAAAATAATCAAAAATGTGTCACTAGGTAAAGATAGCATATAGCATAATTTGTTTCTTCTTTCTTTCAATTGATCTTGTTGTTGTTAGGATGCCTACCTATCTATCATTTCTAGTCTTTGGTTTCTTAGAGTTCTGTCTTATGGTTTATGTCTCTGTGTTCTCTAGTTGTTCTGTCTCCCCTGTCAGCTGTATCCCCTTGTCAAGTTCCCGTCTCTGTGTTATTTTTCCTGTTTTACTTTGAAAGTCCGTGTCTCATGTAAATGCGTCTGGTTTTGCTTCCTTTGTCTCGTTAGGCCTGACTTGCCCCAGCTGTGTTTCCCTCCTGTTACCCATTCCCTGATTGCTCCCTCTGTGTATTTAAGCCCTGTGTTTCTCTGTCCATGTTGTGATCTAATGTTTATGATGCTGTGTGTGCTGTCTGTTTGCCTGAGTTTGTTTTTGGTGTCTCAGTTTTGTTACCTTTTTTGAGTTCCCGTCTGTCTCTGGAGTCTGCACTTTGGGTTAGTGATGGGTAAATGAGGCCTTGTGAAGCGTTTCAGCACATTCCCCAAACTGTATCGATACTGTGTCGCCACAGTGTTGCTATTTTGCTCCATACTGACACCTGCTGGACCTTAAATATCATTGCAGGCAACTTACTTGAGACTCACAACAGACACTGATTCAAATACCTAGTCATACTTGTATACACTGTAAGGTATTGTACTTTCCATGGAATCATTTTATATGTTTTACATTGCAAACATTGCAGACATCTTTAAAATATATTGTGAATGACATTAAGTGAAAATTAAAATGAAAGTATTGTGAATATAATATTACCCATTTAAATGTAATTGACTCAGAGTTTATAAATTTCTATTCAGAAAAATAAGTATATCCAATGTTTTTGCATTCAGTCTACTGCGTTTTTTTTTTTTTACACCATTTCCCCAGCTTTGGAAAACTCACAGGTACAGATGAAGCTGGGGTACAAAAACTGTAAAGCCAGGTGGAAAAGGTTCAGATAAGATGTCTTCCTATTCCCCCAGTACGTTAAAGGATCCTCTGATTTTGGAATGTTTCTCTCCGACACTCTCCACAAAACTAAGGGGTTGGCAGTCCTTTATAATAAAATTCAGGACTGCCTGGCCCAGAACAGTGTTCAGGCTGTTTGATTTCAAAATAATAAAACACATATTAATACAAAAAATATGATAAAGCTGTTCAGTGTCAATATAGGCCGACCTGTGTTCATTATCGGTGTGATTGTCTCCTCATTTTCATGTTTGGCTCTGTAATGCCTAAACACTGAGGAGGTGCTTGTGTTTGTGTAAAAAGCTCCGCAGAACAGATGCGACATTTAACCTGCATAAAATGAAATAAATAATTTACACTGCAAGTCACATTATTGTTTTTCCTGTTCTGATAGATTACACTGAAACAAAGACAGACAAACTATTTGCAGTTAAAAGATCAAAATGATCCCACACAGCAGAAACTTTTCTTTCGGGCTCCATTTTGTTATGGAGAGATGTGTATTTTATTTTATTTTTTATCTTTGCGAGAGTAATTTTGTGTTTTTTTGGTGGTGACTCGTTCCGTTGACAGATGCGGACGCGGTACCTTTTAAACACAGTTTGGCGCGTTGGCAATGAGCGATACAGCAGCTGTATCGATCACGTGACTTTTTCTTAAAGCGACGCACGCACCGATACAGGCTTCACTCTGTGAGCTTGATACAAGCGTCGGTGCGTCAGTGTTGCTGGACCCATCACTACTTTGGGTCCTTTTGCTGCCTGCACAAAGCCATTCCTTAACAGAAGATCGCGACCAGAACATGGACCCCGCAGACTCTTTTTCCTCAGAGTTCAACGCCGAGATGATGCGGATGGTGAGTCTGCTCGACTGCATTGCCCAGTCACAGGATTTATGGACTATGGCAGTCGGGCTAAGCGCAGTAGATGCCATCATTAGACATAACCCTCAGCTTACTCAGTTTGCTAAGGACACTAAGTTGGCTGGCACCATTACTGCCTGGAGAGAGCAAGTTAGGGCTGGTGAGCTTGCTCTCTCACTCACTAAATCTTCCCCATCGCTGATTCAGCAAGACACACACTCTCCACCTGCCTCTACGCTGCCACGGACTTCCTCTCCTTCCACACGCCAGCTGAGACCTTGTTCACCTGTCCATTGCCTCTTTCCTGGCAGCTATGTGGTCGGAGGATCAGGAGGAGGTCTCCATTTCTTCACCGGTTCCTGTTTTCTCATCCCGAAGGAAATGGCGCCCTTGCCACCGCCACTCCTCTCCCCAGTCATCTGTTCTGCAACCTGGTCCTGCTGGAGGGTCCGAGGGGCCCGTCCGGCCTTCATCTGTTGTTCCTGCTGGGGGTTCTGGAGAACCGCACCAGCCTTTGTTTGCCTCCGCTGGACGGTCCGAGGGGCCCGTCCAGCAGCCTGCCTCCGTCGGAGGGTCCGAGGGGCCCGTCCAGCCTTCTGCCTCCGCTGGTGGGTCCGAGGGGCCCGTCCAGCAACAGCAACCTGCCTCCACTGGAGGGTCCGAGGGGCCCGTTCAGCAACCTGCCTCCGCTGCAGCGCCACCACCTGTGGCTCCCACGCCATCGCCTGCAGCGTCTTCCTCCGCGTCTGGTGCAGCCTCCGAATCTTCCTCCGCGTCTGGTGCAGCCTCAGAGTCTTCCTCCTAGTCTGGTGCAGCCTCAGAGTCTTCCTCCTAGTCTGGTGCAGCCTCCGAGTCTTCCTCCTCGTCTGGTGCAGCCTCAGCTACAGCTTCAGCTCCGCCTGGTCCTGCCCGGCCTGCCCGTCCTCGTCCTGCCCGGCCTGCCCGGCCTGCTCGTCGTCGTCCTGCCCAGCCACTTTCCAGGTCGTTGGCTGGACATCATTGCTGTCGTGGCCGGCCTCCGGATCTGCTCCGTCGCGGTCGCTGGCTTCACGGTCGACCTCCTGAGCAGTTTTCTGGACTCTTGGGCCGTCGACCTCCGGGCTGTTTTCTGGACTCTTGGGCCGTCGACCTCCGGGCCGCCCCCCGAGCTGCCCGGGTTTGGGCTGTTGCGCTGTCGACCTCCGGGCCGGCCCCCTGAACTGTTTTTAGGAGTGGTTTCCTGGCCGCCTGCGCCTTTTGTGGGCCTTTTTGTTTGGTTATTTTCTGGGCTCCAGTGTTTTCTGTTTTTGATCTCTAGGTTGTGATTGGTTTGTTTCGAGCCCTCCGTCCTGTTCCCCCACCGCCCACCCTGGTTGGGTTGTTTTTTGTTTTGGTGTTTTGGTTTGGGATGTCTGGGAGATGCAGGTGCTGGATGTGGTTCGAAAGTGTCAGACTTTAGCACTTTTGAACCACACTCAGAGGTGTAAACACATCTTCAACCACAGGGATAAACACGGTTTAAATACTTTGAGTACGAATTGTGTTTTAAATTCACTCTTGTTTTTTGTGGCCTCAAATGCTGTGACATGTGGTTTCACTGATGAAAAATAAGCACAATATGAACCCAGACAATTCTGGGGGCATTTTTAAAACTTTGTTAAAAGGTATAACCTTCTCTCTAGCTCAGAGGAGATGATTGTTACTGCTCATGATGTCACCAAATGCTTGTTTAACACAGCAGTCTATGCTGCTGAGGGATTTGATCATCTTTGCTGAGCCATTCTGCAGGTATGAGGAACATTTTCATGTACTCTGCTAACCCATTGTCAGCTCTGTGCAGCAGAAGAAAACTGAGCTGTAAGTGTTGTTAGTTGTCTATCTTTTGAGGTTATGTGGCAGATTTTCACTAGAAGAGAAATTTAGTGATCACAGCTGATCAGTATTTAATGTAAATCAGGTCAGTTTTTTTGCTCTTGCTGTCATTTCTCCATACTGTTACAAAGGCAGATGGTTGTAATGAATTTAATAAGGTTCACATATGTACATACTAGTACTTACAACTGAATTCAGGGTTAGATTAAGAAGTGACTCTTTTCTTTTATTATATTTATTTTTTATTTTACAGTGAAGACAGATGAGTTTATTCCTATATTTTTAAGTTATCATCAGGACTCTTGGTCTTGGGATTGCTGGTAGTGTTGCAGCACCCCCTGCAGCAAATGGCAGACATCACAACACCCACTGACAGGTGCAAAAAAAGTAACAAAAAACAATATTAATAATAATTGAAAAAAGATATACAAACTGTTGAAATACTTCAAACACCACTTCTTTCATTATTTTTCTCAGAAATGTGGGATTTGGGAAGTTTTTTCCTAAAAAAGATCATGTTCAAATAACATTACATACTAGACACCGGCTATCACAATGGCATAAACACATTGTTTTTTGTTGTTATATATTACAGTGTCATTTAAAAAAAAAAAAAGAACAAAAGAAGACCATCAAATTAACGAGCTTCATCTCTTTAAAAATACTTGGAATTGTCCCAGTGCTGGCCTCTTTAATGTATCATTCTCCACCTTGGATTGGAAACATGGACCATCAGACTCACCTGTCCCTGATGAATGTCCTAACAGAAGGTTTTAACACTTTAGTCATCAGATCAATAAATTGTGAAGGAATCTGTCGCCTAAACTTCTGAGTGCCAAGCTACATTACAAATTGTTCAGTAATTTCACAGTCCTACCTTTGTTACAAAAGGGTATTTGGATATTTGTGAAAATTTTACATTTGGGTCAGGTAAAATATTATCCATATTTTTGATAGGTTCTTGTCAGTCGTGCACAAATAGGTTTATGTATGCCTTGACTGCTGCTTGTTAAAAACCACATAGTTGAAAGGCTAATATGCTTTTTAATGGTTACATAATGAATTTGCTTATCTGCGTGTCTTCCTAACAGGTAAGGGTTAATTATTGTCACATCTGTGTTAAAATATTGTGTCTAAGACCATATACTTTTCTCAACAATGCAGACCAGTTGAGTTCAGTTTTGTCTGTTTTCTCTTGTCCTCTGTGTGTTGGGAAATAGTAGATAGTTACATGACTTACATACTTTAGTTATACTAGAAAGTAAAGAGACAAATTGAATACTACATACACGTTATACCTTATACCCTGCAAGATACAAGCAGGTAAGACCCCAGGTGCAGACTGTGCACCTGAGGTCTTGCCTGGTGTGGTTGACCCCAGCCTCTATCAATCTTGTGCTTAAAACTTGTTCCTTTGCTCCTATGATTAGTGCCTCTCTGCTGTTTTTCCAGCCAGGTATTATCCAGCCATTGGTAGGATTTTTCAGTGTCGGCACTTCTTCTATCTGCCAATGATATATGCTTTGCAGGAGCCTTTCCGTCTGTGATAGTTCTTGTTCTTGCTCTTTCTCAGGTTTCCGCTGCCTTAGGGATTCACTAAGCATGTGAACTGTGGACTGTGGCCATCTCCTGATGTACTCATGGATCTTTGTTGTTTCATCCTGGATAATGGTTTTGATGTTCACTTGTCCTTGAAGAGAGAGAGAGAGAGAGATGTACCTGTGGTTCTACTGAAGCCTCTTCCAGTTCTGAGGGCAACAGCTCCTAATACCACACCACTGGGACCTCTTTGGGCTTCACCTTTCATATCTGATCTACTAATGTGTTGGTTTTTTTCACAGGGAGTGCTCTGGAGGAAATGTTAGTAGAGGAAGCTGCCATCCACACGGAGAAGGCAGCAGTGACCAGACAGCACTTGGACCCACTGCAGGTAGTCAGGCATAGACAGATCTAGGTGTTGCAGAGGTTGCTGTCTGGGAAATGGTCAGCTGGGTGAGTGATGCCATTTGCCAAATCCACACTATTCAAAACGAAAGAAGCAAATGGTGTATTTTTCTTTATGGAGATGTTTGAGGAGACAGCAACACCATTCAAGTGGTCAATGGAGGAATGGACTGTGCACTTGCTACCTCTTCTGAAGGGGTGGCCCAGTTTGACAAATGGACAAAGCAGATGCCAACATGGCCTGCCTGTGGCCAAGGGCGAAAAAATAGGCGAGGCAGTCCCTAATGCTGGGTGGGTACAACCAGAGGTTTATCCTGAACTCTGTGGCTCTAACCAGTCCCCTGACTGACCTCACATGGAAAATTGGCTTAGATCTGGTTCAGTGGACAGACTGATGGCAAGTCACATATGAGAGGCTGAAGCAAGCACTCTGGAAATTGTCAGAGCATGAACGTCACTATAACTCTGAAAAAGAGTGTTTGGTCAGCTCTTCGCGCTATTACGTGCTGGGTTGCCCATTCATCGTCTGTACAGACCATGCAATGTTGTAAAGGTTCAACCACATTTTAAAAAACATTTTAGGTAGTACAGAGGCTGGGGGCACAGATGGCTATTGCTGACTTCCTCTGTTGGCGGCATGAAGGTATATGGCAGCTGGGTGCGGTTTGTGGCTGGCTGTCAGAGGGAGAGGAAGGGCAGTGTTGGAGCAGCACCACTGGGAAGAATGCCACACCTGTCATGTATTTGTGCAATTTTTTTTCTCTCCCCATAGAAGTTGTGAGCAAGCGGAAGAGACAGATATATTTTTAATAAAAACTTTTCAGGGCGGGCAGTATAAAGGTGGAGGTATGTAAAGTGATGGAGCTATTTTGTGGTCCAGAAGAAGAGAGAAAAATGCCAGCACGATGACTTTAATGTTTCATCGGTTCAGTTTTACAGACATTTTGCCAAAGCTCTAAACTATCCAGTACAGTAGTTCAGCTTGCATGTGCATATAATTTGAAGTTGTGTTGTATTTTGCAGGACATGTACAACACATTTCATCAGCTGCAGCATTTCTATTTTTCTAAACACTACTACTTTTCTTACTTTTCTTACTCTTGTATTTTATTTTCCACTATGATGTATGATTTTTACTCTCTACTTATCAGTTGTGGTGTCCCTTCTGTGATAGTTTATTATTATCCCCATCAGTGAATGCTCCCTTTAAATTATTTTTTTTAGTTAAATCACAACGATTCGATGCTGCAGTAGATATTAGTTTCAATTTCGTCGACTTCTGCTTCCTTGGCATAGAGATCAGCTTCGCTGGCATGAAGATCAGCTTCTTTGGAGTAGAAATCTTGTTGATGTTTAATATTAACCTGCATTCTGCTGTAATGAGCTGAGATGTTTTCACAAATGGGACCAGGGGGCATCTACAGAAAGAAGACAAATGATATGAGCATTGGGTTATTTAACACTAAGGATTCAGTTTTTGCCTCATTCAAATTAAGAAATTACTTTTTTGCAAATGTTGTACATTTTGCAAAAAGTTTTGATGTATGATATCTATCAGATTTAAATAGTTTAGATTTCATTTCATTCTTTGTATGCAGTAAAACATTGCAATTTTTAAAATTGAAACAAAAAGGAGTACATTTTTTGATTTATTATTGTCATTAATGAAGCTAAAAGTATTTCTTATTATTCAATTAATCAATGTAATAATTGATGAAATACTGAATTACTAAAATAACCAATAGCTGCAGCCCTAATGGCTAGCAATTTGTGCAGAGGATGGTCAGGATTTTTTATGGATAACAGTTCAGTGGTCTCCTCCCCAAAAGAGCTTTAGATGTGTGCAGATGCAGCTGATGATACTGTGTCATAATGTGAATGTGTTTTAGTCACATAAAAAAATACAACTGTTGAGTAGAAACATGATCGAGGTAGGTGGTGAGCTCCAGTGACAAAAAGGCTACAAGAGGTTAGGATGTAAGTGAGAAAAAAAAGCATGATGAATGATTTTAAAGTTTTTCTGTGATGGAGAATAAATTATTATTGCTGTGAAGAGAAAATGAGAGATTTTTTTAACCTGTTTATTATCTGAAGTTTCTTGTCTTGGAGACTGACTGGAAGTCCTCTTTTTTCTATTGCACAAAAATAAATAAATAAAATGTTAAAACATTTGGTAAATGTAGCGATTTTTAGATAGTGCTTCTCTACACTCCTGGAGTACTCAAAGTGCTCTATACAACATGCCACATTCGCTCTATGCTTTCTCACTAGCATACACATTCATACTCTGATGGATGCATCGGAGAGCAAGTGGTGGTTAGTATCTTGCCCAAGGATATTTGGCATGCAGATTGAGGGAGCCAAGAATCGAACCACCAACCTTTTGATCAACAGATGACCTGCTCTAGCTCCTGAGCTACCGTTTAACCATGACAGGTATGACAGATGAGACAGTGTAGCTTACCTCCTGCACCAGTAGACAGTGAGAGGTATTAAAAGGAGCAGAGCTGCAGAAACTCCTGCAGCTGCTGGTGTCCATGTTCCTGTGATACTTTGGACAGTGAGAGTCTTTGGAGCAGAGCTGATATCTTTGTTGGTTTTCACAGCACAGGAGTAGCTTCCTGCATCCTCCCTGCTGACTGGGTCTAGGATCAGATGTTTGTTTTGGGCTTCTGTCAGGTTCAGAGGTCGACTGTTCAAGTACCAAATGTAGTTTGTGTTGTCAGTCAGAGGACAGCTGGTACTGCAGGTCAGTGTGACTCTCTGACCCTCTGTCACCACTGCAGAAGGACTCATCTTCACTCTCAGCTCTGAAAGAAGAACATACAATAATAATAATAATTATTATTATTATTAGACTCCAGACTCCGCCAGTGTCATTTTTAAATCATGTTTAGTGAGTAATGCCATGTTTTAAGTGAAAAAACATAAAATTTACTGAAGCTCAGTTCTTCATTTCTGTGACATTTTACAGGGATTGTTTGCTTTATTTCATTGTATTTGTCTGACAACTGGGGTTATTAATTTCTTTTCAGCTATTCATGCCATTATTGTTACTGTTCTAGGTTACGTGTGGGTTATATAGATGTTTTTTTAATATTCCACCTTGTGATATTTGCTCAATCCAACATGAAACTTGAATGACTATCATTTTCTTAATTTCTGTGAATAGGAAAATGAATATTTGTGTGTATTTGATATATATAGCAAAGTGCTCATTAGATATTTGATCAAGATTATAAAATAGTTTTATATATTTTAAAAGTCAAAAATAATGTTTTTTTCACTTGATCTGACTGTACAAAAAAAAAAATACACTGAAAGGGTGAAATTTTCTATAAAAGGAAAATGTCTGTTTGCTTTTGATCCTTGCTCTGTAATGGAATATTTTCACAATCCTGTTAATGAGTAAAGTCTGCTGAGTGAAGAGTTTAGATTTACCTGTGACAATCAAAAAGACTCCAGGCAGATCAGACTGTGTCCATCCTTCATGGTCTCTCTTGAATCTGAATGTGTATCCTCCTGAGTCATTCTTCTTCAGGTTGTTGATGGTCAGGATGTGTTGGTTCTTCATGTTGTCCTGATACTCCACACGACCTGCAGCCTCAATCAGCCTTTTAACTTCCTCATCACCACTTCTCAGTTTTTTACTCCAACATTTAAACTCTGGCTTCCTGTTATCAGGATGTGAGTATTCACTTGTGATGTTGACTGAAGATCCTTCCAGAGCACAGATTCTCCTGCTGACATAATTCACTGTCCAGCAGTTTTTATCCTGAACACCTGAAATATAGATGGATTATGAAATGACTGACTGGTCTATATTTCAGGATGTCAGTGAATCAATAATTTTTTTTTTAACACATACAAACTTCTGGAGATTGAAGACGTTTGTGGCTTTTAACTGCACAAGAAAATGTGCCTCTTGAAGAGTTTTGAACTGAATAATGTTGATTCTCATAATAGCTTTGTTTGTTGTGGTACCAGAGGTAGGTAGTCTGAGGGTCTGTCAGGTTACATCTTGTACTACAAGCCAGTGTAACAAACCCAGAAATGGAAGAAGTCCTTTGAACATGAAGCTCTGTTGATAAAAGATAAATACACTTCCCGTTACTGTGCATAGATATATTCATACAAATGTTGGACTCAACAAATCTGACATGTGAGTTTTGGCGGTGTTATTTTTGTACAACTTCACCTCTGGGATATGTGATGGAGCACGGCTCATCCACTGATGTCTGTTTATAAGAACACATGTCTCCATAAGTATAAGTCACACTGAAGCAGGTTGCTGTGATGGAATCTGAAGAAAAAGTAATGCAATTAAATATTTGTAACAAGATTATTTTTATATTTAGAATTGAGATTTCTGTTCATATTGAATTTATTTATTGTCAAATAATATAGCAGAATAAACATCATGACTCACCCACAGAGACTTCAGGGGCTCTGAGACCCTCGTAGCCTTTGACGGCACAGGAGTATGTGACTGCTTCCTCACTGCTGAGCAGCTCTTGGTACCAGGGAGACCAGTCCTCATAGAGAAACTCTCTGTTCTTGTACCAGATGTAGGCTGCAGGCTTTTCAGTCAGAGGACAGCTGCTGCTGCACATCAGTGTTACTGTCTGTCCCTCTGTGGCAGGAATCACCTTTACCTGCAGCTCTGAGAGGACGATGGAGAACAACTTATACAATGATGTCATTTGGAAAGTAATCAATGAGTAAAAGTCACTGTACCTGCAACAACTTGGAGAGTAATTCTGTTGAGCCAACAGAGTTGTGGACTGTCTGTAGTCTTCATACAGCAGTAAGCGTTTGCGTCACTCTCTCTTAGATCATTGATGGTTAAAGTTGGGTTTTTCCCTTCAGACATGTTGTACGTTACACGTTGTCCATCCACAGAGAGCTCACTCTGAACATAATTTCCCTTCCATTGGATAGTGAACCATTTTCTGCTTGAAGTCAGATGTTGATGTGAGCAGTGCAGATCCACTGATGAACCTTTGAGAGCACAGATCCTGGTTTCTCCTCCATTAACACCTTAAACGGAAACTTTCTTTAGAAAAAAACCTTTCTGTCAAAAACAGAGAGATATTCTGTAGTTTACATTTGGAACTAATCTGAACTCAAAGTTGTCATCTATAAATCATGTAGTAGGATTAGCTATGGTTACTTTCATTCTTAAATAGGGACAAATGGATAATCACTGATACCTGTGATGTAAATGATGACACCCACAAAGAGACGACAAGCATTCCTGAACGGCATGATTGTTGTAGTCCAGACTTTAACGTTTAACATTGACGGTGAAAGATTGAATAAAAAAAAAAAAAAAAAAGTAAGTCATCGGTCACCTAAGCTGTTCTCCTTTTCAGAGTGAAAGGTTAGGGGGGGAAGATTGACTGTTGTTTCATATTCAGTGGTTTCACATCTTGTGCAGCTTTGAGGCTAATACCAAACTTCCTTCCTTTCCTTTCAATCTTTTGTCGACTCTGCTGCGTGCACTTGTATTTTAAATAAATGTGCAATAAATAGTCACCTCAGGTGCTTTAAGCTGTTGAGAAGAAAGCTGTGTGTTAAAGCTTTTGTCCATATCTAATTATGGTGGTTTATGGTTTGTGATGAATACAAACGTCTGTGGTGATCAAGAAACCCCAGATTCAAGCTCACTGTGCAACATGAACTGCTGTGGAGATGCAGACTTTTTTTGATACTGGTTACAAATGGGTG
This sequence comes from Perissodus microlepis, assembly GCF_051167445.1. Classification (NCBI taxonomy): domain Eukaryota; kingdom Metazoa; phylum Chordata; class Actinopteri; order Cichliformes; family Cichlidae; genus Perissodus; species Perissodus microlepis. The sequence continues at coordinate 31,164,069 of NC_140466.1, read as the reverse complement.
CTGGGTGTGGCCTAAAAGTGACAGCTTTTACCACATTTGAGCAACACTCAGAAGTGACAACAGGTCTTCAACCACAGAGATAAACACTGTAAATTTTTAAATAAAAATTGTGTTCAACATTCACTCTTGTTGTTTCCTGTCTCAAATTCTGTGATTTATTGTTTGAATGCTGAAAAACAAGCACAATTTCAGATTCCTTTAGCACATTCTCTCTTGTTCTGTTGTTAAGTAATTTGAGACCAGAAGGGACCATAATTACTGCTCATTGTGTCAGCAACTCCATGTTTAATGCAACAGTCTTGATGCTGAGGGATCTGATCATCTTTTCTGAGCCATTCTGCACACGTTGGTAACATTTTCTATTGTTCTCTGCTTAACCCTCAACAAGTGAGGACTGTAAATGTCATTACTCATTTATGTTATGTGCCAAGTTTTCACCAATCTTTCTATATTTTACACTCAGGGACAATTGATTTTAATGATTGCTGGTCACTAAGAATTGTAATACTTTTGGTTTTACTGTCATATTTTTACTGTTACTATCAAGTGAGGGTGTGTGCCAAGCAGCGAGAGAACCCAAAATGCAGGACTTGGCAGACAGGCTTAACTAAACTCAAACAGCTTTATTGCCAGAGCTCAGGAACAAAAACCTAAACTGAAAACTTGAACAGAGGGAAATTTGAATAGACTACAAGGTGCAAGTGAACAGAATCAATTAATGAAAAAGAGCAAAGGAAAACTGAACACAACACACACAGGACAAAAGACTATCAAAATAAAACAGGGAACCAACACTTAGACTGAGACTAACACCTGATTTTGACAGGCCAAAGTAAACACAAAGACAAACTCACTAAACATGGACACAGAAACGTAGATTAGGCATAGACAACACAGGAGGACCAGAAAAACTTGAAAATAACAATGAAAACGATGAACACAAAATCAGAATGAAAACGTAACCAAAGCAAAGGTAATATTTAAACTAAAAACTACAAAAAAAGTCAAATGGGAAATATCAAACAGAAAACTGAGTCCCAAACAGAAAACACTGGGTACAAAACCCGGAATCGTGACAGTTATAGCATTAATGCTCGTAATAAACATGGGCAGGGTTCCAAATAATAACACCTTTAACAGAAACTTTCATTAGAAAACAGCTTCATTATATCATCCATCTTTTTTACCTTTCTATCAATAATATGTTGGCATCTGTGACCCTCAACCTGCTGTCCCAGCATGCAACAGCAAAGAGGATGGCACTGACCACAACAGACTCATAGAAAATCCTGAGCGTTGTCCAATACATGCTAAAAGATCTCAGCTGCTTCAGAAAATAGATACGACTCGGGCCCTTCCTGCAGAATGCAGTGATGCTTTTAACGCAGTCCAGTTTATTTTCTGACACGAGTGTGTTGCTGATCTCTGTGGAAGACACAAAGTGTTGAAGACGCAGATATTGTGGCCTTCCTGTCAGGTAATCCACAATCCAGGACACAAGAGAGGCATCCACATGTGTCACCTTATCAGCCAGGAAGGTCAGCCTGATGGTATGAACTGGAAAAGTCAAAAAACATAACCTTCACAGTGCTTGCTGGCTGGTCCACATGGGCATGGAAACAATTTATCAGGTAGATGATGGCAACCTCAACTCCAAGGCAACACTTGGAGCTGAAGCAGATTCTGATGTGGTTATTATTATTATAAGGTTATTATAGTTAACTAAAACTTAGCTAAGAACTAAAAGTAGATGTAAAAAACATACAAAAAGCTTTGTTCACATTGTTACTCTTTAAAAAAAAAATGTGGTTTGAAATTCACTGTTGTTTTTTGCTGTCTCAGACAATTCTGGGGGGCTCCTCTACTGTTTATTTTTTTCCGTTTGTTTGTCTGTTTTGCAGTTTGAGACACGTCCACTAGAGGACAATATTATCATATCTCATGATACAGTAATGCTGAAGGATCTAATAATGTTTGCTGAGTTATCCTGCTGGTATTGGTAACATTTTCTGTTGTTGTCTGTGATAGGTTTGTAACGTAAACCTATTCGCTGGAACGTTAAGGACAATTTGCTACGCAGCAAAAAGCAAGACTCAAGGCACCAAAGTTCTCTGGTTTACTCATGCATGAGGGAGACCTGCCTGGAGCCAAGTGTCGTCCCACCACTTGACCTCTGTCAGACTCTCAGCCAGGTTCCCCATAGCACTCCTTTTATTGTGGTTACATGAATATGCATAGGGTCATTAACATATAACGTCTTACATAGGTATACATGTGAACAAAGAATACTGTGTGTGTGTGTGTGTGTGTGTGTGTGTGTGTGTGTGGGGTCAGAGTGTGACCCCATAAATGACTTCCCTAAACCTGCTGGTCTGGAAGTCCAACAGTTCATCTAAACAAAAGGCACTTAACCTAAAACAGATACAGCCACGTTTATCCTGCCATAAAACAATAAAACAAGGTACGACCTCTTCCCATGCTCCCAGGATGTAGGTGTGCATTCCAGTGTGGAATACACACCAAGCCTTTGCAGCCTGCTAAAGATCACACATCCTATCACTACACAATCGATTATACACCTCTAAGCATATATGGTTAAATATTTCCTAATACAAATGACAATAATAAAATCTAAACCCATCAGTCTGCCTACCTGTTATCAAGTCTGTACAACAGAAGATGACATGAAATGTTATATGGCAGGTTTTCACAGTGGTTAGCACTGTTGCCTCACAGCAAGAAAGTCCGGAGTTCAATTCCACCACCTGGCTGGAGCCTTTCTGTGGAGTTTGCATGTTCTCCTGATGTTTGCATGGGTTCTTGTTCCTCCCACGTTCCAAAGACATGCAGTTAGTGGGGTTGGTAATTCTAAATTGTGCATTTGAGTGCGAATGGTTGTCTGTCTCTATGTGTTCGCCTTGTGACAAACTGGACAGACCCTGTCCAGGGTGTACCCTGCCTCTTACCCTGTGGTAGCTGGGATAGGCTCCAGCACCCCCACAACCCTGACAAGGATAAGCAGAAGAGAATGGATAGATGGAATCATTGGTTGCAGGAAACTCACCTTAAAGCAGAACTGGTTTTACACGTATTTGCACTTGTTTTCTGCCATTTGTTTGCGGTTATAATGGTGGATGTTCATATGACAAAAATTCCAAATGTTTAGGTTAATAACATGTAATTAATTAATATTAGAAATAACATCATTGCTTATATAACCTTGGCATTTTTCAGTAAAAATAAAGGTGTATTTTCAATGAAAGTCGTGAAAAACATTTCTCCTAAAAATGACCCAAAGTTATCAACTTAAATATACAATTTATGTGTAATCCTGTTCTCTAAACTTTTTTCAGAATTACTCAGTATTTCAGGACATTTTTCTTCTCTCCTAAGAGATCTTGAATTATTACTCATTTATTCCATCGCACCTACCAATAAGTATTTTTACATAATAATTACATCCTAAGTCACGGGCTGTATCAACACTGTCACCTAACTGTGTGATGTTTTTGAACATTCTGATAACAAATAGTTTCTTTAAGAGATAATAATAGAAGGGATAATGGGTCATTCAAACATCAAACATTCAAAAACTTTACAGAAAAACCTGAAGAAATAAGAGACAAATGATTATTCAGATAAATCTTCACACTAGTTGTAGCTGAAAGAATTAAACTACTACAGCACATTTTTTTATATTTATTAATACTCATAAAGGTTATTGATTTATGTTAAGCCGTTATCAGTTCATGTATGGTTCAGGGAAAAAAAGAAATGATGACTTTAAGTTTTAACTGTTCAGTTTGAAAGCTCTAAACCACGCAGAAAGCAACAACACAAAGCTCACAAGTTTGCATGTTATACAAAGTTAGCAATAACATTTTTACATTGTCTTATACTTTGTACACAACACATGCATTTCATGATCAAACATCTTTAAATTGAAACCCACAAGCATTTCTACTTTTCTACTCATTTCTACTGTATTCTACGTGCCATTTTAGAGTGTGGTTGTTTTACACTCTGTACACAACAGCTGTGGTGCTTTTTTGAGTTTTTTTTCTGTTTAAAAGGCAGTGACTCAGTATTGGATGTTAGAGTATAGATCAGCTGTATTGGAATAGAGTTCAGCTTGATTGGGATAGACTTCACCTTCACTGCAGTAGAGGTCACCTTGATTGGAGTCAAGTTCTCCTTCATTGGAATAGAGATGAGCTTGTTGGTGTGTATTGACAGGCATTCTGCTGTAGTGAGCTGAGAAGTTTTCATATATGGGATTATGGTTAACCTGAGGAGACCAAAAAACATAACCTCCCATATGGTACACATTTTACACCATATGGAAGGTTAAGACATTGGTGAGATAAACAAGACAAAAAAAATCTATCCACACAATGGATAAATGATTAAGTAAAAGAAAAACAGGATTGTGGATGCACTGTGTTGTGTACCTGCTGTTTGTTGTCTGATATTTCACTCTTTGGAGAATGACTGGAAGCCGTCTTTTTTCTGAGTGTCAAACATGAAAGGATATGACTGAATAACAGATTTCAAATCAGAGTTTGAACATGATTGATCTAAAAGAGAACACAGTGATGCTCACCTCCGGCAGCAGAACACAGTGAGAAGTATTATTATTATTAACAGGAGAGCTGCAAAACCTCCTGCAGCTGCTGGTAGCCATTGAGCTGTGGTGTTATCCTTGTTAGTTTTAACACCACAGGAATAATTTCTTATATTCTCCCTGCTGACTGGGTCTAGGATCAGATGTTTGTTGTGGGTCTCTGTCATGTTCAGATGTCGACTGTTGAAGTACCAAATGTAGTTTGTGTTGTCAGTCAGAGGACAGCTGGTACTGCAGGTCAGTGTGACTCTCTGACCCTCTGTCACCACTGCAAAAGGACTCGTCTTCACTCTCAGCTCTGAAAGAGGAACATTACTAAATAATTAAAAAGTATAAATCTCATAAAAAATTCCCAGTTACCTTTTTTTTTTTAAATATAGGATAGCATTTTGATGGGTAATGTGATACAGGTCAATGTGGAAAGCAAAGGACAGTCAACAGCTTTACAAGAAGCACTTATTCTTAGACCAGCTAAAATGTGATGATCAGTGAAATTTTGCTGATAACACTTTTACATTCAGTATTGTTTGCTCAGGTTTACATTAGGCTTTTTAGGCTTTTTAGTGTAAAACACTGAGGCTCTTACATGAATGAAACATCTTAGGTTATCTTGTTAGGAGACTTTACCTGTGACAATCAAAAAGACTCCAGGCAGTTTCAGTTCTTTATCATTTCGTTTCAGGATGAATGTGTATTCTCCTGAGTCATTCTTCATCAGGTTTTTGATGGTCAGGGTGTGTTGGTTCTTCATGTTGTCGTGATACTCCACACTGCCTGAAGGCTCAATCTGTTTTTCAAGTTCCTTATCACCTGTTCTCCATTTTTTAATCCATAATTTAAACTCTGGCTTGCTGTTATCAGGATGTGAGTATTTACTGATAATGTTCACTGAAGATCCTTCCAGAGCACAGATTCTCCTGCTGACATAATTCACTCTCCAGCAGTTTTTATCCTGAACACCTGAAATATAGATGGAAGATTTAAAGTTGACTGTGGTGTCTGCATGTTGAGATAACAGCTTGTTATTAATTAACAGAATTAACAGTTTTCTTTGATACTCACAGGCGTCATCAGATTGAAGATGCTCATGACCTTTAATTGCACAGTAAAAGTTGTTTTTCAAAGAACTTGGAGTTGAAATGCTTCTTATATTTTCCCTATAAAGTTTTCCATTTTCATACCACACATAGACAGTTTGAGGGTCGATCAGAGGACATGAGCTTCTACAGGTCAGTGTGTTCCCAGGTGTCTTTACAACATGTACCACTGAAGAGATGAGAAATACAGTTTTGTCAGTCACTATGTTATTATGCATATTTTATACGTGTATGTATGTCAGTTACATGGTTTTGTGTATGGGAGCAGATTTGTAGAGGTGAGTTCAAAGAACAACGGTACTTGAACTCACTTCTCTTTTCATTATAAGAGAGCGATCTGTGTACTCATTCTGTCTTTTCCTCATCAGGGAAGTTTTCAGTTTAACACATTTTCATTGACTGCATCCACACACTTCAATAATAATCTTGGCATTCTACTTTTTTCACCCAAAGCATAATGTCATTCACGTGTGACCTGGAAGATGAAATTGTTTCATTTTTAAAAAATACTGGTGACTGCCAGTGCTACCCCTCAGCTTCTTAGTATGCTATGCTGTTAATGTGAAAGTCCTAGATGAATTAATTCCTGAATTATTGCAATCACAAAATTTTCAGAAAACTAGAACTTTGACCTTGACCTCAAGGTCAGTGTCACTGAGATTCAAAATCATCAAAGATTTTTAGTACATGTGCCTTTTGTAGCAATTTGGAAATCCTACTCATTCTCGCATTCACAAATCTCGGTGTCCATGCCAACTGCCAATAACATCTTTTAAGCCTTCAGCCTTTTACAGTTGAGGGGTTAAAAAAGTGACTATAGAAACAGTGTTTTTCAGAGATCAGTAAGAAGATGTGTTTGTGTTCACCTCTGGGAAATGTGATGGAACAAGGCTCATGTTCTGATCCCTGCTGATAAGGACACATTTTAGTGTACGTCACATTGAAGCATGTTGATGTGATGGAATCTGGATGAAAAAAATATTAGAGTATTGAGTATGTTTACTCAGAATTATTTGACTTAGTTTATTTATAGTTTATTTTGTAACACACTGAACATCATGACTCACCCACAGAGACTTCAGGGGCTCTGAGATCCTCGTAGCCTTTGACAGCACAGGAGTATGTGACTGCTTCCTCACTGCTGAGCAGCTCTTGGTACCAGGGAGACCAGTCCTCATAGAGAAACTCTCTGTTCTTGTACCAGATGTAGGCTGCAGGCTTTTCAGTCAGAGGACAGCTGCTGCTGCACATCAGTGTTACTGTCTGTCCCTCTGTGGCAGGAATCACCTTCACCTGCAGCTCTGAGAGGATTGTTAATAGAAATAATATCAATACACTGATTATTCATAAATGAGTTCTTCACGCGTTTGATAAAACCACTGTACCTGCAACACTGAGAGAAATTCCCCTTTGGCTGCAGTCTGATTTGTCAGCAGGTTCTCTGCAGCAGTAAATGTTTGCATCATTCTCTGCTAGATTGTTGACTGTCAGAGTCAAATTACTATCTGCTGACATGCTGTACTTTCCATCTGCAGAGGTCTCAATCTTGAAGCCCCCCCTGTGTACACTGTACCAGTTCATGCTTGATGTTGGATGTTGATGTGAGCAGGACAGATTCACTGATGAACCTTTCAAGGCACAGATGCTGTTTGTTTGTCCCTGAACACCTTTAACAGAACATTTGATTAACAAGCATCTGTGCAGATTTACACAATTTCTATAACATTGATCTCTATACCAACAAGTCAGGGCAGTTATACAGTGATAATGCAAATGATTAACTTGTACTTTAATGGCCTCATCAAGATAGAATTAGTGAAAGTCCCTTCAACTAAAAGCTATTATCCTGTTTTATCTAATCGTTTTGTGACTTTGCACAGTTTGGCTACACCTGAAATGTTTTGCAGTCTTAAATTGAACAAAATATATCCTCCCTGAGAGATGGAGAACCAAGATCCAAAACAAACATCTGACTTCTGAAAAACACAACTGCTTTAAATTTCAGCTTTTAGTCAGAATGTTTGATTGTTTGATCTTCTAAATACTCCAGATGCTGTTTGGGTAAAATAAAGGAGGTGAAATTCAGAAGTGTCCTGCTTAAAAGAGAGATGCCAATTAGAGAATGGACAGAGAGATAAAGGCAAATGTGTATATATATATATATATATATATATATATATATATATATATATATATATATATATATATATATATATATATATATGTGTGTTAACGTTAATGTGTTAACGTTGACAGCTCTAATGCCACAATGGAACGTAACAGTTCTTGCTTTTTATTTTCTCTTTTTCTCACAGTTTTAAGCTTCTACATGGCAGAAGACCACAGTTTGGGTTACAGTAGTTCTCCAGCACATTTTAAAATGTGCTGATCATATGTTTTTAATTGTAACACAGAATGATCATTTACTGATATGAATTTGACACAAGCTTGGAATGAGAGACTTATCTCACTATGGCCTAAACCCAGTACTTCAAAGCACTGATGCAAAGGAACATTTAGTACATCAATTTTTAGAAACTAGCAGCTTTCATAAAACTGCAGTATTTGATAGAATGGAAAGGTAAACAATCTGATAAACCAGCTGTAACAAATACAAAAACAGGCTATTTTTCTGTGGTGACTGTGAAAGGACAGGAGGACTGACCTTATAGAGTAAAGAAAATCGTTATTATGGCTTAAAATACACAACAGTAAAAAACAACCTCAAATATCTACAACCATAAACTGTTACCTATGCATTAATGCAGCATTTACACTGATACATACAAAGTGGACAATGAATTAAGGGATCAGGGAAAACAGAATCTTTCCTACCTGAGAGACAGAGAACAAAAACCCAGAACAAACATTCAGCTTCTGTGAAGAACATGTCTGTTGCAGACTGTGCTGTCTTATCAGAAAGTGGATTTATAAGCTTTCAAAAAACTCAACTACTATCATATTAGAGAGTGAATGCTTAAAACCAGAAGTCATCTTCTTAAAACTGCGAAGTCTGATGACAGAATGGACAAAGAAATTAGGGCAAATGTGTTTGCATGCAACACCTTCAGATCACTTCCTCTTGTGGAAAGACGAAACCTCAACCAAAATGTCAAAGTAGTGTACCAGCTGTTTCACATATTTCTATGTCTCTGTATATCTATCTCTCTAGGTATTTATTAGTATACATATATATATATAGTTATATGCATGACTTAATTCTATGGGTTTCTTTGTCTGTTTGTTTTTTAATGTTTCCATGTTGTCAGAGTGAGAACAGGTACATGTGGTTTGGTTGTCATTTTGTGGTCCAGATAAAACTAAGAAGAAAACCCACAGACACAGACACTTTGAACTTTTAATGTTCAATTCAAAAGCATCTCAAGCTCACACACGAAAACTTTATGAAACAACAGGTTTTTGTCTTTTAGTACAACATTTTGAATTAGTGTGTTTACTGCCAAATATTTCTAAAGTCAGAAGTCAGCCATGTTTTTTCCTTTCAACTGATTTTTATAATGTGTTTTATGCAGAGTTTAAAAACAGATACACCAGTTGTGATGCTGAAGTCATACAAAAGTCACTCAACTACAGAGGAATACTATTTTTTAATATATGGTGACAAACTTTATTGAGCAGAAAGTTGGAGTAGAGCCTGCTGTTCCAAAACCAGGATGGAAACAACTTCCTCTCTGAGGGTGTGTGTAGCTACTGAATGAGTGGATGTTTGGACTGCTTCTCTTTTCAGAATTGCTTTCTTGAGAGGGTAAGAGAAGTCTACAGGGCTGTTGTTTTTCTTTGAGACGAAGATGTTCAGGTTTTGGTTGAGAGAGATGTGGTATTGAATTACTTGTTGGCAGCTGTCTCTCCGTCGTTTGTATCCTCAGTGTGGATCTGTTGCCCACCTCCTTAATTCCAAATGACCAGATCATCTTGGTTGCAAAGACATCAGACTCCAACACGTTCAGTCTCTTTAAAGACAGATATTTATACATATGAATGACCCTTTGAAAGACATTTCAGTGTCTAAAAGAATTAAATATGGCAATGATTCGTGTACTATTATTGTCCCAGCTCAGTTACACATGATGTGCTTTGACTGCAGTGCTCATACTGCCTGCCTAAATAACAGTGGACAATGGAACAAGTGAGTTGCAGGCTCAGGCCAGTGGTTCAAGGAAGCAGTAGAAGGCTGGTGACAGTGGTTACAGTAAGCAATGATCTGCAGGTCGTGACGCAAATGAACAGCTAGTCACAGATAGTGATGTAGATAGCAACCAGCAAACAGCTCTGCATGGTGGTGTGAAAATGGACTTGTAAACAGTGCAGGAGGATGACGAAGTGAAATGCAGAAGCTGTGGCAAAAGGGAAAGAGAAGTGGAGGCAAATCAAAGCAGTGGACAGGCAAGGTGAATGAAAACTGAAGCTGTAAATCAAAGCAAGATTTCAGGTTATTTGAATGCTGTAAATGTTGAAAAAGAAGAAGAAATGTTCGAGGGTGTTTCGTTGTTACAGTTCTCAGTTCTCAAAGAATGATGATCAGCGGGCATATTACTTAAAGAAGACCAATTACTTTTTCCGTGAACCCATTGAAAGACAGTCTTTAGAAATCACAGACAATCCCTGATGGAGACATATTCATATATTGTGTTTTAAAGATAAGGAGAGTGTAGGAGAATAGAAACTTTAAATGCGATAGAGGGATAGAGAAAGGTGAGCAATGTTACATGAGCTCAGTACAGAAAAAGACATTGCTGTGCTCCTTCTACAGGAAATGGCTTATTAGATAATGAAGTTGAATGGGGCATGAGTAAGAGAGGACGGTTCTTTCTAAATCATGTTACAAATCTTAGTGCAGATGTAGCAGTTTTATTTCCTCAGCACCTTCAGTTATCACACGTTATCAAATCCAACTTAATATTTCACTAATTCAGTTCAGTTTTATTGATATAGCAACAAATCACAACTAAATGTGCCTCAAGGTGCTTTATAGTGTAAGAGCAAGCACATGGCGACAGTGGGAAGGAAAAACAGGAAGAAACCTCCAGCAGAACCAGGCTCAGGGAGGGTGGAGCCATATGCTGTGACCAGTTAGGGGTGGGGGCAGTGGGACAGGACAGAAGCCACACTACAGAAGAGAACCAGAGATTAATGATTAAATGCAGCCTGGTGTATCAACTCTTAGGAAGTGAGAAGAGGTGAGTGAAGAAAAAAGTGTATCATGGGACACCATGAAAACAATTCATCTGATTTCCAGTGACTCAACTTGTCATTTTAATGCAGTAATGTAAGTTTTTACAACTTGACAAAATGTTGTCTCTGTTGGATGTGTTTACAGACACAACAAAATTTCCTGCTTTTCTAAATGTATCAAATGGGGAAAATTAAAAAAAATGTCCTATGCAGTGTATTGAATACCTAACATCTAACAACTCATGCAATAACTCATTCCTTCAAATACACAGGAAGTCTCTGCAAGCTAATCAAGGCCATGGTACATGTGTGAATGCTGCACAATGGAAGAAGTGTGGCATGCAAAGATGAGAAAAATGTTATCTTATGCATCAGCATCAGCCACGTGTGAAAGTCCCGCTGTTTAAAAAAAGTGCACCCAAAACGGACTGGCAGATGAAACAAACAGAAAAGACAGTCTAACCACAGATAATTTAACAGAAAGGAACACCAGAAATTTAAAACTGTAAAAGCAGAAATACATGATGAACAATCAAAGAAGAGAAAAACTGACAGAGAGAGGCATTACTATTTATACACATTAGAAACAGTTATAGTAAAGCAAAGAATAGCATGGCAGGAAACAGAAAAACAGACGATGCACTCTTACAGAGATGCTTTGGTTCATGCATTCTTGCTGTTTCTGTTTCATGCAGGCTTTATGAATGCAGACAGCAAAATGCGAATGTGAAACATATGAAAATATGAATTCATTAGTAAGGCTGGAATACCACAAATTTTATCAGTCACAAAAGTGAAAACAGTTTGATCTGAGTACAACAGCTTAGCCTCCAATCTTATAAAACTGGACAGACTTTGGATATTTTGCTTAAAGCTGTTGTAAGATGATAATAGCAGACACCTGTGTACTTACGTATGTATGTCTTATTATAGATTACTCTCAATTAAAATGTTTTTCATAAGGACAGGCAAAGCAGCATTGTTTTGTTTTTTGTTTTGTTTTTTACCCAAAATCAAATGTTTATATAATAAATGTTTGCCTTCCATTATCTTAAACAGCTGCTCATTAAGTAAAAGTAAAAGTAACTTAGCGATGGGGCAGTAGTTATGGACTAAGCCAGACACAGAATCACAAAGGAGGGAGGAATGGGGATTCAAAGAATAACACAAACCAGACTAAAACCAAGAACAGAAATAAACAAGAGAATTAAAACCTGAAAATACAAATATAAAGAAATACACCAGAATATGCTGCTCCAAGAAAGCACAAAACCAGAAACCCTTAACACTCTCCAAGAAAACCCTGAATGCAACACCCATAAAACTAAGAAACAAGACAAATGTAAATATAATGTATGCAGGATATATAATCATGAAACAAAGATAATCAAAAATACAAAACTAGAAAAACATCCCAAAACTCCTAAACCAAGACCCAGGGAGCATGTTTAGCCAGATTAGTTCATTAATTTTTATATGGCCTGACTTTGTGAATATGTGCTCTGACTGATGTCCATACAATCATTTAAATTGCGCTTAAAAACTCACTTGCTTAATCTAGCCTTTGAAGAAAGTTAGTTCAGACTTCCACCTGGCCTGCATTTGTGCTACATAACTATAACTGTTTTTGTTGTCTTTTGTTGTAACCTGCATTGCAGCACTTTTGTGAAGCACTTTGATGGACACAGGTACTTTTTAAATGTGCTATAGAAATAAACATTGATTGATTGATTGATTCCTTATGACTCTTTTAGGGTGCACCTAGAACCTTAGCAGGCCTTGAAAACTAGAAACTAATCTGCTAGTCCCCAATATTGTCTCTCTTTAAATATTTTTATTGTGAAGCACAAATAACAATCACAAATTGTCCCATAGACTGACATTGCTTCCTTTTTACAGTTTTGGCATAAAAAAAAAGGGAAAAACAAAGCGAACAACAACAACAGCAATAAAAAACAAAACAAACCCAAACAACAAAAACAGGAAAAAACAAAACGTAAGTCCCCAATATTTTCTAATCCAGTTATTTTTTTCTCCAAGAAAATATTTACTAGTGTCATTTATAGTTTAAAATTCAATTTCATGTTAATAACATGCATTATGTTCTAAATAAAACTTTAGTTGTTTTTTTTTTTGTACAGCTATGGTTTCATTCTCATCCTGAAACTTCCATCATTCTCATTTGGAGTGCAATTCATTTGTCAAATAGGGACAAAGCAGACAGGGCATACCCTGGTATGTCAAATTCCTGGCCAGCATGTCACATTATGATAAAATGGCATTTGGTTTGTGTTCATTGGTTTTACACATCATGCAGGTTTCAAACTGAACCCAAACTTCCTTCCTCTTTAAATACTTCATGCATTTATAAACTATAGCTGTCTGAACAAGTTAGTATTTTACATTTGAAAAATTAACGCCTATAGAAATTTTATGTCTGCTGCCCTCTAGTGGTTGAACTTGTCACCTTGCAGCAGTGAGATGCAGCCTTGTTCACTCAACACCTTTCACTCAAGAATTGTGCTTTTAAATCAGTCTTGCTGTTTACTAAATCTCTCTTTGCATAGAACACATTCTTTCGGGTAACCGAGGAAAAATCAGCACATGCTGACTTCACAACGTCACTATGAATCCAAACAATTTGGTGGACTCCTAATTGCAGGAGCCCTCTTCACTCTTTCTGCTCTTTAGCAGTTAGAGACATGGCCACGAGATGGAGCCATTATCATAACTCATCATTTCAACAACTGCTTGTGCTTTCAATATAACAGTCTCTACTGTTGAGGGATGATTTAATCACCTGTTCTGAGGTTCATGCAGGTAGTGGTAATATTGTATCCTGTTACTGTTTCACTTTGTAAATATGTTTTACACATTTTTTTTACAAAGATTGCAGTTGTCTCTTCTGGATGATAATTCATCTGAGCTCAGTTCATGAAATGGTTAAAACGCAACAAAAAACATCTGAATATATTTCTTGCCCAAGTGTGTGTCTGTGTGTGTTTGTGTGTGTGTGTAACAGGTTACAGTTTTGGCTTGTTTAGTTCCCAGCCATAACATTGCGAAGAAACAAGAAGTGTCTGCTAGTTACTGCAAGTGTCACATACACAGATTCTAGGTCTGACGAACAGTCTCAGTTGTGGGCAAAAGACAAAAACCAGTAAAATTCTAAAATGTATTTCATTAGTCTAAATGCTAAGATCAACAGGAAACAGTGGAAGAATGGAACCAATATATTGTTGACACATTGTTGACACAGGTCAAGGCGCAAAGCGCGGGATTCCCTGCCGAGTCCTTAAGTCATGCGCGGCTCAGCTGGCTGGAGTGTTTACACACATCTTCAACCTTTCCCTCTCTCTGTCTGTAGTCCCAGCCTGCTTCAAAATGGCCACCATCGTCCCTGTACCCAAATCCTCCACCATCTCCTCATTAAACGACTGGCGACCTGTAGCCTGACCCCCATCATAAGCAAATGCTTAGAGAAGCTGGTCAGGGACTTCATCTGCTCTGCACTACCCGACTCACTGGACCCTCTACAGTTCGCATACCGCCACAAAAGGTCCACTGATGATGCCATAGCCCTGACACTACATACTGCCCTGTCACACCTGGAGAAGAGAGACACGTATGTGAGAATCCTGTTTGTAGATTACAGCTCAGCATTCAATACCATCGTTCCCTCGAAGCTGGACAGGAAACTGCAGGATCTAGGACTGAGCAGCTCCCTCTGCAGCTGGATCCTTAGCTTCCTGACTGACAAATGCCAAGTGGTCAGACTGGGCAGCATCACTTCATCCCCCATCACACTGAACACTGGTGCACCACAGGGGTGTGTACTGAGCCCTCTCCTGTACTCACTCTACACCTATGACTGCACAGCCACTAACAACTCCAACATCATTGTGAAGTTTGCGGATGACACTACAGTGGTGGGTCTTATCACCAACGGTGATGAGAATGCTTACAGGGAGGAGGTCAGCGCCCTGACCCACTGGTGTCAAGACAACCATCTCACCCTCAATGTTGCAAAGACAAAAGGAGTTGATAGTGGACTTCCGGAGGTGCAGAGAAGTACACACCCCCATCACCATCAACGGCGCTGCTGTGGAGAGAGTGAGCAGCTTCCGGTTCCTTGGTGCACATCTGGCTGAGGATCTTACATGGTCAGTACACATAAACAAAACAGTGAAGAAGGCGCAGCAGCGCCTCTTCTTTCTCAGGAGACTGAAAAGATTTGGCATGAGCCCCCACATCCTCAGGACCTTCTATCACTGTGCCATTGAGAGCATCCTTACTGGATGCATCACCACCTGGTACGGCAACAGCACCGCTTACAACTGCAAAGTTCTCCAGAGAGTAGTGCAGTGCTCTGAACGGATAATTGGAGGTGAGCTTCCCTCCCTCCAGGACATCTACAGGAAGCGGTGCCTGAGGAAAGCGGGGAGGATCATCAAGGACTCCAGTCACCCCAGCCATAAACTGTTCAGACTACTTCCATCAGGAAGGAGGTTCTGCAGCATCCGGTCCCGAACCAGCAGACTGAGAGACAGCTTTTTCCATCAACATTATGCACTCCACACTGTATATAAATGCCTCTGTTTTGCACATGTCTCAACCAACTCTGTATATTTGTATATATTTTATTTTATTGTTTACTCTATTTAATTTGTAAAATATGTACACACACACACACACGTAGAAAAACACATTTAGTATACACATCCAGTAATGCATATACTATTATATATTGTACATATATTTATTAGTCTCAGATTTAGCCATTCTTATATTTTGCTTGTTTTACGTTATTGTATTTTTGCACAACTCTGTTGCTTGTTGCTCGCACACAAGAATTTCACTCACATGTACTGTACCAGTGTACCTGCACATGTGATGTGACAATAAAAGTGATTTGATTTGATTAAAAACTTCTCTTGAGTATTGAGTTGAATTAAGTTGATTCTCAAAATAGTTTAGTTTGTGTGATACCACATGTATGCAGTTTGATTGTCAGTCAGGTTACAGCTGGTGCTACAAATCACAATGTTGAAGAAGCTCTTTGAATGTGAACCTCTTTTGATACGAGATGAATACACTTCGTGTTACTCATGAAACATTGAAAGAACTTATGATTGACCAAAATATAAGTTTCAACAAATACAAACAAATGGTTTTACAGTTTGTTTGTGAAAACTTTCCCTGTGGGATATGTGATGGAGGACGCTTATCCACTGATGTCTGATGTAAGAACACATGATTCTATAAGCATAAGTCACACTGTAGCACCTTTGAAATGGAATCTGGACAAAAATAAATGAAATATTTGTATCCAGATCATTTTTTATAATAATACTATAATACACTAATAATACTGTGTGCGTCTATTGTAATTAAGTGAATGACTGGTGTTGTGATGCAGTGGGTGGCAGATGTGCCCCAAAACTGACTCATCCGTACATACTCACAGTGTCACAGTCACACTCACAGTGTCTGTCAGACATGATTTATATATAACTCACTCACTTACTGCACATAATGTCCTCTTTGTATATAATCACTCACTGTATATACTGTTCTCTCTGTTTTCGCACAGTCGAGGAGCGTATCAGGTAACATTTCACTGCGTGTTGTACTTGTATAATTATGCATGTGACAAATAAAGAATCTTGAATCTTGTGGTGTGGGAAATATTGAGTGATCCTTTTCTAACTTCCTGTAGGGAAGCTAACTGAAAAGGTCTCCAACTTAAAGACTGGTTGACATCCAGTGGATTTTCTGAGAATAACATATCAAAACAAAGTGGTAGAAATAGCTTCAAACAGTGTTAAGTTCATTTCAGTGCATGTTTCAGAAACATATAGGGACTCAAAGTGTGCTCTACCATTTTGAGTTGGGCAGAACATTCAAAGTTCTCATCTATAAATTATACAATGTTGACGTTTGGCCTTTTCTCTTGGTGAATATATGCATTTATGTCTATTCTTATTACAGGACTCGTGAATAATCACTGATACCTGAGATATAAAAGATGACAGCCACAAACAGAAAGCCAGCATCTCTCAATAACATGATTTTTTAGTCCAAACCTTTGGTGTAAAGATGACAGTAAGTGCACAAAACACAAGAGACAAAGTCACTCACCATTCAAACTAAGAAGTACTCTGTCAGACTGAGGGATGAGGTAGATAACATGAATGTTTCATATTTACTGGTTGTGCAGCTTGGACACTAAAACCAAACGTTCTTCCTCTTTCTTTAAATCTTTAGTATTCTTGCATGCTATGTTGTACCATGAAAACATATTAAACTATGTTCAGTCACTTCCCATATAATAATGATGATTTTATTAGATTTACTGTAAGTATCAACTCTGCCCCTTGTAGTTGTATTTTAATGCATTAAATAGTCATTGTTGAGCAGAGAGCTGTGGAGGTGGTAAAACTGTTAAACGTGCAGCATGAACAGCTGTAGAGATGTCGACTTTAGTCTGCTGTGAAGCTACTTTTTTGCCTCTGGTTGAATGTGGGTGCTGGGTGTGGTCAGAAAGTGCCAGACTTTAGCGCTTTGCAACCACACTCACAGATGTAAACACTTTTACTCTTTAATAAAAATCACATTTCATAACCACTCTTGGTGTTTGCTGCGTTAGATGCTGTGAGATATTGTTTTTCTGATCAAAAAAGCATAATCTGAACAAGTCCGTAAAACCGAAGATAACTGAGCTGTAAATGTCATTAGTTAATTATGTTATGTTATGTTATGTGGCAGGTTTTTACTGACTTTTCTACATTTTGCAGTCAGGTAATGTCAATAATCGTTGTTTGCAGGAAACTCACCTGAAAGCAGGTCTGATTTTACTTGTACTTATTTGTACTCATTGTACAGTCATTGAAGGAAAAAAGATAAACCCTCCACCTTCTGACAGCAAAAAGGTGAAGAAACAATCCGAATGATTATTCTGATAAATCTTCACAATAGTTGTGCAAAAGAATTTAGCTACTTGAGCTACTTTGTTTATTATGTCTATTTTACATGACCATTATTATAAACATTATAAACATTAGAAACTTTATGATTCAGAAAAAAAGAAACCTGCACACATGATGACTTTAAAGTTCAGTTTTACAGTCATTTTCCAGATAATGTTATAAATTCACAAAGCTCACAAAGTAGTACAGCTAGCGTGTCTGACAAAGTTAACAATAGCATTTTTATGTTGTGATGCACTTTCCAGGTTTTTTGCAACACGTAATGTCGTAGGCTGTCGTTAAATTGAAAACCCCATGCATTTTTACTTTTTTACTCATTTCTACTGTGATTTTACTGTATATTTCCACTATAGAGTGTGATTGTTTTACACTCTGGACTCATCAACTGTGGTGCTTTTGTTGTAGGCAATGACTCAATATTAGAGGTTACAGTAGAGACTAGTGCCATTGGAATAGAGATCAACTTCATTGTCATAGAGATGAGCTTCGTGGTTCATGGTGTCAGGCATCCTGCTGTGCTGAGCTGGGTTGTTTGCATATATGGGATTAATGCTGACCTGAGGAAACCAAATAACATACATTACATTTCATTGCGTACGAGAGGGTATAATGTTAGTGAGATAAACCTGTCATGTACCTGCTGTTTGTTGTCTGATATTTCACTCTTTGGAGAATGACTGGAAGCCGTCTTTTTTCTGAGTGTCAAACATGAAAGGATATGACTGAATAACAGATTTCAAATCAGAGTTTGAACATGATTGATCTAAAAGAGAACACAGTGATGCTCACCTCCGGCAGCAGAACACAGTGAGAAGTATTATTATTATTAACAGGAGAGCTGCAAAACCTCCTGCAGCTGCTGGTAGCCATTGAGCTGTGGTGTTATCCTTGTTGGTTTTAACACCACAGGAATAATTTCTTATATTCTCCCTGCTGACTGGGTCTAGGATCAGATGTTTGTTGTGGGTCTCTGTCATGTTCAGAGGTCGACTGTTGAAGTACCAAATGTAGTTTGTGTTGTCAGTCAGAGGACAGCTGGTACTGCAGGTCAGTGTGACTCTCTGACCCTCTGTCACCACTGCAGAAGGACTCATCTTCACTCTCAGCTCTGAAAGAGGAACATTACTAAATAATTAAAAACTATAAATCTCATAAAAATTTCCCAATTACCTTTTTTTTAATATAGGATAGCATTTTGATGGGTAATGTGATACAGGTCAATGTGGAAAGCAAAGGACCGTCAGCAGTTTAACAAGAAGCACTTATTCTTAGACCAGCTAAAATGTGATGATCAGTGAAATTTTGCTGATAGCACTTTTACATCAGTGCCAGAAAGTTGACTCTGTTCATCTGGACGTAGCATTTTTAGAGGAAGAAATGTTTCATCACTCATCAATCTCTGGAAGATTGACTTTGATGAGTGACTTCTTCAGATGTTTCTCCCACTAAACATGTTACGTCCAGATGAACAGAGTCAACTTTCTGGGAATAAAACATCTTAATCCTTGATAGGAGACTTTACCTGTGACAATCAAAAAGACTCCAGGCAGTTTCAGTTCTTTATCATTTCGTTTCAGGATGAATGTGTATTCTCCTGAGTCATTCTTCTTCAGGTTTTTGATGGTCAGGGTGTGTTGGTTCTTCATGTTGTCGTGATACTCCACACTGCCTGAAGGCTCAATCGGTTTTTCAAGTTCCTTATCACCTGTTCTCCATTTTTTAATCCATAATTTAAACTCTGGCTTGCTGTTATCAGGATGTGAGTATTTACTGATAATGTTCACTGAAGATCCTTCCAGAGCACAGATTCTCCTGCTGACATAATTCACTCTCCAGCAGTTTTTATCCTGAACACCTGAAATATAGATGGAAGATTTAAAGTTGACTGTGGTGTCTGCATGTTGAGATAACAGCTTGTTATTAATTAACAGAATTAACAGTTTTCTTTGATACTCACAGACTTCATCAGATTGAAGATGCTCGTGACATTTAATTGCACAGTAAAAGTTGTTTTTCAAAGAACTTGGAGTTGAAATGCTTCTTATATTTTCCCTATAAAGTTTTCCATTTTCATACCACACATAGACAGTTTGAGGGTCGATCAGAGGACATGAGCTTCTACAGGTCAGTGTGTTCCCAGGTGCCCTCACGATATGTACCTCTAAAAAAATGGGGAATAGTTTCATCAGTCACTACATTATTAATATGCATATTTTATACCCTGCTATTTCTTTACTATTTTTCTCAATTACCATAGTTTTGTGTACATGCTCAGTCTTCTCCTAAGTAAAAGCCTCTCTTAGCTTTGTTTAATTTTATATCTTGCACCCATTTCCATTATATATGTCTTCAAACAAAGTTTAATGTAATTAAACACAAATGTGATTCAGTTAATTAAATAATTTTTAAAAAGTGAATATACAAACAGTGTACTTCAGAGATCAGTAAGAAGATGTGTTTGTGTTTTCACCTCTGGGAAATGTGATGGAATAAGGCTCATGTTCTGACGCCTGCTCATGACGACACATTTCCCTTTTAGCATAGGTCACACTGAAGCATGTTGGTGTGATGGAATCTAGATGAAATTAAATATTAGCGTACTGAGTATGTTTACTGAGAATCATTTGACTGAACATCATGACTCACCCACAGAGACTTCAGGGGCTCTGAGATCCTCGTAGCCTTTGACAGCACAGGAGTATGTGACTGCTTCCTCACTGCTGAGCAGCTCTTGGTACCAGGGAGACCAGTCCTCATAGAGAAACTCTCTGTTCTTGTACCAGATGTAGGCTGCAGGCTTTTCAGTCAGAGGACAGCTGCTGCTGCACATCAGTGTTACTGTCTGTCCCTCTGTGGCAGGAATCACCTTTACCTGCAGCTCTGAGAGGATCATTAATTGAAATAATATCAATACATCAATTATTCATAGATGAGTTCTTAACGCGTTTGATAAAACCACTGTACCTGCAACACTGAGAGAAATTCCCCTTTGGCTGCAGTCTGATTTGTCAGCAGGTTCTCTGCAGCAGTAAATGTTTGCATCATTCTCTGCTAGATTGTTGACTGTCAGAGTCAAGTTACTATCTGCTGACATGCTGTACTTTCCATCTGCAGAGGTCTCAATCTTGAAGCCCCCCCTGTGTACACTGTACCAGTTCATGCTTGATGTTGGATGTTGATGTGAGCAGGACAGATTCACTGATGAACCTTTCAAGGCACAGATGCTGTTTGTTTGTCCCTGAACACCTTTAACAGAACATTTGATTAGCAAGCATCTGTGCAGATTTACACAATTTCTATAACATTCATATGTTATTCTGACAATATAAGTTTCATGCATTTTTCCATGCAGCACTCTGAAAATTGCTAATATATTGCAACGTTATCAGAGAACCATCAAATGTTTTGTTGCAAAAAGTCACAGGGTCAAGAAATGTATTAAAAAAAAGACCACCAAAGATTTGAGAAGAATCAAACGTGTTTTTTTCCATTGATTTCATATTAACTGGAAAATTATAGTACTTCTTCTTCTGATCAAAACCCTGTTGAGAACTTGTGTGCCCTTCTGAAATGGAAGATTTACAGTAAAGGAAAAAAGTGCAGCTCTCCGAACATTGTCTGGGAGGTTCTGGGTGCTGCTGTAAATTCAGTGTTTTGGTCAATGACTTTTTTTTTTTATGTAAGAAATGTTTATTTATACATTTAAAGTTTTAAAGTAAAATCTCACTTTTACTTTCTTAAATATCCTGATTAGGCGCTGTAGTTGTTCGAGAATAATCATTTACGGAGCTATGTGAGCCAAGCTGGGAGTGAGTTAGTATGGGTTAAACCCAGTGATTCATGGCACTGAAGCAAGGCCACTTTTAGTACATAATTCTGAGAAACTAGCAGCTTGTGTAATAATAAAGTGTACTTTTTAGAAACAAGTGGCTGTGAAAGGACAGGAAGACTAGAAAAGATGATCTTACGGAATACAGCAAAATTCCTTCTTTTAGCACAAACTAAACAACAGTAAATATTCATTTTATATCTACATGTTTCAAATATCTACAACTGTAAAATGTTACCTATTGCAACATTTACACTGATACATATAAGTGGACATTGAATTAAGGGATCTGGTAAAACAGAATCTTTCCTACCTGAGAGACAGAGAACAAAAACCCAGAACAAACATTCAGCTTCTGTGAAGAACATGGCTGTTGCAGACTTCACTATCTAATCAGAAAGTTGACTAATGAGCTTTCAAAACCCTCAGCTGCTGTCTTATTAAAGAATGATTGCTTAAAAGCAGAAGTCAACTTCTTAAAACTACAAAGTCTTATGACCAAATGGACATGGAAATTACAGCAAATATGTGTGCATGCAACACCTTCAGATCACTTCCTCCTCTTGTATCAAATTAGTGCAGCAGCTATTCATATATGACATATAACAGCACGACAAAACATCTGTGTGTTGCTTTTGTTATTTTGAGATAAAAGCATCTCAAGCTCACCCACATGAAAACTTCCTCTGAGAAGCAGTATCATATTTTTCTTCTTGCCTTTACCACAATGTTTTGAGATCACGTATTTCACTATCAAGCATTTCCTCTTTTTGGCTCATTTTTATAATGTGTTTTATTCAGAGATTAAAAACTACTTACAGATACACCAGCTACTGATGTTATACTAAAACATAGTGAGGAATACTGCCTTTTAATGTCTGTTTATTTGCTTTTCTTTATCAGGCTCAGATTTGGAGTAGAGATTCATCTTTGTGGTTCTCAGTGGAGTGGAGACTGAGGTGCAGTCTGTTCTACCAATGGTCACCCCGAGTTAGCTCATCTTTAGCTCATCTTTCCATCCCATTATAAGGAATCTTATGCATAAGTTTAATAAGGAAGATCTAGGTCTCACATCTGTCTGCTCCCAGGTGTTGCCGGCTAATTCTAAGCTTCACATCACTTCTACTTTCCCAGGTGAGAAGCTGTTTGGTGACATCACTGATGTTGTCCAATCATTTTTCTCCCAGCCTTCATCAGACAAAGTAGCACTCACGCCACATACTTTAAATCTCACTGCGCATCTGTCACTCTCCTTTGCAGACGCCTTTGTGCAACCCACCTTCTCCACATCACCGCCTCTCATCACTCAGGCTGTATTCAAGCCTCCATATTCATCTCCACCCTCACAGGGAGTCCTGCTCTAATCCCTATCACTGCTGGGATCCACGGGCCATCAATAAATCATGGTCATTTCTTTCTTATGATCCTTCCGTACTGAATTATAGCTATGTTTCTGTGCCAAATCAAACATACAGATCCTTCCTCTGTTTCTGTTTTACTCCTTGACAATATGCTGTCTCTGCTGGGTGTGAATACAGATACAAAGTATCCTGTTTCTCTCACTGTATCAAATGGGGGGGGGATCAAATGCAGTGTAAATGAACAACTCACAGATAGCATTACTCAACCCTGTAATAATTCAATTTTTCGTATATTTCTTTTTTTTTAAAGAAACAGGAAGTCTCTGCAAGAGAAGTAAGGGCATGATACATGTGTGAATGCTGAACAATGGAAGAAGTATGACATGCAAAGATCAGAAAGGTGTCATTTTATGCATCAACACCAGCCATGTGTGAAATGACTGCTGTGTAAAAAAAATGTGCACCCAAAACACAAAAAGCACTGGCAGATGAAACAAGCAGAAAAGACTGTAACTGTAAAAGCAGAAATACATGATGAAAAAGCGAAGAAGGGAAAAACTGACAGAGAGAGGCATTTCTATTTATACACATTAACAGTTACAGTAGAGCAAAGAATAGCATGGCAGGAAATACAAAAACAGACAATGGACTCTTACAGAGATGCTTCTCTCCATGCATTCTTGCTGTTTCTGTTTCATGCAGGCTTTATGAATGCAGACAGCAAAATGAAGGGTGAAAATGTGAAACATATGAAAATATGAATTCATTAGCAAGGCTGGAATACCAAAAGTTTCATCAGTAACAAAAGTGAAAACAGCTTGATCTGAGTACAACAGCTTAGCCTCCAACCTTATAAAACTGGACAGACTTTAGATACTCAGGTGAAAAAACTAAGATGTTGATCATAAACCAGGTTTCTAGCTGTTTTGTGTATGTTATTATTTGTTCAAAGTAGGGAGTGTGTGTGTTGGGGAGGCGTTAAGATAAGTTGTAAGACAATAATAGGAGACACCTGTGTACTTATTACTTATATGTACTTATTATGGATTACAGCACTCAATAAAAATGTTGTTCATAAGCACAGGCAAAGCAGCACTGGGGTTTTTGCTAAAATCAGTGATCATTAAGCACTTCCTCAATAATTTTTGAAAGTAGAAGTAATTTGGAGATAGGGCGGCAGCTATAGGGCCCAAATAAAATATTTGAGGAACTTCTTGTTTTTCTTCTTGAGTCTTTTGCAGATCTGGCACAAACAAAAAACACTGTGAAAACTATAAATATGATGAAGTAATCTGAGTCGACCTTGCCTTTTAACCTTTCAAAAGCTGCACAATCACAGGAAAGGTCACAAAGAAAGATGCAGCTGTGATGAAGTGTCAGTGAGACCGAATCAGTCAAACACCCCAGAAAAAGACATTTCAGTTTGATTGACATATGTGAAGTTTTGTGATATGCTTGGTTGATGGATGAATATCTTACTTCATAGCTTATTCCCTGTTTTGGCTGTGTGGCATACAAGAGAGGGACCCAAAACACTGGACTCAGAGGACACGAATTAAACCCAAAAGCACCTAACATGATGACTTTGGAGGAAGTTAAACTACATACAAGACACAGAAGAACAGTCACCAAAATAAAACAGGAAGTGAGTATGTTTATGGCCTGGCTTTGTGCATATGTATGAGCTCTTACTGATGTATCCCTTATGACTCTTTGAGGATGCACCTATAATCTTAGCAAGCCTAGCAAACTTAAAAATGACCCCACATATTTTCTAATGTAGTTCATTTTTCTCCAAGACAATACCTGTTGGTATCAAAGGTAACTGTAATATTTTAAAATTCTATTTCATCTTAATATTACACACTTTATTATTTCTTTTGTACAGTCGTTGTTTCAGCTAAAAAAATATAAGGGGGTGGTAGACAAGGAGTACAAAACTCAAGTGTAGCAGTAAACATAATTTATTTACAATAAAACAAGCACAGAGCATTAAAAAAGGATAAAAACTAAAAACAAGCTAAATGTCCCACTTATATATTATATGTACAGGTGAAACAGTCTTTAAAAAGATGCTCTAGCACCAACACCAACCATCACCGAAATCGCTCTTTTCACCGAATGTGTCTCGCTGGCATTTAGGCACATGGCCACCAGATGGCGCCATTATCATAACTCGTATCAACAACAGCTTCTGCAATTTATGCAACAGTCCACTCTACAGAGGGTTTGAATCACCTGTTCTGAGGGCTCATGCAGGTATTAGTAATACTGTCTCCTGTTCTCTGAATTCATGCTGTAATTTCACATATGTTGATATGATTTAGGAGCAAAGTTGTCTCTTCTGGATGTTAATTCATCTGCTCACAGTACATGAAATGGGAGAAAATCCACATGTTTACATCAGAATCTGTTTGTCGCTCATGTTTATGTGTATGTATGTGAGTGTGTGTGTGTGTGTTTAAAGCTGATTATGGTTACAGCCTTGTCTAGCATAATTTACAGCCATAACACTGTGAAGAAACAGGAAGTGTCTCCAAGTGAGACAAGGCCATACTCTGTGTGTGTGTGTGTGTGCGTGCGTGTGTGTGTGTGTGTGTGTGGCATGTTCAGTATATGAGAACTGAGCCATACAAAGATGATGTGCATGTGTGAAAACTTCTGATTCTGTGGTTATGTTATTTTACTTTTTTTCATTGTATTTATTGTTCTCTAATTGATTTATCTCTTAATTAAAAAACATTAGATCATTCAGTAATGTAAATAATTAGAGCAAAGTTGTTACACTTCCATAAAACTTCAGGGGATATTTGGGAAATAAAACATTTCTGAGTTTGAACAGGAGATAAAGAGGCAGTGTTGGCAAGAAAGCAAGTGTTTTCAATAATAATTAAACCAATAGAATGAAATACAACAAAACCTAGAAGTTGATCACTAAATAAAAGAATAAGTCAATGACAGCATCCTCTCCGCTGGGCAGGAGTAAAAAGCCACAAACACACACAACTCACAAGCTTTAAAGCAGGGGTGTCAAACATAAGGCCCAGGGGCCAGCATAGACTTGCCAAAGACTCCAATCCGGACCACTGGACGGCTTTGAGCGCATGAATTCACGACTCTTAACTGTAGGTTTTACAGTTTGACTGATTAGTTTAGAAATTATTCAGACGTATCATCAAGCTTTGATAGTTAAATGCTCAGCCAGGTCCCCGCGCCAAATACACCCAGACAGATTAATTAGACAAACCAGAAGTTAGTGCTTCTTGATAGCAGCCTCAGAACTTTTATAACCTCTCAGTTTCACTGTGGCTCAGGCCTGTTAAGCACTTGTCTCTGTATTGCACAGGATTTTTAATGACTTCTTCACAGTTATGTCGAGGATAATAATAAGAGCTGATGAAAATGAGGGCAGAGCCAGGCTACTTCATGTCTCAGCACAAGTGGGAATCTGTCTTTCTGCCATCACCTGCTAGCAAATTGGCAAGCAGGTAGTAACAACACTGTATAATTAACACATAAACACACTCAAGTATGCCTGAGTTTTGTTCACTGTGCCAAAAATAAATTTTGGCATTGGCTTAGGATTTTTTTATTTTTTTTGTCTTACTTGATGTAGCAGTAGCTTCATGGTTTACTAAAAAAAAAAAAAAAAATAGTTGTAGCTTCACATGTCTTTCATCTCCATAAGAATGATGTTTTAATGGATGATAAAAACTCTGATAAAGTCTTAAACTAAAATAATGTTAAATATTTGATGATAACTGTAAATTTGCTTTAGTTATTAAGAGTCCATATGTGCATAATGTGGTACAAAAAAGTCAGAATTAATAAAACAAATTGCTCACCCTTGCTGTCCATGCAGATTTTTTTATTTTAATATACATGGGATTTGTTGGTATCATTGGGATCATTGTCCTATTTCGTGGTATGGGGTCAAACGTTTAAAGAGATGGTCTCACATAAATATTTTGGTACACAAAGTTCATGGTTGACTCAATAACTAGAAGGTGCCGCAGTTCTGTGGTTACAGGGCAAACCCAAATAATGACCTTTCCTTCACTGTGCATGACACTTGGTATGAGGTGTATGTGCTGAGATCCTGTGTATGGTTTTGGCCATGGTGCTGTGTAATATAGGCAAGCATCTCGGCTTTGGTCTCACCTGTACAAAGGACTCGAACTCTTGTGGTTTTTTCACATATAAGTTTGCAAACCTAAGCTATGCTGCCATGTTCGTTTTATACAGAAGAAGCTTACTCCTGAAATATTTGCAAACAAGTCATACTTGATCCATCTTTCTCTAATTTACTGTCATGAACTTTAACATTTAACATGCTAGCTGAGGCCTGTAGACTCTCGGGTGTGACTCTTGGGTTTTTGCAGTTCCTCTGAGTATTACGTGGTCTGAACCTAGGGTGAATTTCCTGGGACATCCACTCCTAGGAAGACTGTTGCATTATGTCAGCACACACCTTAACGCTCCAGTGAAGCAAACTGCCCAAACCTGCCGCTTCTACAGAGGTGCTCACACTTGCTGCTGATTAATTAATCAAGTACATTTTATCAGCAGCACCTTGCTACTACCATCTGCCTATGGAGACAGCGAGGGTACTTCGTTTTATACTGGACTGCACAGATTCAGAACTTTCCTTTTCACGTGGTTAAACCTGCTTAAACCTATCAAATGATTTATTATACAATTAGTAAACATAAGTGAACATCAGAAGAACATCTGAAGTTATTTTTCTATTGTTTTAACATTTGTCTCTTTCTTCATCTATGGTGTGATGAAGCCTCGTGAATGTGTTGAATCTTTCCGGTCAATGGTTTCGCCAAAAGAAAGATCACATGAAGCACCCTGACATCTGCTGGTCAATCGATGTACACCAGGACTGCTGTGATATTACAAGTGGGCTACAAGCCAGTGGATATGTATAGTCTATGTACCATATGATGTTCTATAGAATATATATATATATATATCTACTGTAACTAACCATCCTCTCTAAGATTTGTTTGAGAAGATGTATGTTATTATTGGGAGATGTCATGTCAAACTAACTGCTGATATTTTTTGATGGCACCATCATGTGCTTACAATCTCCTTGCAAGCTCATGATGATTCTCAGAATCAGCTCAGATCCAGTTCACACAAATAAATAATTCCCGTGTGTTTTTGAAAGCTTGAATCACACAATGAGGCAGTCACGTCATTTCAGAAAAGCCTCTTTTGTCTTTGGTCGTGTGATATTCTGAAGAACTATAAGGACCTCAACATGGGCTTCATTTGGACAGGCCCCCTTTTCCTCGACGCAGGCCTCGGGGCTTAAGTCTAACTAACTGGTACAATGATAACAGCAGGAGGAGAATGCAAACTTGATTTGTTTTTTGCAGATAACATCAAAAAGTCAGTCTATTGATCTGCTATTCTGCAGTCGATCAGGAGGTACTTTATAGGTACAGAAATGTCCAATAATATCCATAACAAAATTACCATACAGTCCAAAATTCTGCTCTCCAGTCAGCTATGAAGTGCTTGTTAAGCAATGCATTGTAACCATTGCAGTGTTCGTGTAGGGGCATGCATGTAGATCTACAAATAATGCAATTACAATCATAATAATTAAAGATAGTCAGCCTACTTTTATTTAAATTTTATTGTCATGTTAGATGAGAAAATGCTGAAAATCTGAATAGATTGTGAACTCTGCAGTCCTGAAATGCAGAGTTATGGCAATGAAATTCTTTACATAATTTCAGCATGCAGGAAATTTTTGGATGGGCCAGTAATCAAATCATGATGATGCACTGCAGCCAAACTGCTTTCTGCACTAACACAATAACATTATAAAAGTCAGAGCAGTCAAAACAAGAAAGCTACTGCCCATGCTGAAAATCCTCTCCACACCATGCACAGAGTCAGAAGGCTACAGAAGGGTATCCTGTATGTGTCTTTTTTTAAGAACCTAAAGAAACCTGATGTGTCACTCTGACACCTCAGCAGCTTTGATAAAAAAAGGTTCTTTGACACCACAGGGAAGGAAATGTTACAGCTGCTTTGAGAAGCTTATTTTTTCATAATTTTGACCAACTTTTTACTCCTTAAATCATTTTCCCTCCAACAACACTCACACAGGAAAACCCTTCTGTTCCCAGTCTGTTCCCAGTCTGTTCCCACTATGTCTATTCTTGCTGCTTATTACAAAGCGTCTGTGTCCACGTCCTGATTCGGAGTTAATTCGATGTTTCCTCCTTCATCTGGAACCTAGTGTGGCCTTCGGAGCGATGCCATGATGTCACCTTAATTTGAGTGTGTGTATCACATGTGAGCACAAAAGCACACACACACACCGCAAAAAACACCAGCTCTGCTACTTCCCTCCAAAACCCCTTCTTTACACAGCGTAGCATTGTTTCCGAGCCAAAATTACCACATCAGCAGCACTCCAAATACACCCCACATCCTTCGCTCCCAACCTGGCGACAATGAGAGAGAAATCCTTCTTTTGGAAGAGGAGAGACGGGGATTTCTTCTCTCCCCAGTTCCCAGCGTGGTAATAGCTGCTGTGAGAGCTTTACTAATTGGTTTCTTAATCTTTTGAAATGGGTGAAATAAAGTATCAGAGAGGATGAGAGAGGCTGAAAATGAGAATGATAAAAAAGAGAGAGGCTCATGTGCTTGTGTCTTTTTTTAATGTGTGTTGTTTACAGTTTGTCTTACTCTGGAACGGTTTATGTGAACACACAAAGTGCAAGTGTACAGTATGTGTGTGGTCTGTGTGTGTGCATGAATGCTGGCCTGACTGTGTATGTGTATGTTTGTGTGTGTGTGTGTGTGTGCGCGCGCGGGGGGGGGGGGGGGGGGGGGGGGGGGGCAATACTTCCTGATGATTCATCAGTGGAAAACACAATTAACTCCCTCACTGCCTCCCAATTATTTCCATAGAGGAGATTAAAGCCTCCCAACTGAGACGATGAACAATCGAGGACACACAATCATCTGAATCAAATGTTCCACTGGTCAGACCGTCCAGCGGAGTCTGTTTTCACATTGTGGACTCATAGCTTCCCTACCAGCTGTCAGCTGGGATAAGCCTGTCAATCCAAATGAAGCGCTTCTCGCTTTCTTTTTCTTTCTTTTTTTGGTCACTCTAAACCAGCTGTGCCAATTACAGTTATGTTGATCATCACCTTACATACATAAATCAATTGGCCGACATTATTATGGGAGGTGATAGAATTGGAGGAAGAGGAAAAGGGAAGAGGTGTGAACCCTCTGCAGCTGGCTGGATGTGGCAGATAGTCTGTATCAGGACACATTAGGGAAAAAAGTTCTAAATGGGTTGAATTATAACATATGTTAAAAATAATCATTAGTTTTGTCCCTTATTTCTCTTTCAGATTGTTTGTCCTCTTTATCCTTAAAGGGTACCCCTGTCAGGATTGTTGTAATTGTTATTATTCTGAGTGATTTGCCATCTTTATTGTTTGATTTAAAATCAACAGTAGCGATGTACAGAGGCAAGAATTTATATGTAATGCTAACAGAATAAATACTGTGTACAGTGTGTTCTGAAAAGATGACACATGCTCTATGTTATCACGTTATCACTAATATATGAGGTGTGATTAAAATCCGAGACTCAATCAAAGAGCCTTTTAATTGAACTTTACCTGATCTTTAACTGGACCAGTTCATGTCTAAGGTAATCTTCTTGTCTACGCCCATGCAATCTTTAGCATCTCAGTTATTTTTTGGTCTCTCAGTGAAAGTCCCACTCACTACTTTGCGCTTGTGCCTCAGCAGTATACAATAGATCTTATTTTGTTATTAATAGATCCTAATTTAAATTTTGTGGGGTGGCCAGTGGACCCCAGGCCCCCCATTTGTGGTTCCCCTGCCTTCACCTTGTCAAAATCCCAACTTGATATTAATTTTTAGGTAGCAGAAGAATTCACAGTGGCTGAGCAGATGAGCTGTGGGGGCAAAACAGTTCAAGAGGACATCATACTACCACAAAGTGGTACTGACAATCTAAGCTGATATGGCCTTGGACAAATTGAAAAGTGTTGAAAACGGCAGGATCATCGATAGGAGCCCAGCTCTTCTTACAATGAGAGCGACGATTCCTTACCTGTACTCGCCTTTGAAATTCATTTTGGAAATCATAACTTCCACAGCCCCCCTCCTCCTACAGACTAAAGATCAGAGTCATCAGATAACAGTTACATTGTTATCATCGCACATCTCAAAAGCCAGCATCTGTGACGCTACAGAAGTGCACTGCACATGTGGCATGACGCACAGTGTAATTCCCTCTAAATTTAAAAAAAAAAAAAATGAAAAAAGTTTATGAATTTGATATGTTCACTTTGGACTATTTTTTAAAATTTACATGATTTTCAAATCACTGCATTATGTTTAGATTCAAAATCTCCTATGGCTCCAGTACTTATGAAATCCTGAGCTCATCTCAAGAAGTTTATCCTGTTATGCATTTTTCCCTTTGTACCCTTTAAATTGTCATCATGATGCTTTCTGATAGTTTTGTAGCGTTTCATCTCACTATCTCTAAACATTTAGCCAGCACAAAAACTGATTTGACGCAACACATAAATATTGGCCACCATCGATCACATTTTGCATTAACCAGGTCAGTCAACAAGGCCGACACACTAATAGCAACAATTGGTCAATACATCAGTGAACCAGTATATTTTGCACAGGATCTTTTTTGGAACATTTTGCAGGAATGGCAATGTAATAATCGAAGAGAAATTGATAAAGTGATGCAAAGATAATTGTGAAATTATGTGAAATTAAAATTTGCCTTGAGTCTAATATCTACCACAGGAGGGTGAGGGTCAGAAGGCTCAGACAGAGCATCATAAAATCTTCGCTGATCCTCTGAGTCATGCAGAATTTGCATGCTCACACAATAATCACTGAAGAAACAGCTGAATTGTTTTTGTTCTGGGTTTTTTTTTTTCAGTTTTCTTTAAGCAAAACACAAGAAGTGTAGCAATAAGATCATAAATAGACTATTTTGATTGTACATACACATGTAAGTCAGAATTCAATGCATGCTAATCCTAGAGTGCAATATAATACTTGTGTGTGAAATCCCACCTGCACATACGAGGTATCCTTTGGTATCAGTGCCTTGCTGTACGAGCTCCTACAATATTTTCAGCAAACATGCATCCTGTTGGGACTGCATTTTTTTTCCCCTTTTTCCCCTCACTGATTTTTCTTGTTTTGGAAGCCAAATTTGGTTTGGAGGAGAATGAGTTCCTTCACAACAGCTGCATGTTGGAAAATAATAAATTGGGATTACCAGACGCCCTCTCACTAATGTGAACGAGCAGCATCATAGCTTTGACAAAAACCTTACATACCAGTACATACATACAAACTTTACATACCATTTAAGTAACCCACAGCACTGACTACACACTGAGAGACATAAATGGGGTTTATCACTACTACATGTCTTTCCATGTGTTTGCTGTTGATTGTGCTAAAAGCTTCTGTGGTTGCAGTTCTTCTGTGGCTGGTTGTTTCTCCAACCAAACTCCCTGCATGCACCATTTTCATAAAAGGTGCCACTTGTGTTTAGACCATTAATTAGCTTTTGTGAGCTGGTTGTAGAGTGAATTACCATTTGGCAGTGAAGCCAAATGCAATTACGGTCATAAGCTCCAAACCTCAAGATGTGCCCCACCTTTGTGAGCAGTGCCAGATCTTTTGTTTCTTACTTTTCCTTACCTTTGTCTGAGTCGTGGAAAACATTTCCATTACTTCTATGTGTGAGTGCCTGAAGTTAAGAGAAAGGCACTTTTTGAACAAAGTAACAAAGTTAATCCTGTACATGCTGGGGATCATCGCTATAGCATCTCCTAGCTGTGTTTTTGCCTCGTTGCTTTGATTTCCTTATCTGAACAAGCAGCTTTTTTTGTCTTTATCATCTGAACATGCAGACAGAGAATACAGATTGTAACAACAGTACAAGAGGTACTCGCTCAGAATCAGCGGTGTTTTGTCCCGGGGCTCTGATAAGAAAGTAGCAACATGTCTGTCCTGTAGTAGAAATGTTCCTCAGTTATATCAAAGGAAGACATATCCAGTTACATTGTCCAGTTACAAAACGTCCCATATATTTTAAGGAACAACAATGTTTGCAGCATTTTTTGTGGTGTGCACTCTGAGTGCTTTCAGCTTCAGTCAGGACGTCTGTTTCTGATGGGTGGGAGGTCCAGCACTTACTGTATACCCCTTCCAGTTAAGCTGGCTTTCTGTCTTCATGACTCTGACTTCACACAGCACAAGGGCCCTGTGTTTTCAGTTTCCCAAATAGGCCTAAATAAAGCATTCTGTCAGAGCCTTGTGGCCTGAGATCAACAGACGAGTGGAAAGGGTGGTGGTGGTAATGAGGTGACGTTACATATAGGTGAATGCCCGCACGTATGAGATTGTAATCCTGGATAAGTCTCTCTAGCTGGCTTGGGACCAAATATTCCTGCGTAACACAATAGGTTTTGGCACATATCCAAAAGTGGACTTGCTCTGGGTTTAACAGCGCAATCCATTCTGACCTTTTTTATTTTTCTTTTCTTTTGAAAGAGCTCATAATAACTAATGTCGCCTGGCCTGAAGAGAGATTGGAAGGGAAAATGTGCGTAAAGGGTTTTTTTTTCCACCATGTGTTTGGTTTTGTGAATAAAGTTGGGGATAACCCTTAAACCCCGCCCTGCTCATAAAACTTTTTATCCCCTGCTGGATTAACTGTAACGGTCTCTGTGTCTCTTAAACACTTTTTTTTGGCTTGCTGCTCATTATCTCCAACATTTAATTCTTCTGTTTTCATTTTACTCTGGTCCCACTGGTGGCATTCCCATATTCTAGAAAACAACAGTTTGGGCGGTGGAGCTGAGTAAAGCAAACCCTGCTGAAGTGCCATTGAACACAGACACTACACATGGTGACATGTCTGGGAACTGTAAAAAAATGAAAAGGAAAATGAAAAGAAGAAAAAAAAACATGATACAACTAACTTTTCCCCTGGGTTTGTATAAATAAACTTTATATCTTGGAAAGTTATGTGGGAGAAAGACAGAACAGATTTATGTGGGAGAAAAAGAAGGAGAGGAGGAAAGAAGAAGGAGAAGAGACTGCAAAGAAAAAAGTCTCCTAGTTAGAATACAATATATAACTATTAACAAAAATAGATATAATCAAAAAAGATTCAAGATTATAAAGCAACACACTGGAGTTCATAAAGGAGAGATTTTCACACCAGCCAATGACATTTAATGTGTGATTTCACCAAGATTCACTTTTTTTCTCATCTCACAATGCTGATTCTCATATGCCATATATAGTTGTGGAAATTGTTGCTGCCCTCAGAAATTCCCAAAATTGAACAAACATGATAAGTGGCATGTTATTTGTCCTGTGTTTAACTCTTTACCCATTCAAAGCCTGTTCTGGACTGAGATGTTGTCATGTTTTAGGCCTGCTCATTGAACAAAATGACTGGGTGTGCATCAGCTGCCTATTTAGCTACCCTTGGAAAACCCGACGAACTACTCTGATAGTCTTTATTGATATACTGAGGTGTCATGATTGATCATTAAGGGTCCAGGGGAGGTTGTCAAATGTTATCTTTATGGAGGAAAGACTTTAAGATGCAGAAATTAAGGATCATCACACACAGACCTCGAGACCAGTTAGCCAATCCAGTATCACGGCTTCCCCTGCTGGTACTGCAACTTCTGCATACGTGTCCATGTCATGCTTTGAAAAGGCAAAGTGTGAACTGGACACAGTGGACTGGTATGTCTATTACATGCTTTGCCATGAAATTGGGTTACAATCAGTCAGCAATTCCTTGGTGCTAGGGAAAATCTGTATTACCCTACTGGCTGGTGAATATAGGTCTTAGAGGTTGTTGGCAGTTGTTGGGTGAAAGTGGTTTCAAAAATGGTGCTTCACCAAAAACCTCTTTGTGTGCAAACACAAACGCTAACTCTCTACAGAGTAGTACTGACCCTTATTACTAAAGTGCAATATTAGAACAGAAACAGGGAAGGTTCTCATTTGAAATAAAATCTGTGCCTTACTGTTGAAATCAACAAACTAAGAAACAACTTTTAGGCGAGCAGCTACTGTTTCCCCTTTGCATTGTACTCTTCACAGTATCACTACTGCTTCGCGAGTAATTGGTGAGTGTTTTCAAATGAGTCATCGTCTTCCTTACAATTAATGAGCAAGTAAATTTCACTAAATTCACCTAGCAACAGCAAGCAACCCCTTGCCAACCAGTCATATTTTTGATGTCCACCCAGCTTTTCACCTTCTTTTACCGTTGTCTGACAGCCCTGAACATTACTGTATGTTATGTGTCTGTACAACAACTTGGAGACCAGTGAATATAATGTACACAGAATAATGATGACAGTGGACTTGTACATGACAAAAATTTACTGATGTACTGGTCAATGAAATAAATGCTGTTTGATACTATACATAGATCCGTCTCATCATATTAGCCGGAGATGTTATATTTTAAGAATGATATGATTTTACCAGGGATAATATTAACAAGCAAGATATGTTCATCCAGCTGCACATAGTTTGAAGACAGTTAGCTCGTAAAATCTGCTGATAAAGAAATTTTAACATTGCCAGCTAACCAGATCAACCCTGGAACAAAACAAGATAGACTTGAATTTGAATGTGTTAACATTGTCTAACATTAGCCAAAAAGAAGGGCAGCTCAGTTTTTTGGTTTTTTGGTTTTTGCAAACAAGCCTCTATGAACTTAATGCACTGCTGATGTTGACTGCCTTGAAATAGAAGTCATCTGCTTTGCACTACTTTGCATAGTTTAACTTTGAGCTTGTCTGCAGAAAAATTCCACTTACTGCTGACTATAAAGTGATTTAATATGAGTCAGTGGATCCAACTGAAGGGATGAGCTAAATCCCCACAATTATATGTTAAGTAATAGCAAGCTGTCTTAAGTGTTCTAATCTGGCTCTCTGGATCAGTGCTTTTGAAGTGCAGAAATTTGTCAGCTTTGTGCACCAGTTCATTTAACCCTAATCTGTTGGAGTATTGACTGCTCCACACAAAAGGAATGTTTTGTAGGCAGTAAAATGGCAGGAGTCTGCTTTATATTGTCCCGACTAAGCAATCAAGCTTGCTTAGCAAACCAGTTCCCCCTTCAGCAGTTCTTTTTATTGGATTGAATGATGTGCAATAAAGGCAAAACGCCAGGGGGAGTACAGAGAAAGACTAACCCTCTGAGAGTTGTTGTGAATGATACAGACTAACCTATTTGATGCTGTCTCTTTGTCATCAAATGTGTAAAATCAGACATGCAGATTCATATCATTGGGCATTTTGTTTTTCTTTTTAATGTTCTGGGCCTTCAAGAAAGCTCTCATGTTCCAAGAAAATGTGACCAGTACGTTTTCAAAGAGTCTTTGATGGCACAGAGTGCTGCTGGCACAAAGACAGACAACACTGGATAAGATGGAGGAAAGAAAAAAAGAGCAAGTGGGATGCATCAGGGAGTTCAGAGAAGAAGCTGTATGCCAGGAGGAAGTGACAGTGTCATGGTACCAGTGAGGCTATTCAAGATCAGAATCGGTTCTGACCCATTTCCCCTCCATCATTCCGGTTCTTTGTCTTCATTTGTCTGCCTGTTGGTTACACTAAACCCTTTCACGGAAGATGCAAGGAACGAGGTGGATTTTTTTGTGTTAGGGTATTAGCCTCTGTCAGCCTAAATAGGCTTTAATTGGGGGGAAGTTTGGTCCAACACAGGCTGGATTTTCTAGACATACACACACACACACACAGGTGCCAACTGACCCTGCTTTGACTTCTTTCATCCAAATAAGCTTCATCTTGATATCACCACCATATCTGTGCTTTCTTCCCTTTTCTTTTGAAGACTTTTAATCTCTTCTCCTTGTTTCTTCCCTTGTCCTGTCCTGTCTTTCCTCTGTTTTGCTCTCTGTTCTTTGCCTCACAGGAACATAGTTACTTTCTTTCAGCCTTCTAACTTTAAATGTTATGTGTAAGGATCATAAATGTGTATGTGCATGTTGGAATGCTTAAGGCTGGATTTCCAGATTCCAGCACTGCTTCATGAAGCTTTAGCTCTAGGGGGAAAAATGTATTTTTTTTACATTCCCTCAAAAACTTCTGTCACTGACCCACAAAAATGCTTGCTGTGTTTTTACTGCCTCCCTTTTCACTGAATGTCATTTAATGTTCATTTGCTAAATCACAGAAAAGGTGTTAACATTACAACCAACTAAACATAACCAACCACAGGATAGTGTACATTTTGTAGACTGACCTTTAAGGCAGCCTTTGACAGATGCTTTAAAGTTTGCTTTATATTGTTAATCACATTTAACTTTTTGTAGGTTCCATTTTATTTGTAGATCAGACTTTCTGGTGTGTCAACTATTCTTTAAAAATGTAGAAGGGCAGTAGAGCCTTTAGCTTTCAGGTTCCTCTCTTGTGGAACCAGATTCTGACATGCTCTTGCTAAAAGTTCAGTTCTGTGCTCTTTGAACATCAGTGCTGTCTGAAATGACATTCACCTTGTGTTGGGGATCTGGTAGGTTAAAGGGGCATCA
Organism: Perissodus microlepis; assembly: GCF_051167445.1. Lineage (NCBI taxonomy): Eukaryota > Metazoa > Chordata > Actinopteri > Cichliformes > Cichlidae > Perissodus > Perissodus microlepis. The sequence continues at coordinate 31,126,316 of NC_140466.1, read as the reverse complement.
GACATTTGCATTACGTAGCTCACATAAAAATTCATTTGTGCATTTGTAAAAACTTGGATCAGGTCACCCTCTGCCAGCATTATGCTGCTACAGGCTCAGGCTGCTGGGGTGAGACCCTCTCTCACCCCACCTACTGCATGTTATTAACTTTAATGTTTTCTGTCTCCTGTGATTTGTGCTTTTTTCCTGTTTCTCCGCTCTCCCTACTTCCTGCCCACTGTTGCTGAGTGTTTGCTCATAGAGGGAAAGATTGGATCATTGGGTTTGTATCTATAATGTTTCCTTGAGGTCACTATTGCTGTGAACTTTTGTTACATGAACAAAGCACTTAAAAATTCTTACAGTTTTATGGCACAATGTCACTGTCACCTGTGCATGTGTATTTCGGGTGTGTGTGTGTGTGTGTGTGTGTGTGGGAGGGGGGGGGGTCCACTTAGTATTCCTTTAGGTAGTCTAGGAATTAATCTCCATGAAAACAGCTATTGATCAATGGGCTGCTCAGTTCTTAGTGATGTGGATAACTTTATCATATACCAGTTTATCATTATCAGTCCTTACTATTCTGGAATGTCAGCGTAAAATAGTCCAAACAGGACCTTTAACTTTATCTTGAGGGAACTTCTAATGCATTGGTCTGAATATGTGATGATCACAAATCATCAAATTCAAACTAAAGGTCAGGTATTGGGTATTGTAACAATAGTTCCCGAGTTCTTTTTAGCAAAGTGTCCAATACAAGCGTGATCAACTTAAGCAGCTCAGACTGAGGCTGTTCCGTGATGTAGTTTATTGCTGCTGCTGCTGCAGTGCTCGGTAGCCTTTTATACAAAGCGCGGTCGCAGTCGCGCGGGCGCGCACAGCTATATCCTGTGACTGAAAGCATCCCAGCTTCATTCACCCCGGAGATCACAGGACCGCTGGGAGCTGCCATCAAACTCCTCAGAGCGGAGATAAAGGCTTTTGGTTCTTTTGCGTTTTCCAGACAGACCTGCCCTCGGTTTGTGAGTTTTGAAAATTTACCAACCTGAAGTGCCAACACGCTCAAACGCTGCAGAGGGCACAAATGGGTGATTTTTGAAAGGCTCATACTGAGGACAAAATGATGGATATTCCTGGATATGTGAATGCAAAAAATGCCTAATGCTTCCATCGGCACCTGTTCTGTCTAGACCAAAATGAAAAGCAACTGGACATACACTTGATGTCAAGTCTGATTGTGTGATTTGCTTTAAACTTCTGACCTGTGGACGAATATCGGTGGGATCCTAAGATTTGTACTTTTTTATTTTGTTTTATCTTTTTAAAACTTGGACTCTCATTTTCCGCGGTCACTTAAAAAATAATCCCTTAAATCTCTTTGGCAGTGACTTACACCGCGTGCAGAACAAGCAGAAGTTTCCTTCCATCCTTTTAATTTCATTCGGGATTTCACAGCTCTTTCATTAAAACTGAGGAGGTATTCTGTCCTCCCGAGGGATGATGAGAGCAGGGAGCGACAGCCCGGCTCCTTCGGTGGATTTTCGACCTATTCTGGTGCCTATGCAGTGGATCTGAGAGGAGATGAGAGCCGCAGTCTACCACATCCTTGCCGGCTACCTCTGCGTGTTACGCACCGTTGCTCAGGTGAGCTGAATCAAAACACTCTGTGTTTAATCTTTTCTGCTGCGCGTTGTGAGATTTTTACTCGCAGCTATTTAGCTTGTAAACAAGTAATAGAACTCACAGAGACTCAGTCCTGAAGGTTAACGTACTGAATATAACAGATGAAATCTAGTTTATTTGCGTAATTACGCACGAGCATTAATCTTACGCAAAGTTACCTGTTTGATACTTTTTGAAAACCCGCCACCGAGTCAGCTTGAAAGCCAGCTGCAGATAAGTAACGTTTGCGTGATCGTGATTTACGCACCAACTATGGCAGTATTGTGTTCCCACCCCCAATAAACCCACCCACTTTATTCCCACAGGAGTCTCCTCTCCCTCAGGAGCTTCTGGAGCGGCTCTCTCGCAGCGAGATCCGCAGCATCAGCGACCTCCAGCGGCTGCTAGAGATAGACTCCGTAGGTAAAGCACTTCATTATAATACAGCCACAAGCTGGATTAATGATCCTTACAGAAAAATGAGGTTATTCATCGAAAAATCTGTTCATGTGATGCCTGTGACAGATTTTTAATAAAATATATGAAGAAATAAATAAACATGGTGCAGATAAGATCAGACGTGTTTTTTAAAGTGATGTGAAACATAATGCCAAATGTGCAATTTTAATCTCCTCAGGGAAGTAATTTTTAACTCTAAGAGCACTGCACAAGGCTACATCACGTTTGTGCTTGTGATCAGTGTCAGGGTTTCATGCACCAGCGTGGCAGCAGACATAACTTGGGGCCAAACCTCTGTAGCATTTAAAGCTAAATAGTAGGCTACAAATTTTTTTAATGAAATTTGAAAAGTCGCAGGAAGTTACTGTAGAAACCCATATTTCTTTGCACCAGATCAACACTTATGATTTTTTTTAATCTATCTTTAATCTACTTCTGAAATTAGGAGCAATGCACATGTTTGTCTTATTTTAGCATGTCATTGAAAAATGATGTACCTTTAGTCATACAAAGATCCAAGCAGGCCTTAACTTGACTGAGTAATAGATAAACATCAGGCACAGGGAGCTTAAATGTGATAGTCACAGCTGCTTCCCTCCCTGTCAGTGCCTTGAAAGACTCTGACTTGAGGAATTAGTTGCATCTGGTTCAAGATTCTTTGTCTTCTCATCTCATCACTGGATGTTTCTCAGAAAGACCAGAAGCAACTTTTATTTTTCTTAAAAAATCATCTGTATCCTTTCTGCTCTGCTAGCAGCTGACTGTGTAGCTGAGATCACAAAAAAGAAGGCTTTGTGTGCAGTTCAATCATAAACAGTCTCCAACTTTTGAAGAAAAAAAAAGCACCGGCGTTTGCCTTCAATAAACACTGATGTCTGTGTTTATTATGCAGGTAATAAATCTGAGCAGATTGAATCAGTGAGGTGAGACAGGAGGAAATAACTGTGGCATAAAACACACTTTACTGCATCCACTCATCCACATTTCAGCCAAATAAACTTTTTTTTCTGCTGCGTGAACTTTTTTTTTTTTTAATGTCTGCAGTGCTGAGTGGTGCCACCATTAATCCTGGCATCATTGAGATGCAAATGTCGAGGGTGACGGCTCCCCGGCTCGGTGGGGGTCAAGTGGCTCACTTCATTATACTGTTGTCATGCTGCCCATTATTGGTTTGAGAGGAGGGCTCGCTGGAAGGCTGCTGTGTTGCTATGTATAATTCATGCTCAAATTCCTGCATGTCAGGCCGAGAGAGGGAGACACACAGGCTTAGAAAGAGAGAGAGACAGAGAGGGAAATGTCGAAGGTGGACTTTGTTGTGTTTTAGAAGCACATTGTGTATGTAGGCAGGCGTGTGTGTGTGTGTGACTGTTTGCATGCACATATGGCCTCAAGAATGAGGAACGCACGCAGACATCTACACGGTGACAAAAAGAAGCATCAGGCTTGGTATTCAGGATCAAATTAAAAGAGTCCTGCCTAGACATCATTTACTCTGATTTCCTGGAACCTTGCTCCCTTTTCCACCCACACAGACACACAAATCTACACAAATCCACACTGCACACACAATCTTTGCTCAGAATTTATTGGCTTTAAACATGTCTGTGGGTATCCTGTGGTTTGGAATGACTGAATGGCTTGAAGAATCTGCGAAAACTGTGGACACATCTCTAGAAGACACACACACACACACAAAGCTAAGATTTAAAACTAAGCCTTGAGGGCAAGATTGGCTAATATAAATCTTTATGCCATAAATCATCAGTTATTAACTAAAGAATATTATCCGCTTTAGGAAACTTTCCGTAAACTGGATGTTTGTCTAATCTCAGGTGTAGTATTGTCACAACCTGTCAAAACCTTGCCCAGAAAAATAAATAAATAAAAGATTAAACTAAGCTCACTACCACACATTACTACCACCAAACCAAACTGAACTGACAAATACAATTTATGGCCAAGTGTCAATGAGTGGCAGAGTTTCCAAGATTAAATGTAGATAGAAGGTGTTTCTATGTTTGTAGGAATAACTCTGGGTCCCTCCTCTTCATGAAAACATTCGTGACTGGTGCTTGGTAACTCAAGGTTTCAGCTTCCTCCACAGATTTCCTATTGGTCTGAGGTCTGGAGACTGGCTAGGGCCCGGGGGGTGTTGAACTCCAGGCCTCGAGAGCCGGTGTTCTGCAGGTTTTAGATATCACCCTGGGTCAACACACCTGAATCAAATGATTAGCTCTTTGCCAGGCCTCTGGAGAACTTCAAGACATTTTGAGGAGGTCATTTAGCCTATTAAATCAGCTGTGTTGGATCGAGAACACATCTAAAACCTGCAGGACACCAGCCCTTGAGACCTGGAGTTCGACACCTGTGGGCTAGGCCATTCCACACATTGTGTTTCTTCTTTATCCACTCCTTTCTTGCCTCTGTGGTATATTTTGGGTCATTGTCATGCCAGAAGACCCATCGATGACCCATCTTCAGTGTTCTGGCTGACGGAAGAAGGTTGTAGTCCAAGATTTTTCCTGTCTTTTGGCCTCTCAATGCGCTGCCCAAAACATAACATTTCCACCTTTGTGCTTGACTGTGGGGATGGTGTTCTTTGGCTCATACAAAGCATTTCTGTTCATCCAATCAGATTCTGGTTACATCTTTCATCAACGCCTCAGTTTATAAGTTTAATGTAATTATTTTTCTGGATTTTTAGTTGATATTCTGTCTACTATCAAATTTCTTTGTAAGTGAGCAAACATACAAATTCAGCAGGGAATCAAATAATTGCTTTCTCCACTGTACATCTAACCAGTATTAGAAGCAAAAAAAGTGCATTAAAGTCACATAACAGCAAATAATTCTCAAAATTCACAAAGAAGCTACTCAGAAAGTTCAAGTTTGCTTGCAATGTGATGTCACTTCCAACTTAACAAAATCTTTGCTGTGTGTCTGTGTGTGTGGATTACATTCAAATGTACCTGGAATAGGCACTGAAACTGTTTCATTTGGGGCTCGTGTACATGCAGAGAACTCAGTAGCCCACTGACATCATAACTCAGTTAGAATAACCTGGTTAAACTGCTTCTCTGATCAGGAGACACTTGATAAAGATATCTGTAATGAGCAGCTTGCTGTAGCATGTAAACATGCCACCATTTTTCTTTCTTTTGTATTTTGGTCAGTCAGCTGTCAAGTTATCTTGATAAGGAGATTCATGGTCCCATGAGGATAAATTACAAATATTTTCTATTTTGGCTCGGCCAACAATGTGGCGCGTAATATTTCATGAAACTTAAGGGACAACTTCTGATGTCCAAAGAACCAGGATCAACTGAAGTGATGCATCATGGCCCAAGATTACAATAAATAGGTATTATTTTTAATTCTGAATCATGCAACGTTAGTCCAGTAGTGTCCAAGGATGGAAATATGGAGCTGGAAATGAGCAAAATAAAAAATATCCAATGTCACCCAAGAGAACATTTGTGCTTCTCAGAAAATGAACTTTATGCATGCATGTTATCCACAATAGTGTGTTAGTATGTGTCTGTGTTTTTGACACAAGGATCTTTGTTGTTAACATTTAGAGTGTGTATTGTCTCAGTATGCTTGTGTTATTTTGTCTCTGTTCAGAGAACGAGGTGATCGAGGAGACCAAACACAGCTACCACAAGGACTTCTCTCACAGCTTCCCCGACCTAAAGAGAGCACACACACATACCAGACACAGGAGGAGCACTGGTGAGAAACACACACACACGTAGTCAGCTTGAGCCTCAGGTCCACTGGTTATCTAACTATTCTTTTGTAGTTTCCAAAAATTCTATATTGTATAACGTTAATAGGAAATATTAGTATTTGTATAAAAAGTGAACCATTGATGCAGGTTTGATCAGCCATGTTTGTTCACCTGCAGTGGTAGAAGAGGCCTTGCCAGCAGTGTGCAAAGTTCGGACAGCAATTTATGAAATTCCCAGGAGTCAGGTGGATCCCACATCAGCCAACTTCATCATCTGGCCTCCCTGTGTCGAGGTGAAACGCTGCACCGGCTGCTGCAACACCAGCAACATGAGGTGCCAGGCGGCTCGCAAACACTACCGCACTGTTAAGGTAGCTTTCTGTTGCTTCTCTCTATACATGTGACCACCTGTGTGTCTGTTTCAGACTCTTTTGTGTTCAAAAGAAGCTTTGTTTTCACACCACATTTGGAAGAGGTAATGATTTGCATATAGGGAGTCTTGGGGGTTACCAGGTAGCACAGGTCGACACTATACTGCACTGATGAGCACAGCTAGAACCCGGCATGTAGGGTTAGCTTTGTAATTGTTTCTTTCTGCCTCAAACATTCCTTCCAACAGAGACCTGTTAGGTAATGAAAACACATGCATACATTCACATATAAAACAAATATAACTAATAACTTTGTGCTGTCAAAGACATAATTTGGTCAAATGAAAGAATAAGACTTTATATCAACACTGTACGTGCACACTTGCACTGCTTCAATTTTTGATATCCATCATTAATTCATTAATAAATCAATTTCATTTGAATCTTTACTCATTGCCATCACTTTAAACTTTTTCTTAAGAATCAAAGAAAATGAATATAATTGCCATAAACCAAAACTGTGTGTAACCATACTGTTATTTAACATTTTCTGAACTGTAGATATGTTTATGGAGCTGGAGCCAGGCCAGGCTGGAGCCGGGTACACCCCGGAGTGGAAGAGCCATTACCAAATACCACAAATTTTGTATTTCCAAGTTTGTCATAAACCATTTCCTATTGAAGCCAGGCAACTGAGAGACTTCCCATAAGATGTGAAACTGACGAGTTAAAGTTAGGAAAAAGTATCCGGAAAAGGCTTTGTTGTATTTAGTAGAAACAGTCTTTTTATCATGTCTAAGTAATCTGCCATTTATCTGTTGTTTTTCTTTGTTTAAATTAGAGTCCCTTAATAGAGACTAACTGCATATGAAGTGCAAAATTGTGGCCGAGAGCTTTGGCACTCGCACGAAGTTTGTTTTTCATGCACTTTGGCACAATTTTTATTTCATTTCTTTCACAAGGATGTCATGAATTTCAAAAACCTATTATTACATTTCTCTAGTGCACTTGTCTGTCTCAGTGCATGCTGTATCTTCTTATATGTCACCTTCAACTTTCATTATGAGGAAGAGGACAAAGTCACAGAGGACTAAGACTGTTGTTTGGTGTCTGACACATACAGTAGCCAGAGACAAGAGTTTTCATCCGCAGGGATATCCTGTGACAATAGAAGTGGTTCAAATTAGTTTAAGGGATATATTCTGTGTAAACATTTAGCAAAAGGCTTCTGTTCCTTGTCTTTTACTGGCACTGACCCGGAAAGTGTAGAAGACGAATAATGGCACAGAACGTGTAAATACGCAGCCACTTACTGGAGGTATACACTCTACACCTGCCAAAAACAATTACTCTCCCCAGATTAACCATTGTGTGTGTGTGTGTGTATGTGTGTGTGTGTGCACGTGTGTGTGCCAGTGACTGAAAATCTGGCAGTGAGGTAGCACATGAACATAATAGCTTCCCTTTGATCTCATCCAGAGCTGGAAATAAGACTCAGTAAACCCCAACTGGTTCACAGTCACAAGAGTCCAAGTGGGAGCTGACCCAAGGAGTGTGTGTCTGTGTGTGTGTTTGGCACACAGGAAGTGCATTTATTGTACTTTTAAACTGTGCTGATGATGTTGATGTTAATAGTTACTTTAATAATATGAACATGAAATATTAATTTCGCAGGTTGATTGGTTGATGTTTGACTGATAATTTGGGGTGAGAGGGAAAGACGTGTAAGAGTGTGCTGCCAGAGGTCAAGAGGGAAAACGTGAATAAAAGAGGAGGGGAGGGTGGTTTGATACTCTGTGCTTTGGCCCGCTGAAACCCAATCTGAGATGAAAGGGCTCATCCTTTGTCTGCTCACAGAGGAAATCAAAAATAAAGTCACTCGCATGTGCCGAGATTCAGTGCTTAGAGGGTAAACGGTCACGACTGCAACTGCACTCACTTAAAGCTAAAGGGAAGATGGCAGGGTGAAGGTTTAGGGGGTGTGTCCATATGTGAGAAAACAAAGAAAGAGCCTCAGTACTGATATATATATGAAGACTACAGCAGGCTGGAAGTCAATCTGTAATGCCCTGTTAAAAGCTGCTGTCCTGAAATGATGTTTACTTGTTTTTTGAGAATAGACTGTATATAAAAGATGGATATCATCATTGTGAGATCACTCACTGCCATGTAAAGTTTCCACTTGAAGCCTCTGCTTTGTCACCTAGCTAACGTTCACAGGTTTGGAAGAACTACATCAGTAGACTGAATGAATGCATAACAACTGCCAAGTTACCTTCAAAAAACATAGATTTTTCTTACTAGAACTACAGCAGCAACTGTAGTGTAAGTCTGCAGGAAAGAACTATTAATTTAATAGTTGATCTAATCTAATCTAACTACTCATATATATAACAATTATAGCAGACCTCGACTATTTGAAGTGATGGCTCACCCCTTCTAGCATATTGTCAAGGTCTAGTCAATGTCATGTGTGCTGTTTAGCTGCACAGCTGCTCACCTCAGCTGAACCTCCTTGTGGGTTTTTATTTTTTCTGAGTCTTAGCTCTGCTATTTCAGAGTCTGTTAAGACTTGAAGCAGAGATGGTTGTGCAATTGGACCTGGCAAAGTGCAGACTTGGCTTGCTAACAAGGATGTTAGCATTACGCATGTACTGTGCTTCTGTGGTTCTTTTATTGTTTATGTAAGATTAAAGTATGTTGGGTGTGTATTTGTTCATGAACTAGAAAGATCCATTGCTACGTGAGTAGCTAGGCTCGGGGCTTTAGTGTTGATGTCAAGTGTGACACAAAACAACATATGCCTCACTTAGTGTAAGTGAAATCAAACCTCCTATCAGTGTTCCATTCATTCTTCCAAACGAGATCACACACACCTGTGTGCTTGCACAAGTACAAGAAAGCATTTTATCTGTAGCACCTGTATCATACATAACCTGTCTCATTCTAACTTAAATAGCACTATCATTAGGTAGTTTTTGGGATCAACAAACCTATATTGTTGCAAACATAAATTTAATTGTGATTTGATTTTGGAGAAGTTTAGTATATGAAGAAATTTACAATAGCTTCAAATAATACAGTCTACATCAATTTAATGAACAAAACTATGTTAGATTGTTGAGGTAAAGAGGACAGAAAGTGGAGGAAACAGTAGATAAGTTTACAATAAAAAGTGAAATTTTAATGATGGTGGTCTAGTCAAACAAAAAGGAGATACAAACATCCACACTTGTCCAAAATAGTGATGCGCGAATCATGAACGAATCGTTCAATACTCGAGAATCACTTTACTGACTCGTGAATCATGATTCACAAGCCCAACTGACTCACTGACTCATCCCTGTTGCTGTTAGCAAACTAATTTCATTAGTAGAAATATATCTAGCTTATAATTAAAATTGTGGGGGGAAAAAACAACAGCCAGTTTCTTAACAAAAACATTTCTGCTCTGAACTGGAAGAAAAAAACCCTGAGTAGAAGCTCACATCAAGACAATAGCTCCTTGGTTCACCGTAGCATCGCTCTGCTAACATGCTAACAGCACATTTTAGCTACTCACCTCCTCCCTTCCTGCGCTGAATTGTAGCGTAAGCGAATCACTCAGGACTCACTCACCCCCTCCCTCCTGTGCTGAATCATAGCGCAAACGAATCACTCACTGGTCGTGTCCAAATTCATGGGCTGCATCTTCCTGAGGACCCGGCCTTCGTGGTCTACATGGGCCGGGTCCTCAGAAGGTCGGGTAGGCCGGAAGTAAATGGCTGGGGAAATTGGACGGTCCAGCCTTCTGATTAGCGTCACCGCTGTCTCGGTGGAGTTTAATAAACTCAGCCGTCTGTTCCTTGCTATCCAAAATATAACAGGACACTGGCGTAAATTCTCAACCGTGTCATACTTCTGTTTAATCAGTTTTCTGTTTGAGGTTTGGTCAGCTGTGTAAAAACCAAGGAGGAACCCACCCGGGGGATTAATAAAGTTTTATTTTATCTAATCTAATCTAATAACTTTAATCTCAGCCAAACCGATTTACTCACAAACAAACAAAACACTGAAAAAAGCCCAACAATAACATTTTTAGGTTGTCTGAGTGACTTATATATTACGTTTAACCTGAGTAGCGAAAGTCCGTGGTGATCTGAAAATGATGTGCCGGGAGTTGTGCCGTTCTCGGCGGCTTCAGTGACCCTCGAGCTCCCAGCTAGCTATCGAGCTGGTGACTAGCAGACGTCTACGAAAACGTCGAAGCACTTTTGCAAATATGCGATACCTTGATAAACCGAGCAGATATTTGATGTTTACACAGCTACTTTCTCACCTAAAAATATGTTAAAAGTTTATTTTGTGACCCAGAAAGATTAGTATGAGTAATTTTAAAACTTAGTAGCAGCCGCCATTGTTGGAAACTGGAGTTTGGCTGGGCTGCGCTATGAATTCTGGGACATGGTAGGCCACGAAGGACACACCTGACCCATCCTTCAAATTCGGGGAAAAGGAGGACACATTAGTCGGCTGCATTCGGAGGAGTCTACGAATTTGGACAGCCTTCGGTGCGTCGTTGTGATGTAATCAGTCTACAAATGCGGCCTCAGGAGGATGCAGACCATGAATTTGGACACGACCACTCACTCACCCCCTCCCTCCTGGCTCACAGCTTCTTCTTCTTCTTGGTTGGCAACCAATGTTAAGGCGCATTACCGCCCCCTGGCTCACAGCTCAGTGGACATTTAGATGAGAAAATAGATATTTGACACGTTTGAGGAAAATACTAATAAAATAAAAAAATAAAAATAAAATAAATGTTCCCTTTAGAATTTTTTTCACTCCATAAAAATAGTTGTTTTTCTTTTTCAATCACTCATCTTAGAAGTAGGATATACATGAAAAGAGAAACAAATTAAGTTTGAGTGAAAATGTACATTTTTTGCACTATCTGGTCAACTGACTCAGTGACTCAAATGACTCAAAAAACCCGATTCACTTTGGTGAGTGACTCATTAAAACTCAATTCAGTAAAAAGAATCAAATTTACCATCACTAGTCCAAAACAGGCCAGATAAACTGGGCACTAGGGAGACCAAAATGCTAGGTAGCTTAACCAGAAATGTAGCAGATCACCACAGGTGATTTGACAAATGTGCAACAGAATACTATTTATGCACCAGAAAAGTCAAAACATAAGAATTAAATTTTCAAATCCTAACATGTAGAAAAAAACATTAAAAAAAACCCAACTTGAGGCCCTGACACTGGGAGATTCTCAGCTGTAGCTAATGACCACCTCCATTAGCTGTTTGAGAAACTCTTTGTCATGTTTTCTATTGAATATTTCTGGCAGACTAGTTTTAAACAAAAACCTTATAAATGTGATCTTAAAAATCCACTGGATGGCAACAGCTATGCTAATTTACAAAAAAAACCTGAGACTAAACTTTGATGTCAGATATGTTCTCCAGTAGTCAGTTCATTGTGTTTCCTATTCTTTAAAAGCTTAATCTACACAGCTTACAAATTTGATTAAATTATTACCTAGCACTAGCACTAGACAGCTAGTTTGGCTAGCAAGATGCATCTGGTGCAAGGTGCAAGTTAGCATTTTTGATGCTAACTTGGAACTTTGGGTAAAGGCACACATCTACCACTCAAGATAGCTACACAGAACTTATGTAATTTCTGTATTCCTTTTATTTTTCAAAGCTGGCAGTAGGATTGACTGTACGAATTCATGCAGTGAGCTAGTTAGCCGGGCTTGCCTATGCTAAAGAGTATTAACAAACATGCTTTAATTCACTCCTCAATAAAGTTTTCTCTCTGTCTCACTTTCTCTCCCCTCAGGTGGCGAAGGTGGAGTACGTGCGAAGGCGGCCAAAGCTGAGGGAGGTGCAGGTGAGGGTGGAGGATCACTTAGAGTGCATGTGCACCAACAAACGCCATATCAGCCCAAACTCAGACACAGACAATGGTGAGCATATAGCTGCATATCTTTGTGTGCGTGCATGTGTTTGGGCGTGGGGGTTTAGGTTGGCTCACTTCACATGTTACGGCTCCTCTCTGAATGTGTCGACTGACACCAACAGAACTGATAACATCTGAGGCATTTACAGTGTTTTTCCTGCCTGAGTTAATTCTCCCTCAGGGCAGCATTTCCCTTCACACACACTAACCCATCCACTCACACACACACATACATGTGTGCAAACACACAGACACATGTTTCAAAGACCCCCATTCTATATTATTCAAATCTTTCCTACTCGACGTAAACAGGGGTTAAAAAACATTGTTGTAGTGCACAAAGGTTCTTGGAGTTTAACCATCCTGTCATCATTAACTGTGTGACTTCCGTTGAACTTGCTGACTTCCTGCAGGTCGCGCTTACATCAGCTGAACTTACAGCAATATATTTATGTAATGCTTTGTCCATTTCAGACCTTGGCAGCTCATTGTGTAAATGCAATTACTTTCTATTTCATGATAAGCCAAAAAGGAAAAAAAATGCAATTTAAATGTCCAGCGGTGGTGCAGAAAACAGTCCTGTGTGTGTGTGTATGTGTGTGTGTGTGTGTGTGTGTGTTGTTATTCAGTAGAAGAGAAAGCTAATGCTTTATGCTAATAAATGAAGCTATGTTCATGTTCCTTTCTTGCAACAGGCATCAGGTGAAGAGCAGCAGACAGATGTAGGAGTGGAGGACACCTTGAGGATGATGATGTAATGGAAAGCAAGGACAAGCACCTTCTGCCTGTGACTCCTTTAACACCTGCCGTCAAAGTAACAGTGAAAAGGTCTAACGGAGCATATTTTGCCCACGACCTTTTGGAGTTTTGACGGAGGATTACTGACTCACCATTTTCCAAAAAAAAAAGCAAAGCATCAAACTTCCACAAGTGAACTCCAATTTTTTTTTGATGGAGACGAGAAATGATGAGACGATGACAAAGCGAACTGATATTCTGGTTTTAGGATGTTGAAGGGCATATTGCCTGTATCCTGCTCCTTCTCCAGAGTATAAACCGCTCAGTGACTCGGATTATAAACTGGGGCAAAATCCTTTCTAGAAACAGTGACTGGGATTAGTTTTTGTACTCCAAGATTTACTCTTCCTCAGAAAAGCACTCACACACATGCACGTATATCCTCTTATTTTTTATAACGTCTCGTTTTCTATTTCTATTGCTTATCAGTTCTTTTTCTGATATGTTATCCAAATAAAGAATGGATGGGAAATAATCCTTCCGACATGTTACTGATACTAATAAAATATTTATATGAAAACAAATTGGGTGTGATGGTCAGAAAACAGGTTTGTCAGAGAGTGACTGAAGGGTTTCCATGGGAGAGATTATCTGGAAGATTCTAATACCCCATTGGATTTGCAACCGACAGTAACACACGCACACACACACACACACACACACACATACACACTGAATCTTGGCAAAAGTGAGACTAGAAAACAGAAAAGCATGAAAATGCTGATTATGGAGCGGAATAGCCAACAGCTAACAAGTGATCTTTTTGTGCTGTTTAAAGAGTTGTGTTATTTCAAACAGGTAATAGTGGCGTAGGGGAAGGCAAATGTTTTCATTGGTTACCTCATCTCCTGACTCACTAAACCAGAAGGAGGAGAAGGTGACTTCATATCAAACCACTTTCTTCATATTCGCTTTCATTACTGCTGACAAGGAGCTCTGTTTCATTTAGATATGCACTCACTTCAGCCAAACCTCCTGTAAAAAGTTAGCGACCTTAGTAAATCTAATAGATCTAGTGAAACTAAAAATGCACTTTGTGGACACAATTAAGAGTGAGAATCCACTTCTATTATGGAAATCTTATCATTGAACGTGATGCATTTTTGGTCATATTAAGGATTCTGATCATTAGGTTTCAAAGTTACATACACAAAGGGAACTCCGACCTTATCTTATCAAGGGTGCCACAGGGAGGCCCTTTGTCCCTAGACTGTGTCTGTGAGGTATCAGATGGGATGACAGTAAACTTGCCTAAAGGAAATGCAATACATGGGGAAACCTTATATAATTTTAACAGAATGGGTGCTATGTTTTAACCAAGGACTGTTCTCAAGTCACTCAAATTGTGCATATTTCACATCTACTGTAATTTAAAATGTATCTTGTGGGACAATGAAGGTAGACTATAAACATCTTCAGGCCACAAATGTATAAATTTTGTTACCCTCAAAGGAAGAAAGAAAGAGCCAAACTCGATTTCAGTGGGATTAATTACAAATATTATATATAATTATAATTATAAAATTATATTTAGCACTTTATTAGTATGTAGAGTACTAGCATTTGGTATTTACAAGGTATATCAAAAGGAATCAACTGATTTTAAATTGCTTTCTGAATCCATTCATCGACAACGATTGAAAAATGTATTGTTAGAAAGAGCAGATTTGTGAGATTCATGTGGTTGCTGGTAGGTAGGATATCAACAGCAGTGGCTGCAGTGACTCCAGACATGCTCACAAAACTACATGGTCATATGCTGTGTTTCTGGAAGACGTCACATTGAATGCAGTAAATTTGCACATTGTGGATTTCTTAGCTACCTTGCTTCATGATAATATGACCTTTGTCTGCAGATGATCATTAGAGGGTTAATGCTGTACAGTAAATGTTTAATCAGCAGTCAAAACTAGCTTGAGTGTCTTTAACTTGGACACATATGTGTGATATCATTGAGAATAAAGGTTCACATGTAATCTTTTTTCTCTGGAGCTTGTAGCTGCAGCTCACAGTCTTCTGCAGCACATGAAACGTCTACAGTCTCCATCATCGCTTTGGCTAAAGCTATCACATATTAACATAGGAACCACAGCTGCCTTATGTCACAACTAAACAGCAAAAAATAGAGACTGTGGAGTGTGTTATGCTGTGTGGTGAAGACTTGGTGTTTTTCCTTTCTTGAACCTGCAGCACAGAGCCGAACTGTGTGCTCACGGGGCCATTCCAGCTCCTGCTGGCACCCCGCAAACCACACAGCCTGCATCCACCTCAAACAGGTCTTTGTGTTTCAGACATGAAACACTTATTATGACATGCTTCATCAGCTACATTTACATTTCAAACATGCAAAACAAATGTTTGCCGGCTGAGGTAGGGAAAAGGCAGAAGAAGCAGACAGACGAGTGACTTCATGCAAGCTTGGGGTCACTTTGTGTAACTCACTTTGCTGGTATATTGCTCTTGGAGAAGCTGGCGTAAACCATGTGTAGACATTGGCCAATAGTGTAACCAGAGTGGGCCGCTGTTATAAATACGTAAATTTCATAATTGAGTGGTTCTGTGCGAGCTGCACAAAGACGACGCTGTTTGAAAACTTAAAAAAGGAAGAAAAAAAAGGTTGGTTTTTAGCTTCAATCTTTCAAATCTGCAGCAGCAGAATCACACACATGCTGCAGTTTCATCTGCTGTGTTCTCAGGACCCGAACTCCATATCCAAGACGTTAATGCATAAAACAGAAAGTATCGTGTGCACATGAAGCACAGTTGTTTGTGTGAGAGAGAACAAAGAAAGAGAGAGGAAACAGATGGGTTAAGACTGTGTAACAAGGTTTGAAAGGTGAGAGGGCGGAAATGAAAACAGGATGGAATACAGGGATCGTGTGTGTGTGTGTGTGTGTGTGTGTCTGTGTGTGTGTGTGTGTGTGTGTGTGTGAGAAAGAGAGAGTAAAACAGAGTAAGTGCACCTTTGTGTGTGAGATGGGATAAAAGTGGGTTTGTGTGTGTGAAACAGAGAGAGAAACTCCATCTCTCTAAAGCTCAGTTAAGCAGATTAACAACAGGCTAGCTAAAATGCTGAACTCTCTGTAGTTCAAGTAGAACCTGATATAAGCTCGTGGAAGTCCAGCTCCCCCTGTTCTACTACAGATCCCAGATCAGATTACCAAACCTCCGTATTCCTATACGTTGGCATTAAGATGCTGGAAGTATACCTGAGTTAGGGTCAGCAGGTTTAGGTAAAACACCTCCAGGGCCTTTACTACTGCTGTCCTCTGGTCTCTTTTATTTAAAACCAAGTTAAATAATTAGTTTAACATTTTGGGGAATACACATTCTCTAATCCTACTAATGTGGGGGCAATATCTATGCTCTTGGACTGATCTAGAGTAGCTTTGCTTGATTCACAGTTTGAAATAATCCCTTTTTATCTCATCGTGGTCTTTGGTACAGTCTTTCACTTCCTCTTCTGTCTAAAACAAGTTGTTTTAGCTAATCTTCCTTTCAGTCTCCCCTCCCTTTAACTCAACTTTCTTTGGATTCAGTGGCCACAGAAGCCCACAGCTAGAAATATGAAAGATCTAGGAACAGAAAAAAAAAAAACTGTGTGAAACTGAGTGTTCGCCCTGCAGGGATTACTCGAACAATCGCAGACCTCACTATTTGAAATTTGTGTCCCTTTTAATATGAGCATTCACCATTACAACATTGTGCATACAGTACTGTGCAAGTCTTGAAACATTCCTTTGTTTTGTTAGAGAAATAAATGCAGCGATTTAATTAAAATGTGCACACTTACAGCATTTAAAAACAGAGTTTGTTCAATACTAAATTGCTTGTGAGTCAATATTTGGTTTGACTACTTTCAATCTTCAACACAGCTTGAACTCTCATTTCTTTAAAAAGTCTTCAGGAATACTTCAGACTTCTTAAAGGATGAGCGTCATCTTTTGTTCTGTTCTGTTAAGATGATCCGTATCCAGGTTTTACTGTGTTTGGGATCATTGTCATAGTGAACAATGATGCCATTGCCTGTCAGGTGCTTTCCAGAGGAGATTGTGTGGTGGATCAACAGCTGAAGGTACTCTTCTGTTTTCATAATACCATCAGTTTTGACAAGATCCCCAACACCACTGACTGAAATGCAGCTCCAAACTGTGACAGAGGCCTCCAGCCTCAACTTTTTTAAGGACACACTGAACACCATGGTAGGATATACAAAGATTTTAGCTAAATGTTCACTGGGAATCCCCTTGTTGGTACAAAAATACTGTTGAATGTCTGTTGATATGTTTCCTCTGTAGCATAGATAATAAAAAGAGCAACAGACTGAACTAAAATAATACAATATATTACATATTGTACACACTTATATTAATAGAAGAAATTAGCTCTCTAAACGTAAAGAGCTCAACTGTAAATATCAAGAATATTACAGAGATTAAATATATATGGTTGACATTTTACAATAAACTGTAGAACCTGGTAACAAATTATGTGTTTTTGCAACATGCTGCTTGTAACAAAATGTCTAAAGATACAATTTAGAATTGGTTCTTTGCTACATTGTCTGTGATGTGTAGACACAATGCTTGAGTTAAGTGCCTTTCTTATGCTTGAATGATTCTCTGAAAATGGTCAGGTAGAAGCATTGGAATTAAAATAATTGAGAAAGCAGACAGTGTTTAAAGAAACCTTGGAAAGCTTTTTAGAAAGCCCGAAGAACTACTGTTCAAAGGATGGCTGCTTGAAATCAAAATAGGCAGACGTGTGGTGGCTCGAGACTTTTGCACAGTATGTCACAAAAAACAACATAAAAACACAAGTTTCCCATTCTTTAAAAATGTGCATTTTTTTAATCTCTTCTCTTCCTTCATCTCCTCCTTTCCTTTCCGTGTGTCACAAAGAGCTGCTTTACCAGATAAATACGTCCACCTCCCACCATCAGGCTTGTTCCCACCGCAGGATCCAGCAGGGATGGGAGAACTGGAGCTGAGGTTTGGCATCATACAGTTGGATTAAGATTTACTGCTGGTGTGGTCAAGGCTGATGTTTTGGTGCTGGATCCTGTAGAGAGGTTTTATTTCCACTGAATATGTGCGAATGATATCTGTCCAAAATATTAAAAACAAAAACCTCGAGACTCAAAGAAAGAGGCAGAAAAAAGAAGGTAACAGACGAGGCAAATTTTTACATTCTTGGTTTTCTATTACCTGCTTCTTGATTGTGTACATTTTTATCCATCTGTGTTCCACATGTTAAAAATTGAATAGGAGTTATCCCAGATTTACTTTGCTTTGAAAGAATATTGTCACCCCCAAGGTTTAAGCTGTGTTGGCATAATGTATGCAGCAGGATCGGATAGTTCAGTCATCTTTTTCTTGTTTCAACAGGGCATAACAAATCCATTTCTAGATGTAGGTCTTCCTATTTCCTCTGTTTGCATTTTTCCTCCTTCCTGTTTTTCTCATTTAGGCCCTACAGGTAAACCAGCTGCCATCAGTGCCAGGCTCTTCCCAGAATACAGGCACACATATGAAACCCTGGAGAAGGCAGGCATACACAAAGGTCCCTACACTGACCTTTATTATTACTGTATTTTCTGTGCTGCAAAAGCAGTATCCAGACAAAGCAGTCAGATATAATTTGACAGGTAAATGGCATTAATGAAGACTAGCTTAGTATGATCATGTGATGCTTTCCAGACACTTGTAAGGTATACCGTGCAGTTTTTTTCTTTGAAGACAAGTGAACTGTACTTGAACTAGGTTCATGCTAACCCCCTATCAAAAGCTCCACCCACATTTTCTGACAAGATCCTAACCTCTGTGTAGACATGCCCACTGCAGAAACTTTGGGGTACACGCGTCAGCGGTCATGTGTTGCTCTCAGCTCACACAACAACAATGTCATCTTAATTAAATCATACTGGTTTTTAAGAATTTGGATTTTCTGGTTCCATTCTCAATATTGCTTGTGGATCGATTGTTATCAATTTTCATCGGGTGCTCTTTGGCTTTGGAAGTTATCACCATCGCTAAGCAGGATATTAAAGACATTACTGCAAATTAACTGGATGCTTTTTTTCATCTAATGTTTGAGCATGTTGGAACTATTTCCCCTTTTTGTTGTGATCAGTGTTGGGGTGGTAATATGTATTACAAGTATTACACCAACCACTTCTGTTAAAAGCAATGCAGTACATTACTTAATTATTCCCAGGAGGAAGTAATTCTTTAAACTACTCATTACATTACTGTCAAGTTTCTCCCTAAAATGACTTGAAACACATCGTCTCATCACGATTTGACAATATAAACCTGTAAACGTGTAAGCTACAGTCCCACACACCGACACAAATTCCTATCCTAATGAACCCAGACATACAATTTTTCTCTTAGTATGTGGTTATGAATACAAAGCTAAAAAAAACACAGAGAAAGACAAAAATCAGCGCAAAGAGACTTCAAAGCGATCTCCACAGTAATTCTACTCTAGAAACATGAACAGGTAGAAACGGAGGCTACAGCCTGACTGTTCATCAGTTTGTCAGGGCCACTTTTTTAAATTAAAAAGTATTTCAAACTACAACCAAACTACATTTCACCCATGGGACAACTTTACAGTAGTTTAACTTCTTCAGCTCTGCAATGATTTTTGAGATTTTTTTCTACACCCAGTGATCAGAAAGTAAAATTAGGAGACTTTAATTGAGGAAATTAAAGAAGAAAACCAAATTAACAAATTGATTTTGCATTGATGAATATGTTAACCTATCAGGGTGCTTCAAATTTTTTGCTGTAGTTTAACCTTGAGCGTGACTCTCAAATGCTGTCAGATGTTAAAACACTTCACACAGAAGTGTGTGAATGTGTGTGTGAATGGGTGGATGACTGAATGTAGTGTAAAGCGCTTTGGGGTCCATAGGGACTAAGTAAAGCTCTTTACAAATACAGGCCGTTTACCATTTACGCAGAAGCATTTGAGTGAGATTAATATTTTCTAACATTTTAAGTTACTGAATGATCTCCATCAGAATGTCTGTGCTGGTTGTTAAATAAAATCAGCTGTGCTTTTCTTGTTTGATGAGGAATGGTTTTGGAGTTTGATTAAAGAGTAGACAAACCTTAAATTTACATTTAACTGGCATGGGAAGGCTTTTTTCAAGGATAGGACAACCTTAAACTAAAGCACATTTGCTTCAGCTGGAATTCCATGATTTTGACCTTGGGTTTGTTCCCACATGAAGTATGAACCCAGCGCTGGCTGCTGCAGGTCTTTGTGTCGCCTCAGGGGTAAAAACTGCAGCCTGATCACTATCGAGATAGTCCCTCAAATTCACCTCTTGGCCACAGACCTCCTGCTCTGCTATTCACTGTTTGACTTCAGCTCAGCTTTCTCAACAACATAAGCCTCTTTCACATGCACAAACACATCAAAAACGCCGTCCTGCTGTCAACCACTCCAAGTCACTCAGCAAAATAAACCCCCTCCTCTTCTCATCCCCCCCCCATTCATCATCGTCTCCATTCCCTGTAGCTATGCCATTGTTTTTGGTCGGGCCAAGCAAAAGGCCTGCTGCTGCCGCTGAGCGACACAAAGAGGAAAGCAGCCGTGTGGCTGAACGGGAAAATCTAAATAGAGACGGGGAATGAGCATCCCAGGGGTTAAGTGCTTTCTGATGGAGTTGCTGGAGGGTAGGAGTTGGCTTGTTAACAGATAAAGGTGAGTGTGCAGGCACCCCAACCCTGTGTCCAGCTCAGCTGATATCGTGTCACACAGTACAATTACACAACATTAAACCTCACGGCATTATATATCGACCCCCTGTGCAGATCCAGCGAGCCATCCAGAACTGTGACATTCCTCTAAGCTATTTTGCAGGAGTGCACCAGAGTGCAGAGATTAAGCCTGATGTCACATGCGGCTGTAAGCAAAGTCGCTCTGGGTTTTTATGTCACTCTAGCATGTTGTCTCTCTCTCTTTAATCCCTCTGTGGTTGTGTTCTCATTTACCACAAAGCCATTAAGAGCCATTGTGATAGCAGAAGAGAGCAAGAGCATCTGCAGATAGATAACATTTAGGTCCTATGGAATACTTACTTTGCATATGTTAGATTGTGAGTATTTCTGCTATTTTTAATGCTTTAGATATGTAATAAATTGATGAGTATACGTATGCATATCTATTATATACTGTGACAGCCTTACAAAAGCCAGAATTAGCAATCTAATCTACACGTTGAATCTCTTTGTTTCTTCTCTTTGTAGTATACTGAAAAAATGTGTCAATTTGGTAATCAGGAAACCTCCTACTTAAAAACATTTACTATACACGCTTAAACAAAAGCTGGATCTCTTTTCATTATAGGCGGAGCTATGAAATGCTACTGTTACAAGAGGATCAGCTGGAGTTTGCATGCAAGAACAGGGTAAGTAAAGGTCAGCAGATGATAATCTTGGAAATGATGGTGAGTGGGAGAGACAGATTTGACAGGAAGTTTAAAAAATGGAAGTTCAAAACGATAAAATGTCCTCAAGTTGCACTCAAGAAATATTACATGTCCCTCTCAAAGGAGCAAACACTGAACCTTTTTTAGCACAACTTACATTGCATTGCATTGTATAAAGTTGGGTACAGGTGGCATTGTTGATTGGCGAAACAGTTCCATTAGTCATTAAAGCAGATTCTTATTATGAAGATTATTTCAAGTCCAATTTTAACATTATTTAAATCCAGGTTTATTAATATTACACCAGATTTTTTTTCTAAGTAAGTGAGAACAAGAGCAATCAGAAGTGCTGACAACTGTGATACCACTTTTGATGCACCACCTTTGGTGTCATTCACCTCTCAGTTTTTGAGGCCAGCTAGCATGGCCTAGTCGAAGATCAAGTTTTTACTGCCATTTTAATGATATGAGTCAACGGATCCCAACCTTTTTTGCCCACGGATTGGTTTAATGACAATATTTTCACAGACCTACCTTTAAGATGCTGTGGATAAATACATCAAATTATAGAAACTGAAGAAATTATCCCCATATCTCACTTATCTTAACTGCACTACTGTATAGTTGTGTGTAAATAATCATTCTGTACATACGATAATTTTTAATCCTACAACTGTTTATAACTTGCATAGTTCACATTTCTGTATAACTGTATATCTCAGATTTCTGTATAGCTTTTTTATTTCATATTTATATCCTGTTCATAGCCTGTACATAGCTTGTACTCACTACAGCCTGTACATACTTATAGTTATAGAATATTCATAACATACTTCATACTGTGTACATTATAACATACCATAATAGACCCATTTCTGTAATATACTTACATATCTATATTATTGCTAATATATATTGTAATATATCTATATCGTGGCTAAAGCACTTCTGGATGGATGCAAACTGCATTTCGTTGCCCTGTACCTGTGACATGTGCAATGACAATAAAGTTGAATTCTATTCTATTCTAAAATAAAATTATATGACCAAGACAAAAATGGTTGTATTTTGTAAATAGAATGATAAACGTGAATTCACTGTGTAATTGTGTAACTTTATTAGCAGCATCCTCCTGAAATGCGCCAACAAGATTGAGAGTAACATCCTCCTCTCTGCCTCTTAATGCTCTCTGGTCGCTATGGTAACGCGTAAATATTTCTTTCAAAATAAGACACACAAGTACAACACAGGAAAAGACCCGGGGAAACCAAGTTAATGATAAAAACCCTGAAAACCATAAATTTCACACCTGAGCCTCAACTCTCACAGCCCAGTACCAAACGACTCATGGAGTGGTACCGGTCCATGACCCGGGGGTTGGGAACCGCTGGTATAAGTGATACCAGTACAGGAGCTGAGAGATTGTCAGATTATACAAAAGGAGATGCTGCAAGTGGTTGAAAAGATGAAACTTTCTAAAGAAAAAACAATGGCAGGCTGACTTTTAAAGAACAGGGAGCCCATGTATCCATGTTACTTTCATTGTGGCCATAAAAACAATGGCTCAAACATTCCAGTTCCCCTTGTCCTCCAAAATACATGTTATGGTTAAAATAACTTACACAAAATAAATAAATAATTTTACTAACTTCTGTCAGCTTGATCTTGTATAAAATGTTTTAATATCAAATAATTCCTATAATAGAGGGAAGAAAAGAAAGACTAATATATGGAAAAGCCAAATTTATCACAGTTGGCTAATATTTTATAACATCACCACCATTTTTAATGTGTGTTTCAGTGTCAGTGTTGTAAGGCCATCCGGTAAAGGTTTTTCACTCTTCTGAACTGAGCTCAGTTGAATTATGGAGCTCTCTGAGCAGATACTAAAACTCCTGTCAACACAGAGAAAAGAGAGAAAGACATCAATGGGCTGAAAGAGGAAAAGAGAGAAAAAAAATGGTCTCACTGAGAGGTGGATGTAGACAAAGCTGGATGGGGCCACCGGGCTGATAGTAAATCTGGTTTTATTATCGAATGAACAGGCACATGCTCAAGTGAATGGACCAGCAGATTTTCACAAGCAAGGACTTAGGACCATTCTGCAGTCTGACAGTTTGATGATTTTCCAAACCACTGACATGCAACTTAATCAAAATTTGTTCTTTGTTTAACCTGGTTACCTCTGCTAAGAACAAGAATATCCTCTTCAAAGGAAATTAAGGCATCAGTGTTTCAGCACTGTAAAGAAGTATTTAAAACACCACAACAGGAAGAGCAGCGTGTCCTGACATCACAGCCACTTGGGTTTTGTTGACTCTGGAAGACACAAAAGAAGGAAAAACGAAATAAATGACCATCACATGACAAAAGCTGGTAAATGTGTGTCATTCAAGCCTTTTGGAGAGGGAGAATGCCACGCAGTGACCCATCGAAGACTGCAGTGACTTCCCTCTTTATGACCCATAAAACGCTCTTTTCAGTTCTCTGAATGTGAAGCAGAGACGTTTCCAGGATCTTTTTCTTTTTTAATGGGGTGGCAAAGGGGTAACAGAACCAGTCAGAGGGAATCATGGGAACTCTGATCTAAAAATATATATGACAACAAATGAAATTTATTTAAAAAAAAATTTGGTCTGATTTTCATGCTTTTGTTATTTCATTTATTGCATTTTACACAGTGCCTTGTACAAGTTACTACTGCACAAAATTTAATTTGATTTTCTTTTTGCTGTTTGACATTAGTTTGACTTGCAGTTACATCATCTCCAACAGCTCCAGCCTGCAAATCCAGACTGTTTTGGTCTTTAAAGCTGGACACAGATCTGTAAGATGTGAGATGTGCACTGATGAAAAAATGTTTTCATGTTAACAAAGGAACAGGTTTAGGAACATGAATTAACAGAGTGAATACTGTAACACTGGCAATATTGTGGAAACAGACATTTGCAGATGCCAGACGACGCCTTATCAAAGAAAATTGTGCCCTGGGAGTGAAAACACTGCAGTGACACCTGATATGTGCACCGTTCACTAATAATCTGTAGATGTTTATTGAAAAAAAAATATATATATATATTAAAAAAATTATATTTATAACTATTATCTCACAGGTAAAAACTGAGCTGTATGCAGTTCAGTGAAGTTTGTGTGAATATTTAAAACCTGTGTGTTTATATGCCCATCTGCATTTAAACATCAGTTATTATTCATCTCTGGCTCTCTTGCACAGTATCTTTTGTCCTGTCTTCTTCACCTCACCACCCTCGACCAATTGAGGCAGATAGTTGCCCCTCTCTGAGCCTCCCTGAGCAGGAAGAGATTTATTCCTATTAAAAGGGAAATTTTCCTTTCCACTGTCACCAAGGGCTTGCTCAGTGGGGATTGATTGAATTGAATTGAGCTGAAAAAACTGTTCAGCTTTCAAGTAAATTAAGTGAAGCAGCTTACTCTAACTTAAAAAGAAATAGGTTAGCACAAAATTCTCAAAGTACAGAGCATAAACTTTATATAAGAGATGAATACATACTCCAAGTCTGTAATTTGAAAAAATAAATATGAAATTGTGTTAAATCTTGATTGTTTAAAATGGGAGGTTGTGAAAAATGTGGTTGCAAAAAACACGTCTGGTTGTATGAAAGTCTAAGAGGAAAGTGGTGACTTTATGGTTTTTGATCAACATGACACTGACTATAAAATTATGGTACCCATTGTGATCCAGAAGAAAAATAATACAACGTACATGGCATGGCATGGCTTTCTTGTGACCGTAGGAGCGCCCTGTACTTTCATAGTCAGATCCATGAAACCAAAGTGGCTAAAATTCTCCAAAGCTTGTTAAAAACGTAACTTGCAAAGGAGACCTGTGAAGAGCGAAATATGCAAACAAGCAATTTCTATGAAGTCATAGGCTGCTGCATAAATCTTTCACAGCTTTCCCCAAAAAGAGAGAAGCAGCTGCTTGCCTGTCTCCCAAGCCAGTAGACAGTTAATAAGAAGTAGACAAAAATGATCTGAGGTAATTCACAAGTCACTTTCCTGCTTGCACATCAGGCCTTACTCCTGACCTTTGACTAAAAATCTCTTGACCTCGGCTTTGTCCATCCGTCAGGTGCCAGCTTGCCTTCTACTGGGATCAGAATTCCTTCAACACACTCTCTTTTGAGGGGGTATAGTATTTTCTCTCCTGGACAAAAAGAAAAATCACCCATCACTTTACATGCATGGTTTTCATCTTTTGTCTGTGCTTTTCCTTCTCCCATTAAATTTCACATTTCTCCCATGGCACGATGGGGCAATTTCTAGGGAATTTATGACATGCTTCTGACAAACATATCAAAACATTTGGAAGGAAATATGAAATCCTTCACCTTCCTTTTTCCCTTCTCATTGATTTGTTACATCTTCTGGGCATCTTGTCAACAACTCATAACTGAGATCAAAGCACCACCTCTCTCATGCAGCGATATCATGAATATTTTGCAGGGTTCATCACAAGTCGTAGTTGCCCACTGGCTTTGATATGGCTGTCTACCTGAACAGGAATTCATATCAAACTCTCCTCCCTCCCTCTGTTCTCCAGCTTTCTCTCAGCGCAATACATAATAACGGCATCAATGCTTCAGTCCAGGGATTGAAGCAAATCTTCCCTGACTTCAAAACCAAAAGATATCTATCTTGGCAATGGTGAGTTTATGTCTTGTTTTCATATTGGCAAAGCCACAGTGCACTTTGTTTCTCTTTTGCTTTGTTCTTTGTCCCCTCTGCCCTGCATCTATTTCTTTTCTCTGCCTTATACTCTCACTCGGCCGTACCCTTTTCTTCCCTGCCGACCAGAAGAACACAATATGTGGGATCAAACAGCGGGGAAGTAAAGAGCAAAGTGTCTCTCTGTCTCCGAAGCTTTGTGAGGATTAAGGCCAGAAGACTTCTGAGGAATAGTCATAAACTGTGTTCATGCCCACAGGGTGCAGAGAACGAGAGAGACAAAGATGAGGGAGAAAGGGACAATGAGGACACTGGTAAAGCAAAAGAGAAGGAATGTATCTGAAAGCAAGTCAGAAAAACTGCAGTTTCGATTCAGAGGTCTTACATTGGGATATTAAGGGTCTGATTTTTAAGTTGCATCAAACTCTGCTAAAACCAAATGTTCAAGAGTACTAAAAGCGTCATAGCTTTTTATAAGTGTCACAGTTTTTCTCGATTGGTTTGGCTCATTTCTTGAAACCGAGATGACATTCTCAAAATAACATGGACAAATCTCCAAACCACCTTGCAATTGTTCACAACAGAATGTCATTTTTCATTGGTTTTATCAAATTGCAAATGCTTTAGTACATGTCTCAAGTGACTCTGTGCTTCTTTTCAAATGATTATGTACAAGTAGCTACAGTTAGCACAATGAGCCCACATTTAGCACATTTTCCAAATAAATAGATCTTGGCGATCTAAACTGATTAGTTGATTTTTCAGTGAAATGGTTACTCACTCCAAAACATATCAGCATGGTTTCATTGTGTAAGTCATCATATGCACAATTGTCTGTTCAACTGTCAAAATTAGTCAAAGATATAATACCATGAAAGAATATCTTGGAACATTTGATAAAGTTATGACAGTACTTGACAATCAATCAGGTGAAATTAGAACTAACGAAGGAGCAGCTTCCCACATCTCAGATGACCAATCAAACAGGTTGTTTAGATACCTGACAGGTGTTGTCTATGATTATGACTGCTGCCAAAAGTATATAGACAGAGCTTGGCCCGGGGCCAGTTTCATTTGCAGTGTGAACATGGAAGCACCTCGCCAAGTACAACAGCAACTTCCTGCTCGAGGAAGAGGAGGAAGAAGAAGAGGAGGAGTGAGAATGCGTGGAGGAATAGGGGGAAGAGGCCGAGGAGCACGGAGGCACCATGATGTCCCAGATGAAATCCGGGCCACCCTTATTGACCACGTTATAAACCATCGCCTCACAATGGCAGAGGCAGGTCGCCGAGTGCAGCCTAATGTGCCTCGGTCTACAGTCTCCTCCATCATCCAAACCTTTCGCAGGGAAAACAGGTACAGAACTATGCTATTGAACTATTCAGTGTTGGTGTGTGTGTAGGCCTAGAGTACTGTAATATCTTCATGTGATGTTATATGATACTATAAAAATGTCAAAGAAAAAAAAATGGAGAAAATACTGTGAATAGTATTCCAGTCACTGTGCAGTGCATCACACTTTTAGTACCATAAAACAGCAGTACAATTACATTGGTAACTCATTTTGTAACAAATTTACAGTGTTGACCTTTGACTTGTATGTCTAGGATTGGACGACAGCCTCAAGTGGGTGGCAGAAGAAAACTTCTAAATGAACAACAAGAACGAGAAATATGCAACATGGTCATTGCAAATAATGCCATCACACTGAGACAGATTCGTAATGCAATCCTGCTAGACAATGTAATGTTCCAAAATATAAACTCTATCAGCATCTCCACAATAGACCGGGTATTGAAGAGACATCAGATGACCATGAAACAGATTTACAGGGTACCATTTGAGAGAAACTCTGACAGAGTGAAAGGGCTGCGGTACCAGTATGTGCATGTAAGTCAACTACTGGTTGTCTATCATTGTAACACTATTACAGTAAGACATGGTTACCACTGTTTTTTTGTTTTGCGTTATCCTTTTTACCTTCAGAATCCAGCTTTGTGTGACTAGAGCATTTTGCCTATAAATTGTCTTCAGTTTTCCACTCCCTGTTTTTACAGTACTTTAGATCCTCCCTGCAGTATCTGTCTCTACTTGACTGATTAGATATATTTCTATTCTATTGTAGAGAATAATGGCATTAGAAGGCAACGAAACCCCTCACATCCTAGTGTTCGTTGATGAAGCTGGCTTCAACCTGGCCAAAGGTCGAAGGCGTGGCCGTAACATCATTGGCCACCGAGCCACTGTGGATGTCCCAGGCCAGCGAGGAGCAAATATAACAATGTGTGCCGCTATATCAGAAAGAGGTGTGGCCACACACATTCCCAGTTTAGGGCCCTACAATACACAAAAGCTCCTCAATTTTTTGGACCACCTTTATACTGATCTGATCCCAGAAAATGAGAGAGGTGAAGAAGGACCTCAGCTACCACATTATGTCATTGTGTGGGATAATGTGAACTTCCACCGCGGCCCACGCATCAGAACCTGGTTCACCACCCATCCCCGGATGCTAATGGAGTTTCTTCCACCTTACTCTCCTTTCCTAAATCCAATTGAGGAGTTTTTTTCAGCTTGGAGGTGGAGGGTGTATGAGCATCAGGCTCAAGACCAGAGGGCCCTGCTGCATGCAATGGATGCTGCATGTGAGGACATCACAGGGGATCAATGTAGGGGATGGTTGAGACATTCACGCCGTTTCTTCCCTCGCTGCATCGCAAGAGAAAATATCCGTTGCGATGTGGATGAGAATTTATGGCCTGACAGAGAGCAGCGCGTCGATGGCCAGGGGGATGAGGATGGTGGCCAGGAAAGAGAGGGTGACAATGGCGACCACTGAAAATATTACTGTACTATAGTTCTGAAACTTTATTTACAGTATGGTAGGCTAGAGGTTTTTTTGTTTTTTTTGTTTTTTGTTTGTGTTTATAACTGTTCACATTTACAGAATCCTGTATATGTTTTCTTTTCACAGTATGTTCTCTAATGTTAACATTTCTTTGTACGAATAAAAATGTTTACAGTTTCCTTGAGTATGAGTGGTTTATTGGAGGCTGATTTTACTGTAAAATCTTTTAGTTTTATTCATAGTGGTATTCTGTTGCTAGACCTGTGCCTCAGTGACAAAACGTCTAAGCATTTTGACTTGCAGTGCTTAAACAATGCCGAAGGTATAATGCATTTTGGGGGCATTGACTATTTATATGAGAAGGATATTTAGTTTTGACACATGGATAAACTCTTTTGGGAGAGATATGAGCTTTTGCAGGGGATCCATGGTGTTGTGCTAAACCATCCAGGTTATTTTCACAAAAGCACTAAATGAATGCACATGTGCCAAGGCAATTGAGAAGGATCTGTGCTATTTTGACTGTACTGACCTTTTATATGGGAAAGGAATCTGCTTTTGAAGCATGGACGAAGAGTTTGGGGAAAGATATTTGATTTTGCTAGTGAGCTATAATGTTGGGCAGGACTGTAAGACTGTTTGGCCAAATGACCTTATGGTTTTGAGAATGTAATTTCTGTTTCAAGAAATGAGCCAAACCAATCGAGTGAAACTGTAATATAATTTACAATAACAGCAGTCCTTGTTCTATGCTATAATTTTTGTTATACTATTATCTACGTAAGTCCTAAAGTTGTACATATTTTGGAGGGTGTTATTGTTCAGCCTATTGTATATTTTTGGTATAATAAAAATTCTCACCTGTTTAATAAAATAGTATCAATCCTCATATTAATTAGACAATAGGTGTAAACCTCCACACAGAAAAGTCCCAGCCTGGATTCAAAACCAGGATCTTCATGGATGGATGGATGGATGGACGGATGGACGGATGGATGGATGGACAGATGGATGGATGGACGGACGGACGGACGGACGGACGGATCGATGGATGGACGGATGGATGGAGCCTTTAATAAAACAAATTAGTTTCTTACATATGGCGATCTGCCTGCGTTCTCCCATTACTCAAAGAAAATCACTTAGATGTCAATGGCTATATTTCTAGCTGTAGATTGTTTTAGCTTTTCAGTAAACAGTTAAAACAATTTCTAACTATATAAGTCAGGTTTTACAATCAATAAAGTGCAATAACTTAAGTTGTTCACATGGTAAACAAGACCATTAAGTTACTAGAATGAGAACTTTTGTGTTAATATTTATGATGATTTATCTAAGGCTTATAAGTTGACCAGGTCACATGGGTGAAAAAAAGTGCACAACACTGAATCATCCTGACTCTGTATAAACTGGGTGTCGAAGTACTTGCCAGATAGAAGCTAAGCAGTCTACTTGACTACTTATTCCTTTTTCTTCCAGATATCAAAAGGATTATCTCAGGGCTATAGCCACAGTAGAGCCATAAGCAGAAGTAAATATATAAGTAAATAATCTTTATGATAATCTACCAAATGCTTTGTTCTGTTTTATGCAGATGACACAATCATCTAATGCTAATCCTCTTCAGTAGTAAAAACCCTTGAGTTCTTAGCTTTTTAATTCAAGCAAAGTTGATGTTAAATTCTGACAGCTCAAGTTGTAAATGATTTTAAAATACAATAGGTTTTTGACTAATCACGTGAAGATCTTTGTAAAGGGTGTTGAAGCTGAAAACTAACTACCTGCCTAATTGTATTACTGACCACAACTGTACATGAAAATCACACAATGAAAATCTGAAACTGAATATTTTGTTTTTAATAGGGATGCTTTATACTGCTCCATAATATATTGTTTGGCTGTAAATCCACTAGGCAGGTGATGTTATCAGTTATATAAAGTGAAAAATAAACACACAGTCCTCCCCACCAAGAAGATATGATGGTTGTGATATGAGTCGTTAATTATTACAGACTACTTGGGATAAATTTGGCAGTTGTTGGCAGTTATGTATATCTAACTGCATAATATATTGTTAAATTTTAGCTAATGTTCAAGCTGAAAAGCAGCCAGAGGTGATTTTATTCCCACAGCCTTTCAGTTCTCCAAATATTAATGTGTGAAATGACAATAGTTGACATCCAATTTATGGCCTCTTTTAAAAATTGATTTTTTTGTTGGAACCTGTTCTCCTGCAGAGTAGAAACACGTGTATTTTAGCTGAAGGAAATCTGAAGCACTACAGATAAATGAACAATGAGGGAGTTTAGCTAAGAAAAACAAAGACAGGAGAAGATAATTCTGCAAAGATGACAGGTTATTATATGAAGGGCTTTGCTGGGATTTCCAGCAGATTATGTGAGTGAAGTATGATTATGCTGGGTTATGACTTGTTGTGCATTCAGACGCTACCGTTTCTGGCAGAGTAAGTCCTGCACAGATGTGAACCTGGGATCAGAGCCATATGAGAGATTCCTTTCTGTGCTCTCCTCTCCGTTCCTTCTCTGCACATGAAGGTGGCAGGTTGGCCTGCAGGTGTAGAAATAAACCAATAAAAGGAGGGTAACACACAGGAAATTTTACTACAGCTATGGGCTGGAGAAGGGCTGTTCCAAGTGTCCTAACGCATTTAACTGCAGGAGCCTGTGAAATTCCCTGTTCTGATCACTGTAAAAGACAACACATGTTGGTAAGGCTTATTAAAAGTTTTCCTCTGGATAAGAACTAACGCTTTTTATTTTGCCATTTACCAATTTAGCTCACGAAATCATCCTTTTTTATAGTTTGTTTGACCAGTATAGGTTTGGCTTTGGTCAAAGTGGCAAAATCAGTATGTGCTCTTCTTTCGTTAAAGAAGAAAATCCTATTCTCATACATGTACAACTCAACAGTTTCCGAGACAGTGGTTACTGTCATAGTCTCTATAGCTCAGTTATATTGTTATTGTCAGTTATAATATATCTACAGATCTCCTCTCATCCTTCACATTCCTTCCTTCCTTCCAAAAGCGTTTTATCTCAACCATAAATACCTGGTTGCTTTTAATCGCCATACATTAGTTTGTGTAAGCAAACTAGACAAAGAAAATTGTGTGGTCTCAGCGACGAGTTGAGCAGGTTAGCTGCACTGAAAAGGAAGCTAACCATAATTTTGTAACTGCAAATATTTTATAAAAAACAGCAGTGCAGAGGAAAAGGTGTTTGATTCAGGTGCACTGGTGGATCGCAAGACTGACAAATGCAAGTCTCATGCTCCCCTCTCTGAATTTGTGTTTTCCTGCTCTATGGTTGGGTGTACAGACTTTTTCATCCAGTCTACTAGCAAAGACATAGCTGTGTGACGTAAGGAGAAGACTGATCAGCACAATCAGCTGCCAAAGCATGGAGAGGTACGACTAAAATGTCAAGAAATCCACACGACCTTATTAGCGTTATTTTATGCAATATTAAGGTGCAATTTAACTCCAGGTATCCTGGGGATTGAGATTGCCCACTCTAGTATCTTTAATAGCATCCAGTTGCTACGTGGCTCTGTTTTAAAAGAAGTGGGTGTTGGGCAAACGAAAAGAGTCTCGCTTACTCTTTTTCACAGTTGGTCAAACATTAGGAATTGTACAAGTTTGTTTGAAACCTGTCACAGAAACAATTCAAATTGACAGGGGAAAATGTTTTCACATCAACACACAATCGCGAGCCTCCTGACAGCCTCCTTTTCTTTTCTCTCTAAAGTTTCCGCTCCACACAGTGGCCGTGGAGCCGGGAGTGGGCTGTGACAAGAACAATACAGGTCAAGTGTGCAATTACATCTTCACCTGTTGACAAAACAGCTCAGAGAAAGTAACATCCTGCCAAGTCCTGTGTTTTCAGCCATGTTTGCCCTCCAACCTTCCTCCCCTCTGCAAACATCTTTCATCCCTCTCCAGCTCCCACGTTTAATGGAGCCTCGCTTGACTCGGTATGAGGCTCAAGTGAACTTGTCAAAGTCAGACGTCACTCCCAAAGATGAAAGGAGCTTTGGTGGTCCCTGCTGTGAGGTGTGGTGGGGGAGAAGAAACGAGAGAAACGGAGACGACACTAATACCCAGATACAGTTGCATACCTCAGCTCTGCATACCTCATTGTTGCAATTTGTCTCTCTGTTTATTACTTTTTTCAAGGTTTTTGTTCAGGGAAGATCATAAATTTGGGATGACCTGAGGGAGGCCTTCCCCTGTCAGCAATGTGGTGGTCAGTGACATATAGCCAAAAGGCTCAGGTGGGTTTCTGCACTGCATGGTTCAATTGTCACCTGATGTGAAGGGAAGTGAGGAGCGAATGGCTTAACCACACCTCAGTCTTAAGAGCTTCAGGCAAACCTTTGGTGTGAACGACCAGCTCTTTGTTGGAAAGCTGACAGGGCAGATAGCAATTTCCTGGGAAATGGGTACAAGTTAGAAGCACAAGAGTGATCTCTCTGTGCGGCAATGACACACACCCACACACACACACTTACAAATCAGAGAGGGTGGTAGTAGGTGATCCTCACATAACACTAATGGCTCCAATGACTCAGAAGGAAATGGATTAAGCTGACACTTGGGTTCCCATGCAGAAAAGTAGGTAAAACACTAATGCTTCTGTGTCAGTGCTATATCCCATATTAATGAGACCTTGGTATACAATGTAAAAAGCCATATAAACATCAAATTACAAATACTCTTCAAAAGAAAAATCAGGTAATGAAACTCTTCAAAAGGGGGTTTAAACTGGATTAGTTTGGAAATTGTTTAATTGTTTCTGTCTGATGCCATCAGAGTTGCAGAAACATGCCCAAGGTGTCCTTTGCCACTGATATTTTGTTGTAATGTTCATGACAAACATTAGCAACATGTAGGCCTGTTTTTGAGGAAGGCCCAAGATCGCCATGCTCAGTTTGAGAGCAAAACCTTTTTGCACGTTTCCTTTCACTTGCGGCTTGATTAGATTTAGGCTAGAAACATCAGCACTAGCTTTAAGAATGGATTGTTGTTTGAGTTAAAATATCCTGCTTCACATGAACCTGCACAGTGAGAAATTATGCTTGTATGGTGCATTTAAATACAACACCAACAGCTTCGATGGGATGGGTATCCTGTGATGGAAGTCAGCACTTTGTGGTACAGAGACAGAGAGACAGCAAAGCCTGGTTAGAAATTCTTGTCGTGACTTGTCTAAAAGAGATGCATTCTCTAAGTTGCACTCCAATCAATCATAGCTTGCTATGGTTCATAAATTGCACGCAGTACAGGTATCTATACTGCCCTTAACTGTCATATGAGTTTAAAGTCTTACTTTTAGCTTTAACAACGTTAACTCTTGTTTAAAGTTTTCAGTGGGAGGGGAATTTAATCTAAATTTCTTAGGCATCCCCAAATTGAATTTCTCCTACCCACACACCAATCATAATCATAAAATTATGATCGCCTGATGGTGGGCTGTGGTATCTGCTTGAAGATGTTAGCAACAGATCCTTAAAGTCATCTAAGTCGTGAGAAGGGGCCTTCGTGGATTGGATTTGTTTGCCCAGCACATCTCACAGAACTTTGATTGGATTGAGATCTGGGAAATTTAGAATCAAGTCAACACCTCAAACTTCTTGTTGTGATCCGCAAACCTTTTGCTTTGTGGTACAGAGCATTATCTTGCTGAAAGAGGCCAAAGCCATAAGGGAATGCCATTTCAGTGAAAGGGTGTACAGAGTCTGCAACAATGCATGGAGCAGCTGCTACGTGTCAAAGTAACATCCACATTATCATCACCTCCACCTGCAGAGATGCTCTGTGTTTTCTGACCCAAGGTTTCCATTGCTCAAAGCATTACACAGCTTCTGCCAGCTTGCCTGCTTCCCATAGCGCATTCTGGTGCCAGGTGTTTCCCAGGTAAGAATGCACACGCACCCGCCGATCCACATGATGTAAAAAAAAAAACAAAAACTGATTCATCAGACCAGCCACCTTCTTTTGTTGATCCATGGTCCAGTTCTAATGATCACATGCCCATTTTGACACTTTTGGCCCCATACACAGCAAACTGCAGACAGTGTTTTTGACACCTTATATTCAGAACCAGCATAAAATGACCACAGCGTTAACACAGGCCAACCTTCACTCCCCACATGCATCACTAAGCCTTGGCCTCCCATAAACCTGTTGGTGGTTCCTTCCTTGGACCACATTTGATAGATAGTTCTGACCCAGTTGTCTAGCAATCACAATTTGGCCCTTGTCAAACTCACTCAAATCATAATTCTTGCTCATTTTTCCTGCTTCTGGAACATCAACTTTGAGGACAACATGTATATACTGTATTGTCAAAATGTCAAATGCTAATGAGTAGCCTTTGATTCTGCTGATGCCTATCTTTCACTTTCATGGAGTCCTGCTTCTTAGAGGCTGCTTTGTGTCCCATTCACACAAGGCTTACATTACATACTTAATGCAGTTTAAAGGACATGTATTGTGCAGTAAAGAGGGGGAAAGAACAGCAACTCTAGCAGAGCAGCTGCAGCTGCAGCTCCATGTTGAAAAATGCATGACTACAAAGCAATATGGGGCTGAAAATAAACAAGGTGCCAATGTGAGTTTTCTGTACTTAGTAAATTAAGTATTTGACGAAGTCAATAAGCCAGTGTTAGAACTTAAGAAAAACAACTTGAGAAAACACTTTAGTGCAGGTACACCGTGTTCCCAGGTCATGATGGAGCTGTCCAAATTGGCCCAGATACGTTTGGCCTGCTGTGTAAGAGTCCTGGGAACAACCCAGTCTACAGTTTGCGAGTGGGTGGCCTAATCCAGATCTACATATAGTTTCATATACCATGCATCTCCTTTGTGCATTGATGTACTCTCTCACACACACAGAAGCTATACAAGAAAATCAAAATACAGTGTGTTCCACTTATTGAGAATTTCTATCAGTTAATATGAAAATGTTTTCCCTGTGGAAACCACCAGTTGGTCAACCGCAAAAATTCTCCTCTGAAAGAAAACCCAACTGGCAAACTCTTTGAACAATCAACCACAAGACGTCACAGTGCCGTTTAAAATGGTTTTAGGGTTTAGATTTAGAGAGGGATAAGGTTTGGTGGAGTGATATAGGGGTAAAAACGGAAACAAGGAAGAATGGAGCTGGGCTGGATATTTAACACACGTAAAAAATGAGTTTCCATAAAAACAGCACAAAGGGCTCATTCATTGTAGAGAC
This sequence comes from Perissodus microlepis, assembly GCF_051167445.1. Lineage (NCBI taxonomy): Eukaryota > Metazoa > Chordata > Actinopteri > Cichliformes > Cichlidae > Perissodus > Perissodus microlepis. Next base: position 31,090,102 of record NC_140466.1, on the reverse strand, counting down.
AGTTATTGTAGTTTTGTTCTCTTTTTTAAATTAAGGAGAAATATATATATGTGTGTGTTTAAAAAGCTGTTTAACTGTCAACAAAGCCCTTTATAGGAACTGGTCATTACAAATATTTTAAAGCAGCAAAAATACAAACATTAACAAGATACCTTTGTATATGAAAAATGTACCAATACCACTCCCACCCCAACAATAGCAACAGCAAGAAAGCTCTAGAAACTACTGTATACTACTGACCCAGCTCTGAAAAGGCAGATAAAGTAAAATATGAACAAATGCAGTGGAGCATTTAGCAGCTACAGAGTCGGGTACTTCCCACAGGTGTAACTGGAGAACCACACAGAAGAAAGTATGTATTGTTGGATACTCGTGGACAGAAACATCACTCCAAATGTACGGACGTCACTACTATGACAAGTTACATCATGTCATAGATATCTCAAAGTTAAGGCAGTAAACTTAATTTCTCTGTGTATTTTGACCTTTGGTCAACATGTCTGCAGCATGCAGGTCACTGAAAACTTAACCATTTAAAAAACGCCAATGTCCAGAAACTTGTTTTTCTGCCTTTATGTGTGGATATAACGCAGCAGAAAACTGAACCTATCATTCAAAAATAGATACAAATGCCAAAATTTATGTTTATTTATCTGGAGCCATTACTTTGAAAAAACTCCATTAGCCACCTGAATTTGTAAACATTTTATAAAAAATGTGCCTTTATCTTCTTTTGTGACATCAGACTGTGTGTTGTAATGTTGCTTGTAGGCTTTTGATTGGCAAACACTTATGTACATTTAGAGCTATATTGCAGCCTTTTTGCTTTTGTATACTCATGAAATCACTTATTTTCTTTCTAAATGAAAGTGTAAAAAAAATTCCCCTATATGTGTGGATTTCTCCTAACTGTCTAATGTTAGCCTCTTCCTATTCTGAACCCAGTTGGGGTAGGCTGTAGCTCAGGGGATATAGCAGTTCATCTGCTACTCGAAGGTAAGATGCTGAACCCTGAGTTGCTCCTGATCTAAAGTGTGAACGTGTGTGAATGTTAGAAGGAAGCACTTAAACGTTTTTTAAAAAAAGTGTGAAGACGTTTGTTGAATAAAGTTCTTTGAGTGCTCAAAGAGTAGAAAAGCACTATACAGGAAACAAATTACTCACTATTTATTATTAGTTTTTCACCTGACTAAGTCTTAATGCTCAAACTACCCTTTGAAGTTTTATCAGAAGGACTAAAACTCAAACTGGTCCTCACATAGATAGTTGTAGAAGTAAAAACAGACACACATGCACATGCACACCCGCTGGCTTGAGACTGGGAAGCAGAGAATTACAGGCAACCACAAAGACATTCATGAGCAGTCCCATGGCAGCCATCACCCAGAACAGGACTGCTGCCACAGAACTGCAGGGGCAGAGAAACCCTCCGTTTGTTGACTCCACAGATTAGTGGCTTAATATAACAACACAAAGACTGCCTTTCTCTTCAATCCACCCAGGGAATAAGCAGAAGACTAACCACAGCAGTTGCATAATTTATTTTCTTTCATTATCTGTCACCACAGCATGTTTTTTAAAACTTTAATCATGTTCATAAGTGAAACGTGTACCCTAAAAATGCAAACCTTACCGCTGATAGGATCTGAAAAAGCTTCTTCTCTTACATATTTCCCTCATGTTTGTAAGGTACTGCTGGCTGGTCAGCTGACTCGTGAAGTCTCGTAGACATTTTCCCAACCAAGGGTAATTAAGATTCCTCCAGCGCAAGGCATAACACCATTGTTTACTGCTGATTCAAGCACGACTGCATAACTACTATCTTTCATAATGACAGATGACAAAGCATGAATCCCAAGGCATCTACATAAGTCTTGTTTTTTGTTTCAGAGCATGTTTGCTTCACTCGCACACTTGTGTTGCTCTTGTCCTGTAATTTCATGTTATGATTCAGCACATGAAGTCATCAGTGGTTGATTAGCATTATATGCTGGGCTTAGGCAGCCAGATGCATATGACGTGATTAAGGAAAAGATAAAGAATTGGAACAGGAATGTGTAATCCAAGTACTCCCTGAAGGAAAAGGATTTATATCAGTGAACAACATATCTAATGAAGAAGCAGACCACATGCAGATGGGAAGATGGAATAGTTGTAATTGGATAACTATTCTACCCTAAAAAAAATCTAACATTTAGGACAGCTGTCAGTTTTCAGAAAATGACTGATATTGGGACACTGAAGGAAGTGAAAAGGACAGATATGAAGTAATGAAAAAATGTGATAAGGCACCAAAAACACAAATCATCTCTAGGCCTGAAAAGTGAGCCAGTATGTTGTGTCGTGAGTGTGATGAGGACAAGGAGGTTTGAACTGAAAGCAAGCTCTTTATTCTGGCTGATCAGGCATAATACAAAATGAAATTAAACTGGAACAAGGAACTAAACAGGAAACCTAAACAGGAAACACAAGGAAACCACAGAACCTGAGCGACACAGGGGTAGAAGTACAGACACTCTGACAAGGGACAAAAGGGAGACTGACACAATATAAACACATGAGGGAATCAGGCAGAGAAGAGACACCTGGGGAGCACGACTGGACATAATCTGACCAACATGACAGGGAAACAACACTGAGACGAGACTGACAACACAGCGAGAGGGAGAGCGAGGGGCAAAGAGAGAGAGACACACAGATGAGACCAAGACAACCAGGACACGAAGCACTGACAAATAAAACAAGTAACTAAGAATATAAAATAAAGCAACAACATAAATCTTAAAGACAAAACAATCACACATCAACCTTCAAATCTCCAAAAATCAGAAAACAGAGAACAGACCCGGGGGTCCTCACACACTCATGATATGTACTCTAAAGCAGCGGTCCCCAACCCCCGGGCCTCGGACCGGTACCGGTCCGTGAGTCGTTTGGTACCGGGCCGCGAGAGTTGAAGCTCAGGTGTGAAATGTATAGTTTTCAGGGTTTTTATCGGTTTTCAGCGTTATTTTGTTATTGTTTTTATCGTTAACTCAGTTTTCCTGGGTCTTTTCACGTGTGTTATGAATAAATCTTTTTTTCGGTACCGGTACTAGTTTTATTTTGTTGTATTTATCCGCGACACCTTAAAGGCCGGTCCATAAAAATATTGTCGGGCATAAACCGGTCCGTGGCGCAAAAAAGGTTGGGGACCGCTGCGCTAAAGTATCACGATTAATTCAAAAGTTTAAAGCAGCTGTTACGGTCTGTTGTATTATGGCATAGAATAAACATGTGGTCAGCAAGGCCAGAACTGGTCCACACAAAGTGTGCAGCAAGGCCAGCTGTGATTGTGAAAACTGCTGCAACATTAGTACACGTTTCAGTTTTCAATAAGATTGAATATTACCAGCGTTACTACACAGGCATGGAAATGTAAGAAAATATAAAGGTATTTCTCAATCTTTATATTTTCTTACATTTTAATTCCACTGTAAAGAAAAAAATAATAGTTTTGTTTAAGTGCAAAAACAGATCCAGTGTGGCTGAAATTCACATATAATAAAATGTTTTGATTAAATTGTTCTTGTTTTTTGAAGGTATCTCAAGCTGTTGGATGTGTATTTTGTTAATGAATGGTTTATTAAAAGTGAACACTTACTTGTGGTTATTTGTATTAAAAAGAAAGGTCATTTATGTTACCATGTCCCAGTAGCCAGCTCCGATTCCTGTGGATTACACTGCCATAAAGAAATACATGTTTAAAATGCCTTTCCTTTAAGGCCTTTCATACTTTGCAACTGGAATTTTTTAATGAAGGTTTTGATACTGTAAGTGCCATTAATCAGCAAAGTCTGTAACCATAATAGTTGCATCTCCATAGCAGAGTAGCAGCACTGAGTGCTCTGCTGGATGTAGTTTGACTTCTACTCTCTCGTGCTGCTGATACACTCTCAGGCCTCGAGCAGCAGCTGCATGTTTCTGGAAGACTATGAGATGAGAATATGAGATGTTCAGTTTCAGCTGCCTGTGGGATCACTTTGTTGTAATGATACAGACACACATTAGCCCACAAACTGATTCACCAACCCCTCCCAGACTTCTCTCTGATGTGAGATACATGCGTGCAGGAGGCACTTACTCCATGCAGGTACAAGTGAAAGGTTAAATAAAGGCTTTCTACTTTTGTAGTAATAAAATGTATCTTTTCGTATATGAACATTGATATGAAAATTTAAACTTAGGAAATGACAGCACAATAAACACATAAAATGATTTTGTGTTTTTAAAATAATTTTTTGGACTTCCAAACAACAACACAGACCACACGCAAAACCAGCACCGTGTATTAAATTATGCACTTTTATGCACTTTATAATAAAACCAGTCATGTAACTATCTTGTTCTTACATGACAGTTACATCATCTTTTATTTGTCCCTCTTAACAATGTGTTTGTGATCCTGAGCATCTGCAGTTTTAGATGATAATTCCTGTGTGACTATAGTTTTAGGGGTCGCCACAGCCGATCATGTGCTTCAATTTGACCCCATCCTTAGAATCCTCCTCTGTTGCACCAACCGTTTGCATGTCATCCTTTACTTTATCCTTATATATGCTCCTACCAGCCGTCTAACCTTGCCTTTCTAACTTCGTCTCCAAACTGCTCGATCACACCTTATTATAAGCAATAAGTGCAATATAATAATCAGTATATTCTTTAATATAGTGATGAGCCTAGTTGACACTGATATTGTGTAGCTGCAACAGATGGACATTAGTTCCACATTACTATCAACTATCAATCTTCAGCAGCTGCTAAAGATCTGGGTCAGTTTTCCTGCATGAGTCTGTGTTTTGGCCCGAGGTGCCTGACAGCGCTGCTGATATATGGAACTCTATTGTCATCATTCATAACTCCAACACACTAATTACAACCACAGACTTGTAACGAGTGCTGCCGCCTTTAACCTTGCACTTTATGACAACAAAGATGGGTTTTGTGTGTGTAGGAGTGGAGGAGGAGCATACGCAGCTGAGTAAAGACTGACACCGCTGCCGCACCTCTAACTGATTGGCTGCCTTGACCTTAGACCTGCCGCCTCCACAGAGATTAAAAAGCAAAAAATTATTAGATAATAAGCCACAGTGCCTAAAGCTATTCAAGTATTCAAACACCCTTAAAATGTGAACATAAACATTTTTATACTGCAAGATATTGAACACTTAGTTCATAATTAACTCTCCTAAGTTTCACCCATGGGATAAATGTGAAAAGAGCCAATTTTAATAAATCATGAATAAATCATACTATTAGATAAGTTACTTTCATTATGTGTTTAGTAGAAGTACTTGATTTTCCTATATATAAAGGAGTATAAGATCAATGTCCTGTCACAGTTTTGAGAATGCTGAAGTCTACCTGCTGGGCTGTCAGAGCACTATGCAACCTGTCACTGGTTTATTTAATCTTTCATAATCGCCAATCCAAAAAAAAAAAAAAAAATCATTCTCTGAACTGGATGCAAATATTACAGAAAACTTCACAAAATGCATTTAGGACATTTTTAGCTCAGTTACGCCATCTACTGTGTCTAACTTGCAAATGTGAGACATCAGGGTAGTTGAATAACTGTATTTACATCAGAATCAGAATGATTAATTATAGATTTTAATTAAAACATCATAAGCTCTATAGTACTATACTAGAGGACCTCTGACCTTTGTTTAGGGGTCATTGCACTCTCAACATCTAAATATGCTACATTTTGTGTTTTTGTTACTAAATATCATGATGTTAGTTTAACACCTGTTGAGAGTCAATATTATTGGAAAAAAAGTACAGAGTGTAGCCATAATTCAGTGAACTCCCCCCAATGTATACTTTATAGTATTAAAGTGTGCCAAGTGAGGTACTATAGTATTATTAACTTTTAGCTGTTCAAGATGAAGATTTTGCCACCCCCAAAATTTGCTGGCCCCCAGCGGCCCCCCTTGGCAGGACTGTCCTGTGTTGGTAATGATGCCATAAGATTGCTGGTGCCAATCCCAGGACAGATCCCTGGTGCATCGCACACTCTTATATGATCTATTTGTGTTTCCTGAACAAGTTTGCACTTGAAGTTTCAAATAGATTTGAACAGTCGTGTATGTCCCAGACCCCCAGAGCCAGAATCCTGCCAAACGCTACTATTCATGTCAGTAAATGTGACATTAACAACACTGGACAGTTTTCACTCTCCCCTGTCTCCAGAGGAGCGGCCAAAATATAACATTAGAAGACCACATCAGAAAATAATATTAAAATACATGCTTACTACTATAATTATATTTATTTTAAGGGTCCTGTGCAGCTCCAAAAAAGGTAAAATTGCATATGGTTTAGAGAACAGTAGAGCTGGATGAATCTCCCAGGAACTGTGCTTTCCTGGGTTCATCTGCAGCAGATAGTTTTTAGCCATGCTGCTTCTGTCCTCATTTAGCATTGGTGTGTTATACACATATATTTCCATAAAATCAGTCACTGTAACATTTTTGCATGAAGAGGCCAACAGACCAATGGTATTTCTCAGGAACAAAAACTAAACCCCTTTTAGTCCCCTTCAGTTACTTTTGCAGTCCACGGAGCAGAATCATGATGGAGAAGGTCCTGCTTGGTGTCTTGTATGTCTCAGGTCAGTAAATTTTATTTTCAACCTCTAGCAGTGCTTATTGTTATGATGTGTCCACCTCACATGGTCATAATTTTGTCATAGGCTGGCTCATCCTCTGTAAGTGCCGTCAGTACCACTTTGTCAGTCAACCTTTGACTTTGACTGCTGATTACTGCAGTACTGAATACACAGAACTGGCTGTTACTGAAGACATGAATGAAATGAACCAACTTAAAAAGAAAGTTTCATCTGCTGGTTACAAGTCTGCAGTCTGGATTAATCTGTACACCCATATCCGCTATAAAAATTACTACAGAGAGGACGACTTCATCAAGGAAGACCAGAAAATAGAAAAGGCACCTTTCTTTGTTCCTTTTTTCTGTCAAAGCATTTCATTGAATGGAGTAAGGCGGAATAACAATTGCTCAGTGGAACATCCATTCATCTGTTATAATGGTGAGCATGCACAAAAAGAGTCATGTTATTGTCATAAAGTGTTTTTGGTTTTAAATTCCATGTAACTAATCTTGAACCATTTGTCCACAATTCTCTCTGCAGGTACAAACCCCCTGGGTCCTGAATATGTTTTTGTGAATGAAAGCATGGACTTTTTCAGAGCTTTGAAGTATTGCAGAGAGAATTTCACCGAACTAACTCGCACATGGAACAAAGACGTGCAGTCATTGTTGCCCAATGGAACTGAAGCATGGGTTGACAGGATTGGACTTGTGCACAATCACTGGAGTACTAGTTTTGGATACTGGGATGATTTTCCGCAGACATTTGATTCAGAATACGAGTTGTGTGGTGTTGCAGATTTGCAGAGATTAGGAAAATGGAGGTTACTTCCCTGTGAAACAAAGCTACCATTTGCTTGCTACAGTAACCTGCAAAGCAATGATGTAGAAAAGGAAGTTAAACAAAAAGGTACTTATTTATATTTTCATGATCCTAAATCAATACATCTGCAGACCTTTAGGTCTTTAGATATTTTCTTTTTCATTAGCTCTTTTCTTTCTCAGTAATAAACCTGAAGTTGAAAATAGACGGCGCCTCCCTGAATGTGAATGACTCAGCTGTGAAAGCAGACCTTTTGAAAAAGGCAAGTCTCAAAAATCCAACCTTAGATTTCCATTTTATGACCTTTGGCGGGTTTTTTTTTAGGTTTAGTAGCTATGATTTTCCATTGTATACAATTTAAAGAAGTGTTACATTATTAGGCGGTTCAGTGTAAACCTGAACATTTCACAAAACAGAATAGTTCTCAGCAATGTGTTCAACTCTTTTTTTTTTTTTACAATTTTTACATTTACATTTTACAATTTCAGAATTAACTAATTTAACTATATTTTGGTCTTTTGGATCAGACATATTGACTATTTGTTCTCATTCAACATTTTAGTGAATCAGTTTTTATATTTTAAATGTGCCATTTGCTGCCCAGGCAGTGTTAGAAAACAGTTCTCAAGTAAAAGTCCTGCTGTGTACATCTGTGTATATGTGAATACTAGCGTGGACTGTGGACCGTGTCTATTATGTCAAACACAAAATGGTAAGAACACGTTACAGTATGTTCTGAGGTGTATGTATGTCATTCCCATTAGTTTCATTTAAAGAACTGACTAAGTATGTACTACTCAGCTTGAATAGTCAGACGGCAAGAAAAACGTCTGAGTGTGATGCAAAAATTTGCTTCTTAAATAACCCACAACACCATGTGAAGCTCTTCAAATTAAGCTCAGCTTCTTGGTTTTCATCAAAGCTTACTGGTTTCAATATATGAGATCACCTGTTCTTGTGAGTTATTCAAAGGATCAGGTTACACAGGGAAAATATGCAGATAGTTTTTAATAAAATTACATGTTATTCTATTTTTTTTCACATGGGCTTTTGCTCTAATCTACATGCCCTCTGACCTTTGTAGTTCTCAGAGTACTTATTCCTAGAAATGCAGTTTTAAAGTATCTACTGTTTATATCTTCCAGCTGCAGGACAAACTGAATGAGACTGGAGTGAATGGAGTCACTCTGAAGTGGAGAGAGCAGCCTGATGGAGAAGTCTTCCACAAAGAAGGGAGAAATTCCCAGAAGGAAGAAAAAAAAAACTGAATTGTGAAATTGAAAACCTACCTTTACATCTGCTTATCTTCAACACATAGTGGTTGTTTAGTGTTTCTGAAATGTATTTCTAAATTGTCATTTAGTACAGCTTTAGTGTTTGCAGTTATTAATGATACTCCCAGACATCTAAAACGTGTCATCTCTTAGTGACTTAAGTGACTTCATTTGCATAATTTCCACTTTTACTAATATTTTACAGAAATATTACACTACTATATTATTACAGACGTATAGCTTCCATTTGTGTGTTTTGCATGGACATTCACATATGAGGCAAACATTTAGATTCATGCAAACATTCACTATTCAGCAAGTTCAACCAGTCAATCAAAGAAAACGTGCTTAGCAAAGAACGTGAAGGTTTTTGATGGGAGGCAAAACATAGATACTGGGTTTTCTGTATCCCTCTCAACATTTGATATTTAATATTGTTATACAGAAATGAGTTTTAAGCTTTAAGCTTCTGTAGCCTGGGAAATGGTTAGCCACACAGGACACAATTACTGGGGTTCTTAATGTGCAGTTTTATTGTCAATGACGACTGAATAAACAAAAAAAAAAATGTCCTTTGACCTTTACTTTTGTCAAACAGCGGCCATATGGACTTGTACTGAACATCGACAGCACGAGAGGTAACGTGGCAAAGTAACAGAATAACCGATTAAACAAAGATGCGCCAATACAATACGAGGAATAAAAGAAATGAAATGAAATACAAAACACAAAAATACGGCAGTGGCCTCTGTCTGTGCAGAACAAAATACAAAGAACTAAATCACACAAGGCTCCTTTAAAAAAATGTGGAAGTGTTACATACATTTTTATAAACACTTACATTCCACAGAAATCTCAGCTCACTTGCAATACTGGAGCACACAGACGATCTCGCAACTTATCCCTTGCATGGAGAAAATGGCCGCTCCATGCTGCACATACAGGTCCTTTGCATCATACATTTAAGAAATACATCATCTTGTTAAAATACTGACGTTTTGCCACTGCACTACAATTATAACAATATGTTTCAATGAGTTATGTGCATATTTAACAATTCCTTACCAACAATTTAACTCCTTCACAACATTCCTGTTCCACATCCACAACAAAAAGAAAAGTAAACAGGAAGTCCCAAGATGCATTTCTTGTTAAGTGTTTTTTTGGAAAACTGCAGTTAACCCTTAAGCACTGCCCCCCCCCCCAGTGACCACAATATGCAACTACACAAACCTATAAAATTAACAGCTTCAAGTGCACACAACATGCAGATAACCAAAGAAATAGCACAAGCAATAACATTAAATTACCCAATAACATTCTTGTCTTACCATACATGGAAACAAAGAAACAACATTTTAAGACCCCTTTTTGAACCTTAAATGGATATTTGGTTAACTGAAATCGAAAATATTATTATTAATTTACCACTCGGCTACACTTCTTTGACTATTTTTTGTTTCACATGTTAAGCAACCTTTCACATATTGCTTTTTTCTGTCTTTTCTGGTAAAGATATGTTCTATCTATCTGAATTGTAAAAGAATCAAAAGGAAGAATTTGTGTATGTTTGTGTGCGGGTAGTTTGATGTTTAGTTTGAATGTGATGGTAAGTCCCCTGCTTATTATGTTTAGTTCCTACTTCCTTTTGCAGTTAACCACCAAGAATAAATATAAAACCTGTACTGTATGTGTGATCTAGATCTCCTTTCAATAGCAAGGCAGCTATTTCCATAGATGAAAATTAAGTTACTTGAATGCTGTGATGCACATAAATGTCAGGAATCTCTTGAAAATGTTTCAAACTGAACAGACACAAAACAGAAACATTTGTTGTTGGTCTAAAAAGTCAAAATGTGTTTAGATTCATCATTGCTGGCCAGGATCCACTGATTTATCAGTTTGCAAATAAAAGGCTAGTTATAAACACATTATTTAAACTAGTAAATGACATGCACTTGCTCACCAAAGACATTGACTTCTTTAAACGGTACACTGATGGAATGCTCTAATTAGACTGTGTGTATTAGGGCTTGGAAAGTTTGGCAGGTCAGGCTCTGGTGTGGTCGCCATGAGATTTGTCACTCATCATCAGAAACCTCAGTATGAGATGGATAACATTTGATTTTGTTTACTAAAGATTCTTATGCTGGTCTGAAACTATTTAAATATATTAACAGGCTTTGACTTTGGATTACAGACTGTGGTGGTAGGTTGAATAATAAGTTTAATGTGAGAGTGTTGGCCAACAGCCTGTAGGTCTGATAGCAATACTCTATGCAGCTTCTTCATGACAGCCATGGTAGGAAAAGAGGTGGGTGAAAACAGATCCAACAACATGGAGCTGAGTGAGCAGAAAATGTATGAGAGGAGTAATAGGGAGGGAAATTAATGGCAGCTGGTGGCGAGTGGAGATTGGAAGGTTTGTGAAAAGAAGAGAAACAAGCAGAAGAAGGCAAGCCTGGAAGTCTCAGAGAGTAAGGTGCGGTGAGGTGAAGAAGTCTAAGTCTATTCCCTTCATGTGGTGGTGAAGTTTGAAGGTGAAGGTGAAGTAAAGAAAAAGGGATCTGCTAAAACTCACAAAGATAATAAGAGTAAGACATAAAGTATTCTGGGGTGTTAGGGGATGGCGACTTGAGGACTGGGTGTATCATGAGCTACCTCTGTTGATTTCCCTCCTCTACACTGACAGTATACTGCTTATACTAACTTCATACTAGACAGTGTAACATTGTTATAGAGGTTGGATTTAGTGAATGAATCTAAGCACCATAAGTTTAAATGCAAATTCATCTACTAGACATCATAGGTTTCATCACAGACAATGATTAGATGGCCTATAGAGAGGAGGTAATGGTACTGTACAAGCAGTGCCTGGAAAATAACCTGTCTCTCAACGTCAGCAAGACAAGAGAAAATATAGAAATGATAGTCAACGGTCACATTTCTATTTAAGATTTATTTATCTATTTATAATAGTGTGTATATATATATTTATATATACTTAGTCTGTTAACATTTTTTACAAAATGTTTAACTTCATAAATATTTTATTTTTTACTATATTTTTTACTGTACTATACTGCTGAGTGATTTGGCTTCTGCTCGTCAAGTACATTTCATTGCAATGTTGACCCTGTGCTAACTTACATATGACAAATAAAACTGAAACTGAAGCTGAACTGAACTTGTTGGAACCCACCACTGACCATGAGCACCACAACCAACACAGTGCTTTACTATCAATCCATCACAGTACAACAACCGTACCTTTATCTACTGCACAAAACTTCCCAGTATTTTCATGAAACATTTAAATAAAACAAAGTAGGTATACCTTAGTTTGTTTTGCAGCATGTTTCACAATATGAAAAGACATAATGATGACCTTCCATGCAATCTTTAAATCTGCAGTTGATCAAGCATCACTGATAAGTCCGTACCTTTAAATGTTATCTCTCTTCTTCCTCTCCGCTTCTGTCTTTCTTATATCTTTCTCCATCTCTGAGTGCAGTTGTCACACTCTTTTCTCTCTCTGGGAAATACCTCCAAGGACTAGCAAACACAGTCAGCAACAGAGTGAACACAAACAGATTGTGTGTTTGCTGGTGTTAGGTAGAAACATTGTATTTGAAGTTACCTGCCTTAAAAAATCTTAGGAGTAAAAAAGTGTTACTCTCGTTATGCTTGCTCATCTTCAGTAGTGCTAGATAGAAGAGGAAGTACTGTCACCACAACTTACAGATACCTGTATTCAGTGTGGATTATTTTAACCCCCGGGTAAAAATGCTATAAATGATATAATTGAATAAGGAACATTTGAAACTTCAGTACAAGAGAGACAAATGTTATTTAGCTTCTTTCAATGACTATCTGGCTAAAAATGATGAAAATTTCGTTCACAAATGACAGCAAGTCATTTTGAGCCACAAACAACATCCCTGTCCTTTATTTATCCAGCTAAAAAGTCTCATTGACAATTAAAAAAAAGTATTTTTTTAAGAGATATGGCCAAGACACCATCAAAAACATCACCGTTCTATAAAGATATTTTAAGTGGCCGAAAAAAATGATTAATTATCATGTAGGTACAAAAATGCAGACTTACAAAAACAGGTATATTCTTTATTTAATATATATCTAACCTATAAATCATCTTCACTGCACTCTATTCACCAATATAAGCAAAGCCATTACACAATAAAAATACACAGAAACATAGGAGAATGCTTTTTTTGGCAGACGATCGCTTTTTTGCACAGGACTTTTCTCCAGAATGTGACTTCTTGGAAATTCTGCCAGGACTGGCTCCATGAAGGACGTGAAGGAGGCAGTAATACAACACAGATGGATGTGAGCTGCCGTTAAACACCAGAGAAGAAGAAGAAGCCGGTAGTGACGCGAAAATGGCGTCCTCCGCTGCCCGGCTGACTACACGCTGGTTAACAGCATCAGTTTCTTCTGGATATCGTAGCGGCCGTTTTCTCATTATTTCATCCGGGAATGGAGGAGTTTGTCCAGCGAACATATCACAGACACACCGGGCAGGGACAGCGGTTAGCCTGAGCTCTTGGACACGCGGAAATGCCGTGACATTGAGAGAACTGACAGGTGGGATAAGTTAGCTAAGTGTCGCAAAACCTGTTTTATATCAGCACGTATTCTAAATGCGATATCCAGCAGCCTGTCTGAAGGTCCAGTTAACAGCTTTGTGATGCTGAGAGAGTGAGCGACATTGAAATGCTGCCGTAGTTCTGCACAGTTCGTTAGCCTTCCTGTGAGAACCAGTAGCAGTCAGTGCAGTGTGAATGCACCAGTGACACTCTGCACCCATACACACCTTCCTACGGATCAGACCGCCTGTATGGCAGCATCACTTAGTTCTCCATCCCCGTGTTTAGAATAAATGGTGACGGTTCATTTTTAAATGTGCTTCACCAGGACTAGATACTCCCAGGACAACGTTACTAATACCAAGTAGCAACTTCACTTTATCATTGGATGAACTCGACAAAAGTTTGAACTTCTCTCTTAGGGATTCCTCTGTGTTGACATAATGGCAGGATATTGTCTGTGTATTTATCAGCAGCACCTTCAGGCTGCAGATCCTGTGTTTAATGACATCTCTGGGCTGGTTCCAGATCTGCTGACCACTGATCTCACTGTGTTGTTAGACAAAGCCTTTGCTTTGTCACGTGGTATGCTGTCATGCTGGTAGCTCCTGTTAGAAGACGGTCGGATGCGCATGCTTAGCAGCAACACTTGCAGATATTCTTCTCATTTAACTTAACATCTTGTCTACGTTCTTTAATCTGGACATTAACTGATGACCTGTATTTGAACAGTTTTACACTTCACACATTTAATGAATAAACAGATGTTCCTACAAAGTGGTCAGTAAGTCAAGAAGGCTGTATCTAATTTGACAAACAAATATATAATAATAGCTGCAGTGACTACCAAATATACTCAGTCAAAGGAAATTAATGGTCAAAAGTTTCAATAATTAAATAATTACTTAATTAAAATTTTTTAACAACTTAGGACTACATGTACAAAAAATAGTCAATTAGAAGTATTAATTTTAGCTGTAGCAAAATAAACTATACAGTTATACACTGTATTAGTTCTCCTCTTGGATGTAAACCTAAAATTAAAAAAAACAAATTACTGCGTTTATGTTCAGTTTTAAAGTCTGATTATACACACACACACACACACACACACACACACACACACACACACACACACACACACACATAGTGGTTCACACACATTTAGAAAACTCCTCAGAGATATTTGTAAAAAAAAAAAAAATCTACACCTCTAATGTCACCATGTTATCCTCTTCCTCTGCAGGGGTGAGATGTCCCCATGGGATTAGCTGCTGCTCTTTCCACTCCAGCAGCAGACTAGCAAACAAGCAGGACTTGTATGAAGTCCTGGGCATCTCCCGCACTGCCTCACAGAAGGAGATCAAGAAGGCTTACTACCAGGTCTCTTAACATGGTCTTGTTAGACTTCTTATATGTTTCATTCCAGTAAAATGAGTAAAACATGCAGTTTTCTTTTGCCTTGAATGCAAGCTTTTACTTTTCATTTGTCCAGCTGGCAAAGAAGTACCACCCAGACACCAACCCAAATGACCCAGAGGCTAAAGAGAAGTTTGCAAAGCTAGCTGAAGCATATGAGGTAAAAAAAACCAAAAAAAAAAACCTCAAAGCAAAACAGTTATACAAATACAAACATCCAACGTAAGTTCATTCCAGAAGCACATTTAGCCTGATATTTATCTGCTCTCTTGCTTCTGTGTGCAGGTGCTGAGTGACGAGCTGAAGAGGAAGCAGTATGACACGTACGGCGCATCGGGCTTTGACCCGAACCGTGCTGGTGCTGGCCAGCAGCAGTACTACAGGGCTGGGGGCGCCACTATAGATCCCGAGGAGCTCTTCAGGAAGATCTTTGGAGAGTTTACAGGAGGCATGGGCTTCGGAAACATCAACAGCATGTTTGAAGAAAGGCCAGAAGTAAGAGGTCGCTGACAACACCATAGCATCGATCTTTTTAGATATGTGATGTTAATTTGATGTGTTTAGTTAAGATTCAGTTTAACATACAGATGTGAGAATTGAACACTGGTTTTTAAATGTTCCCGTCTTTTCCTAGTTTGTGATGGAGCTTACGTTTTCGGAGGCGGCAAAGGGCGTGAATAAGGAGCTGAATGTGAACATTGACGACACGTGCCAGAGGTGTGACGGGAGGGGCAATGAGCCGGGGACTAAGGTGTCTCACTGTCACTACTGCAACGGCACAGGGATGGTGAGTTTCCGACCGACGCTCGGCAGCAGGCTCCTCTCAGCACCTGGCTGCACTCGTCAGCTTGTCTGTGTCGCCCCTTGCAGGAGTCGATCAACACAGGACCCTTCATGATGCACTCAACGTGCCGGCGCTGTGGTGGGAAAGGATCCATCATAAACACGCCCTGCGCCCTGTGCAGAGGTTCAGGCCAGACTAAGAAGAGGCAGACGGTCACTGTGCCCGTACCTGCCGGTAGGTTTCCATCCTGGGTTCTCAAATCCATCAATGTTTGTAATGCGAGAGTTTACCTCTAGTGTTTGTAGCTACTGCTGCTTAAAACGAATAACCTCTGAAGATTGCGTTTAATAATCGGT
Source organism: Perissodus microlepis (assembly GCF_051167445.1). Classification (NCBI taxonomy): domain Eukaryota; kingdom Metazoa; phylum Chordata; class Actinopteri; order Cichliformes; family Cichlidae; genus Perissodus; species Perissodus microlepis. The sequence goes on along the minus strand of NC_140466.1, from coordinate 31,074,182 downwards.
TTTAAAATAGACAACTGCATATATTCCAGGAGTGGACAATGGTCAGACGGTGCAAATGTCAGTAGGAACTAAAGAAATCCTCATTACATTCAGAGTAAGTTTTGGTCTCTCAAATTCACTTACTTATTTTACTTGTGAGAGAGCAGTGCAGAGGTGTGATGCATCGTGTTTGATCTGTGCAGGTTCAGAGGAGCCCGGTGTTCAGACGTAATGGAGTAGACATCCACTCTGATGCCTTCATCTCAATAGCACAAGCCATCCTGGGAGGCACAGCCACCACACAGGGCCTCTATGAAACCATCAGTATTGTGGTGAGTGTGTGTCGACAGTAATATTCAGAAGGCCAGTCATTTTCAATTATCCTAGTGGGTCACCATGATACTGCAGTTGGGCCACAGGAATAACAGAAATTCAGTTTGAAATTCTTTACACATGTACGGTTACATATGTGTAGAATTTTACTTGTTTGTAAACAAAGTGAGTAATAGGAGGTGCTCCGTGTGTGATAATACTCTAAATTTACTGCTCTTGTATTGAGGTTTGTGTCCCAGTGGCAGTTGTTACACGTTGGCCTAAACACTTAGCATATGATTGTGTAGCTTTAGCAGGTTACAGTCAACAGCCTGCAAATTTTAATGTTTTTGAATAAAGATTTCATGGAAAAGCTCAAGAAAATTTCTCTTCTGTTTGATTAGAGTGAAGATTTCAGATTGGGTGAGCCCCATGGGGCTTTCTGGTCTTTAAGGGGGGCACAGCACTCTTGACTTTGAGAATCTCTGCTTAAGCTAATAAAATGTGTTTTTAGGTAACCTCAATGCGCAAGTGTTTGATATTTATAGTTTGTCTATTGTGTTTTTTTTCTTTTTATTTCTGCAAATTATTAAAGAGTGTAAAGTTTTAATAAAGAGCGGTGCCTGTAGTATTTCTAGCTGCCTCTCTCAGATGCCTCACAAGGAGTTTCACTGGAGGAAACCTCTATTTCAAAATGTGTTGGTCGTGTTTTCAGATTCCTGCCGGCTGCCAGGCTGATCAGATCATCAGGCTGCAGGGGAAAGGCATTCGGAGGATAAACAGCTACAGCTACGGAGATCATTATGTTCACATTAAGATCAAAGTGCCCAAGTAAGTTAGTCTGATTGTCCTACAACCAGACATTTTTTGGCAGAATTTTTAATTATTATTCAATTGTTATTACAGAAACATGATAATGTGACTGTAACATTTGAATTTTTAAAAAAGTGTAACTTTATTTAGACCCACAAAACTTTTTAAATAATGCAGTATCAATAAATTTGTATAAAGGGGCTATAAGAGATTTATGTATATTTTTATTTATGCATGTTTTGTTGTTACATCTTATAAGATATAAGATAATTTTCTGAGATAAATTGATAATAATCACATGATTCTTTTCACTTTCCTGCAGGAAGTTGACTCGGAGGCAGCGCTCTCTTCTGCTGAGTTATGCAGAGGAAGAGACGGAGGTTCAGGGGACTGTCAGTGGCGTCAGTCCTTCAGGAGGTCAGAACTAAAGCTCAGCTCCATCATAGAGTCAAAGCATGATTTCATAATAATGCGCACATCCATAGAGATAGGTAGTCCAGCCCTTCTGCACTCACCTGATGAAGTGCATGTTTTTGTCCAGGAGGGGGCAGCAGCACTTCAGCCACCAGCACGAAGTCAACCGCATCAGAGGAGGGACAGGATAAGCAGAAGGAGAAAGAGGAGGAGGGAGGCTTCTTCTCCAAACTAAAGAAAATGTTTAGCTGACACTGAGACTGCAGGTTGGAGCTTTAAGTATCTCCTACCATCCCTGATAGAGAGCTAAATGTTGAAACCATAGATATTTATTAACCAGTCTTAATCTGCAGTGTGGCTATAGTTTGTCGTAACCACTTTTTTAAAAATTTTCAGGTAAAAAAAGAAGCAACCAAAACAATAGTGTAAAGGAAGATGAAAGAATCTCCACGCCGTCTCCTCTTGCTTTAAAAATCCAGCCAGGAGTAGAAGGAAGAGAGAAGCACAGTGGCATTTGTGTTGACACAGTCACACATTGTTGAACTTGGAGTTGGAGAACGAGTCAGGGCCACCCACATGAGGAAATTTAACCACAAGCACAGACAGGTGCTCGGCGGAGAATTTCTTGATGTGCTCACAAATAAACCAGAAAGTGATTTTTGCTTATTTTTCTGTTACCTCTCATCCCTCCTTATTGTCTTTGAAGCTGCTCGATGAGGCAGCGCTCCACAGACAGTAGTTCTGTCAAATTGTGTAAGACAACCAGACAACCTTTGAATGTAAATGTGTTACAAGTAAAAACATGTTAAAAGGATTGCAACTGGATAAAGATTGACATGGATTTTTCACATTGGAATTATGTCATGACCTACGTGATGCTATATGACAGCTAAAAGGTTCCCATCAACTTCCAATGTCCTTAAAAATGAAGCATGGCTGTAAATTCTTGGTAAAGCAAAGTCTGAAGTTTGACTCTAGTTATATTGAAATTTTAGGCAGTGTAATAAAAGGAAATGCAGCTATTGCAACTGCAGTAAGCCGGTGATCAGCAGATGATTGCAAGACTGGCTGAGGTGAAAACATTCACTTCAATCAGTGTTACACCCAGACTTTCCACTACATTTCCATATAATTTCCATACACTGATATAATCTGAGAACAGGTTTAAATTGATATACATTGACCTGTTAAAGAGATTTCCTGCAACTTAACTTTTCATTTCTGATTTGTTCTATTAAATAAAAATAAACTTTTACAATTTGCTGATACTTAAAAAATATAATCGTGTGTTTTATCTGTATTGTCTCAGAATTTAATCCCTATTTTTGTCTCATTTAATGTAAAAATTTTTGGTGGGGTTTGTTCATTTTGTATTTACATGCTGTCACATTGACAAGATATTAAATATTCTTGAATCAAAATTCTAAGAATATTTTTCAGATGTTTAGCAAGAAACAAATGTGAACCAGGCCTAACCGAAGGCCTAATTAAGTTATGCTCTCATCCTGGTCAGTTGTGCCTGTGCGTGGCAACAACACTAATTTAAATAAAGATTCAATGTTGGAAAATGTTTTTCTTTCTTTTTGAAATTTAAATGTTGAGATTGTAGTACCCTGAAACAGCAGCAGATGGCAGCGGCAATGGGTAAGTAAATGAAGAAATGCTCTCACAGCAACGCTGAAAGATCTGCTTTGACACAGGCGCGCTCAGCTTTGTTTGATGTGTTCAGCCACCCACTTCATAACCACGGGCAGTGTCTGAACAGAAGCTTTTGTGAGGGTCATCAGGGACGTTGGCTTCAGACAGGGGCTTTCCAGCTGTTTTCGGTCTCAGTGGTCAGTCCTCACAAACAGGACTGGTGGTGGTGGTGCCTTCCCAGTTAAATGTATGATATAATATGAAGTCACAGATACATGCAGGACAAGCTGGTGAGTGTGTTCTGCATACATCCATGTGATAGCATACTTTTGTGCGGGTAAATATCCAGCTTATAGATGCATGGATTTAAATGCTTACCAAAGCAGCTTGCTATAATGATAAATGAATGTTTAAAAGATGGTACAAAGGACAAGGGTGAAAATAATTTTGAAAAATGATTTAATTCCAAGTCTTTTTTTTTCTTCTGAGTTTGTTCCAAAGTTAAAGGGCACTGATGTCAAAAGCAGATTTTCTTTTTAATCAAGAAGGGCTTCAATTGAGGTTCAAAGGCTGCACGCTGACTTATGTGGTCAGACCCAGACGCGCTTTAAAAGAATCTTCAAATCTAATATAAAACCAAAAGGCAGCTATTAGATAGGATTACAGTGATGTTCTGTGTGCTAAAACCAATCAGGTGCTGCATCCTGAGCTTGTTGGAGTCAGTAGATCATATCATAAAGGGCAATTTGTTCTACAGAACATGTTACACAACTTCTCTTTTCACATACATTGATTGATTCAGTTTAACTATCAAACCTCGTGTACTGAAGCAAGACTGTTGGATCCTACTGTTGCAACTGGTTGACAAAACTCTGAGATCTTTATTGATTCCCCAAAATCTGATTCCTTGTGTCTTAATCAGTGTTGGTCAAGTTACTTGAAAAAAGTAATCAGTAGCTAATTACTTCCCCAAAAAAGTAATCCCGTTACTTTACTGATTACTTATTTTCAAAAGTAATTAATTACTTAGTTACTTAATTACTTAGTTACTTTTTAAAAACACGATTTACAACCTGAATAGGTGATAAAGCGATAGATCTTTCAGCCCAATTCTACTTTTTCTACATAATCCATCATACAAAATGTAATCAAATGGAAAAGTCCCTTTTTAAAACTTGTTTTATTAGTTTTAATCTTTTAACTTTATGCATCAAGCAAAAATTTAATTATATGCAACATTCTCTGACTGGAAGAAATTAGTTTAATATTTAAACCTATTTTCTGCACATTCCAGCACATAAAATATTTTTTTGTGTGTTTACACTCACTCTTTCAAATAGATGCAAGTGAAACACAGCAGAAAATAAATAAAATCAAAGACTAGCGGTCCTGTTGCTCTATTTTCACCTGTAAAGCAGGAGTAGGGTAGGCGGAGGTTTACCCTGGTGCAGGTGTGGGGCAGCGGTCAGTGGAAGAATCCGCGAGTTTCTCTGTGAGTTTCCCATTACGTGGTAGCGCACTCGGTGCTTACTTGGAAGTTTAGGGGTTTTTTTCGCTGTAAAAAGAAGTTTTCTTTGCACGCACAACAGACGCTAATGTTTTTGTCACTTTTTATGGAATCAAACTCAAAGTAAGGTCAGTACTTCCACGCTTTAAACGCTGCACGCTCATACTCTCTCCCACACTCGATATATGATCCACTGTTGATCTGCACACAGCTGTTGTCACGAACGTCGCACTCGCTTACGTCACTGTCATGAGACATTCTCGCAAAAAAATCACGGTTTTAGTAACGCAGTAACGCAGCGTTCCTACAGGAAAGTAACGGTAATCTAATTACCGTTTTTGCAATAGTAATCCCTTACTTTACTCGTTACTTGAAAAAAGTAATCGGATTACAGTAACCCATCTCTGGTCTTAATGCCTTTTGGGAAATGCTTTTGGGGCTCTTTTCATAATATCTAGATACCTGCAAACCTATGCACACCATCCCAAAAGGTTGATTCTGTTCATCTGAACATAGCATTTTCAGTGGGAGAAACGTTTCATCGCTCATCCAAGTGACTTCTTCAGTCCAGATGAACAGAATCAGCCTTTTGGCATTTACTTACCCAGATGATTGAGCATGCATCAAGACATATATACATCATGTATTCAGGGGCCTGGCTAGATTTTGTTGAAATAAAACTTGAGTTAATTAAGTTAATCTACCCAGTGTGTGTATGTATTGTGCATTGATAAGCCACAACATCAAAATCAACCAGCTTAATGTTGTTTAGGATGCCCTCGTTTCCCCAGTACATGATGTTCACTCGCTGAGTTTATAAATTTTTGAAAGATGATTGTGGCCAGAGTGTCAAAAGCTTTAATATTTATGAAAAATCTTGAAGCCTTGAAACCATTTATAGTTTGATGCAGAGATTTCAGGACAAGCCTTTAAAGAAAGCCATGAGCGTGGTAAAAAGGTAAGTGCTCTAGAAAAAGGTAAGTGCATGCAACATTTGTGTAAGCATTGAGCTTCCTCCTTCCCTTTAAAGGGATTTTTAAGAGCTTGTAATTTACCACCGTTCCCAGTAATTATGATGTCATTACAACTGTAAATAAACCCTGGCTCACTCATTTGCAGCATGTTGCAATAAATCGGTTGCTCTATTCCGTCTTACTCATCTTTCTTGAGGGAGAAAAAATCTCTTCCTCCTTTACCCTCTGCTGATTTTTCTTTCTTTTCTTCTGTCTATAGATTAGACATGAATACGAAATAAATATAAGCTAACCTATGTTTGTATAACCTAAAACTAACCTAAGATACAGAACACAATAAGCACTCCTCAAACTATACAGAAAATGCTCATAAGTTTAAAAAATAGTTTGAAATTATGCCTATATTTCAAATATGTGTCATATTGAGTTAAAGGAGGACTGTAGTGTTTTTACGTTCAGGTGTTGTTCTGCAACATAACTATTAATAATTTTTATTTTCACTGGCATCAGAAAACATTTTAAAAATGAAAGAAAACACTGACAGACAAATATAATATTACTTTGTACTAATATGTACTTAATATCTATAAAATAAATATGACATTAAGCTCTTTTAAACCGTTATACACATTTCATTGCTTATTTAAATGAATGGATGTTTTTTTCTTAAGAAATAAATAGCCTGTGACATTTTTCAGGCTTTCAAAATGAAGATTTGCGCCAAGCTCCAAACAAGTTCCCAAAAGGCTGACAGTTAGTGGACACAAAGCTTTCACTCAGCCGCTTGGTATTCAGATCCACAGCTATATATTATGTTGAATGTTGAATAGCAACATGCAGACAACAAAGCCCTTTACAACACGGTTAAGTGACAGATTTTGTCCCATACAGCCAGACTTCACAAAAGTCAGTAAAAGGTAATTAAATGTTGGACAGAGTTACCAAATTACAGACATTATTTGACCTTGTCTAGAGTCCATCGAAAAAAGCCAAAAGCTATACAACCTTTCAGCTATACAAACAGATAAAAGCTCCAGTCTGCCAATCATGTATGACTGACATGTGGCTGCTGGGAGTAAATGAGAAAAGTAAAAATGCATCACAGGGAGTCTTAATTGACTTCTTCCCTCTAGCATTGCAGTAAAAAACACCTTCACATCTTCTCACGAGGCAATACAAAAAGGTCAAAAGCAGAGTGCGGTGGGTAATTGGAGTTTTAGGGTCCTCTTATGCTGCTATTTGCAGGCTGATGGGTAATTATATTTACAACACAACAATGCTGACTGTGTGTGGGCATGAAGATGGTGACTGCGTGCACATTAATGCTGCCTATTTATAATAAGAAAACCCTGTCTGGATTAGACGGCATAAATGTATACGAGAGTTTACCTCCCAGCTGGTGACATTTTGTGAGATTTAGTGCGCGCCTTGCCTGGAAGCGACCCATCCTAACCCTGGTTTACCAGGATTATGGTGCTGCTGGTCTGTCCACTGGGAAGTGGGTTTTGTTTTATGTGGAGCGGATTAAGGTGGGGATTTGTGTATTTTCTTCCTAGCTGGTTCACTCAAGCTTGAAGATGACCCTCCAGGTTATAGATGCATGGAGCCAGCTCCTTGTCGCTGGAAGAAAGTAAGGTATAGTGTATAGCAGGTGGATGGTGCTTGCTGAATAGATAAACAGCATTACATCCTTCAAACCCCACTTTGACTTTCTAACATGGAAGTAAGTTGGATTTTCCACATGTGTTTAGCATTTTTAACCTTTTAGCGCACTAGCTTGTGACCCACTGAGTCTGGGTTTGTGTCTTCTCCTAGTTTTCAAAACCTGTCACAAACCCCTAAATGGTGTTTGGACTGGTTCTTACTGCTTTTCTACTCTACTTGATCACTCAAAGTGCTTTATACAACACGTCACAATAACTTTTTTTGGGTGTAGAGCTTTCTATTTAACATTCGCACACCAATAAAAACAACTGTGGGTTCATTGCTTTGCCCAACGATACTTTGGATCGAACCATCAACCTTCCAAAGTGGACATGGCCTGCGCTACCTCCTGAGCAAATAGCCATCCCTATAAACCATTTGACAACCACCAGTCACTTGGAAAAGCGTGAATTTCACAAATAGTTGCAAGTCATTCCTGGAGGTGTCCACAAAGAGATATGTAGTGCTGTATCAAAAACCTCCTAGTGACAGCAGCTTTCTGTAGTGATGAAATATGCAAAGCAGTTCAGATGCAGTGGTGACCAAAGTTATGAGTTACTCACAAATGTCTGACTTATGATGGATTTTAAGGCTTCAGAATGCCACGTGCTGTATTTTTGTACATATGTTATGCTTTTGCACTATCTCGGCGCACAGGCCAACTGCAGAGCAACATGAGCAGCGCTGTGAGGCATCTCTGTAATGCACAAGGACGCTTCATTTCGATGGATGATTGTGTATATGGAACTTGAACCTGGTTATGCTCAGCACCAAAAGACCTCACTGCCATTCTTCTGCCATATTAAGGCCTGACCTCTCCCTCCTTATTTGTTGTAATTCTCTGTATAAAAGTGGCAGCTCCTAAATTCTGCCAAAGTCCAGGATCTGGCTTATGACACGACTCATCAGCATGCTTTTGGATTGCAAAAGCAGCAGCGAGAGTGAGTAATCCAAATCAGATTAGTCACTGATTCATAATAACCGCCTCCAAACTCCAATTTTGTTTTGTTTTCAGACCGGGAGATATTGGCATTAAGGGACTGGAGTCCATAATCACCAGGGATGGATCTACACCAAGTAGTGGGCCAACTCAAAGATATTTCATCACTGTTTCAGTAACAATCATTCTCTGGGAGTGCATATGTGCGTAAATATGCGCATGTGTGCAAGCGTGTGGAAGCTAAAGGGTAACTTTGGTTCCAGCCTGTTTCCCATTTCCCCCTCAATCAGAGGAACCTCTCATCCAATTTCACCCTCCCTTTCCTTCCACCCCCATACTCAGCTAATTAGGGTTCCAGATCACTACCACATGTGTGTGTGTCTACGCCTGCGCACGCATGTATATTTATGTCCATCTCAAGGGGTCAAGGAGATGTTCCTTACCTCTCCAACTACTAAAAGGGTGACTCCAGATTTAGTATCAGATTACCAGATTGCCAAATGTTTTCCATATGGTCTTTCCATATCAGTCCAAACCTGGCCCCGGTCCTCCCGCTCTCACCCAACTCCAGCAGCACGGTGACATATAGCACACAAATGGATGACCTCATGACTGGTAATGTTTTTCAGAGATTTGTCTCAGATTTGTAATGATGACTGAGCAGCCTGTTTGCTTTCAACCCAACTACCAATTTGCCTGAATGAAAAATAACACACATTTTGAGGTTTTTGGTTGATTTACATTCTTGCTGTCAAAAGAGGGATATCGTGGAGAAATCACAGGTTTCCCGTGGTTGGGTGATTATTACAGAAAAACCATTGGCCCCGTTAAGTCAGACAGCCTCTGGGAGACGATGCGTTTAGCCAAAAACACAATGTGCTGAAATGATTTGGAACTGGATCGGAGCAGCTGTGTGTGTGTGTGTGTGTGTGTGTGTGTGCTCAGTCTACCCTATCACCACTACATACACACTTGTATCCCTACAATTAACTCTAAATACAAGAGTGATGCAACTGCTTTTTGTTACTTAAATTGAAATATGAGTGTAGCTTTCAGCTCTACAAATTACAGTCCTCTCATATTTGATGGCTACTTTCAATATTAGACACTACAGATTTAGATGGGTTCATTTTAGTGTTAAGTATGGAGGATTTCCATAGAATTTGTAAATTGAAGAGAATTGAATGCAGTAGATTTCCTCCATGAATGTTTTGAGCACACATTAGAAAGGAAGAAACATCAAAGCATTTGAAGTGTGTTTAACTGCAGTGGTTTAAATGAAACCGCTTCTGCTTTGAAGTACAGAAGTTTCAAAAGTTTGCCTATTTTTTTCTATTTCATCCACTAAAATTCAAATTCATCTAATCAGTCTGAGCTAATAAACCTTACTTTTGTTTGTGTATCTTAGTGGCCATGATGTACCTGTCCTTACGTATGTACCACATCCCTGCATTTTATATGTGCATGTCTATTATTTTACTAAATACACGCCAGCTAATTTTTGCAATCTTTAAATATACATATGAATTACTTCCAATACACAAAGAATGGCAGAAAACTAATGATCTTTTGTGCAAATTATAGCTGTCAAAGACTACAGATGAATGTTAGGAGTAAGGTGAATTTTTTTAAGTGCATGCTTTTTTAAAATGCTTTCACATGTGCATAAATGGTTTTGCATGTATCTCTACATCTGCCAGGACCTAAATATCATCAGGCTTACAGTGCCTGAGAGAAGCTGACCAGATTTCGTTGCATCACACTCACTAATCATTCTGTTAAGGAAAGTCTCCCCTGCCGTCTCTCCCACACACTTGCTCCTCCAGTCAGGCACCTCTGGCGGGTTGTGTCTGCCTCATGGCAAACAACCCCAGCTATAAATCACACTGTTTTAGCAGTGTGGTCAGCAACCAGCACAGCATGAAGCACAATTACTAACTGCAGCCACTTATGTTAAATGTAGGAAGTGTGTCATTCGGGTGATTGTGTTTAGAAGTTTCCATGTGTGTTTGAAGAAACAGGGACAGAACAGAGGACAGGTTCAAGTCACAAATACTCTCATATGCAGTCTTATCAAATATTTAAATGTTCTCAAAACGTTCATTTGGAAAGTAATGAGTTCTGCTCGAGAAATAAAGTGTCCAATAGAGACATATAATATTTATCCTTGTTAATAATCAGTTCATGACTTTTGAGTTTTAATTTAATGAAGTTTATACATATCCAATTTCCATTATTTTTTTTTTTGCAGTACAATCTTAATGCTTTTTATTTACTCCATCATACTCACCTGCTCAATTTCAAATTTAGTTATGTCATATTTTTACCTTTTTTTCTACTTTTCCCCATTCTTCATGGTAAGTAAAACTGGTGTGGGATTCCACTGAGAGCACCTGCGTGTTTGAATAAAATATAGATACAGGTGCCAGTACTTGGTTAACATATTACAAGAAGTAGTAGTTGTTATGGAACAGGAAGACTCACTTTGTTGTAAAAAGGAGATGCAGAAAGTCATTCACAGCCATTAGGCTTTTCAATTCTCACACAGAAAGCAGATGAGCCATATCAGACTATATGAATTTGAATTTCCTTTGATTTTTACTGATCTTGATTTTTACTACGTCATAGGCTGACCCCACCAATGGTGCCACTGCCAAAACGTTTAACTACCTGTGAACTATTACACCATTGTACATCTGCTTACAACGCTCTAAAAGTTTTTGTTTTTTGTGCCCTCCAACAACATTTGCTCACTCTTCTTCTCCAGGTTGGCTCCTTATCCCCACCTAAAATTCAAGTTGAAAGGCCACCATTTTTAATTATCTCAGGGACTTCAGAATGGTAAACATTACTTCCATTGAGTCATCGAAAAAAAAGAAAAATTGAACGAGATAACAGACAAACTACATTAGGTCAGGTTTTTGCTTTCTTTGGACACAGTCAGAGAACTATTTGGTTAAGGTTCATATTCCAGGATCTCAAGCCTAGTCATTTGAGGTGAAATTGCAACACATCCATTTTAAGTCAGCATACTGTGTGCATTACAAATGGATAAAAGACTTAGCAGATGAGTATGGAGGGCCATAAATGCCAAACTGACTTAACTAAATCCATCGTTACATACTTAAATAACTCCGTCATTAATGAATAAATAATTATAATAGTATAATAATTAATTAATTAAATATATAAATAATTTAACATCAATTGATTTCATGTAAAACATTTTCAAAAAGTATTTATTTCAGATTTTTATTCATTAAAATCTTCTTTCGTTATTATTAATTTGTTTTGGCATTTGTGGCCCGCCATAGGTACCAGCTGTCAGCAGAATATTTATTTGCGACTAATGCACACCTCCTATCCAAGCAGATCTAGAAATTTCCCACGTCCACAGTTCAATGCTTACATGAAGTTCTGTTTATGCTCTGTGAAACTCTATAAGCGCTCAGAATGTTTTTTATGAGCATAAGTTTATTTTGTTTATTGCTCTGGCTACATACAAACATCTTAATTCAAGCAGATAGACAAGCTCTAAATGTCTTTTGGCAGCTGCCTATGCCAGATATAAAAAAAATAACAGACGCCAATAAATGCTGTGACTTGGCAGGTGGGGTCTGTATGAGTTATCCTCTCTGCAACGAGCCAGAACTGCTCTGTTGGGGTAGAAACACAGCCCCACCCAGTATAACTATCCCCATGCTGCAGGTGTGGTTCCATTAAAGTGTCAATGAACAGTGCGAGTAAATTGCCTTTATTAAACCAGGAAAGTCCATTAAAAAGACATTTTTTATAATAATAGTCTGGCAGGAAGCAACAACATTTCCTGGAGTAGTGAGGACAAGGGAGCAAAAAAAAAAAAAAAAAAGATAACAACAGTAACACCATTCAAACAAAAACACAACACAGGACTAAAAGTAATTTTTTCTTCTTTCTTATTTTCAGATACAGATGCTTGTTTTTATTTATTTGCCAAAATGGAATGGAAATTTTTTAAAAGGGTGGAAAAATAATGTAGTCTGCTTTGAGTTTATGTTCGCTGAAATGAGCAAATTTGATATCAGATTGTTGTGACAACTATGTCTCCAGTAGCAGTATTGTTGATGGTTTATGGGAAAATATTTCATTTAGTATTGTGACTCTGATTCCAGTTTCCACTTCTCATCTTTATAGTGGGAGAAGCAATTTAAGCAAAAATGCCCAGCTCTTCCAGGGGGACACTGGGGCATTCCCAAGTCAACTGATAAACATAATCTCTTCTGCATTATGTCATTATGCTATCTCTTCTCCTCACAGAAGGGCATGCCCAAAACACCTAGCCTTGGACGCATCCTGGTCAGAAGATCGAACCACCTCAACTCAGTGAACTCCATCATCTGTAAAAAGCAGAGATCCTCTGCCCACCATCCCTTGGCTACCCCTAGAAACTAATGTCCATACAATTTCTCCACAAAATCAGAGACAAAGCATAGCCCATAGTTCTTAGAAACTGTGCAGAGCTCGAAAGAAAACACTCAAAAGCCATGTTTTTCAAAAAAAGAAAGCCATCTCTGTCTATTTCAGTAAAAACATCGCTCTGTTTTGGGTTTACTCCATTTCCTTGTGATAATTATTGGATTTAGAGTGAAGTAGTGTGCCAGTTTAACCAACACTTTGCTGCCTTGGTTTCAGAACGGGTGGGAATCTTTCTCAATTTGCCCTCACTTTGTTTTAATTACAGGAACACGCAAGCACAAAGAGACAAGTGGCCTATAATTACTTGAGACAGAAATAGAGTCACGCTGTGTTATTGGGAATAGATTACTTAAGACAAAGGTGTCAGAATGCCTAGTCAAAATACACTTCTCCTACTTTCTCATTTTGGTGTCTAAACTCTGTCATTTGGTGGTCAGGCATGTATGAATGTTTAAGTTGCTGACAGAGACGCAGACTCAGATTCAATTTGTCAACACAGTTTAGGGAACTGTGCAGCTTTTAGCTCATACAGTAACCGTGATTTTGGCTAAATCTCTGTGTCTCAGTTCTTAAATTATCTCTCTCCTAAAGTGCAAAAATGACCACCATTTTCCTATTTTATTGACTCTCAAATACGTTTCATTCTTAATAAACATTTTATACCTTCAACACTTACAGCACTGCTTCTTTATATAAGAAAGTTGTGCCCACGTCTCCAATTTATTTGTATTCAACGTTCTCACATTTTGGATTAGATTTGGATAAAGTGCAGCGTTCATGGCCGTGGGAATTATACATGATGTAACAGGACAGTGTGGCCTGGGACAACCTTGGGACCCTTAAAATGACCTCTTACCTCTGACTTGTGGTGTCTTTAATAGTCATACATCATGGACTATAGTTAGTGGAAAAAAATCTAGGCTCACCAGCCCACATCAGTCACTTCCAGCGGCGACTGCAGTTTTATCATTAATGAATATGTACATGAACTCTAAGCAATATTTTAACTAAACACACACCCTTAAAATCACACACACAGGAGTGACATTAAAATCTGCGAAGCTGCTTTGTGTATTTAAGACTGTATAACAACCACTTGGTCTTTTAAGTGACAGTTGACACCAAAAGTACACCATTGATGTTCCAAGGTGCTTTATCTTGTAAGGTAAAGACCCTACAATAATACAAAGAAAACAGAAACCCCTGCGATCATATGACCTCCTATGAGCAAGTGCTTTGGTGACAGTGGGAAGGAAAAACTCCCTTTAAAACAGGAATAAACCTCCACCAGAACAAGCATCGGCGTAACTTTGTGCTGAACATTGGGGGTGTCAAGATCTCTGTCTAAATAAATAAATAAATTGGGTAAATTCCCAGATGATTAAACATGCAACTTTTTCGCTGGTAATCCCTGAAATGAGTAAAGAAAATCAACTGCCTATTTATGCAAGATAATTCATAATTTTATTGGGGGGGTTATATTGGTTGGGTCTGATTATTGGGGGGTCATAACCCCCCTAACCCCCCTGGAAATTACGCCCCTGAGAGCAAGGCTCAGGGAGGCATCTGCCATAACTGGTTGTGGTTAGAGGAGGAAGACAGGCTAAAAGACATGCTGTGGAAGAGAGCCAGAGATGAATAATAACTAATAATTAAATGCAGAGAGGTGTATACACATATTGTGAGTGAAAAAGGTGACTGAAGAAGAGACGCTCAATGATTCATGGGAATCCCCAGCAGCCTTGACCTATTGCAGGATTGAACCCTAAATAAGCCTGTAGTATGAATGGGAAGTGCTCTAATAGGGCAATATGATAATATAAGATCATTAAGATTAAGATGGGGGCTGATTACTAACAACCTTGTATGTGAGGAGGAGGATTTTAAATTTAATTCTCAATTTAACAGGTAGCCAATGATGAGAAGTCAATATAGGAGAAATATGCTCTCTCTTTGTAGACCCTGTCAGTACTCTTACTGCAGCATTTTGGATCAACTGAACACTTTTCAGGGAGTCTATAGGACATCCTGATAATTACAAATTACAGTAAGCAAGCCTGGGTGACACTGTTTTGACAGCGTCACCCAGCATAGCAGGGAAAATGTATGCTATGCCTAGGGAAAGCATGTATAATGTAAATGGAACTGGTCCAAGCAGAACCCTGTGGAATGGTTTCATCACCCACCTACCACCCAACTGTGAAATGATCTCAGGAGTTATGATAAATATAAAAGTGTACTTTCATTTGGAGTGATGATTTCTTTTTTATTTCATTTTTATTTGTTGTTTAAATACACCAAAGGCCTAAAAAACAGTTTCATGTATTAGTTGTATGAGTAAACAGCCTAAATCTGTAGGCCCAAACTTTTCCATGGCTTGTTTTTTTATACAGCTGTGAATTATTAATGTCAAATCTCCAGCAACACTTGTAGTATAAAGAACAGCTTTGTTACTTCAGCGCATTTCAACATATGATCTTCATCAGGGACAGAGTAGGGAAAAAAATCAGTTTATTGTCATGATACAATTAATTTCCTATTTTCTTCAATTCAATTTAATTTTATTTATACAGCCCCAAATCACAGCTGCCTCAAGGTGCATAATATATTAATTTCTTAATATGTATAGTTCTAGTCTTATATATACACTGCATATGACATTAGTCACTGGCCAACTGGCCTTGTATGGTCAGTACATTTATCCACCAATGGAGAACCAGTAAGTCAGGGGTGGGCAACTCCAGGCCTCGAGGGCCAGTGTCCTGCAGGTTTTAGATATCACCCTGGGTCAACACACCTGAATTACGTGATTAGTTCGTTACCTGGAGAACTTCAGGATATGTTGAGGAGGTCATTTAGCCATTTGAATCAGCTGTGTTGGATCAAACACATCTAAAACCTGCAGGACGCCGGCCCTCGAGGCCTGGAGTTGCCCAACCATGCCGTAAGTGCTTCATTGTGGATAAATCTACTGGATGCATATGATTGGTTGTTTATACTCTTTTTTTTTTTTTTTTTTTTAACTCAAACACATATTGTATTTAAAGTACTGTCTGCAACATTTTGTTAAATCTGATGAAGCAACACTCCAAAATGTGTTGGTCAGGTAATAAAGGTGTTCTTTACATTACAAGTGTTGGTGGAGCTTTAGACTCATGCGCTTCTCCGTGCACCTTGAAAATGGGTGAAGTTTTACCAAAAATCTCCATTTTGTTTTCCTGTAGCAATTACTCAAGAAGAATTCCTGTTTTATGTTATCTCACATACCACAAAACAGGGATGTTAATTATTTACTGGATCCTTTTATTGTTTTTCCATCTATTGACAATCAAAACTTAAAATCATTTCAATCTACTCACAAGTACGTCTCTTCAAGGCTACAGGTTCAGCTTTTATAAACAATTTATTTATGCTTTATTCTCAGGACTGACCCGAAGCTCAATTTAAGTGTAACGGCAATTGTCTGTTGTGTGTTATCCATTCACAGGAAGGATATCATCAAGAAATAAAATCATAAAAAAACTTGTGACTCAAACCTTACTGTATCTCTACATTCCACTTTGGGATAAATAAATCAAACAGTAAATGCTAAAATGCCATGAGGCTAGTTTTTGGCATCTGCCTTCCATGACCGTACTGTTTAGACTGGTGTAACTGATGGTGCATCATCGCCTCTTTAGTAACTGTGCCACAGAAAACACAAACACTTGTGGCTTTGTTGTTTAAAATAGAGTGTGTGTGTATGTTTGTGTAGGCATGTGTGTGAGATTCTTACTTAAGTCCACTTAACATGTCAGTGGCTTAAATGGAGGGTGTGAGTGTTTCCAGGTTGTAGGCTTCCCACTGTTGACTTCGACAAAGTGTGCGTTTCTGTCTGTGCAGTATGAGTTGAGGTCAAGAGGGTCCTGCTCTCCTTCTCCTCTCCTGTCAGCTTTACAGCAGACGTCTGCGTTTATCCCCGCTCTGCAGAGCGCTTGCACAGATTTTGTTTGGGTGATCCATACACAGATGTTGACACTGTGGTGTAAACACAGCTAAAACCGAGGATCAAGATGAGGTCCTGTGATGGAGACGAGCTGGTGAGCTGTGAGAGACTTTGTGTGCTTCAGTTAAAACTGAGTGTACAGACATGCTTCACATTTGTAGCTAAACCAATTCACACCTGGGAGCTACTACACTACTGTGGCCAAATGAGCCACTCCACTCCACAGTTTTTGAACTTTAAATGCCTTGGTCAAGGGGAAATGGACCTTAGCTATTAAAAAAGTCAGAGGGCAAGATACTGAGTCAGCAGATCCCCACCACGGGTTCTATAAACTTCTATAAACTCATAGTTTGGTGTTGTAATAACAATTTTAGATAGTTGTTTTAGTGCTTGTGGTATTTTTGAGTTGTAGCTCCAAACTTAATTTTGTTGTCTTGTTGGTAGAGACACTGGGTTTTAGTTCTTCTGATGTTACTGAGTTTGGTGAGTCTAGTGGTGAGTTTTTATTCCATTTGTTGGGTTTTAGTTCCAGGTTTGAGTTTACCTTGAGCACGTCTCCCTCTTGTCCTGCTTTGCCTTATTTTTGCATTAGTGCCTTAGGGTAAGTAATTGGTATTTGTAATATTTAAAAAAAAAGATTCTTGCTGAACCATAAACTGTGTGATAGAATACAGAGAGATCTATCAGAAAATTACACAACTGCTTACTTGTGCTATAACTGTAGTAAAGACTTGCCTAATAATTGTATTCTGCAAATTGCAAGTGTTACTGTCTTACTTACTAGGTCTTATGTTACTAGGTCTTATTTAATACACATGACATTGCTACTCTAAATATTGACTCTATTTGGAGTAAAAGAGATGACTATACAGATATGCTTAAGAGTGAACCTACCTTGAAATTAAGTTTATAAGTTAGAGCCAGTCTTTGCTTGTGATGCAAGAATAAAAACAATAAAAATAAATACACTAATTGCTTAGGCTTCATTCTCACAGGCCAAAAGACAGCAACCCTGTAACAACCTTCGTTCATCATAAAAAAAAAGGATATTTCACAGTGGTCGCTGGAGGTTTTTCTGCAAACACTTGCTAAATAACCACCCAGCATTAGTGAAACTGTGAGAAGTTACTTCATAGTAAAAGTTGTGCCTTACCCTGAAGCCAACAAAAGGCAAATTCAAAGAAGTTTTGATACACTACTGTTTACTTCTTTGTACTTGGTTTCACCTACAGCAGTTCCTACTACCCCCAAAAATCAACCACTCACCAACCAAACAGGAATATATATTTTTCCATGACAGGGGATGGTTACCAGTCGGTTACTGACCTGTGTAACTGAGGCTTTAGCATTTTCACAGCAACGATCAGTAACCACTCATAAATATATACTCATTTTTCCTTGCTGTGCCTTCCAGTGGTTCCCAACTGTTTAGGCCTGTCTTGCTTAGGGTCTTCAAATTAGGCTTCAAAGGCCGCGTCATTTTAGCTTCTATTTTCAAACTTTCCCTTTGATATTTATAGTGGTTGTATGTACAAAACTTTCCTATGGATTAAGCCATTAAGGCGTGTGTGTGTGTTTTTCATGTTACTTCTAAACGCATTCTTTTATTTATATTATTTGAACATCTGATTGCTTTTGGTAGAAACCTAAGATCAGTCAATGACTCTTGAATCACAGTGCATAAAAACCCCAAATTGAGTAAGTATAATAAACTGGAATTTGAAAAAAACACGTCATTTGCTTTGAACCGTCTCAAAAAGATGTACTATTTGATTAGTGTATATATATCGTGATTAGCATGTATTAGCATGTTTACAATGTTGTAGCTGTGATGTTCTAAAGACTTTAAAACTGAATTGTTGCACATTAACCTATAACAATAAAACTACAAACCCTATAAAACTAAATTTAATCAACAATTTCCTTCACAGTTTCTCATTAATGTCTCTGATGGATGGACGGGTAGTCGGGCTATTGTGTGGGAGATTTTGAGTTATTCCCACAGGGCTCTGACTGACTGAAATTAATGTCTGAACAAATCTTTTTGAATCAGAGGTGTTTACCATTATTTGACTCATCATCATATTGCTGAGAACTAGGTCTTCATATTTTTGTCTGCCTTGCCCTCTTGGTGATTTTGCACTGCCAACTGTCTGTCTCTCCTGAGACTGTTGTCAGTTCTGTGAAGTTCAAATTTTGATCTTGTCTTTGTCAGCATAGGTCAGGTGTGGGTTGTGTTTATCCATGATTTACAGAGTGCTGTATGGGTTTCAGCAGTTAGTCCATTTACATGTTTACATGGTTGGGTCTCTGCCTCTCAGTCCCTAGTTTGTGCTCACTCAACCCAAGGTGTGGCCACCTCATGGGCCCTTTCTGTAATTTGTGCATGATGTGACATGGTCATTTGTGTCCCCCTTTTCCAGACTCCACTCACTTAATACTGCAGTCAGCCTGTCCTTTGGAGAGCAGGTGCTGGTGCGTCTTGATGGAATCCAACTGGGCAATATCTTCAGTCTTTTCAGAGCAGTCTTTCCATTCAGATTTTGTCCTGGCATCATGCAGGATCTTCACTGGCTCCAGCCTTGCATTTTTTAGGCTGACAACCCTTCAGCCCTACTGGGCTGTACCTGAGGTGTGCAACGCATACATATGAAATATTCGCGCCTATCCGAATACCGTATTCGGGTTCGCCTCCACCCCTAGTGCATATGTGCTTTATAAGTGATGGGGCGTGGCAGTCAAACTGCAGTGTCTTAAAGAAGTATCCACAGGCCATGGATATGTGACAGAGAGACAGTTTCTCATTCAGAGAAGCACTTCCATCTCTTTTTTCAAACAAGACTCATGAAGACGAGATAAAGATTGGAACCTTACAGGAATGACCACAGCCTGAGGAGAAAGAACAAAGACAATGAGAATAAGCAGCAGTGGTACATAAATGGTCCTCAACAATATGACACTGGGCCTCAAGAGGCGATAGGTTTTCACCAGAACTCTGCAGCTGACTTTCTGTTTCTAATTTCACCATCTCACTGTTTCATTTACAAGTGCTGCTATTGCGAAATGAGAATAGCAGGCATTACCACACTTTCCTCAAACAAATGAGACTGGTGAGCACTGACACTGCTTTATGGCATAAAAGTTATGATAGCGATCTCAGTCCAACAGTGCTTCCTCAAGAAGAGAAAAAAGGGTTATTTTTGTCCTGTTTATGCTGTACATAAACTTTTATGTGTTTTTATTTGTATTGTTAACACATAAAATTATCACAGATGACCCTACACATGCATGCATGAAAATCTGCTTAGCTGCAGTGTGAGAGTGTGCGTGTGTTCAAGCTATGCGGAGTCTGCTTGAAACACTCCTCATAGCTTTGATGCTTTGCTGGCAGGAGGGATAGAGCCTGTTCTTGGACAACAGAGGACGAGGGGAGGCAGGCGGCCAGAGAAAAAGTTCTGGAAATAGCCTGATGTTTCAAAATTTCCCCACCGCCTCTGCTGCTCTGCTTTAGGGATTGTTAAGTGAAAGAGGAGAACGTGGAGTAGGTGGGTAAGATAAGAAAAATGTGACAGCTCCTGAGTGACTGGCTGAGTAGGAGTGTGAGATTTGTGAAGAAAGAAAGAAAGAAAGGATAGTACTGTGTGGACAAAGGAAAGTGTGTTTCAACAGTCTTCATCACCTTTATAGAACTTAAGAGTTCATACATGTTTACAGATTCTGGTATACCTGCTCTTCAGGCAAACTCATGTAATTTGCAAAACCACTCAACTTGCTTATAAATAATCAGACACGTAGGTTTGCGCTTGTTTCTGAGATTGCACTAGGTTCCCAGATCACAGTCCACAAACAGAATCAATATGCTGTAATTTTAAACCATGATACAATGATACAACAATGATAATTTCAAATGTAAACATAATTGGACATTACCCAATAAGCAGCACCCAATAAACTCTTGCGTCTGATTTTTGTACAGTCCATTTCCTTTTCTCTTTCTCTGTGGATTTGTGCTTGATGTTACCAGAGTGTTCACTTCAAGTATCTGAGTATCAACCTAATTCAATGGCGCTTACTCCTTTTCTCTAAGGGCACAGTGGTAGTATGTTATTTACATCTCTTCTGCTTTTCCATGCTGTCAAACATAATTCTGTTATCATCACTCTTCCACAGTAATTTTCTTTCCTGAGCAAATCATCCTGTACTTCTGTACTTCTGTACTTCATACTGTATTCCATGCGCTTTCAATCTTAGGGTTACTCTATCATTCTGCTTTTCATCCCACCTCCATCCAATCTCCACCTTATACTGATCAGTTAGAGGGGGAGTCCCCTCCTACTTTATGAAACTCCACTTTGTTATGCACTTTCATAAATAATTTATTTTTTATGGTCTGCATTTATTGTCTGTATAGATTTATACTGTACTGACTTAGAAGTCACTTAGCTTAATTAGCACAAATAAAGAAATGGAGAAGAAAAACCAGACTAGCTTTGTACAAAGGTAGCAACGACTTTTTGGATAAGTTTTTAGAGCTCAGTAATTGTTACATTGTGTTCCATTTAGTCAGTCAATTCAAAATCAGAACCATGAAAAATACACATTGTGCAGAATTATGTGCCAAAGTATTTCTTGGCTGACTAAGCTAAACAAATTGGTTATACAGACCCAGAATGTTCTCTGTGCACTTTAATTGCTCATTTCACTAATGAAAATTGAATTACTTGCATTTTAGATTTGACAGCAGTGGTAGGAGAATCATGGACAAGAAAAGTAATGATGATTGCGAGCGTTGGAAAATGCATCATCCTCTGTACAAGCTTTTATCTGTGCAAATTTGAAAATATACAATCGGTATGAATAAACATATATATATATATTAGGGGTGCAACAATACTTGTATCGATATTGAACCGCTCGATACAGTGCTTTCGGTTCGGTACGCATATGTATCGAACAATACAAAACTTTTAATTTATTTTATCAACTTTCCTTCTGACGATGCTGTCTGTGTTGAGCGCTCAGTGGATCTGCGGTCGACAGTGCAGCCTAGGCAGAGTAGTCGAACGCAGATTCACTGAGGGCAGGGCAAGCTAGCGAGACAGAAGTTAAGCTCTCGTTGCAACATGGCAAATTGAACCTCCCCCACCCTCATTCAGATCTGGCCTTTGGAACTATTTTGGTTTTCATGTGACGTATGACCCTGAAGGTAAGCGCGTCATGGACAAAAGTAAAACAGTATGTTGGATGTGCCACGCAATGCTCAGTTACATTGGTGGGAACTACTGCGTTAGCGCAGTTAGCTCGTTAACGTGTTGGCCGTCCAGCCCCACGCACGGGGCGATCCGCGGTAGCTCGTTAACGGAGATTTGCCGTGTTGTGGCGTTAACGTCATTTCAGATTAACGCTGACAGCACTAGTGGGAACACAACGAATATGACTGCACATTTACTCCGACATCATCCTAGTGCAAAGACAAGTGGAAGCAGACAAAAACAACAAGCACGCATGCTACAAACTTCACCCGAGTCATTTAGACAGCCGTTAGCACATGATTCTCCTTATGGGGACCTGATATGTTTAATATGCTGCTGAGAGTATAGCCCAGAAGAAGCGTATAGTATAGCTTTTATTTTGGAAAGAGACATTTCTCTGTAATAAACTCTCTTTTCCAAAGATGAGTGATTTCTCAATCAGATAGATTTATTTTTTTTATTACTTTGTTGTTTCAGCAACATTAAATTTAAAAACTGTACGTTTGAGTTAAAATATATATTTATAATTTTAATAAATGACAAATTAAAAAGGCATGAACATTTTTTTTTGTATCAAAAAAATATCGAACCGTGACACCAAAGTACCGAACCGAACCGTGAATTTTGTGTATCGTTGCACCCCTAGTATATATATATATATATATATATATATATATATATATATATATATATATATATATATATATATGTATGTGAGGTACACAAAAAGAAAACAGCAATTCTAAATGTGCATAGAGATGTGGAAAAGACAGACAAATAGCAAATGAGAGAGGAGAAAAAATCTGCTGCATAGTAGAAACAGAGGGAGGTTTATTTCCCTTTTGTTGTTACAGCTGTGGTCAAGCAGAAAGAGAGTCATCACCACATATTAACATCTTGCTGCACCGGGCCTCTACATGCTAGAGGTTCTGATGAGCATGACGGCTCATGAGGAAAGAAACACACTGTTTACAGTTTGTTTATGCAGTGCACATTCCACTGAGTCCCAGCAGTGGAAGGCTTTGGCTTTGTAAATTGAGTGTGCAGAGGATACATGTTAATTACTCACTGTGATGACAGAAAGCAAGACGGAAAGCAAGCGGCAATAACAGTAATAAGGGAAAGACAGAAGGAAGGAAAGTTTTAAGTCGGTATGAACCCCGCCACCCCCACGACCTGTAAACCTGATGAAAAGCTGTCCTGTCCATTTACACTCAAATCAGTCTCAGCTCACACTGCAAGGACTGTTGCCAAATGCTGCTTTGGACTTGGATAAAGGTTTTGTGCCGCAATCAAGAGATGTGAATGTGAGATTTGGTTGGACGTTTGTCCGAGGTCAACTCTTTGGACATGTAGTACCTTTCCACTTTTGGAAAGCAACTGGAGATTTGGCACATGCTGCTATTTTTCTCAGATTTTTTTCCCTAGCATGCACAATGCTGACTCTTGTGTATTTTGTTTCTCCAAAAGGCCTGCTGCTTCACGCATCATTATACTTACAAGACTCAGTTGATCTTGTTTAAGAAACAGTTGTGCGTGATAAAGATTTCCAGATGAAATAGTAATCTTTTTTTTTCTTAAAGTGGAACTGCTAGACAGATTTCCACCATATTTTCATTCTTGACTCTACATGAGTCCTATTTTTTGAGGCTCAACATATTAGTATACTGAGCCTTGATGAAACCCCTCGGTTTATTCACTACCTAATAAAGACTATTTTAGTACTGTTTCTTTAAGGCCCCTTCTCTTAACTTTCATTCTGATTGGCCCTTGGCTTTGCAAACGTAACAATGGTTATGCTGGTGGCAACAGTGGTTCAAATTCATTCATATATGTTTAAGTCCGCAGCATAGTGGCATGGTGGTTGGCGCTGTTGCCTCAAAGGAGGAAAGACCTGAGTTCAGTTCCACCATCAGGCTGGGGACTTTCTGTGTGGAGTTTGCATGTTCTCCCCGTGTTTGCATGGGCTCGCTTTGGGTACTCTGACTTTCTCCCACAGTCCAAAGACATGCAGTTAATTAGGTTAGTTAATTGGAAACTCTAAATTGCCCATAGGTGTGATTGGTTGTCTCTGTCTTTGTATTAGTCCTGCGACAGACTGATGACCTGTCCAGTGTGTGCCCTTCCTCTCACCCTAAGACAGCTGGGATAGGCTCAAGCCCCTCTGCAACCCTCAAAGAGGATAAGTGGAAGCGAATGAATGATGACAGTAAATAAAGGAAAAGCTTAAGGGATTCATTTTAACTATAGAAGATCATATAGAAAGATAGATAGGGTGTGACCTGTTTTTTCACAATTAATGAATATACAGTCTTCACAGAGATAGCTTAGCACACTTCCTGTTTCTGTAGTGACCAAACCAAACAGATTTACTGCCCACCTTTTTCTCCTGTTTGTGGGATGAACATCCGTCCTTCCTCTTTCCAGTAATCTGTAAACAGTGAGTGAAAACAGTTCTCACAGCTTTAAACCAGAGCCCAGTACGCTGAAGAGTTTATGACACCTCTCTTCTGTTTACCAAGCTATCCTCCTGTTTGCTGAAACCACTTAATCCAGGTTGCATTTGATGCCAGACCACACACAGATGGGATTCATTTTATGATTCACTTAGGATTTGCAGGTGTTTTCTCTGTGCACAATTTGGCATGCAGGTAAACAGGAGGAAGCTGGCTGGTTCATCAACATGTGGGACTGTCAAAGTTGGAAAGAGGAACTACTAAAAAGTGCTTTGTGTTTGAAATGAGCCTACAATAATACAATGTCCAACAATCACACAACCCCTTATGAACAACTACTTGGCAACAGTGGGATAAAAAAATCCCAATTTTTTTAGGAGCAAGCCTCTCCACTTGGCAGGGAGCACTGACAGAGCCGTACAAAACGACCTCCAGTGATGGTGGCGTGAAGGCCCGTCCTCCTTTAGTGGGAAGTGTGCTCACAGTTGACTGATATTTGCCAGAGAACACCTTACAACTGGCAGCACCAAAACTGGTGCCCTGTTCTCTTCACAGTTGAAAGGAGGCTCTCGCAAAGCACATGTGACAGACATGAAACAGTCTGGAGGGGCAAACGTTATGCTTCCTGCAGCATCGTGCAGCATGACCCCTTTGGCACTGGGTCACTGATGGTCTGGAGTATATTTGGAGGGTCACACAGACCTCCACGTGTTAGCCTAGGGAAGATAATAAATAAAATTGAAAAAAAGTTGACCCACTCTCAGATTTTATGGCCTTGTAGACAAAGGCATTGATTCTAGTGACTTGCCTTTACGTTCCCCACATCTGAATCCAACTGAAACCCTCTGGGCCATAAACATTACTCAGCCTCATTGTGACACAAGTTGGATCAGACTTTTAACTCGATTTTTAACTTCACTGGATTTTAACAAAGTCATTAACCATCAAAGGGATGATGATTTTGTGATTCATGGATCATCTCAGCAAATTTCACAATGTATAATTTAACTGGAAAACCAGAAGGAATCAGAATGTGTCCTATGCCCTAAAACTATAAATACATTTCTTTAATATATGGCTTTTATTTCATTTTTTGTTCATGTGCATGTGTGTGAGTGTGTGCCTTCATGCCTTTCCACTCCAAAATGTGTGTAGACCTTAAAAAAGACCAAGCATTTCTCATAAGTTTCAACTAATTTAGAGGTTGGTTTCAGTATTTCCTGGAATATATATAAAAAGACATGACCTCGCTCTGCCTGTGAACTCCTGGTGAACTGAGATATCCTCTGGGACTGGCTATGAGCATACTGGACCACGTGGTGAATGACTTGTAATGACAACATTTCATTATTCATTGTAATGGAGTGCAGATTAAACATTGAATATACGTTTTTTTCCCTCAGTTAGTTAAATTTTCTGAAAATTAGAGGGAACAGAGACATTTGTTGTAATAAACGCACTTATGTGCATGTCTGTGAAAGACCTTCTGTCGGCCCATTGGTTTTACTCTTAGAAACTAACTCCTGCCAGATGTGACCGTTGGCCTTCACCACTGTTCATCTCGCTCTTTCTTTCGTTCTACCCATCTTTCTTCCCTTCTTTGGCAAACCCTCTTTGACTTTCACTCTCTCATCACTTTTCCCCCATATTAACCTTTCTTGCCAAGTTCAATCATCCTCAAAAGTTTCGTGACAGACAGAAAGTGTGACATACAATATAGGGGCCAATACATACATTTACCCCACATAATAGTCTGTATGTCATAGCTCAGTCATGGATAGTGACAAAAATGTGTGTGTAAATCAGCTGTGTGTGTTTGTTTGTGTGTGCGGTGTTGGGGTATTTACACTTGGCATTCTCATGGTAACATATCAACTGGCAGGAACAGACACGCTGCTACTCACTTACAAGCAGTGTATTTGTACAAATCTACGTGTAAATCATGTATATGCATACTTGCCATAGGAACTAACTTGCCAGTTAGTTGAAAATAAGCATTAAATTTATATATTTTGGGGTTTTTTTTCAACAATTTCAGAGCAAAATAAAAAGAGGATTCCTCTAGTGTTAGGCATTGCTGGAATGCCAAAACACTATTGAAGCAACAGGCTGCACCCATGTGTGCATCAAGGCTTCATTTAGTATATGAACTGTAAAAATTACCACTCAATTAATGTTCAGGTTCTGTGACTGAGTTGCCAGACTCTCAACTTTGTGGCCAGGAAGTACCCACCACTTTTGGCCTCAAGATGCACAACCAAATGGGGAACTTCATGGGATGACTCCAATTCAGGCCAGCCAAGACTTACTTCAGTGCCTCTAACAATGAGTAGTTGAATATCAAATGACAAACTCAATAATTTATTAGGAAAAAAAAGTCTTTCATTTTGTTCATTTAAGTTCTTTAAATCTTTAAAGCCTCTAATATATATAATAATATAATTTTTTTTTCTAAAGTAAATAACATACATTTTAAAATGTACATTGTGCTTGTTGCTTCTGGAAAATCCAGATGAGAAGCTGGTTTTGGATAACTGATCAGACAGGATGCAGGTGTGTAGATCAGTTTCCTGCTGCTTTGAGAAGTGGACTGCACGGCTTAAAATTCTTATGTTTTCATTTTCTTGCCAAGTTGTCTAACTTCACCACTTTTTTGACTTCACCTGGAGGAACATGTGTTTCCAGAATGTTCTCGGGCAAATATTAGTAAATGAGGGCCTTTATATGTCTGTTTACACATTTGTTCTGTTTGTTTGTAAGGTTTATCAGAACACAGAATCTAAACACATCCATGTCATGAGAACTGCGTGGAGCTGCTGATGCAAAATGTTCAGTATTTGGTGAAGTGATGGTTTGTTTTGATTTTATTTAAAATGGGATTTTCAATGGATTACATTATTCTTTCAGGGCAAATTACAAAATAAAAGTGTTTCTAAACAATAGGAAATGCTCATTCAAATATGACAAAAGCCAGTCAAAGAAGGAAACCTCAGTTTATATACATCCAATATTCACTTTGTATATACAGAGTTTTGGAGCTGTTTGTGAGATTAAGAAGTTTCTGCATGAGTCAGGTTTTCTTTTGAAATACTAATCAGCTTCCAGCTACTCCATCCTTTGTGGAAGTTTTGCAGACTAACATTTTGCATATGATCCATCTTTCTTTGTTACGTGTGTGTGTGTGTGCATAATGGTGACTGTGAATTTATTTTCTGAGAAACACCTTATGTTACTATATGTAGGGAAAAAAAGCTTTCCAACAAGTATTAAACCAAATGCTCCTCTACCTTCAATTATGTGCCTTTAACTGAACATATTGAGAGTGAAAGCAAAGTTATGTCCATTCACTTTGATCATAATTTGCGGGTGAAAATAAGAAAACTTGTTAACATACAGTGGGGCAAAAAAGTATTTAGTCAGCTACAAGTTGTGTAAGTTCTCCCACTTAAAAAGATGAGAGAGAGGTGTTTGGAGTGTTGGAGTGTGACTGTTTGAGTTTGTGAACAGGTGTCTTTTATACTAATAACAAGTTCAAACAGGTGCCATTAACACAGGTAACGAGTGGAGGAGAGAGGAGCCTCTTACAGAAGAAGTTACAGGTCTGTGTGAGCCAGAAATATAGCTTTTTTTGTAGGTGACCAAATACTTTCCACCGTAATTTAGAAATAAATTCTTTAAAATCAGACAGTGTGATTTTCTGGATTTTTTTTCTCATTTTGTATCTTATAGTTGAGGTATAACTATGAGAAACACTACAGGCCTCTCTCATCTTTTTAAGTAGGAGAACTTGCACACTTGGTGGCTGACTAAATACTTTTTTGCCCCACTGGAGAAACAAAACCTTGCTGTTACAGCAGCCATGAAATAGCCAAACTGGTGCTTAGCTTTGATTAGCTTCCTTCTCGCTATGTTAGCTCTGTTGCTAGCTACTGCTACTATCAAGTGGCAAAGCAAACACCGAAAAATGTAGGAGTGAAGAAAATGAATCGGTTGGTGTACTGGTTGATTGTCATCAATATCTGATCTAGATGGGTCAGCCGTGGACCAATGTCCAATCCAAACATTGGATCAGTGCATCCTGATTTGCAATAACAATAGCACCAAATCACAACAACAGATGTTTTTAAGGACTGGGCAAATAGTCCTGTAAAACAGGAATAGGGTTTTGGGGGAGTCACATCAAAGTCTAGCTCATGCATGTACAGTTGAAGCAGTGACTCTGTGTAACCTTATTTGACAGAAATTCCTGCATTGTGGTGTTATTTCTGACCTTGTTTGATGAACATAAAAGTGTATTATACACTTATTATACAAAGCCCACAGTTTGTTTGGGGAAAGATATGTTATATAGGTTATTGTGTAGCTGTGGTTTCTGTGCTGTAGAGTTCCCGAGAGTGTAATTGTATAACTAAACAGATGAAGAAATGCACTTGCTATTTTCCTGGGAAAGTCTGTATCTCCTCTAAAAATACACACCATCTGCTTCAAGAATTAAGACAAAATCAGCCGAGCTAGCATGCCATCACACCAATACCAACAGATCAGCAAGTTTTTTGGTACCATAGTTATGTAATATACTGTAGGCCAAAGTCCCCAGTGTCAGTCAGTGGTCTCCTTTGCAAAGAGCTGAAAGACTTTAATTCATTTAATTTCCATTTGGATCTTGTTGAGGTTTTGTTTGCTGGAATCAAACGTGAGAACACCCTTTCTTTCTCTTCAACTTCTATTATTTGACTCTCTTCTGTGCTTTTCCTCCTCCCTGCCTTTAGTGGGTTTCCTCTTAATTTTAAATAGTTTGCTTGGCTATTGTTTTTCTCATGGTGCTTGGGAAGTAGAAAATGTAATGAAGGGTAACATTTTTAATTACCAAGGAGCTTAAAATTATAAATTTGTATGTCTGGCATAATCACTGCCCTACTTCTTAATTTACACTGAAAGTCAAGTCCATAAGCTTGAAAAAATAAGCACAGTTTGTTTGTGTTATTCGAGTTGTCATTTTGTTTCTTTTTTTTTTGTCTTTGTGGCTTTTGTGCATGAGTCCTGGATCGACCACTGCCTGGGGCTTTCATTGCCCTCATTTGAAAACCTCCAACTGTTAAAAGCTCTGAATTGCAGAAACCAGTTGTTGCCCTACGAGACAGGCTTTGAACTTAACACAGACCCCCAAGTCTTGGCCTTCTTCCCATTTGGATAACCTCATGTTCCCTACCACCTCTGTGTAGTGATGCATTTTAAACTGAAATGTGCACTGGAACCAGTGTAATTCAGTTCAGTTGATTTTATTTATATAGCAAAAACAGAAAAATCCAAAAAAATCAGATGTCCCCCCCTATGAGCAAGCAATTTGGCAACAGTGGGAAGGAAAAACTCATTTAACAGGAAGAGCTCCTTGTATGTGACAAGAAGGATTTTAAAACAATGAAGAGAAGCCAGTAGAAACATGCTCTCTCTTTTAACTCTCCTTTAAGTGTTTTTCCTGAAGCATTTTGGATTAGCTGTAGGCTATCCATCTTACTACGCTTATCCAAGGTAACCACTTAGAACCTTAGCAAGATTCAGGAACTTCTTTCCAAGTACGTAGCTCTCACCCCAACTGCAAAAGGGTGAGGATTTTATTCATAGTCATTATAGGTACTGTATGGGTGGAAGTGGAAATTCTTGGCCTAACATCGTCTGCCATTTATGGTTTTAGCAAGTTTTTGTCCAGCCTTTTGGAACTCTCTGATCGTGTATAATACATGGGCAGAAGGTTTGAGGTCACCCCAGTCACACAGACCTAGAGACCAGTCAGCAACCCCCTGGCAACCACAATTCACTAGGAAAAAAATGTATTTCCCAACTGGTTTGCGAGTGGTTGCTTGAGGTTGATGGCTGTTGCTAGGTGAAACTGCAAAGAAGACACTGCTCAGAGAGTAGTTGGCAAGTGTTTGCAGTTATTCATTGCATTGTGACCAAAGCAATTACAGAGAGGTTTTGTTATATATACTTCTTTGAGGCCAGTTTCCCAGCAACTGCCATCAGGTTGAGGAATAGACCTGAATCAGTCTGGTCAGTGGTTGCCATGGGGTTGCCAGTGAGTATAAGTAAGGCTTTAAGGGTATCTTCAAACTGCCGTAAGTAGATAAAATTGCTTGTGAATTTTATTTATTGATTGCAACTGGGAATTTTAAGAGCTATAAAACAAAATGCTTCTTAAAAAACTGGCATCCTTAGCTCTAAGATGTAAAATGAATGAATCTCTTCCAAGGTCTTCATCATTAATAGCTTGCATTTATGCTGTATTTGTAAAACATTCCTGATGTTCAGATGCTCATGTTGATATTGCTGCTCACTTCCATGCCACAATACAGGTAATCTATAACTTACTCATCTTCGTGATGACCAGATAGCTTATCTTCTACTTTAAGACCAGCTTTGTTTCTCCCACCACTTTCTCCGTAAACATCAGCAATTAAATTTCAGACATCTAGCAGTACTACAGTGATTCAGTAGTTTGAGACCAGTGGTCTATTTGGGGCTCTGTGCCAACAGCTGAAAGACAACACTGGTGAGAAAGCAGCTCTGGCACAGCCACTGTATCAGCAGAGGAGACCACCGGGCTCAGCCAGACCGCCCACTCTCATACGAACAGGTATTTTTAGCAGCTTAGGGAGAAGTACAGCCGGGATCTTACCTCAGCATGCTTGATTGCTCAGTGTTGTTCCCTGGCTTGATCCGTCCCCGATCTCTTTATGCACACACTGAATCCAAGCACTAACTTTGAATCTGTGTAACTTGCCTATCTTGATTTATTAATCAAAAACACATTTGTAAGATTCCAGCAACATTAAACTGAAGCGTCTTGCTGATGTTAAAATTCATGATCGATATTTGTATTGGCTACTAGTATATCAGAGATTCATTGGAGACATAGATTTTGAATTCTTCCAAAACCACATTTTTCTTCTTCTGACACAACAGATTACACTTAATTAGATAAAGGAAAGGCCAGATGTTACTAGGGATACATGTCCTGTTTTTGCTAGGTGCAAATACAGTTCAAATATACCACAAAAATCTCCCTTAATGTTTTTATAGCTTTACATCTACTGTAAAGTCCCAAGACTGGTATCAATCTTCTCGTCAAAAGGTGGTTTCTATTTAATGAAATGAAATGCATGTGATGCCACATTGCCAGTATTTAGTTTTCAGTTGTACTTGTACCAACAGATGCCTGGGGAAAGTAGATCCCAAGTAGATCCATGAGACATAATGTTATTCATATGCATCACCACACACATATAAACTCTGCAACTCATTTTCCTCCCAATCTTTTCCAATGAAAACAAGGCCAGGCTTTGACTCACTCCTTCCTGCCTGCTCCTCTCTCACTTCATCTCCACCTTTTGGGACTTTCCCTCATCCTCTTCTTTACTCCTGAATGTTGTCCAGGTTTATGATAAATCTCCTCTCTGGATTTGGGAGCCCCTTCCACCCACCCACGCAATCCTCTCCACCCAGTTTTCCCATACTTTCCACTGTTTTTCCCTCACTGATCTATGAACAATGCCAACAGATGAATTACTCAGCTTGACCAGAAGTGTGACAGAAGTTTATTTAAAAGTGATGCGAGTGTTACCAAGTTTTGGTAGTAGTATATCACACAGATTTTATTTTTTAATGGTGAGAGTTTGTTAACTCTGGCTAACATTCAGCTCACTAATGGTAACAAGTCTTTGCATGTGGCCCAGCCCAATATGTGTTTGAAAGGTTTTAATTCGCATTTTGAAAAAAGAATGATGGCACAAATAAATAAAATGCACTGACTGACTTCTTAAGAGATCAACAGCTTGATTCTGATTTGAACTGCACAACAGTCAGCTCACTTCTTTTCCTGTTGCTCAGCTGGCAACATGGGATTCATGTTCCAAAAGCAATAAAGGTTTTGGAGAAATTTAGGCACTTTCCAGTGGTTTGCATCTTGGCCCTTTAGACAATCCCACTTTTAGCTACTGGACTGAGAGAAGCACTTAACCTGTCTGGCTCAGTAAATATCCAAGTGTTTCCTCCATGGACCGTGTCATATCAATAGGAAGCCGAAGGTCACCCTGAGGTCTCCTGCAAGACAAATAAACTGTGTTTAGACTTTATTATTCAGAAGAATTGCTTGGTACCTCAAGGATGCCTAACATGTTACTGTATTAGTCATTTGAACTACTGTACTCCATGTTGGCATGAAATTAGGCAGTGTATGTAAACACAATAAGAAGATCTTTTTTTAAAAATATATATAATTTTTAGGGGGTTGGGCAATAAGGAAAGAAATCACACAACGATCACCTAATGGGTCTTAACCCGAAGTGTCTTTAATTGTCATTTGTATCATCACTGCTACATCACTGATGCTGTGGCTAAGGAATGAAAATACTAGATAAAGACTAATGTCCTCTTGGCCTGATCTTTCTTTTGAGGGATCATTACTCTTTCTTACCAGTGTCACACAGTTGAAGTCTTATCAGTCATAATGTGAATGGAGTGATGAGTTGGAGCCAGTTGGAGCTTGGCTCAGAGATGAATGTGGCTTACTGTCAGTATCATGGGGATTTACAAGTGTGCAAAGTGTGCGGTTGTATTAGCCATGGGGACCTAAATCTGTTTATACAGTCAAATTGTGAGAACACTGAAAGTCCTGATTATGTAGATAACTAAAGTTTAGAGTGGATATGTGGTTTAAACTGAGAGTAGGGTTGGGCTTAGGATAAATATCCAGGAAGTGTTAAGTGACTAAGTCGATTTCATGTCCTAGTAACTGATGGGAATGTTGCTATCTGTCTGTGTGTGGTATTAGGGTTAAAGGGAGACAACGATTAGCGACACTTGTCCTCCTCTTGCCTCCCCTCTGGCTGCCGAGAATCTCCCTATTTCTGGCTCCATCCCAGCCAGATCGTGGGAAGATACCCCTGACTGAAAAGAAAAATAAACAGATAAATAAAACAAGATAAGATAGTAGAGTAAACCAATTCAAACACAGCAAAATGCAGAAAACCATCCAATCACAACCAACTCCACATTTAGATCCAGATAAAGAAGGGTCAGATGGAGGGGCCTTATAGTAGGAATAGCAGGAAAAAGTCAATAGTCAGATTTATATCAACTGTCAAAGACTTTTTTGAAGGTCTTGCTTGTTTTCTTTTAAATGAATAGCAGTATGGATTCTTTAACAAGCATCCCGCTTCCCTTGCCCACACACACACACGCACTATAGGGAATAATGCATTCAGCTGAGAGTCAAGAGGAAATGCAGGAAGAACTTTCTCTAGTACTTGGTTTCCCAGCTTCCTCCAGGATGCTCATCAAAAGATCATCAGCCAGCTCAGCGTGCAGCACTGTACTCTGTAGTATTTTGGAGGTCAAGTACTGACTCCGCAGAGGTTTAATGACTAAGTTCATTCCAAATGAGGCTTCTCTGGCGTCCATGACAGCAACACATCATCCTGCTGCAATGTCCTCAAGTAAGATGCTCGGCATCGCATTGCATCAGCCCAGAGGTTAAAGCTCCAGTGTGAGAAATGTGAGAGAAAGATAAATTTCTCTTTGTGAGGACTTGTCAAAAAGTAAGTCACGATTCTTGTCTGCAAGGCTTTTTCAGCAGGAAACTTTAGTGGGGGTGTAGTTAAAAGTGAGAGAAAGAGAGATATGGAAATAATGAGGACAGAAATGAGGGGGCGGGGGGATGCGAGGAAGTGTGGAGTGCTGTTTCCAATTAAAAGGCCCTGAGAAGGAAATGAATGAGTGACGTCCATGTTGCGCATATAGATTTCTATCTGTATACAGTGCAGTTTCCAAGTAGCTGAACGGAATCCAAAACACGTTTCACTTTTCACTGGCAGAAAAATGCTGTTGGCCCTCTCCTGAATAATAAAATACCAGGTGTTTATTCATTTTGGATTGAAAATGTTTTAACTATTTAGAGCCATTGGTAAGAAAGTGGAAGGATATGTTACAGCTGTAAATTATTTTTCCAATAATGGAAGTATCTCTGAGTGCCAGTGGGAAAAAATCTATAAAACTGTCCTGCAATTATTCAAAAAAAAAAAAAGCACTTCTTCTAATATTAGCTCTTGCTTTATCATCAGATTGCACTGCAAGCACACTTATTGGCTTGGAACAGTTTGCAAAATGTTGATGTAAATGGTTTTTTCAGAGGTTTCTTATCTGGTTAAAAAATGAGTTTTTCTTCACTACTGTCATCAAGTACTTATTCATGTTGAAATTATTCGAAGTGAAGACTTTATAAGAGTGGGAAACCCATGGCCTAATCAAAATGCAAAACTAATCCAAACCATGATCTTTCTCTAACTTTGATCAAGTAATTTTTGTGTCAAAACCTACCCTAAAAGCCAGTTGAAAAGCCTCTCACACAAACTTTATGTTTGCTGATGTATTCTCAATGATGTCACAGTTACATTATAGTTTGTCTAGCCTTTAAATACGAAACTAACGCTGAATATGAAATTTAAGAAAATCATAAAAACGAGGCAGTTGGAAGTAGATGTGCTGGGAGGTGCTGTAGCCATCCCTGTCACAAAAGCTGAATATCATAAAAATCCCTGCCAAATGCAAAATAAAAGAATTACACCAAATAATGACATTTTAATTATTATAGTATAAACATTTTTAATATTTTTAATCAGTTGAATACTGCCAGTGTATAAAAAGAGGACAGGAGGAGACCAGCACAATAAGATTCATCCCACTTCATGGACATGTTCCCCATGTTGGCCTCATCCAAGCAATCATTCTCCAACTTGTGATTAAAATTGTGGTTGAGCACAAAAAAGACTCACAGACATGTCCCTGATAAATGCTCTCAGAGACATTTTGAACTCTTTGCACAATACCCGTCATGAAGAAACCTCTCAGTGCCAAATCACATTTGGAGTATCATAGCATGCAGATGAAGGTAATGTTTTCTCATGAAGCAAACTTTCGCCGCAACTTGGAATTTGACTGCAAATTTGTCTTTTAAGCTAAGTATAATACGCACAATTTGGTTCTTGTCTTACATATATGCACACATAGACACACTTCTTCCTCTTCTTCTTCTTTGATCCCTAGCTGGTGTTAGGCCTGAATCGACTCCTAAGCCCATACGCTGCTGTGGGTGCCAATGGTTGTCAAATTTCCTTCACAACTCGTTTCCATGCATTGCGATCGTTCATGATTGTCCTGGCCTCGTCGAGATTTATTCTGCGATCTCTGATGTCATCCTCAACCTGTTTTAGCCATGTTTTCTTCTGTGCCGTTTGTTTGATTCTCCACTGGGTGGGTCATTTGGTTGGTTGTCACAACTCCGTCGGATGTCCTCATTTCAAAGGTGGTCTCGAAGTGATACTCGTAATATCTGATGAAGGCAACACATCGGGGAAACTTCGAGTTTGTTGAGGTCCACTTTGAGCACCATCCACGTTTCAGATCTATAGAGTAGAATCGGCAGGATCAGTGTCCGGAAAAGGCAGATTTTGGTCAAGATGGAAATATTGGTTTGCTTCTACAAGGACCATTTAAAGAAGCAAATGCTGCGGTTGCTTTGTCTGGACGCGACTTTCTTCTGCTCGATCAGTGAGCCTAGGTATTTGAACTGCTGAACTTGCTCTATCTGGATGCCGTCGAGGTGGACGTTGTCATGCGACCCATCTGTTGTCAACACCTTTGTCTTGTCAGTGTTTATCTTGAAGCCGTATGACTGGGCGGCATGGACCCACACACACTAGTACCCCCAAACTTCATGGCCCTTTCCACAGCTTTGCGTAAAAGGAACTCTAACCTTAATGTCTGTGACAGCATTTTGGACGGTTCGAGGAAGATGGAGTGCCCACATAGAACCGATGCAGATATGGGGAGAACATGCAAACTCCACACAGAAAGGCCCTTTAAACCCAAGACATTCTTGTTGTGAGGCAACAGTGCTAACTACCATGGCACCACGCTGAATAACAAAGGAGCAATAAGCAAGGGTTCACTGTAGCAGCTTGTAAATTTTCCCACTTTATTTAAGAATTTCACATTTTTCACACTGATGGCTTTTCAGACAAGGCTCGCCTCACAAAAGAACAACATTTCCCATTACCACCCACAGTGTTTGATTGACAAGCGTTTGACTAATTAGAGAGATTGGCAAGAAAAATTGGGCATTAAATGGCAAAACTAGCCTATTGTATATTACCACTTTAAAAGCTAATTTGAATTTGAAAGGCCACATCCTGTAGAACCTCTTAGTTTAGTTGTACTTTGTCACTGTTAACCAATTATCTGTGGCTCCGAATCACACAGAGAGAGGTGTTTAACTAAAAGCTGCAGAAAAGCCAAAAACGCAACACTAACTAGAAGCAAATGGTACTTGTCATGAGTATGTGTGAGAACGTGTGTGGAGTTTCTTATGTGAACAAGCAGTGGGGAAAGTGTGGGCGTTGGAGCTCGAGGGGAGCAGAAAGGCTTTCCAGGGGAGTGCAGCAAAGTTTAGAAAACGAGGGCAAAAGTGTGAGAGAGAGATGGAGAGGGGGCATTAAAGCAGGAGGTAGGAACAAAAAAGGAGGGGGAAAACTGGCTCTGTAGATCCAAGTGTAAATATTGAGCCAGTGTACGAACGTGTGCGGGGGCACCAGGGTGAATTCGACAATGATAAGAATTGAAGGGAAGGAAGGAAAAGGAAAGTTAGCAGTGTTTCTTTTATAAACAGGCCTTGTCCTTAGTTTCTCTGCCCACTCCCCTCTCTCGCTCTCGCTCTAGCTCACACATACACACACACACACACAGACACACCGGTTTTCATATCTTAGTGAGGACAAAAACTGACATAATGCATTGCCTAGCTTATTACCTTAATCCTAGCCATCAGAAAAGAATGCCTAGCTCCAACCCTTACCCTGTACCTAACCATAACCTAACTGTAACCCTAATCTTAAAACCACATGTTGAGCCTAAAAAATGACTTCATTTTTGTGACGACCTCCCCACAGGTATAGTGGCATGCCAACTTTTGATCCTCACAAAGATGTATAAACAAGTACACACAGACACAGGAAGGCTAAAGAAGATAACAGTTTTGAAAGTTACCACAAACTGGCTTTCTGTTCTTTAGGTCCGTCTTTCTCTCCACTTAACACATGCCACACGCCTCCTCCAAGCAGGCCACACACAACCACATGCTGGGCCCACATGTGCTGCAAGAATCCAGGATTCAAACCATCCACCTACACACAAACATAACAGCACACGGACACACAAAACAGCACCTAAATACACACACCAGCAGCCAAACTCCACAGGCACAACCAGCCATTCTATCTCCGTCCCTTACACACACACCACCCCACATAGTGAATGCTTATGTATGCACACTCTTCAAGGCTCTGGACTGACGATGCGGGGATTTCCAGCCTGATGCTGCACAGCTGTGGGACAGCACCCAACTCACCGCCAACCTGACGCAGAGTGATGATCTTACCAAAGGGGAGTAACTGAAAAAACAAACTGCACACATTCAGATAAAGGACTTTTCCTCTATGCTATATTATGAGGAAAAAACACAAGATACATATGAAGGTTTTTCTTTCTGAAGTGCTGTGATGAAGAACAGAGAGTTTTTAAAATGTCTAACCGTGACACTCAGAAGTTTTCATCTTTGCACATCTTAAGTTCCTAAATTCCTCAATTTTGTGGCATAAATGTCATGGTCTGTGTGGAGGGATGAAAGGACCTGAAAGACTCAAACGCAGAGGCCAAGCTGAAACTCAAAACGGTAGCTTTATTGCTGAACACTGGAGAAAATAAATGAAATTTGGCGATACAAAATAAACTTGGCAGGCTTGGCAAACAAAACACACAGACATATATGAGGGATGACACGACACTGAACACAGGAAGACTGAGGACTTAAATACACACGAGGTGATCAGGAGAAGTGGCAACACACGGGGGAAATGTAAAACTAAAGTGTAAAACTAAACACAATGAAAACAGGAACACTGGACCTCTTTCAAAATAAAACAGGAAACATAATGAATCGCAGACATGACAACATGAACTTAAAAGACATGCAGACATGAAACACATAAGGACAAGGGAGACTTAACACAGGAGTTGAAAACACAAGGGGAAAGTAATAAACAAATGAACTTAGGAAACCCAATGAGCTAAAACATAAACCATGAACATCCATAAACTAAAACTCAAAACGCTGGGTCAAAAGACCCAGGATCGTGACAATAAATTTACTATAAAAAGATGGTAAAGCAGAAAGTATTTAGCTGATGAAACATTTATTACCTCAGGAGGTGCCAGGTGCTTATCATCTGCCTAAGTGATGCTGTGAGGATACTATACACACTTCTTTAAGCTTGGTGTTTTTGACATGAACCAGTTTGAAAAATGGGGGCAATCAGCTAATGCTAGTGCTTGATAGTGAGCTCAGTTAGGAAGCTTATTTCACTGTGACATTGTAAGGATGCTAACTGTGGCTATCAAAAAATATTGGTGTAAATCAAAATGTGCATTAAACCATTAAACCAATGGTACATTCATGCCACATTCATAGACACCAATGTTGTCTTTGAATGTGACCAAACTCTGAAGAAGGACGATGACTCATGATGAAAAAAAAAAGGTATTTTGCCAAATCTATGGCACATTTACATTGATGTAAATTCATGTGTAGTTTCTCTGATAGATTAATATACCCTGAAACCACTGCTGATTACATTACAATTAGTATCTTTTTTTAATGCTCAGTGGGTAAAAAGAGAAACGCTGCAGTTACACAAGGGAAAACAGTGGTTAGAGACAGTGGCACAACTGAAATTTCTGTGACCAGGTGCAATAAATACATGAGTCAGTCAGTTCCTCAATAATCAGATGGAGTCAATCAGCAATCAGTCTGCTCTCAGTTTGTGGTGGCAATGAGTTGACTAGTTGACGTTGTGTTACCAGTATATTGAAGCTGTTTCTGTTCTGGACTTTATCACTGCAGTCTTGTCCATTTGTGAAATAAGAATAAAAATACATTTCCACTCCCCAAAACACTGTAGCCCACTCAGCTATTCTCCTTTTCCATGAATACCTGAAATCAGTTGATTACAGGACCAGTAAGCCAGAGGAAGAAATACACAATTAATGTGTATTTTTTCATTCTCTTCACCTGTTCAGATGACTGAAGAACCTTTTAAGCAAGTCATAATTTAATTGTAACTGTAATGTGATTACTGAATTTATTACAATAACATGTTACACTACTGTCTTACTGAAAAATGTAATGTGATTACAGTAACACATTTCAAAATAATGCAACGCTGATGGTATGTAAAAATTCAGACAGAACCTCATAAAACTGAAACATAAATTTCTCCACAAACAGTGACGTAACTGCTGCAGAGCAGTGATTTAACTGCAAAGTAACATAAGAGCTTAGCAGCCTTGTGGTTGCAAAGAAACATAACCAGAATACAACCATCTGACTCAAGTCCCCAACTTATACTGTCCCAAGTCAGCCCACTATTGTTTGAAGCAGTGAGGCCCACTACACGTTGCCTTGCGTCATGCAACATGTGCAGTTAAGCGTATTGATGGTGTTACAAGCTTAATGTGTGGGCATCTGATTGGTTGCTCCAAATTAGGTAAAATAACTGAGCAACCACCAGTTTGTCGGAGACACAAGGAGGTTGTTGTCCTGTTTACTCTAGTGTGACTGAGCCATGAAGTGCACAGTAGATGGATATTCATTGGACATATTTATGAGCCCGTGTCCAAGACTTTAGATCTCTCCCTCCTTTTGGACAGAACTGGATTCCAGCATACCTACCCTGAAAGCTTTCCCAGGTCAACAAAAAAATATATTGTGTTGTGAAATGGGAAGAATTATAAGTGAAATGGGATAGTGGGAATAACATTTTGCCTCCCCTGTTCACTTCAAGTATTGACTGTTGAGTTTTCTCATGTAGGTTGTGTTGATGATTTTTAGCATCTATGTCAACAGTAGAGTCCTCAACAGCCAGATAAACCACTAGCTGCATAATATTTCACCCTTATTCATGTGCAAGTCCTGTAACTAAATTTTAAATGGGACTTTCTTTGCAATTAATGGTGAATGGCGAACAAATGGCAGAAAATGCAGTGATTAATGTGTTTGAAGTCTATGGAGACAGATGCAGAGGTGGCGATGACTTACTTACTAAAGATTAAAAATCAGAGAGTAGATAAGACAGACTGGGTGTAGCCTCTTTGAACTGGACTCAAGAGATGAACAAAAGGGAAAGGGTTTACCAGGAAAAGAACGATCACCCTGACCTCTCTGCTTTGCTGATCCCTAAAAACCTAGTTCAGATTTCAGCCAACTCAAGTGTAAATGCATTCAAAAGAGAGCAAAGCTCATAGTTTGGTATGCACTTTGACCAATGAGTCATCTTTTGATTTCTCAACTTTTACAACACAATGCTTCTTGGGCTTATTCAGCATGTTTTCATTTCTTCCATTCGCTCCACTGCTGTTATGTTTTCAGACGCCGAACTCAAAGAGCTGCCAGAAACAATTTAAGTACTCACACATGTCCAGTGCAGGCTCAACATATCCACCTCATTAAGGTTTGCTTAACAGTTTCACAATGTGTGCAGTTCAAACCTGATCACCATCTGTCTATGTTACTTTTCTTTGACTAATTCAACAAGTAAATGCTCAAGGTTTCAGTTCAGATTAAAGGTTACGGCACTGCTAGATTGCCACTCACTAATACAGGGAGTGCAGAATTATTAGGCAAGTTGTATTTTTGAGGAATAATTTTATTATTGAACAACAACCATGTTCTCAATGAACCCACAAAACTCATTAATATCAAAGCTGAATGTTTTTGAAAGTAGTTTTCAGTTTGTTTTTAGTTTTAGCTATTTTAGGGGGATATCTGTGTGTGCAGGTGACTATTACTGTGCATAATTATTAGGCAACTTAACAAAAAACAAATATATACCCATTTCAATTATTTATTTTTACCAGTGAAACCAATATAACATCTCCACATTCACAAATATACATTTCTGACATTCAAAAACAAAACAAAAACAAATCAGCGACCAATATAGCCACCTTTCTTTGCAAGGACACTCAAAAGCCTGCCATCCATGGATTCTGTCAGTGTTTTGATCTGTTCACCATCAACATTGCGTGCAGCAGCAACCACAGCCTCCCAGACACTGTTCAGAGAGGTGTACTGTTTTCCCTCCTTGTAAATCTCACATTTGATGATGGACCACAGGTTCTCAATGGGGTTCAGATCAGGTGAACAAGGTGGCCATGTCATTAGTTTTTCTTCTTTTATACCCTTTCTTGCCAGCCACGCTGCGGAGTACTTGGACGCGTGTGATGGAGCATTGTCCTGCATGAAAATCATGTTTTTCTTGAAGGATGCAGACTTCTTCCTGTACCACTGCTTGAAGAAGGTGTCTTCCAGGAACTGGCAGTAGGACTGGGAGTTGAGCTTGACTCCATCCTCAACCCGAAAAGGCCCCACAAGCTCATCTTTGATGATACCAGCCCAAACCAGTACTCCACCTCCACCTTGCTGGCGTCTGAGTCGGACTGGAGCTCTCTGCCCTTTACCAATCCAGCCACGGGCCCATCCATCTGGCCCATCAAGACTCACTCTCATTTCATCAGTCCATAAAACCTTAGAAAAATCAGTCTTGAGATATTTCTTGGCCCAGTCTTGATGTTTCAGCTTGTGTGTCTTGTTCAGTGGTGGTCGTCTTTCAGCCTTTCTTACCTTGGCCATGTCTCTGAGTATTGCACACCTTGTGCTTTTGGGCACTCCAGTGATGTTGCAGCTCTGAAATATGGCCAAACTGGTGGCAAGTGGCATCTTGGCAGCTGCACGCTTGACTTTTCTCAGTTCATGGGCAGTTATTTTGCACCTTGGTTTTTCCACATGCTTCTTGCGACCCTGTTGACTATTTTGAATGAAACGCTTGATTGTTCGATGATCACGCTTCAGAAGCTTTGCAATTTTGAGACTGCTGCATCTCTCTGCAAGATATCTCACTATTTTTGACTTTTCTGAGCTTGTCAAGTCCTTCTTTCGACCCATTTTGCTAAACGAAAGGAAGTTGCCTAATAATTATGCACACCTGATATAGGGTGTTGATGTCATTAGACCACACCCCTTCTCATTACAGCGATGCACATCACCTAATATGCTTAATTGGTAGTAGGCTTTCGAGCCTATACAGCTTGGAGTAAGACAACATGCATGAAGAGGATGAAGTGGACAAAATACTCATTTGCCTAATAATTCTGCACTCCCTGTACACTATAATTCAGGCAGGTCACTCAGTATTTGATTTCCTTGTCACCAAAACACTCTAGAAGTTAGAAATTATAAACATGGAAAACAAACTTAAATATATCTCATGTCATGTTATATATGAGTTAATTGTTGCAGTTACAGACCCATATATCAGAATTGCACACTTTTCCAGGCCTGATATTGCAGTAGTTAAAAGTTTTTCAACTTTTTAAACATGAAGCATAAAGCACTTTCACTTCACAGCATTGACTGGAGGAGTCAACCATTTTTTGTTCTCTTTCTAGAAAACCAATCTGACACAAGCACTCAGTAGTGAAGGTGAATTCTTCTCAGGTTTACCTCAGAATGAGATGCAAAAACAAGACATCTGGTCTGAATGCAACTCTTATTTCCTCTCCATTCATAGGTAATCAACATCTAATTTCAATGAGTTTACAAGTGTTCCAAAGTTTAATGGAAGAGAGAGAAAGCAGGGGACTGGAAAGTGGGTGCACCAAAAAAGGTCCTCTCTAAAATTTCCACAAGTAGCTGTTAAAATGAATGATATATGAGAATCCCCCCCCCCAATAAAGCCCATTCAGTGGATAAGACTGCGGATGCACAGGGGAGTTTTCAAGCGCGAAACATTCTAACCATCTGAGGCAGTATGGTCTGAATATGGCCAACAAACATTCTACCACAAACTCTTTGGTCGTGTCCAAATAAATGGGCTGCATCCTCCTGAGGATCCAGCCTTCGCGGTCTACGTGGGCCAGGTCCTCAGAAGGTCGGGTAGGCCGGAAGTAAACGGCTGGGGAAATTGGACAGTCTAGCCTTCTGATTAGCGTCACCGCTATCTCGGTGGAGTTTAATAAACTCAGCCGTCTGCTCCTTGCTATCTAAAATATAACAGGACACTGGCGTAAATTCTCGACCGTCTCATACTTCTGTTTAATCAGTTTTCTGTTTGACATTTATTCAGCTGTGTGAAAATCCCGGAGGAACCCACCCGGGGGATTAATAAAGTTTTATTTTATCTAATCTAATCTAATAACTTTAATCTCAGCCAAACCGATTTACTCACGAACAAATAAAACACTGAAAAAAGCCCAACAATAACATTTTTAAGTTGTCTAAGTGACTTATATATTACGTTTAACCTGAGTAGCGAAAGTCCGCGGAGATCTGAAAATGATGTACCGGG
Source organism: Perissodus microlepis (assembly GCF_051167445.1). Classification (NCBI taxonomy): domain Eukaryota; kingdom Metazoa; phylum Chordata; class Actinopteri; order Cichliformes; family Cichlidae; genus Perissodus; species Perissodus microlepis. Next base: position 31,030,245 of record NC_140466.1, on the reverse strand, counting down.
AGTCCTTCAAATTCGGGGAAAAGGAGGACGCATTTGTCGGCTGCATTCGGAGGAGTCTACGAATTTGGACAGCCTTCGGCGCGTCGCTGTGACGTAATCGGTCTACAAATGCAGCATCAGGAGGATGCAGCCCATGAATTTGGACACGACCTTTGTGTTTCAAATGAACTCAAAATGTCGGCTTGATCCCAAACTTTCTCCACATCACACCGTTTAGCAGTTATTAGCAACGGCCATGGTATTGATTAAAGTGGTTTTTGGGGAAACTTGAAGAACCCATTGTTGTCTTTGGCCAGCAGCTTCACAGAACATTGGAAATGATGCTCAGTCTGGAGAGTCCATTGCTACTCAACATCAATAACCTCAGGAGACAGAGTGCAAAAGAGCTGGGTAGAACAGCTGAGTCAGAAGAACATATCACGACTGTTCACAGTAGCTGCTTAAATAGACTGAGGAAATTAAATGGTCTGTATTTGTATAGCACTTTACTAGTCCCTAAGGACCCCAAAGCACTTCACACATTCAGTCATCCACCCATGCACACACACATTGGTGATGGCAAGCTACATTGTAGCCACAGCTGCCCTGGGGTGCACTGACAGAGGCGAGGCTGCCGGACACTGGCGCCACCGGGCCCTCTGACCACCACCAGGACACAACGACCGAGACCGTCAGAGCCAGGGCTCGAACCGGCAACCTTCCGAATTACAAGACGAACTGCCAACTCTTGAGCCACGATCGCCCCATACTTACTTTGTAAGTACTTTTAAGTACTTTGTCACATAAAAAGGTTATGTAACAAAGTACTTAAATACAAAAAAAGAGAAATTAAACCTATAAAGACTCATAATGTTTCTTATCTCCTTAAAGCATTTTCTAATGTTTTATTTGATTCTGTTGTCTTGTTTAAATTCCTTTTGACGTTTTATTGGAAGAAGTGAAAGAACAATCTGTAAGATACTTTTGCTTTTAACTAAAAGAACAGCTAAAGTTTTTGACAATATTTCTAGATTTGGAACAATACCAGTTTCTAGATAAAAATGAACAGAATTTTCCTTTGCTCTTAAAAAACACAAAGATTATGGTTAGCATATAGCAAATACATGAGTCATCGTAATTACAGTAATATCAACAAACATGACCAACCTCAGTGGATGTTGCATCCACTCTGAAGAAACTTGCTTTGGCACTGAGCTAGTGTAAAAAAAAAAAAAAAAAAAAACAGGAAATGGGATTACCTGATTATTTTTAATTAACATTGCTCTATATGAATGCATGTATGCTTACATGTTGCAGGAAACATTTTGTGAACCCTTTGGAATTTCTGCACAAGAATTTCTGTATTCACTACTCCATTCACTATTCACTCATTCACTACTTCCATCTAAATCAAAGTCAAAGACAGATGTCAGTCCATCAGTTTGTACAGCCATGTATTTCCTCATCTGCTTATCCAGTTCAGGCTTGCAGACTGTCTGGAGCTTCCACCAGCTAAGAATGGGAAAGAGGTAGGAAACAGCGCAGACAGACTGCCAGAGTATCACAGTGGTAACACACAGAAAGACAATTATTCATGTTCATATTCAATTTGAAATCTCTAATTAATCTAAGCCATTTTTTCTGGGACTTTGAAAGGAAATTAAAGCGCCCAAAGAGAGAGCTATGATAGCACGGGGAGAATAACAAAAACTGAACTAAACTTTTTTCTGAATAAAGTTAGTGAATAAAGAATCCTGATCTTAAACCCAACTTAGATGCCATGGGAAGACCTGAAAACAACGGTTCATTTAAGACATCCCAGAAACATTGATGAATTGAAACAGTTTTATAGCACATCTGGCTATAGAAATATATTATGGAGGCTACTGCTGCTAAAGGCAATTATACACAATTCTATAATCAAGAGTGTATTTACTTTCCAGAGTTATAATATACTGAATTCAATAAAGTTTTCGAAATTTGAACTGTTTGTGGGTAACAGTGTAACACCTACAAGGAGGCAACATGCAGAATAATAATTTAACCAGTATTCCAATGTTATTTTAGTCATTATTTAGTGAGAGCCAAACAGTCACAGTTTGATGTGTATTTATGATAACTGATGTGACTTTTCACAGTCAATTTGTGGACTGTACAAATCACTGTTATTAAAAACAAAAACAAAACAAAATCTGCATGTCGCCCGAACCATAGTTTTCTCTCAAAGACAGATGTAACAGAGAAAACATCTTTTCAATAAATTGGAATCTGTGGGATTTGCTTGTATTGTTCTGCTGAAGCTGTGCACTTTTGCAGCTTGTGAAACAAAACTGCGCAGAGATCCGCAGGATTTTTACTGGAAAAACAAACACGGATGGATCCATGTGCATGTTGTGGCCTATTTCACTGACAGGAATTCAAGTCAAACAACACTGGTGGTCTCTATTTGGTGTTGTATGTGGGGTAAAAGCATGCTTGTTTCATTCCAGTGATGAGATAAAAGAAACTTGACCTACTGTCATGTCCCGAGGCTGCAATTTATTTACATGTCTCTGTTTGTTAAGGAAAAAAAACTGCAGGAGATGGTGAAGCATGTTTCACCTGCGCTTCACAAAGGAAACTACTGCAGTACCAAGAGGGAAGCTGTTGTTACTTGCATCAAAGCCTCAGATACTCTTACTCAGAAATCACCCTGTGATGATAAAATTATTTATACAATCTTACTATTTTCTACCTACTTTCAACCTTCCTCTCCCCTTCAGTAAGCCATGTCATTGTTATGAATGAGTCATGCCTCACTCTTAACACTGTTAAATGTGACCTTACAGAGTCATCCTAGCTTAATAATAGTCGTGGAGGAGACATGCAGAGACCCACCAGCTTTTAGGTTTTGTTTCATGTTTGCTAGTTACTTCAGTTCTTCTAATGCATTTTGACAGTTCCCAAGGAATGGGAGAGAACTGAAGTCAGCTGTGGTTAATATCAATAATCTACTGTGGAAATAAGTTAGCACAGTGCCTTCTGTTAAGGTCAAGAATGAAGATATGAGAGAAAAAAACAAAGACAGTTATCTTTGTCTCTTTTCTGATCATTCCACACTGGATAATGTCTTAATTTTTAATTTAATGGCTTAATACCAGTTTCTTCTTGATCTCGTAGATGTAGAATTTGAAACATTTTCATTTTTCCATTTGCTTCACATTTAGTATACATCACCTACACTTCAATTTATGGTCTCCAAAATCTGTTTCTGTGGCAGACCTATGTCGTCAATACGAGGGTCCGGTGGCGCCAGTGTCCGGCAGCCTCGCCTCTGTCAGTGCGCTCCAGGGTGGCTGTGGCTACAATGTAGCTTGCCAGCACCAGTGTGTGAATGTGTGTGTGAATGGGTGGATGACTGGTTGTGTAAAGCGCTATACAAATACAGGCCATTTACCATTCACCAATACATCCAGACAGCTCATGGGATAGCATGGCAGGGATAGAGTGGTGGCCCCATGATCGGAAGGTCGGGGGTTCGACTCCACTGAACGGCTACCCTGAGGTACCCCTGAGCAAGGTACCGTCCCTACACACTGCTCCCCGGGCGCTGCATTGGTGGCTGCCCACTGCTTCACTGGGTGAATGGGTTAAATGCAGAGGAACTATTTCCCTATGGGGACTAACACATACACACACACACACACACATTTTAGTTCAACTTATCTTAACAGTGTATGATAAACAATATAAAACAATTAAAATCACATTTAGAGCTCTGAAGGACAGTATTTCTACAGAAATAATGGCCATGTTGGATGGCACAATGGTCAGCACTGTCTCCTCACAGCCAGAAGGTCCTGGATTTTAATCCAGCCTGGGGTCTTTGTGTTGGGTTTGTGTGCTTGTGTGGACAAGACATGCAGTTAATTACCTTAATTGATCATTTGAAATTGTTTATAGGTGTGAATGTCTGCCTGCGTTAGCACTACGAACAATTGGTGACCTATGAGAGGGTATACCCCACTTCTTAGTATCTGAAGAAATGGATGGAACAGCCTTGTGAAAGTTTGTAAGTGCTGTGCTATGAGGAGCTGAAGGTAGGACAGAATGACAGTTTCCATTAAACAAAAACCTGCACTGTATTATTTTGGTTAGCATACTACTCACAGCATCATCAGGTCCTCTTGTGCCTCATCTGCTAATGTGCACTGCTTTTTAGTAAAATATGTTTGACAATTATCAGTTGCAGCTAAATGCTAATTTGGCCCACTGAGTAAATCTAGAGTTCGCTTCTGCAGACCAAAGATGAGCATGTTAGGTTTATCGACAATTCCTCATTGGACAAGAATGTGATGTACACTTGCATTAGTCTATGGTAAAAATCTTACTTGTAGTCTGAAGTGTTTTGAGTGACACCTATTTCACCTATTTCCACTGTTTTTCATCACCAGAAAGTGCACACAGCACCAGTGACGTTAGCATGATGTTCATTCCAAATCTTATGTTTCTCCTAGTCAACACTTATAAAGTCTTGGTCTTTGCTCTTAAAAACATGACTCTTTAAAATCCAAGCCATGTTTTTATCTCCAGTTTCCTGTGTGACATAATCAGTCCAGTTGTTTCTACGTAATTACAGCCTCAACTATTTCTTCAGAGTTTTAGAGGCTTTGTTGTACCGTAATGTTGCCAAGTTATGCCCCTCATTTTTTTCATATTGTTTTTAGCAACAGTGCAGCAGATGAGATCAGATGGAGGTTAGAGAGTATGACATGTTTGTCAGATTGATGAACGTATTCCCAGGAAAACCGCTCTGCCATCCAGAGTGTAATGCCTCTACTGTTTATTTTCCAACATAAAAATAGAGGAATGTTGTTTTCTTCCTGCTCGTGCTCAACTCATTTTTTTTTTAGAACACACCATAAAAACTAGACAGTTCACCCAGCAGGCGGCATGGCCATGACCTCTTAGCTGTCAGCATCACTAGAAAATGTTTTTGGAGCTATGGTTTATTGGTTGATGTTCTACAACATTTTGATCTATAGTTGTACTTTAATACAGAGACCGAATACCTGTAAGCAGGCCCCCAAACTGATGGCACCATCATAATTGACAACAAAGAGTTGAAGAAGACAGAAGAGTTCAACTACTTGGGCTCAGTCATCAGCTACGATGGAAATATCACCTCCGATGTCCGAGCATGAGTAAATGCAGCCTGGTTAAAATGGCGACAGGTCACTGGTGTCCTTTGCGATACAAGAATGCCAGATCGACTCAAGGGAAAAATCTACAAAACAGTGGTCCACCCAGTAGCCCTGTATGGCTCCGCATGTGAACACACATGAACAGGCCCTAAACACCATGGAGATGTGCATGCTCTGATGGAGCTTGGGAATTACAAGACGGGACCATGTTACGAACAAAGACATATGGAAGCGACTAGGCGTAGCCGCAATTAAGGAAAAGATGCTCGAGTCCCGCCTGAGGTTGTATGGACATGTGATTCGAAGCGATGAGAACTCTGTAGCAAAAACGGCTATGATGATCGACCCAGAAGGATGCCGGCCTCGAGGCAGACCGAAGAAACGGTGGATGGACAAAATTAAGGAGGACATTAAGACTGTCAATGCATCACCTGAGGACGCCTAGAACCAAATGGAGAAACCTTTGCCGAAGAGCGGACCCTGCACCAGCGGGAACAACGCCAGGATGAAGAAGTTGTACTGTAATACAGACCCTGTTTACTTTGCAGTTTACAAATGAAACATAAACACAGTTTTTTTTTTAAATAAGAGGTTCTGCAATTTTATCATAGAATCTGGAACAAATGATTTACATTTCTTTAGTTTGGAAGGCATGATAAAAAGAAATTTGCTTCTTTTAATTAACCTATGAAAATGATTTTAACATGTGGCTTCATGAATAGAAAAAGTATTTTGTTCAATATTCAAAGGTTATTTGAATGACATACATATTTACATAAAATCTTCAAGCTCATTTTGGCTAATTTAGCATGCTGTTTAACCATATAAAGTATGAACTGTGAAATAATTCTAACATTTGTTTTTAATCAATTAAATATCAGTGTGCATACATGTATTTTCATTTTTATCATTTTGCAAAACCTGTCATCTCACAATTTGTTTTTTCTTAGCAGAAACATGTAATAGGGTTTGAATTAAAAATAAAACCACACATTTAGCGTTGCACTGTTAGGAATCTTGGAGTTGTTTTTGACCAGGATATGTCCTTCAGTATGCATAATAAACAAATATGTCGGACTGCTTACCTGCATTTCTCAATATCTCTAAAAAATATCTCTAAAATTAGAAACATCCTGGCTCAGACCCACATAGCAAAATTGGTATGGCCCGGATCTGGCTCACACAATGTGCTTACACATGGCTCACATACCGCAAAGCATGACTGCCCTTTGGTGGCCCAGATCTGGTTTGCCTGAGGTGGCCCACACATGGGCCAGCACAATGCCAGTTGCAGACACACTGCTTGCCCAGAACAGTTTCAGCTCTGGCCCCAGATATCAGCCTAATGTGTACCTTAATCAAGCCATGTAATAACAACATATGTTGGAACATAATAGTGCAAAAGTAACATGATGAAACTCTGTTCAGACAGTGAATGGACTGATTCTTATATGGCGCTTTTCTACTCTGCCGGATTACTTAAAGTGCTCTACACAACATACCACATTCACCCAATCACACACTTTGTCTAAACTGAGTGCTTCATAACTACATCCATACACATTCACACTCTTGCAGTCTGGAGGAACCAGGAATCAAACAACTAGCCTTCCGATTAGTAGGTGACCTTCTCTACCTCCTGAGCTACAGCCACCCAGTGATAAACATGAGTAGGTGACTAGGTTTTGGATAAAGTGTACACTCACAAACCTGTCAAACCTACATTTGAAATGTTGGCTACCATAGCAGTATAGTATTGCAACACGGCATTTGGGTCTACTAACTAAAATAGGAAAATAGGAACATAAGTAGTGCCATCTTTGCCAGACCTGGCCCACATATGGTTGACATACACTCTGCCATGACACCAGTCATTCAGAAGTGCCAGCTTGATGCCAGATCTGGGCCAGATCTGTTTTCTATGACCCTGGGCTACATAACCCAAACCACAATCGAGCCAGATATGGCATGCCATTACATAGACAGTGCCATCTATGCCAGGCCTGGCCCATATCTGAATGGCATATGCCTTATCATGCCAGAAGTCAACCAGCAGTGCCGGCTTGATACCAGATCCAGGCCAGACCTGCTTGCTATGTGGGGAGTGATGCTGAAAAACTAGTTTGTGCATTTATTGCTCCTGGGCTGGAATAATGTAATGAGTTATTATTAGGCTATCTTAAAGACTCTCTGAAAAGCCTTGAGCTGATCCAAAATGCTGCAGCAATAGTACTGACAGGGACTAGAAGGAGAGCATATTTCTCCCATACTTGCTTCTCTCAGTTGCTCCCTGTGAAAATCTGAATCCAATTTAAAATCCTGTTCCTCACATCCAAAGTCTTGAATAATCAGGCTCCATCTGAAAGCTGTCCTACTTACTGTATCACACCAGTAGAGCACTTCACTTTCAAAATGGGAGACAGAGCCTTCAGCTTTTGAGCCTGTTCCTGCAGAACCAGCTCCCAGTTTGGATTTGGGAGACAGACACCCTCTCTACTTTTAAGATTAGGCTTTTTGACAAAGCATGTAGTTATTGCTGGATCAGGTGACTATCCCTTAGTAATGCTGCAATAGGCTTGGACTGATGGGGGATTCCCATGATGCACTCAGTGTTATTCATCATATACCTCTTTTCACTCATTATGTGATTATATACTCTGCATTTAATCATGAGTTATTATTAATAGCTGGTTCTTTCCGCAGCATGCCTTTGTCCTGTCTCCCTCACACTCATCCCCAACCAGTCAAAGGAGACAGCTTCCCCTCCCTGGACCCGTTAAAAGGAAGTTTTCACCTTCCCACTATCAGCATAGGATATCATCTGCAGTTACCTTTGCACCAATATCAATAACTTTGGTTGGCAAATTTCATACTGCCATTTTTTCAACAGAAGAAAAATAATTTTTTCATGCCCCTTTTCAGGATAGCATATTAACTTTGCAAGCAATAAATACTGTTACCTTGCAAAAAGCATAACATTTTGTTAAGGGAGAGCCTGAGTTTTATTTTGAATACTAACAGTTTAATAAAAGCGTGCACGACCAAAGTGCATTCGAAAAAAAAGAAGAAAAATATTTGTTTTTCCATTGCTGCAGCACACAGTGTAGGAGACTGCACTACTTAGAAGTGATCTTGTTTTAGTTAAGATAAAAGAAAAAGGAATAAGAGATGCCTGAAGAGATCTAAACAAAAAAAAAAGAAAGAATAATTTATTAGTTTTCATGGAAGACATGAACTCACAAGAATTTCCTCTCGTCTATCAATCTCGTCCAATGAGTTTGCACAAACACACAAATGCACAGCGGTGTCAGACGTGAGTCAATACAAGAGAACTCTCAACATGGAGTTTCAGTTACAGCCGGGTGGAGCTGAACACTCGATGAAGTCAAACAAACATAATTACCTCATAAGATCACACAGTCGACTTGGTGATTGGCCAAATAGTGAACGGCATTTCACTCCTCATATGTCATTTACTCCTTAGATTTGCAATAATTTTAGTTCATACAGTTATTTTGTGCTCTGGCAGGTACAACTACATGCTAACAGGAGGTCTTTTTGGGGGGGGCATGCCAAAACAGCTGTCACTCAGCACCACCGCATTTGGCTCCCTGCCACTTTATCCTCTTTACCAAACTGAGAATTCAGTTAAAGGGTCACTGTTGAAACACACTGGAGGATATCCAACACACATCTCAGACCCAGTGCAAGTGGTCAGGCTTCCAGGAAGCTATCTAAAAATAGCAGCTGCAGGGGAAATATCGTGTTAACCCGGGAAACAAATAAAGAAGCATGAGCTGATAATGTTGTGATAATGAAGTGGTGGATATGATTTAGACATTAGAAGGTAGGAAGTTAAAACCTAAAGCAATCTCAAGTCCTGCTGTTCACTGATTTGTTCTTACTGCATATCTGGATTTCACATGAGAAGAAATCAGATTCACAATAAACCAAATTTCTAGCCTTTTCTTGTGGACTCCTCCAACCTTAACACTATTCTTAGTCACATCAGTAACATCACTGTTTTTGACTATAAATGTTCAGTGTACATTTTCCAGAGCTAGCTATTCAGTATTTCTCAGGCATATGCAAACAGTAGGAAAGTGAAGTCAGTGAAGCGGCTACATTTTCATTTTCAGGAAACCCCGTCTCTAATGACATGGGTTAGATCCATGTCATGTGATCTAAATATAAGTGAACTTGATCTTGTGACACCCATGAAAATTCAAATTCATGTTGTTAATTTGTTATTTAAGAAAGTATTGCAGACAACTTGAGGCTGAAATGCTGTGGTGAAATATCCTGCTGCTCATTAACTTGCATGATGTTGATAGGATAGATAGATAGATCTAGACTTTGCTTTGTTTCTACCCCTTATTTCAAATTCCAAATCAATATGCAGAATTCAACATTATATAATCCCACAGTATACATGTTCAACTATACACAAATCTACACTCATATACAATACACACTTAAAACAAAGCTCCCAGACCAAAACAACAAACTACATTTTTACATTATCTAAATACCCAGGTCTCAGGGCCTCTCTAGCTTGAGGAGGAATTAATTTTACAAAAAAAGTGAGATAACTTGTTCAGTTTTCACTAGAATAACCGTTCTTATGTCTCATCTTTGAAAGCTGTTAATCAAATCACAGTGTGGTTTAGTTGTGTCTTCTTAGTCCTGCAAGTATGATTTCATTTCAACCAGCAGCACAGTTGAATAGTGTCCGTTTTGAACTCTTGAACTTGTTGCAGAAGATGTTTTGTTGAAAGGTGTGGCTCTTTCTGCGTCAGTGTAACAAGATCGTTTGGCAGGACGCTGATATTTTAATACTAAGTGCAATTAACCATGCAAGACACACAAAAAAACATGAGTGATGAAACTGGTGATGTAAGTGGCTTTGGGTTGTGTTTAAGAGAGAGAAAGATCTATAACTTTCAGTGTGTGGGAAGGGGAGCGTGCGAGAGTCTCAGTGCAGTAAAAATAACATTCGGGGTTGCAGATGATGCGTGACAGGACTGACAGCAGTGGGAGTCTTTGTTATTAACAGCAACTAATAAAATATTAACTTATTTTCGACCCTACCCCTGCAGGCTTTGCACTCACATGTTCACATACCTATATATCATATACTCAATGACTGAGACCATTAGTCCATCAGTTGCTGTGCTGTGAGTGGATAAATATACCAAACACAGAAGCTGATGGGGTGACCGAAGGTCCTGACATGAGGAGGGATAGGTACTCCCTAGGTGCTATAGAAGGCTTTGCAGACCTACATCTATGTTTTATAGCTGTCTATGCTCACATAGGGGCATTGTCATGAATATATGGAATTACTGGTAATGTGGGCTGTTTATGCTCATGTGTGTGCTGTTGTTGGTCAAGACTTTTTTTCCCACTTCCTTCTCTGTAGGTGAAATTTTTACTTGTCAGCTAATAAATATTCAGCCTATGAGAAGCAAAAGCTGTTGGCTGTGTTTGTTGAATTTTCACAGCTCTTTGCACATAGCACCATAAATCTCTAACAGTTTGATTAGTGTTAAAGTGAGGGGTTTGGGTTGAGTCACCTAAGGTTTTGGAGCCAAGTGTTGCTTTAAGCCAGATGGCCCTGTGTGGAGGTCCTGGCAGAAACAGGATAGAGGTGAGAGCCGGCCCGTCTGTCAGGCTGCTTGTCTGATTAAAGTTGTCAGGGTCATGAATTGCCTTGACCTGACTGTTTACCTTGACAGGGTCTATTGGGGCTTGGTCCTTTCTCTCAGATTGAAATTGACCTATACTTTTGTAATCACTATCTGGTAAACAAGCACAAATATCTCTACACACACACAGACAGACAGAGTTAAATGTGTTATGGCCTTTTTGGCTTTCCATTTTAGAATTCAATTTAAAATCTTATTGTTTGCTTTTAAAATTTTACACGGCCTGGAAAATGGGAAACTTTACATGTACACAAATTATCCCACAAAGATCTCTCAGATCAGGTGAACACCACTCCTCGTTGTGCCCATGTGGAGACTGAAACAACGAGGGAAGCAAATTTTGGCTTTTGTGGTCCACAAATTATGGAGTGAGTTGCCCCTTCATGTTAGGCTCTCCATCAGGTTTTTAAATCACATTTAAAAACACACATTTTCTCCAAGGCATTTTAGGAGTAGTGAGTTAGCAGTCTCTAATCAGTTTTTGTCCATTTTTATCACTTTTAACAGTTTTATTTACTGTACATTTTATTGTCTATTTAATTTGTGGTTTTCTAGTTTTAAGCTTTGCTGTTATTTAATTTTCATTTTTACAGTTTTTTTAATGTTAAGTTTAATAAATGTTTCTTATATTTTATTGCAATATTATAAGTAGAATGTATTTTTGGTAAACTATGTTGTTATTTAAGGTATTCTGTATATAAAGTTTGACTGAATTGGACTCTTTTCATTTTTCCATTCACAAAGTGATAATTTACAGAGAAAGTTAAATGAATGAGAAAGAGCACATGTGATAAGTCAGGCCTCAGTGCACTGATAGGGCACTCAAAGTTTTTGTTTTCCAGTGGAGAGCATCACTAAAAAAATATGGCAAGGTCTTTCCCAACTTTTTTCCTTAATATCAGTCTATCTCCTGCCAATCCCTGTTTGTGATTGATCAGAGTCTATTTAGAATAGAATAGAATAGAATAGAATTCAACTTTATTGTCATTGCACATGCACAGGTACAGGGCAACGAAATGCAGTTTGCATCCATCCAGAAGTGCTTTAGTGATATAGATATATTACAATATATATTAGCAATAATATAGATATGTAAGTATATTACAGAAATGGGTCTATTATGGTATGTTATAATGTACACGGTATGAAGTATGTTGTGAATATTCTATAACTATAGGTACACCACCCTTTTCATGTGAACACAACCAGCTTTGTGTGACTACTTAGCCTGATTGCCACTGTTAGGCTAACTAAAGTCAGACAGCAAAAAGCTATCCTTAGTATTTCAAACTCCCTCCATAATACAAGCCCCGGGGTCACCAAGGCCAAACAACAAACAAAAAAGGTGCTATTTCTAAAAAGACGAAAGATGAAGTGCTTCCTCACACGGGGTTTGAGGTCTGATTGTTGGGGTTGAATCTCTATTATTGTACTGTCTTTACCTTACATTACAAAGCACCTTGTGGTGACTGTTGCTGTGATTTGGTGCTACTGAAATAAAATTGAAGTGAACTGAACTGAATTACCTAAGCAACAGTTAAAGACTCTGTACTCCCTGGCTATCCAAAACACAGTGGGAAGGGTAATTCAGAATGACATATCAGAAACTTCCTAATGAGCTTCCTTTATGTTGCAGGCAGATTTAAACGAATACAAAAGAAAAACAGGAACACATGAATCGCTAGCAGCATTCATTTTGATTGACGTATTCTAAAAATTGTCAAATACGTTTTTGAAAAGGTTTTTTTGAAAAGTTTTGGTTTTTTTGCGCAATTATTGGCAGTTTGTAAAGCTTTTACTTTACAGATATTGGAATACAATTAGTCATATACATCATATTTTCAGACTTTATGACCTTGCTCCAACTGTGAGACCTGAATGGACTCTTATTGTAGAATGCATAAAGAGCCACTTGTTTTACCAAACTAAAGAGAAAAGAAAAGTGATGTTTTTGAATTAATTTAAATACTATACTAGTACTAATACTATACTAATTTAAAGACTATATACCTATAGTCACTGAATATAATTATAACTTAATTATAACTTCTTTGTACATGTGCTGAGATTTGACAAAGCATATTAACATGTAATTCTGACTTACCACCCCATAATCAGGCAACAGATTACATAATTTAATACAAGAAATGAGAGTTTACGTATCAGTCTTAACTTGTACTAGTATATGTTTAGTTTTTCAGGAAACCAGAAATACATGTTTCACCGAGTGTTTGCGTGCAGAAAATATACTCATATACTACGATAAAACAACGGAAAGAAAAATGTTAAAAAGCCTTGAAAAGCTAAAAACTGTACAGCTGTACATTGTAGAAACTGTATATCATTTCAAACGATCCACACCAAAGAATCCAGTGTGTGTCCACGTGAGAATGATTGAATGGTAAACAAGACTGCAGCGAGGCAGATACTGTAGCTTTTACTGCTACTGTTGAGCAGTAAAAGTTATGTGATCACATGCAATAAATAATGAGCAATAATTCCATATTCCAAGTAACTTTGCCCACAGGATTGTGGAATTTTTGCAGCTGACCCATAAATAACCATGAAAAGGGGACAACTGTGTATTCAGTAATTTAGCCTTCTTGTTTTCTCTGCAGCTTTTTTTCTCCTCTCAGTTTTGTTCTTGTGCCTTCCCTCCCTTCTCGCCCACTTTAAATTACAGACAGATGATGTCTCTCCCCTTGGGCTCTAACAGTGGTGAGCCTTGAAGAGAGCTGTTTATGTTTATTTATACAGCAAAACTGCAGACACACACATGCACACTCATATTCAGAGCTCATTTTAACCTCTTTCTTTAAGCTCTTTTAATATGCGTAACATGATTTACTGGAAGCTCTCTAGTCTTGAACGGCTGCAGAGGTTTAGGAGGGAAAAATTCAGAGGAAATTTCTACAGGGGGAAAACGCCCAACCCAAAGAAGGCATAAAACACTTTTGGACTTGAAGAACATAGAAATATGAGTTTTGGGTTATGGACTATAAATTGAAGAGGAACATGTGGCAGATCCAGGAATTGTTTCGTCATCTCTGTGCAAAATCTTCCTTGAGATGAAATAAATTTTGCCAAGAGCTGTGGATCACCGTGCTGGGCTACTGTAAATCCATCACTCATTACACCTTAGATTTACAGCAGGAACACTCAGTGGAAAACCATTTCATCGACAGCAATTTTCAGTGCACTCCTTCTTTCCAGATTATTAAGCCAAGTAAGGTTTTCCTTCATGTTTAAACAGCCTTTGTGCTTTCACTCCTGAGTCACCGTGGTGTTGCGCAGCAGCAGTTCTTTAAACACAGCTTATTTAAGAAAAAAATTGAATACACTAAATGCACAGATAAAACTATAATTTCCATATCTATCATTTCAAGTGGTTTAGTGTCAGTTGAAAGAAACATCGTTGTAATAGGAAAATTTCGCGGCTGGTCAGTGATTGAATTTTTAGTTCATATTTGCAGTGACCAGCTGGTCTTCCCGAGGTTGAATTTGCGACACCCTCAACATCTGGGTCAACTGGTGGGAGGCAAATTGTCTCCCAACTGTCATAATCCAACTCAGCTCATTGCGGTCACTCTCAGACATACAGAGCCATCTAATGTTTAAATGCATCAGTGAGTGGATCTCTAAACCAACTATTTGCCAACTGGTTACATTCTGGTTATACTCTTACATAAAAGCAAGGTTACTAAAGCAGTTATACCTGCTTCAGTTAGCCCTCCTATCAACTGGGATCTGTGCAGGCCACAGAGGTATATGTTTTTGTCATATCTCACAGGTAAACGCAGCTGTGAGACATGACAATATTCATCATAATCAATTATTTAGTTTACGGCTATGTCAGCCAGTTTGTTCCTAATGCTACAACATCATTGTTTTCTATTGCTGCTTTGATTAGTGCTTTATAAAAATACAAATGTTTTGGAGTCAAAAGCACCCAAATCTGCCTCTGCAGTTTTAAAAAAGAATTGGTATTTCTACATTTAATGTTTGCCATAATGCACTAAGTTAAAGTAACACAAGGGGGGAAAGGGATATTCTGTCAGTCATCATAAAGAAGAAAGACTCAGATGCTATCACTGCCTTCATCATTTGGATGGGGAACTTCCCATTTTGGCAGTTATCGGAACATTAGAGACGCCTACCTGAGGCAGGTGGGGCATTCCCTGTATGCCACACATGAAGAGAAGAACTGATACAGCTATATCTGAGCAATGAACCTCCTGGGAGTGAAAACTCCATCTGCTGACATGACCGTCCGATACTCAACTGGAAGATCTACTTGAAAAGGTGCTACCTTTGCTTCTGAAACACAGACACACAGAAAAAAAGCATCTGTTTGTTCCTCCTGTCACATACCAGAGTGCTCTGAGAATAACATTGGCTAGTTGTGTGCGATAACTGCATGCAGTATATTTCATTTTAGTTGATTTTAGTTGTTTTGTGTGTCTCTATAACCATAGACAGAGCTAGATCTACATTACGTCAGAATGCTGGGTGCTGCTCAGTACCAGGGCTGCACTTTTTCACCTATTCTCTTTATATTGTTCACAGACAGAGGCCACAGCTGGGGGGTTGGAGAGTTTCTGGTTTGTTGGTTTCAGAATCTCATCTCTGCTTTTTGTAAATGATGTGGTTCTCTTGACTTCATTAATTCCTGACCTCCAGCTCACACTGAAGCAGCTGGGATGAAACCCTTCACCTCAGCTGGGTGTTGCGAGAGGGGGAGAGAGGAGAGGAAATTGACATATGAATTTGTGCAGCATTTGCATTAAGAAGGACACTGTGCCAGTCTGGTGTGATGACGAGACTTGAGTGTGGAAGGGAAGCTGAAGGTTTACAGGTCCTACCCTTAGCCATGGTCACGAGCTGTGGGTAGTGAGAGAAAGAATAAGATTGCAGATACAAGCAGTGGGAATGAACTTCTTCTTAAGAGTGTCTGAGTGATAAAGATCTCTGTCATTTGGGAGGAACTCAAAGTAGAGCTGCTTCTCCTTTGCATCAAATAGAGCCACTTAAGGTCATTCAGGATGGAGGTATTTTGGTCATGGCCTACTGCGGCCCCGGGGCCGACAGGATGGGCTGGAGAGATAACATTTCTGGGCTGACTGGTTACATGTTTCTTTCAGTGGTTTTATATTAGGATTAAAATGACACAACCATTCTCTTAATGAAGCAACCATTTCAAAGGTTTATTGTATGTTTATTGTAGATGGTGACAAACATTTTGCTCATGCCAACAACTGTTTTCCCAAGCGTGTCTGTAGCATAACGCTATATAAGAAATACTTGAGTCTCTGAGTCCGGTGTCTCTACGTATTCCTGCCTCCCTTATGTTCCCTTGTCTTGTCAGGTGAAATGGTTGGTTCTTTGTTTTGTCTTGTATGCCTTCGTGTTGCATTAGTTGTAATTCTTCAGGGTTTAATCCCCTTGTTATCCTTTTCTCTCTATGTTCAGTGCTTTCAGTTTTTGGCCTTCTTAGATTTACTTTTACTGAGGTTCTGTTGTCAGTTAAAGTTTGCTCTATTCTATCTACCATATTGTGCTTCCTCTGTGTTTGTCACGTTTTTGTCTGTGATGCCATGTTTAGTTACGTCCAGTTTTAATTTGTTAGCCCTTTGTCTTGCATGCACTGTGTTTAGTCCCCCCCCCCCCCATCTCCTAATTAGTGTCCACCGTGTTCCCAACTGTTTCCATTCTCCTGGTTGACTTCTGAGTATTTATTGTCTGTGACACCCTCTGTTCATTGTCAGGTCCTCTGTGATTGCTGTGTGTTTCCTTGCTCCATGTGCTCCCTTGCTCTGTGGTTTTCCCTAGATTCCCCCAGATCCCTAGTGTTTGTATTCCTGGCTCCTACACTTTCTTTATTTTGTATCTTGTGATTTTGAAAAGTCTCGTACATCAAAGTAGTTTTTGTTTTCACATCTTGCCTCTCGAGTCCCACATACTGGGTCTTCAAAACATGCCTGCTGCACAGTGTTACATGATAGATGCGTTACAATAGCCTAGCTTTCCTATCTTCTCAGAGAAATATTTAAAGCAATAAAACATCCAGTTCATAATTACTGACTTGCTGACTGCTGCTTGCTGTCAGAGGTCAGAGGTTTAGGCCATTAGTACCGTTTCTTAATCACAGGCTGGTTATAAACGATGGGCATAGCCACCGTGATGTCATCCATTGGTTTTTAGCAATGTTCTCTAAATCGTCAGCTAGTCTAGCAAGTCACATCTATAAACTGTGATTTTTTAACACAGAGACACACACATCTAATGAACAAAATACACAAGTTTCGCCCACCAGCTTTGGTGAGTGAAATTCACCAATTTTTGGTGGGTGTACTTCATGTTTTGACTTTATTTCCTAACTGCCATGGAGACGAAAGAAGGAACTTCATGGGTCAGAGTTGAGTGTCTTTTTGGGTCTCACCATTCTGAACCATGTTTCAGTTACAGGGTGCTTTCTTACCCTTACCTTATTATTAGGTCACACAGAGTTTAAACGTAGGTTTGTTTTGTCCAGATTTCTTTTTTTCATTTTCAGTTACATATATACTGTACTTTCATATGACCTGGAAACAATTAGGAACAGATAATCATGTGTCACCTAATAAGAATGCATCATCCATCTGGCTGAACCGTACCTGTTCCAACTTCCTTTGTGTTTTCTGGCAAAAAGCTGCATAGCTCCAGCTTTCTCCCATGAAAGCCTGCATGCATTAATTAAGACCTGCAAAGGCTTCTGACACCCACACAATGATTGCTGATCCCCTCCTGGAGAGTGGGAATGCTGGACTGATTTGACAAGCTTAGAAGGAATACAGAGAAAGTGAAGGTAAGAGAGAAGGGGAACTATAATGTAATTTTCAAAAGGGAGTTTGATTTCATCCTGCAGGTATTTGGAAGGGACCAAGAGGCAGTCTCCAGGGATAAAGGCTCTCCTTTGTGCATACTTTCCGCTGTATGAAAAAAAGATTGACAAAGGGGGGGAAGAACCACTTTAATTTGTGTTTGAGAAGGAGTCGGGGCAAAGTCGGGGGCAAAAGCTGGGCATGGTTTTCATTAAATGTTATGAGGTATTGTAGGGAGAGCTGCCAGAGTGTTTGCACATTGGTAATTCTGGATGTCAGTCAGCACTCAGTCGAGTCGTACCTCAGAGAGGGAAAGACGTTAAATGAGAAAAGCAGATTGGAGCTTTAGCTAAGGAAACATGATGCATGCAATGAATTCATTGGTGAATTTTAAGCAACACTGGTGGAACAGTTGAGCAACTGTTGAGCTTATATATAACTTTTTAGATTATCCAATGCCAAAAAAAACAAAAAGAAAAACAAAGAAACACTCCAAAATGTGCTGGATACCTATACTGATATAGACTGGGTAACTGGAATGATAGGATGTTGCATTATTTGACTGAAGAGAGAGTTATCAACCCACAGAGGGCTGATAGATAGATGCTAAGTTATTATATTTCAAATGGACAAGATATAGAAATAATTCACACTGTATACATTAACTATATATAAAAGAGGAGGAATAAGTCATAAAGGCCTATTTTTTGTTTCTGTTATGAAGTTGGATATTTTATAAAGGGTGTCTGCAGGGATTTATTCACTTTTGCAATCGGCCTCATTAAAGGAGCCACAGTTTTGCTGCTTCTGCATTGGCTGCATTTAAAAAAAAAACCCTCATTATCATTAGATTTTTTTTTCTGTCCTTAACGTGGAGGACTAGTTTCCAAAGGATTTGATAAGATGTGTTGACATAGACCAGCAGTCTCTTCAGCTGTTTCCATCCAAAACACCACTTTGGTGACAGTCAGTGTGTCTACAATGAAAAATGTGAAGTTGAGGAACAATGGCGACTTTTTAATGTTTTTGGATAAAGAATAGTGATTTGACATTGCATGGAGGTGGACAAGAGTGAGTCACCAAATTAAATCCGCTCCTGTTGAAGGGATTAGTTTAGAGATTATGGTTTGGAGCTTCACTCCTCTGAAGAAAGTAACAGTCAGTATACAGTATCCAAAATCTGAATTGACCCAGTGAGAGGCCGAGGAAGAAAGAAAGGAACTTTATTCAAGACTGAAAGCAGGACAGAGAGTGTAAGACGAGAGCACAGGCAAGACAAATGAGTCAGCTGGGGTTTTGTTTTATGTTCACTGATATTCAAACGAGCTCTCGGCCGCATGAGATTGCGTCATGGCAGTTGGGAGTTGGACCAGGGGTTTTATGAGTGTGTGTTGTGCAACACCAGCTCATGTTTTTCTGTAATCCATCTATTCATAATGTCATTTTCAACTATATTAAATGTTGCATAATGCACCTTTTATAATAAATACTGGCCAAGTGTGGTATAAAAAAAAGGTAATTGTCACATTTGCCATTCGCTAAGACTGTGAAATCAGAAAGTTCCACTAAGAAGACCCGGAGAATATTCGCAGCAACAAAGTGTCCTTATTCCTTTCCTTTTAAGAAAAGGGAAATAGAATTTTGTTATTTAAAAATTACTGGACAAAAAGCCAACATATCCCAGCTGTCTTAAACCTGTCTTTTAATTTGAATATATGATCATTATTACATGAAGCATAGCAAGCTGAGGGTTTGGATGACCTTGGCTGAGAGGACTTTCTAACAACGCCATCAAAAAGCCAAAATATGTTGGATTTATATTTTTTAATGTACATTTTTCTGTGGTTTATCATTTAAGTTTGAAATCTTTGATCACAAGTCTGAACGGGTTTCTGGATTCACAAAAAAGAAAATAATTCACAGAGTTTTAAAATCAGATTACAAAAAGCAGCAATTGCGTTACAACAAATCAAATAAGCCCCATGAGTCATTCCAATAACATCTCCCTGCTCAGCACCAGTATTTTGAACAGTTGAGACTTCATACACTGAATTCAAGCAGAGACCCATTCGCAAAAAAAACACCAAAACTTAATTTTCATTTATATATTTTTGACAGTATCAAACCCAGATTTAAACATTTAAAGCAAAATAAACAGATCACACTGTGAAAAAAAATGTTTTAGTACTTAATTTATAGACTCTGTGGCACCAGGACGAGTAAGGAACTGCTTTCACAGGAGCTGTCTTGGACTCAAAACATCACAAACTCATGTGTGCGCGTTGCATGCAGCTTCATGATTGTGCAGAAGTGGTTGGACAGGCTGACTTCAAAAGAAGAAGCGGGAGCTTTGTCAAAAGCCTGAAGATTAAGTTGTCATCGCAGATCTAGTTTTAGCCTCTGCTGGAACTTACTTGTGTTTTTCCTGTTTGACTGCTGCAGCTTCTTCCACTGTCTGTCACACCTAATGCACACATGTCTGACATATTGAATGACAGGCTTATGAACAGTGGAAATTTTTCCTCAGAGACACTTAACTGTGTTTATATGAGTCTCAGCAAGTTGGGGCTTTAAAAGGGATGCTCAAGGTTAAACAAATACAAACCCCCATATGAGGTTAAACTATAATTAGTAAATAGATTATTGAAAATACAGACATTTAATCTACTGTCAGTTTTCAAGGAATGATGACAGCTAAATTATAAAGGAAGGATAATTACTCACATATTAAAAAAGACTTATAGACGTGTTTGTTTTGAATGTTTGGACAAACATGTGTGATGCACTCATAATGCAGTGTCTACTCTCTCAAACACCTCTGCTCCATGTCCTGTTTTTGTTGCTGGTCACCTCCAGGGATCCTATCAACACGCTGTGGTAATTTCTCAGTGTTTCCTTCTCTCATATCTCCTCTCAACGGGCTCCATATGACCTGCAGCTGAGTTTTAATATTCGATCTCCCGCCAGCGAGCTTTTCAGTGATCACACAGCTCACTGCCGGTCTCACACAATCATAATCTCCGTGTAAGATAGAACAAGGAGGACAACAGTGTGTGTGTCTGTGTGCGTGTGTGTTTGTATTATGTTTGGCACAGCAGTTGCAGTGCGGGGAGTTCCAACTGTTTTTATGAAGTTAAAATTAAAATAACAGAAGCGCTTTTAAGCGTGTGTGTGTGTGTGCGTCCTTTCTATGTGGAGCTTGCATGCTCTCCCTGTGTCTGCTTGGGTTTTCTCCAGGTATTCTGGTTTCCTCACACAGTCCAAAGACATGCAGTCACTGTGGTTCAGATAACTGGTGGTGGAAAGGTGTGAATGGACGCTCTCTGTGTTAGCCTGATGACCAGTCCAAGGTATACCCTGCCTCTCACCTTATGGCAGCTGAGATAGCTGTTCTAAAGTATTTGATGAAAAGTTTCTAAAACATTTTTGGCATGAGATTAATTATGTAAGGGTAGCACTATCAGTTCAACAGATTGCTGAAGTTCTAACACTGGATTTTAGCTAAACTCCCAAAAATGATTAGTTAATTTGTAAATTCTATAGAAGTGTGCTGCTCTTACAGAGAAACAACTTGTTACCCTGTGCGAGTAGATGTTTGAATATGTGCAGCAAAATTCAGGAGACATGAAAAAATATTGTGATTCTTTGTCTCTAACATAAAAATAACATAACTTTCCAGTGAATGTGTTTCAGGAATTTACTGGTGCATGAAATGTATGAAATGATGTATGATGAAATCATAAGGATAGCCCCTCAGATTTGAACCACACCTTGTAAAACATAACCAACATTAATATACATAACCAAGGAGAAAAAACAATTGTTATGGTTGGCACCTTATATTTTGTCGTAAATATAATTCTATTTGCATTTAATTTCTAACATTTACCAGATGACCTCCTCTACCTCTAGAGCAATAGCCACACTGCTGTCTTCCAGGTTACCTCCAAATGCCAACTTGAAGGCACGTAAACATACTATAGTCAGAAGATTTACTTTCCAAGTTTTAAAACAGGTCCATCCAAGAGGCATGAGTGCACAGAGGCTTACACAGTGTACTTGTTGGTTTTCATAAAGAAAATAATATAAGTTATTAATTTACCCTCCATGTTTTGTTTTTGCTTTTGTTTTTTACTTTTTGTCATTATTTCTGTCTGACTGATTACATTTTTCTTTTCTTTTTTTCTGTGACAAATTGAGCCTTGATTTTTCATCCGGCCCAACAGATGAATTAGTTTTAATGCTTAATTTTGTGTATTATTAGTGGTGTCCATCTTTTATCTACAGTTTATCACTTTTAACATTGCAACTGTATTTTCAGATGGAAGTTAGTAATTACTTTCCAGAATCACAATAAGCCCTCATCCAGCCACTCGTCAGCTTGACCAACTTTGGATTTGTGGCATTAATCCTAACAAAGATCGCTTATTAACATCTGAATCGTTTGACGTGTTACATGATTTTATGAGCGTTGCTTGACAGCCTTTGGGAACATGCAGTCTAGCCTGTGAGAGAGAAAGTATGTGTCCATGGGTTTCTCTCAGAATGGGCGCATAGCTGACCTTGTCTGTCTGGTCTCCGAGGTGAAGACATTGTGTCTTCTCTCTGCTGCACCTGCTAATCAAGTCCGTTCTACACGCAGAGTGTAACAAGATTAAAGATTTCATCACACTCACAGTTATTTGAGTCGAAGGAGACACAATGTCTTTTGTTGGCGGAGCAAAACCTCATATCTGAGAGTGGAGGTCACTCTTTTGTTTAGAGGCTCTTGGGGACTTATCTGTGTGAAAGGAAATGAACTGGTGTTTGTCAGTCAACAAGCTCCAGGCAGCCAAATATGAAATACAAAAGCTACAAAAAATGTATATAAAACTCAAAGAGTCTGTTATATCAACATTGTGGATAGCTTAGACACGCAGCATTTGGCTGCAGTTTATCTAACATGGAAGGATTCCTTATAGGAGAGAACAGATTTATCTCCGCTGACAACTGAAAAACTATTTCAAATCTAATGAAGAGAAGTAAAAGGGCTTAATATGCTTATAAAAGTGCAGAAACAATATGGGTTTTATGAAATATTGGAGACTTGAGACAGACTACACCCTATATGAAGCCTAATGTTTCCTGCTCTTGCTAACTGTAAAGTTGCAAACAGTCTGCTCACAGTTCATAATGCTGACCTATGATTCATACTCCACAGAATTTAGAAAAATGTCACTCATTTGTTTCCTTTTTCTTCCTCACCTTCATAAACCGTCACTCACCAGAATCACAAAAACAGGCTTAACCACTTTTGGTAGGAAACAGTGAATGTGAATGCAGAGAGGGCATGCTCAGAGGCAGGCTGCCAAAACCGCAATGGAAAAAAAAACAAAACATAATTCTCCTTGAGTTAAAAACATATAAAGGTTATAATGACTGCCCATCTCGACAAGCGTTCATAAGCTCCTTTTTTCATTTATCTGCTGCTGTTGAAAGAACTTGAAAAAAAGGTCTACATATGTTTGCACTGAAATCCAAAAAGTGCCTCCAAATCGTACCAACCCACTCATTATATCTTGATTATAATTTCTCGTGTTTAACTGGTTAAAAAAAATGGAAAGCTGTGGTTTTGCAGAGAACTTTGTGCTTGACTATTTGGCTGAGAGCAGAGACTTCCAGGAGTCTCTGTTGATTACCTGTAACTGTATCCGTCCAAGAAATAATCCACCTTAATAAATGTACCACATATTGTCATATTTCATGCTTCTGCTTTTGTGCAGATTAAATCAGAGCTACAACATGTACTTACCGGCTGCTTTTTTAGGTATTATATGTTGAACGGATTGTTAACACAGAGTTGTTCTGCTGGGATGTTCTCATACAACTATCTCTAAGGTTTATGGAGAATGGCTAGAAAAGGTGAAAATATCCATTCAGCAGCAGTTCTCTGGTTAAATTGCATTGTTGATGCCAGATGGCCAGCCTTCTTCCAAAAGAAACTTCAATAACCACTTACTGCAATCAAGGTATGCAGAAGAGCACCTTTGCATGCACAACAGCTTGAACCTTGAAGCAGCAGAAGACCACACCAGGTGTCACTCCTGTCAGCTAAGACCAGGAAACCGAGGCTACACTTCATGCAGGCTCATGAAGATTAGACAATAGAAGATGAGAAAAACATTGAGTGGTCTGATGAGTCTCAGATTCTGCTGCAAAATTTAAGATAATAATGTTGTTGCTAACCATGTCCATCCCTTTACAGCCATCTTCTGATGGCTCTTTCTACCATCATAACGCTCCAGGTCACAAATCTTAGATCAACTCAAACTGGTTTCCCCAGTCACCAGATCTTAATCTAATATAGCACCATTTAAATGTGGTGGAGCGGTAAATTTGCATCCTGGATTTACGGCCAATAAATCTGCAGCAACTGTGTGATGTTATCATCTCAATATGAAAATCTCTATGGAATGTTTCCAGCATCTTGTTAAATCTATCCCATCAAGAATTGGGGCAGTTCTGAAGACACAACTGGTGAACTTTCACAGTGCTGGTGGATACAATTTGTCTAGGATAAATTTTCACAGTTTTCAGTTTGTGCTCACAGTCTGCCTTCTGAAGCCTTTTATTTAACTGCAAATACATGAGGAAGTTTCCCAAAATGTCAAATTATTCTTTAAAGTCATGTCTAAACTGCAAGCCAAAAGATAAAATTAAAGTTACTTTAAATATTTTAATAGATAGCTATGGAAGCCCGTTTCTGCTACAAAAAAAAACATAAAAAAAACAAGTATCCATAACTCGAAATTTCGAGTTATTTTCTTGAAATTTCGACTTATTAACTTGAAATTTCAAGTTAGCTCCACCAATCAGTAATCTACGTGAATGAGGTCACTTTCTTGTTACCCGGAAGCATATGGCGGCGAGTAACGCGCACTCAAAACCGTATCGCAACAAATTGATGCTTTCGCGAGTACGTTTGCTGATAGTAACGCCATGTGATTCAGCTAATAACACAAGGATTTCATCATTTTTGAAGCCATGCTAAAAATGCTCAGCAATCTGTGCATTCATAACTGACTGTAATACTGGTAGCTTAGCTGTAGCATTGTACCTGAGGGCTTCAGATTCCGGGTAACAAGGAAATTACATCATTCACGTAGATTACTGATTGGCAGCGCTAACTCGAAATTTCGAGTTACTTTTCTCAAAATTTTGAGTTAATAAGTCTAAATTTTGAGAAAATAACTCAAAATTTCGAGTTATGGATCCTTTTTTTTGTTTTTGTGGCGGAAACGGGCTTCCATAGATATCAGAGGGTTTCACACATTTGAATGAATACAAGTAGAACAGTGTCATAGTTTTAGAGTGATAAAGACTGTCCAGATTCTTAACTGCACAGCTTGAACTATAGCCAGTAATCCTAAAAAACTGCAAATACAAAATTAGGGAAAACTTGACTACTTTATGTTCTTGTATCAATTAATGGCATTTTAGTTTCTGTGTTAATGACTGGAAACAGTAAAAGAAGAAAAATGTTTCATATCTGGTCTTAACTGGCAGAGGGAGAAATGAGGGACCTACTGTATGAGCCTCTAACAGGGAAATATAAAAAATGCAAAGTTTCCGTGAATACTTAACTGGCTTGTATGTTTCTTTTTTTTCTTTCTTTTCTCTCCCATTTGTCCTCCAGAAAGTCTGATGGGAGTTGGAATTTGAGCGTTAGGGGCACTAACATGTAAAAAATGGATTTATATGTATTTTCAACTACAAGGTCACAATTTTGTTAGAGCAGAGCTACAATTATCTGATTCTTGCTGCTGCATCCCACTTTCCAAAAACATCTAATCACCATGGTTCCATTGTGGAACTCTTACAAATGTACTGTATTTATTAAAACGAATAAATGCCATGTCACGAGGCATTAACATGTCCAAATTTGTCGGCATATATTCTCTTCTCCTACCTCCAGTTCACTGCTCCCTTTTCCCTCCAATTTCTCCCACCCCCCTTCCTGTTCTCCTTCCTGCCAGGTCATGTTAAAACCTGTTTCACATCTGTCCTGACAAACACCAACAAAACAAGGCTCTTTGTTACCCGGGTGGCAGTTCAATAACTCAATTGGTATCAATTTGAGGAGAGGAGGAGAAAAGCCCAGAGGCTTGCAAGTAAATTCTTTAAAATGGGAAGGAACAAACAGAGGCAGGAAGAAGGATAAGATAATGACAGCTGACAGGTTAAAGCAAAGAGTTGCTAGAAAAGAGCTTGGATGTAACTTATGGGTCATGCTGTAGTTGAGAGCCTGGATGGGAAGAAGACAGAAAGGGAGGCAAAGAGGAAGGAGAACGATAATAAGCAAGTAATTAAAGTTGACAAGTAGATGAGACGTGTTACTGAAAATAGCCAAATACTCTAAACACACCCTTTCATATATGAGTGGCTTTAAAGAGGCTGGTTATGCCCTATTTTTGCCCAGGGTGAAAGGTCACCTGTTAAGAGGTGAAAGGTCAAGGGGAACAAGCCCTGCAGCAGTAAAGTGTTTATATAGGTGCTTTCTGCGGGAAAGCTGAGTGGCAGCAATGGTAGAGTAG
Source organism: Perissodus microlepis (assembly GCF_051167445.1). Lineage (NCBI taxonomy): Eukaryota > Metazoa > Chordata > Actinopteri > Cichliformes > Cichlidae > Perissodus > Perissodus microlepis. Next base: position 31,003,942 of record NC_140466.1, on the reverse strand, counting down.
ATCTGAGTGTAGCAGCTGGAAACCAAATTATTAAGAATTGTACAAATAAACTCTTGGTTCAGTATCTTGCCTAAAAATACTTCCGCATGCAGACTGGATCAGCCAGGGATCAAACCACCAACCTTGTGGATTAGTAAATGACCTGCTCTACCTCCTGAACCACAGCCACCCCAAAAAGAACGTTGCTTGCTTTCTCTACATACTTGAAGTTCCCCCCAAAGTCTAAAGACATGTTAGATTAACTTCCCTTAGGATTGAATAGCTGTTGGTCTCTCTGTGTTAGCCCTGTGACAAACTGGTGACCTTTCCAAGGTCTACCCTTTCTCTGACATCTGGGATAGACTCCAGTCCAACTTCAACCCTTAATTAGATACATGGATGCATGGATGCATTGATAGATGGATGAATGGATGGATTTCAGTCAAGCTTTGTCAGCGCTGCATCTGCTCTCTGCATGAGCACATGTGAATAGGCCATTCTCAGAGAGAAAACTAAAATTCAGTACAAGATCTCTCAGTAAGATTTCTTCTTTGTCCACTCTTTTTCTTCAAGACATCAAGCAATATATGAAAATGTGATACTTCTTAAAAGTTCCTCTTAAAGCCAGAATTCAGTCATGTCTGAATTATAAACAGATTTTCCTTGCAAACAACAAGGAAAATCTTTCAAACTTTCCAAACTTTCTGTGGAGTTCCCATGCTCCTGTCTGATTTATGCCTCTTTCACAATGTATGCATGTTTGCAGCATGTATTTTACAGCCAGTTAGTGCACTATGGTGTGGAATATTAGTGTGCTATTAGTCTTGCTTGTTATGCTTCACCGTGAAGGCCTAAAAAGTGCAAGCCTCTTCTAATCCCTCCTCTGTGCAGTCATGTCATCTCCTATCACAACATGACCCTGCCTGGCCCAGAGGGCCTATTGTTGTGCCGAGAAGTAGTTGCACTGGAGCCCAATAAAACCTCAGCTGCTGCCCCAAGGCTCTGAAGTCCTCCCCTCATACTGTCTACCTGGAAGCTGCCTATGCTGAGTGCACGTTCTTCCCTTTTGCTTCTCTCTGTCCATGGTGGTTAACTTTTCTCTTTAATCTTCTATGGATCCAGCAACTGATGTACCAAATGAAAGAAAGAAAAAAACAACAATTTCTGATTTCATTTGACAAGACAATAATTTATTGGCACACAAATTCAAATTCCTTTCCCTTTCTGCTCTTTTTTCTGCTTTCTTTGTCATCATCACTTCATTGCATCTATTAGTTACAGCAGAGATGGCAAGATCTCCAGTTTGCATACTTTTACAAAAATGTTTTTAGCTAGCAGGTCCAGCTCTCTGTGTCATGTCGGGTGGTCCTGTGATATGCAGTGTTAAAGACTTAAATTTTAACTTCTGCCTCAAAGAACATGGAAATCATTAGAGGCCCTGGGTAAGAGGAGACCTTTGGGTTCTATGAGCAGATGAATGGCAATTAAAGCTAATTCAATTAAATGTTGTATTGCATTTCAGAGAGGGTAAGAGCTATTCACAGCTTTATCCACTTTGTTTTTCTCATGAGAAAAGGAACTTGAGCTCTTAACCAAGGCAGTATGGGAAGCCATTTTGAAGGCAACTACAAAGTGAACCAGCATTGCATCTCTTTAAGTGATGCATTTTATCGAATAGCAGTGCTGTAAACACTGTTACCATCAGTCTGTTCCCCATGAAAAAGGTAAGTTTCATTAGAAATAAGGAGAGACTGTTTTTATTATAAGCAGTCAATTTTTATTTTTGCTGCTTCAAAAAAGTTCATTACAAGTTCATTACAGATATTCTGTTCCTCTGAGGAAGATATCTGTTACCTTCAGTGACCAGATTTGCATTCATGGATGCCAGCATGGATGCTGTGTGCCTACATGCGTGTGCGAGTGCCAAGAGTTAAATGTCAGGTATATGCATGTATGCTGACATCTGAAACTATGGCAGGACAAATGGAAATCATTGTCAATTTAATGCTCAATTTAATGTAATATTAAATAAAATACAACCTTGATTAGCAAGTGATTAAACAACTTCAGGTGTGAAACACAAATATTAGCTTGCTAATATTTGTTTTCTTAGAGCAAACACACCAAGGGCAGAGCACTGCATGGGTTTCACTAATTCTGAAAAGCTGGCCATTGCAAATTCATCAAGTTTCACCTGAACAAGTGTATTTATTCAGTTCAGACCTGAAGCACAGTGGATTTTAGTTTGGAATTTATTTTTCTTGTTTTGTTTTATTTCGTTTTTTACATTTGCTTTACATTAAAGGCTACAAAATTCAGAGATTGTAACAATTATTTTAATTTTTGGAGTGCATTGTAGCAGTGGGACTAGGCATTTTAGCAACTTAGTCCCTAATGATGTGAAAAAACAATTCAAGCAAAACTAGGGTGTTCCTGGGAGATTAAACACACTGAAACCTAGAAATAAAAAATAAAAGCTTTTTTTTAAAAAAACAAACAAACAAACAAACAGTGGAAGTGACTTGGGTGACACAATGTGACAAAACAGTTTCTGAAGTGACCGATAGTAGGCATGTGTCTACCGTATTGCATAAATCATGCTATTAGAACACACATTACCTCTTTTTATTCCCACAACACCAACAATTCCATTCTGAGTACTTTTGCAGCATTTTCGCAGTGCAGGTTACAGTGCATTTGCCCTCTCAGAGCCACTGTACAAAGCCGGCCATTTGCTTAACCAAAAGGATTTGTTTGAGTCTATCCCCCAGAGCCAACCTGCCATTTCTAACATGATCACCTCCTACACTACAGTACATTCTCTTCTCCTGTTTCATCATGACCATTTCTTTGTGAATTATTTGTTAACATAGGACTGGCGTCCTCCAAGTCCCCACACTATTCCCACTGGCACACCTGTATCTCCTTGGCAGTTACACCAGCTGTGATAAAACACCAGTCCTTCCTCACACTCATCACCACATTGTTTCACCAATTAAATGCTAGACTTGCTTGGGCTTTTTAGCTGCTTGATTTCAATGTGCTTATACTTCGTGTATTGGACTTAATCTTTCACTCTCCTCTGCAGAAACTCTGACTGCTGGATCACATTTTTACTTTTACCCCCATTGCACGGTTAAAAAAATAAACTTTTGAATTTACTGTATAAACCCAACAGAAAAAGGGAAAAGTAAGTAACAACTAAATACAACAAACATCATGAGGTCATGTGATGCCAACAAAGGTCAATAGAAGAAAAATGACCAAAAAAGTTTGCTTGAAGTGGTTTGCTTGTAAATATATTTAGCTGTAAGAGAATGAATTTGGGGTTGCAGACCAGTCTGGTACATGTCTTGTTTCACATGTTGAAACTGGTGAGCTAATTTAAGTCCAAATTTCCAGTCTTAAACTCTACATCTCGTGCTTGAGGGCATCAAAGATTAGTTCCAGAATATTTTCCAATTTAAATGCCACAGCATTAATGTGGCTGCCTTAAATAACAGAATGGCAATTTAACAGTAATGTTATGAGTAATGACAGACAACAGCTGGGTCTTTTTATTTTTTTGTTATCTGTCAAACTAGTCAATAACCAACCAATCACACAGTGGAGTTGGTAAGGCAGGTGAATTGGTAACCAAGACATTTGTTTAATAAACTGTAGCTCTGCCTAAGGGAACTCCAGTGTGGATAATCAGCAGTCTCTGGCCTGGATACAAACCCCAAGACATAAAGTTGAAGTTGCAAATTTCCCTTCAAAGATTAGAAATGCATTCCAGAAAAAGACCACAGATCTCTGACAAGAATTCTTGCCAAAGTGTTTAGCGCATTCAAAACAGATTTTAAAATCTATGAAGCGTGTGTATCTTTTTGAACTGAGATATGTAAGCTTGCTTGTGCCAGAATTTTCTTTGTCCTAAAGATATAAAGCAGTGTGCAAGCAGCAGTAGTAAACATCTCTCTATCTCTGTGTGGTGCTTACTTATATATTACACAGGTATGTGAGCACTGATAGGAAGATATATTGCAGCACAAATGAGCTGCGTGTGGTATTCATGGTTGGAAGTTATGTGCAGTATCTACACATAAGTATGCATGCACATTGAAGCAGTGAGTTGAGAGGTTTCTGGGGTCTGTTCAAATCATTATCAAGACCAGCGATCTGTCTGCAGTTGGATTTCACTTCATTCACTCTTCCCTCACCTCTCTTTTCACCGCTCACTCCATCTATCCACCCCCAGCAAGTCATGACTGCTTTCATTACAACCAGACTGTTCAAATAAATCAAGCCTCTCCCCCATTCCCCGCCTTCTTCGTTCTCTCTGAACACCAAGCACATTTAGAGGCTAATGAGGGTGACAGACTCTGAGGTTAAGGTTTGTTTTAATCTAAGGACTTTTAGTAACCTTAGTTAATATTTTTTATGGACTGGCTGTTAACATTAACTGGTTTTACTGGTTCATTTTAGTAAAAAACATAGTTACCAGATAGGACTGGGTGATATGACCCAAAATTCATATCTCGATATTCTTTAGCTGGATAGTAATATACAATATATATCTCGATATTTTTTTTTAAAGCCATAAAGTAAGAACAAAAAGAGAGTTCTTAGTCAAAGCTGTGTCCCAGATCTCACACAGGACTTTTATTAACAAACAGTGTAGATGTACAAAAATTACTCAGAAACGAATTATCCGCATTTATTAATTAATAATGCTCCATAAATAAAATAAAACAATTTTGTTTTTGTGCATAACAAAAAGCTCACAATTGTGTGCTTAAAATGTAAACTAAAAGACGCTGAGCATAATAACAAAGACAGACTGATTTTGCAGCTGCTCTGTTCCCAAGTTCTACTGCGTGACTGACAGCCTGGAGTTTGAAATCCGCTTCGTAACCATGTCTCTTAACAGGTGCCATTTGTGGTCCTTATATACACACAATACGGTAATATTACATTGAAGCACAGTACGTATTACTCCACGAGGCTCCTGACTTCGGTAGCCGTCATGCTCCAACAATGCATCAAGTGGTGCGGCTTTGTAGCTTACCAAAGTTGTACGAAAACATTTTTTGACAGATTGCTGAGTGCCGTGTACCACATCAAATCGGTTCGCGGTCAGTAAGCACAACCAGAATTCATACATAAGGCGCACTGTTGATTTTTGAGAAAATGAAAGGATTTTAGGCCGTGGTGTCAATTAGGGCTGGGTATCGTCACTAATTTCTAGAATCGATTCCGATTCACAAGGTCCTGAATCGATTCGGTCCACGATTCGATTCGATTTAATTCGATTCAATTTGAATCGGGGAAATTTTGCCTCAGACAGTCAGAAATACTATAATTCAGATCATGCATCAGTACATTTCCATATTTTTATATCTATAAAAAGAAATCTGACACTTGCAAGACATAATCAAAGGTGTAAGCATCACAGCAGATGCCTTTGTGTCAAAGTAACTGAAGATAAAACACAGAAAAACATGAAGGTGATTTTCCTGGCCTGGGATTTTATAAAAATATTCTGCAGTAGATCAAAAACGAAAGAAAACCATTAATGAACATATGAACATTACCTGAGACTGCTGAAGTGAAGCAGAGCAAAGTTACAGCGGTTTTATTAGAGACATGGCTAAGCGTTTTGCATAATTTTAAAAAGTTTAAATTTGTTCAGTATTGAACAGCAGAAATGAGGCTTTCTTTTCGGAAGTAAGTAAAAGGGAAAAAAAAGCAGCGGCCGACAGCGCTGTAAGAACGGTAGACTTGTGCGTAACAAGCAAAGGAATAATGCAGGAAAAAAGATTTTTAGACGGGAAACTGTTCTTGAAGTACAGAGAGAGAGAGAGAGAGAGAGAGAGAGAGCTGTGCGTGAAGTGCAATTTTATCGTGGTGGAAGCAAAACAGCAAAAGTAAGAGTGAATTCATGACAATGTTTATGTGAAGCGTAGTTTGCTGCTTCTTTTGCTGCTGGTTTACCAAATATTGTTTGGAGAGAGATAAAACCTGCAGCTTCAGAATCATCGCAAAAAGGACGTAAACACAAAACGCGGACCCGCCGAAACATCAGAATCAGCGAGCTGTCGGCTTTCAGCCCCGACCGTGTCCGTGTTGTCGGGTAAGAAAGTCACATCTCACTGATTCTGATGTGTCGGCGGGTCCACGCTTTGTGTTTACATCTTTGTGCAGAATCCGCGTACTGTTTTTTACTGTTTTAGCTGTTTGGTGGTTGTTGAAATTTTGTGAGGTTTAACCTGAGATTCTGGCATTTCGGTCAAAATAAATTTATATTGAAAAATCGATTCAGGATTTTAATGAATCGATATCACGTTATCCAAGTGAGAATCGATTTTAATCGATAAATCGATAATCAAAACCCACCCCTAGTGTCAATGCGTTAGCCCGGTTAGCTCGTTAACGCGTTGACGCCGTCCAGCCCCACTCACGGGGCAATCCACGGTAACTCATTAACGGAGATTTGTCGCGTTAATGCAATTCAATTCCATTTGATTTATATAGCGCCAAATCACAACAACAGTCGCCTCAAGGTGCTTTATATTGTACAGTAGATCGTACAATAATAGATACAGAGAAAAACCCAACAATCATATGACCCCCTATGAGCAAGCACTTTGGCAACAGTGGAAGAAACCTCCTGCAGAACCAGGCTCAGGGAGGGGCGGCCATCTGCTGCGACCGGTTGGGGTGAGAAAAGGAAGACAGGATAAAAGACATGCTGTGGAAGAGAGACAGAGATTAATAACAGATATGATTCAATGCAGAGAGGTCTATCAACACATAGTGAGTGAGAAAGGTGACTGGAAAGGAAAAACTCAATGCATCATGGGAATCACCCGGCAGCCTACGTCTAGTACAGCACAACTAAGGGAGGATTCAGGGTCACCTGGTACAGCCCTAACTATATGCTTTACCAAAAAGGAAAGTTTTAAGCCTAATGATAAAAGTAGAGATAGTGTCTGTCTCCCGAATCCAAACTGGAAGCTGGTTCCACAGAAGAGGGGCCTGAAAACTGAAGGCTCTCCCTCCCGTTCTACTTTTAAATACTCTAGGAACAACAAGCAAGCCTGCAGAGCGAGAGCGAAGATTTAACAGGGAGCCAATGAAGGGAAGCCAATACAGGAGAAATATGCTCTCTCTTTCTAGTCCCTGTCAGTACTCTTGCTGCAGCATTTTTGATTAATTGAAGGCTTTTCAGGGAGTTTTTAGGACTTCCTGATAATAATGAATTACAGTAGTCCAGCCTGGAAGTAATAAGTGCATGAAGTAGTTTTTCAGCGTCACTCTGAGACAGGATATTTCTAATTTTAGAGATGTTGCGCAAATGGAAGAAAGCAGTCTTACATATTTGTTTAATATGTGTGTGGCAGCACGAGGATGGGATTAAAGTAAATACTCTTCACAGTTTAAAAGACAACGCCACCCTGGGAATTTCACCCAGAGAATACTGGAAGTAACACTAATCACCAAGAAGGTACTTAGGTTTGCTATACTCAGTACAGAGACGAGGTTCAATGATAAAACAGTTTGACAATTTATTAATAATTATTTAAAACAACATATAAAAGCACAATCATAAATATCAATGTACAAATATGCTAAAAAAAAAAAAAAAAAAAAAAAAAAGGGTATTCAGAGCCAAGGCTTGCCAGTGGAGGGACAGGGATGCCATGCACAAACTCAAAAAAACAGAAAAGAAAACACACTAATACACAAGTGCAGCACACTATCACACACTCACACTAATAAACTAAAAGAAGACAGGTGTGTAACACACAAAAGTTCCCACCACCAAGGCGCCCCCAGTCTCCTCCACGTCAGCCCCCCGCATCTGAATAAAAGAAAATTATAATATATTACAACAAAACTTATATGCAGCGCTGGGGGATAACCCAACAGCAGGACCACACTGGTGATCTGCAGCTAGAAAAAGGGCCTCCCGCCAGTGGCGTAACAAAATTCCAAACTACAAATCCAAACAACAGAAAACAACATACAATCTAAATAAAACTTTAAAATCTGGAGCAGACGGAATCGCCGTATTACTCCAACTTGCCGTCTGCCCGACTATAAGTTAATCATCCAGTCAATCAATGTGCACGCCAGCCGATTTCCGTAGCCGGCATGCATATGGCCGCTGTCCACGCCGACGTCCACTTTAAAAGGCTGTCAGCAGCAGGAAAAGAAACCTTGCAACAGGAACAGACGGTAAAAGCAAATCAGCAGCACTTCAGTTAGCGTAGCGTTGTGTAAAACTAAGGCCCACACTTCCTGCAAAGTATAATAAGTATTTACTATAAAAGAACAATGAAAGGCAGAGATCGTAACAAACTGAATTACGTACCGAGTAAACAGCGTCACGAATCATGAGGAGAGTGGCTCATAGGAGGCTTCCACAGCTACAACCTAAAAACAATATCTGTTTACCGCCAAGTAAGGTAATGTACGCACTACACTGAGTAAACACCTACCAGCTGCGATGGAGGCTTCAGAAGGGTGACCCGCAGATGATCTCTGCAATACCAAGGGAAGTCAGGTGACCAAAAAGGAGATCACAGGTAAGCGATCCAGGAATGCTCAAATGCAGGGGCGGATCTAGAGAAATTTTCTTAGGGTGGCAAAGAAATGGGGTGGCAAAATCAACGCCCCCCCCAAACACATGCAGGTGGTTACATATGGTTAAAATGATTCAAATGCGGTAAGTATACACGTTTTTCATATAAATATTTTCTATAACTTAATTATTCTCTGTAGCCCACATAATTACACACTTTAGTTAGAATCAAAACACATGTTTTATGTATGCACTGTATAGCCTGTATAATAAATAAATATGTAGCCCAATAAGTATAAAATCCAGAAAGCTACACAACACAGGGCGGTTCATTTATAAACACAAGTCTAACTTAAGTTTCACACTGTTTTTTGTTAGAAAACAATCAACTCATATGGCTCCTACAGTTGCGTAGAGACAAAAGTGGACAAAAGAGGGGCAAACTTGTGGCTCCACAAATATAATTATAACATAACATATACTATATCAATATAAACAATATTGTCACATCTCATATCTCGTATAACAATATATCGATATATATTTAAAGACTCGATATATCGCTCAGTCCTAATACCAGACATAAAAAAGTAAGACTAGGTGTTGTCATGGTCCCTGTGCCTCGCTGGCAACATGTTTGTTTTGGTTTTCGCTCTCTCCCTCCTCCCTCTCCCCCTCTCGCTCTCTCTCTGTTGCTGCGGCGATGCTCATTGCGGGCTCCCGCTGCTGGCCCACACACCTGCTCTCATCACCGCACCGGCCGCTGATCCCAGCTGATTGCAGTACTACTGAAGATGGCGAATCTACGTTAGTCTTCGCTGGATCGTTGAGCTATCAGCGTCAGTCAACCTGTGCATCTGCAAATCTGAATCTGTAAGCTTTTGTGACTATCCCACTAACCTGACCTTTTTGTGTGTAGATTGTTTCTGGAACCCGATTACGAGAGGAGTGGCAGAGGAGGAGGACTTGGAGCTTTTGTACAGAGAGTGTGGAGTACCTTTTCCCTGATCCCTGTTTCCCCACGGACCCTGGCGACCTGGACCCCCTTTCCCCTGCACATTGTATATAGCCACTTGGTGTTGTGTTCACTGTAAATAAACGCACTGTCTTTCGCATATAGGAAACAACTGGCCTGCGCCTGAGTCCCTGTCAGAATCCTTATCAGGTGTATTTTAAATGTTTACCTTGGGTTATGTTATATTTTTTTTCTTCTATCTGATATGCAGCTGACTATTGTCCTTAATTGTGGAAGCCATCCCAAAGCATGTTTTTGCTGTTTGTCTATGGCGTTATTTTTGTGCCACTATTCTGAGCGCACGTAAAAAAAAACATTTGCAGGTGCAAGTGTTGCATTTTGAGCAAAGAAAAGCTAAATTTGAGTGAACAAAATTCATTGCTGCGTGCAAAAAATGTATTTCAGTGTTTGCTATTATACACACAAACACACACACAATCACGCTCTCAACATTTCTGCCCGTGCGCGCTCAACTCTTTGTGTACACCGTTATATTTGTGCCACAAAACCAGCCAACCACAGACTTTGATGCAAAAAAAAATCTGATTGGCTGTTCTGGTCTCCAATCAGCTCGAAATGACGAAATGCAATATCCCAGAATGCATTTCGTCCAAAACTCAAACGAGGCAGTGGCGGAGGAACACAGAGTGGCAGAGTTTGAAATATTTCTCTTTCTGGGTCACAAAATAAACTTTTAAAGATATTTTCGGGCGAGAATGGTGCTGTCTAAACTTCAAATGTCTGCTCGATTCATCAAGACAGTAGCGGTTTTAGGTACGGGCGACACGGGCGGTTGCCCGGGGTGGCATCGTGGTGGGGGGCGGCATCACGGGCATCGGCAAAAAAAAAAAAAAATTGCTCGTACTCATGCTGCGCGACGTCATGCCAGCGCATACTGGGGATGGCATAGGCACTGATCGGTTTTCTATCGCCCATTTGCTGCGAGTAAGAGCGCCCTCCGTTTGCGAGGTGCGCCTGCTGCTTGCGGCACAGGGAGGAGAGGGCGGGGCGGCGGGGGGATTCACTGGCTGGCTGGAGCAGCGTCTAATAACCAACTCGCAAAATAAAACAAAATAATAACAAAACCAACAAACACGAAAACAGCAGACATTATGATACAGACTCATAATTTGCACTGATGTTTTTCCTCGGTGGGCCTGCTCGCTGCTTAAGTCAAAGTAAACTTTATTGTCATCTCCGCTACATACAGTGCAGTATATAGAGAGACAAGACGACGAGGCTCCAGTTACAACAGTGCAAGTAAACAAACAATAAATATAAGAAGAGTAAGAAAATAAATATACACTTTAGGACTCGGGGTAAAGGGATCAATAACAATTTACAATTTATATTTTGATGATTTAAAGTCTCACACACAACCCGTGGAAAGGGGAGGGAGACCTGCTGCTTCCAAATAGAGCACATTTCATTCATAATGTTGTAAATTTAAGCCCATCATGTATTCATGATTTGAATCCTGGGTTCAAAGCCATCAGGTCCTCAGGTTAGAAAAAGAGAAAAGAAGAGGAGGAGAAACGAGCAAAAGGGGGGGCGCCAGAGGGAGTCTTCGCCCAGGGCGCCAAACAGGCTAGGACCGCCACTGCATCTAGACATCACATATTTGCAAAAGTGCTCTAATGTTTTCGGAGATGCCTGTTACCCACCAGCTGCCCGCACAACATTTTTATTCTTGTTTGTTTTTGTAACGGTATAAACAGTGAAAGGTGGTGGATTAGCCACTTGGTCATGATCAACTCTGGGCTGGACCAATTACAATACAGCCGTATTGAGGTGAGAAGGAACGCGATTCGTCTCGTACTTCAGCTAGAATGAAAAAAGACACAAAGCTGACGTTATTCTGTGTTTTTGCTGCACAACTGCCTGTTCTTCTCTCATTCTCTCTCCCTCCCTCTCCTGTTGCTACTTCAATCATGAAACTGATCAATGATCAGCTGATCGGCTTTTCTCTCTTGTTTGTTTATCGCCCACTTTGCGCCAGAAAGAAGAAACCAGCGGATGTTGCGCTAAACAACAGCAGCATCACGTTTAAGCTTGGTCAGCTGTTGTTAGAATTTATTTAATATTACTTTCTATTATCAGCTGATGTTCTTTCTGGCGCAAAGTGGGCAATAAACAAATCGCCACTCTGCGTTCCTCCGCCACTGCCTCGTTTGAGTTTTGGACGAAATGGATTCTGGGATATTGCATTTCGTCATTTCGAGCTGATTGGTTGGTTTTGTGGCACAAATATAACGGTGTACACAAAGAGTTGAACGCACGGGCAGAAATGTTGAGAGGCCAAGCAACACATTGCGAGCAAGCGCAAATGCAAAAACTGAGCGAGAGGGGCTGCTATTGTGTGTGTATATGGATAATAGCAAACACTGAAATACATTTTTTGCACACAGCAATGAAGTTTGTTCACTCAAATGTAGCTTTTCTTCGCTCAAAATAAATTTCTTCTCAAAATGCAACACTTGCACCTGCAAATGTTTTTTTTACGTGCGCTCAGAATAGTGGCGCAAAAATAATGCCACATTTGTCAGGCTAAAACAAACTGAGAATAAACGTGTTTGTTGTTTCTTAGCTTCCACTGACTCTCCTCTGTCAGTCTGTTAGAAAATGCCCTCGAAAATTTGCCTTCTTTGTAAGTTCATCGCTGAATTTTACGTAACAGGTTTTACTGTTGATCAGACATTCCCAAACTCCCTTCCCACAGCTTATTTTAGTCTTCCAGCTCATGTTGCTCTTTTTATTAGGTTAATTGAGTGACTTCTAAAAAAGCAACCTATCTTTTCTTACCACAGCTATAGAATGCCATAGAAGGGTTCACCCATCAAAAGTAGTTGCAGCAAACACACTAAACACCCAAACAAAAAAGTTTACCCTCCTAGTAATTTTCTGTGGAATTCAGAATGATAATCTATAAAAGCCTGCTCTCCAAGCCACAGTGGCTTCTGTCAGTTCTCCAGCTCTTTCAAAGAAATCTCCTTAATGTTAATCTCTTCCATGTTTTAGATTCCAAAAGGCTATAATCTGTTCCATGAATATATAATTAGGTATTTGCATTTTATAGAGACTCCCTGCCTTTATGTTCAGCTGGTCAACCCTTCATGCAAAACTTTCACGCAGTGAAAGTGTATTTAGTTTCAGTCTTGCATTTAGTTCTTCTCTTTTAAACTGTATCCAAACAGAGCAGTTTGCAAATGTGTAACTTATCCCACAAAAATTGGATAAGCAGAGTAGGAAAGATCCAGTCAGTGATATCACAAAGCTAAAAATAGCAGAATAAGTCTAATTAATAGCATTCGGGCATTTTGTTCCAAGACCATGGCATTTTTGCATGCTGACTCGATGAGACATCTGAAAGATAACTCATGTTTCATGAAGAACATACCTGAAGAGTGAGGTCAAGATTGTTGCTGTTTGCTTGGATCAGCAGGCTTTTTGTTTTTATACCTGACCTAATAATCTAAACTTCCACATGGTATTATTAATACCTTGGCTACCTGGATTTTCGTCAATTGCTTGGACAACCGGGATACTAAATTGGACATGAATAGCAAGTCCTCAAAGGTGCAGTTTTTTTTTTAAATTGTACATATAAACATACATTGTTTAGTTTTTAACTGTCTTCCAACAAATTACTGCATTTTTGTAAACGTAATTAATCCATTAAAAATACATAGGAATGGGGCGCCGGATTGCACACGCTGCCATGTTGCCTCTCCATCAATACTTTGGCCGAGATGAACAATACCCTCTTGCCTAATTGCATTTTATGTATATGGATAGAAACAGTCCACAGTACATAGTACAACAAAGTGGAAAAAAAATGTGAAGAAAAGAGATAATGTGACCCTCATCTGGATAAAATCTCTTCTTCCTCTTCTCCTGAGCTGAAGTCGGGGCTCTTACACATGAAAATGGGCATTAACATCCCTCCTACAGAGTTAAGAGCCATGGACGTTCCTTGAGCTGCCATACACTCCTATTTTAAAATATTCAACTCTGCAGCTGAAAGAAAACACATTTCCAGCTGTCTGAGAGAAGTGAACAGGGGTGATATTTTTATAACTTAAAGCCAATGTGAGTGTTTGAGAGATGCTGACAAGACAAGGCAGGTCAATGGCACTTCGTCGTCATGTTTGTCATTTTGTGCTTTCTGTAGCATGTTCGAATGCTCGAGATTTGGCGAACAAAATGGTCATTTACTTGTGTGGGACTGCAAATTAGCCTCTGTGGAGTCTGTGTGAGACACCGATATATAGTATACCTGAGGTTTGCTAACAAAGCCTGCTAGTGTTAGCTGATAAGACTTGAATGTCTGCTCCAATATCTATGAAGTAGCAGAGTCACTTAACATCTGATTTGAAACCTGTTTGTTAGTGTGTAAAATTTTCCACTGGCATCTGTTCTTCGCTATTAGGGGAAAAATACTTAAAAAGACCTCCATCCACAAACCAACACAACGTCACAAAGTAATCATGTTGTGGTTTAGGTTAGCTTAAGTGTGTGCGTGTGTGTAATGAGGTAATAAGGAGTTACAGGCTGCGTGTAATCAGCTCCTGTTGTTAATGGAAATCCTTTTCTCAGTTGTTTACCATATTTCTATGGCGACACTCGCGTTCATTTAAAACTAACATACAGCCTCAAAATGAGCTTGAATTCTTCTAAACCACACTGGCAGGATACACTGCAGTGAAAGATCATATAAAAGTATCTTCAGGCTTCAGCCAACACCTCTTGATCAAACACAAAACCACAGTTGTGTTATCATCGGAGCATTTTAATACTGTTCGTTTTCTCAGCATTGCTTTTATGGCAAAAAAAAAAAAAATGTACACAGAAATGCTATTGACAGACAGAAAGAAAAACATACAACAATGACAAAAATACAAGTTTCCCTAAATAAACAGGGAAAGTAGTGTAACAAGCATGTTGAAAATATTTCAAACATTTCCTTCTCCTACGACTGTCCAAAGCAACACAGCGAGTGTTTCAGCTGATATGTTGGGATAAGGGGAAAACATGAACATCTGTGGCTTTGTTTGGACTGGAGAATTGACAAAATAAAACAGTGAAAACAGAAAATGGGTGCTTGATTTTGGACACTTCGGGAGTATTATATAAGGACAATATGGGGTTGGAAGCATAAAAAAGGGGACACAAAAACAGCCGTGAAAACACACACACACATACACATCTGAACAATCAAACTCATGTAAGTTACTGCTGTTAAATAACTAAGAATCAAGTAAGGCCTTTTTTTTGTCAAAACCCTGACAAAAATTTATTGCATGGTGCTTCATGATGCAATGCCATATGTTGTGAGACAAAATAAAGGCTCTATTGTTCTCGAAATCCACATCAGCATGTAATATGACACTAAAAGATGTCGGTAAGGCTCGGGAGCAATGTTGCTCAGGCATTTCTCTGTAAACCTATTATACTCAGTGATAGAGTATGAATCCTTTTTTTTTTAAGGAAGAAGATATAAAAAACTGCAAAAAATTATTTAACCTCTAGCCCCAGACAGGAGGAAAAAAAAATAAAACAGATACATTTCATTGCTTTTAGCATTTACATTTCACAGTCTGGTTGGCAGTAAACAAGCAAAACTACACAAACCAATAACAGTCACTTACCAAAAACACACGATGATGATGATTAAAGTCAAGGGGCAGACAAGTAAGAGGGTATGAGCAAACAAAAAGCTAAAGGGGCCACTGTCTAGACGATATCACTGGAACGATACAGTCAGCAGCCCCAGGAGAAAACTAGTGCCTAAAACTCTAAATCTTTGAACTTCCTTTCTTGGCACGTGTGTGCTGCTTTATAGGAGTGAGCTCTGAGGCTGAAGGCCTTTGAACAGTTTAGGGATCTTTACTGTTCAAAAACAGTCTGAGCCTTGTTTAACTATGTCTTTGTGGAGTGGAGGCAGACCTGGCAGAGAGACTAAAGTATCTGACACTGAACTTTTACATTCAGTTTAAATTTTGGAAAAAACAAAAAGCAGTCTGTATTTTATGTAAAAATGGCTGAGTTTTAATTAAAGTAGTTTTATGAATCAGCTTTAGTAGATATTTAATTACTCCTCGCTGCTTTTGGATCTCATCTTTGGAGAACTTTAGCTTTGATTTACTTCTCCATTTACTTCTCACTCAGGGCAGTCAAAAATCCACCATTTATGCATGGGTTTATAGGCAGGGACAATTACTGTTTAAACTCATGTTAGCAATACTGCAAAAAAAACAAAAGACATGCTAAAAATACAAAAAGACGTGACAAAAATGGAATACCGTAATATCAACTAAACACTAATAATCTGCCTCTGACGGCACAGAACAATGCAGGCACAGTCCATTCCCATTTACCTTTCACAGCAAATATATTTCCCACAAAAACCAAATGCTGTGAGATGTGGCAGAATTATGGTTGATGGGTCAGAAGAATCCAAATCTGCACAAGACACTTGCATGTTTTTGTTTCAGATACTGTCCACAACATAATATAGAGTTCACACAGCTCATATGGTCTTCAGCTTAATGCAAATTTTCAAAATATTTTTATTAATCCCACTTCCTTTTGAGCATTAACCTTGTGACAGTCTATAAGTGGAACATTTGAAAGGAAAATCCAAATGTTTTTTCAGTGCAAGATCTTTTTATAATCCTTATGGTGCGGTCAGAGTTGGTTGAAACTCCAGTTTGTATTGGGACGTGTGGTCCAGGTGTTTTCATATACACCAGTGACGTGATCCAGTTCTGTAGCTCAAACACTCAGGCACTTTCCCCATACCATATCTACTAAATCCAGCAACAGGATTACAACTCAGTCACATTGTTTCTGTTTTATAAACAAAAACATTTTAAAAAAGAACTGTCAGTTACAGTTGCGTCAATGCAAAAGGCACTTCCGTTTTCAGTTCGCTAAGACCTTTCTAGTAAATTGCACTCAGTTAGGTTTCACCACCATCCAATCCTGCTTGATGACTTTTAAACCACTTCCCATTAATTTTGCAAATTTCCAATATGATGTCATCGTAATTTTACCATTCACTGACTCTGAAATAAATCATCCACTTTGTTGTGCCACCTTTTGACCTTGAAAGGATAGTAAGTGCCACTTTTTGAATTTTGGATGTTTGGACTGAAAATTCGATTTCAATCACTAAGTGAGCCATATCAGGATCAGGAACTATGGATGGGGAGTCTTACAAAATCTTCCCAACAGTTAGAAATAAGATGGTTTTAATGACGTAACATTGTTATTTGAAGGGCAGTGCCCTTGCACTAAGAGTGCTACATAGTCCAACCCCCCGTTTTGTTGCATGTATGGAAGTGGCTGAGGAGTAAAACAATGATCGATCTCCGGCTGTTTGAGGGGTGTTGTACCGTTTCCGCCATTCTCCAGACAAGGTTTCCCCTCCAGTTCCATGGGATCAGGATCAGTGGGGCCCAGTTCAGGCTCCAATCCAGAATTGGCCTGCTTCCTTTTCCTTAGACAGATGATTGTCCCAGCCACCACAGCCAATCCCAGCACCAGTGCAAGAGCAGCTAAAGCAGGTATGAGAGTATATGTCATAGATGCCTGTGTCTCCACCCAGGGCTCTGAGGATGTCACTGGAATCCCTTCGGTACGAGCCTCTGTACATGACCCCATTTCAGCAGAGTTGTTGGCCCGAGAGCTGATTTTCTCTCCCAAAGGACTAGCACAGACTGAATAGGTACAGTTTGGTCTCAGACCACGTAAAGTGTATTCAGGATAGTTGGGTGGAACATTCAGTGTAATGGATCGGCGATCAGGACCTGAGAGGTTACGGTAGGTCAACTTGATGCCACGAATATGCGGCTGTGACTTGATAAACCGGTGCAAGTCAAGAAGGATTGATGTGGAGGTCACCTGACGTGAACTGATGGCATCAAGTTTATCAGGCATCTCGGTGGTAACTATAGAATCTTCAGTTGCTGGTGGTTGAGGAACATCATCCATATTTTCACAGTAGAGGCCAAATGTCCCTGACAGACACAAACAGCCGAGTTCTCCCACTGGGTCAAAATAACAAGTGCCACCATTAAGGCAGATGTTTGGTGGACAAAAGTGCTCGTATTGCCCACTGGTGGAGCTTGGGAAGACTGGAGGTTCTGTTTTTGGAGAGATAGTTTCTTCACTAGGTGGTGGAGGAGGAGGAATAGCATTGGTATGGGTTGTTCTTGGAGATGTGTATGGCAACTGTGGAACAGAAGTACTTCCAATGGGAGAGCCCATTTGCAATGTTGTGGTTGATGGACATCCAAAATCTTTGTGATCCAGTTCTGAAAGCATCTTCCCAGCATTAACTAGAGGAAAGTGGCATCTGGTCTCTTCATGTCTCTCAAGAATCACTTTCTTCTCTTTTAGCCAGACAGGGAACCAGGCTAATGGGCACAAACAGTCAAATGGATTCTTAGCTGCTGTCAGGGTTCTCAACTTGGGGAAAGTGTGAAAAAAATGTGGTGGGAATCCCTGGAGATTTAGACTACTGAGATCCAGTTCTTGAAGCCCAGATAATTTATCAAAGTCCTCCACCCTCAGATCCCCCAATGGGTTGCCAGCCAAGCTCAGCTTGGTCAGCCCTTTTAGGAAATCATGTTTTAGGGCCCTGGGCACCTCAGCTAACTGGTTTGATGAAATGTCTAGCTCATGAAGATTCTTCAGGGAGGCTACGAGATCCTCATGTAAAGTAGTAAGCTTTAGAGAGGCCACCTTAAGTGTCTCCAGGTGGGGAGTCTGTAGGTCTGAGGGACTCAAAGTTGGAATATTGTTGTTGCTGAGGTCTAAAAGGAGAAGACTGGGGAACTGAAGTGATGGGAGCGAGGTTAGCTGATTCCCTTGCAGTTTTAGTTCTAGCAACTTTTCTAAACCTTCAAAAGCTTCCAAATGAATGCTCTGTATGCGATTTGAATGAAGATACAGCCTCTCCAGCTGTACCAAGCCAGAAAAACTGCCTTTGGATATATGGGTAATCTGGTTAGTGGATAAGTCTAAGTTCTTCAGTTTTGACAACATCTCAAATACACCATCCGGAATCTCTGTAAGCTCATTCTGGCTCAGATCTAAAAGCTCCAACTCCACTAGACCTTTGAAGTCTTCTTGAGCCAAAGTAATGATGGCATTTTGGAAGATGTAGAGATTTTGTGTCGTTGTTGGGACACGGGGCACAATGGGGGCAGGAAGATTAATGCAGAATATTGACCCCTGCATCGGGCAGTTACAGCTTGCTGGGCAGTCAGATGATAACACCAGCCCAGAAGACAGGACAAAGAGCAGGAAGTATTGTATCATGGCGATGAAAGGCTTGCAAATCTGAAAGACATAAGTGGGATAGAAAATGGTTAGTGTCAATCATTAGTTGCTTGCTAAGGTGCCCATATTTACAAGATAAATTGAAACATAAACCCTGGTAATTTTTAAATAGCTCTACAGGTAATATAATTAACTACTCTATGAAATAAATGAATATTATTTAAGAATTTTGTCAACCTCGTACTCAAACTCAGATTCGTTTTGTTTAATGACAAATGCAACAGTTCCATAAAACATGTCCAAAGGAAGAAATTCAAGTATCAAAGAACACGGAAATATAGAAAAGTACAATGAGGTGGATACACACATACTTATGCTAAAAAAACAAAACTTTATTTCCATAAACACAAGTATGTATGCAAAATATAACGCCTAGAGCCTCAATATAGTGGCTTTGCTTTTCATAACTGTAATGATCATCCTCCCCAGGGATAAAGGCCCATAGGTTAAGTGAGAGGTTAGCACAGCCCACCCAGGGTGACTATTTCTGAGTAGATAAGAAGTCAGTTCAGCCACTTCTTTGTGTTTATGGCATCGTTTTTAGCCCGTGAAACCCAGTCTGCTGCAGTGAAGCATGGCATGTACAGCCGCAAGTCTCCCATATACAAACATATCCGAGGCGAATATGGTCTGCTGACAGACACATTACACTATTGTTTTATAGTGACAAAAAAAACACAGGACAGTAGAAAACTGTGGAAAATTCAAGCACTGCATTGAAAATTTCCAACTAATTTTCCAGTGGATGTGTGAATGTTTTTTAAATCTCATCCCGCTTCCCTCTTAATCACCGACATTGCAGCGCAAGATTTTACAAGGTAGTGTACAAACACTGCTCTACAAAGAGATAATTGTGTCATCAAGCGTCTATACTTTGCCCACTTTTATTGTTTATAGTCACATGTCTTATAGGAAGAATAAAAATAAGCCCCATGTATGCAGCTCACCCAAAAAGAAAGAAAAAACACAAAAAAAACGGCTTTATACACTTAAATGCATAACTGCTGTGTAGTGAGTAAAGAAGTTTTAATAATGTGTCTGGATTGAGCATAGAAACAGTAACAAACTGTTCTGCTGTGGAATAATGAAAAATGTAAACAAAAAATTAACTTACAAATATGTTGCTGTTTTTTTATAATCACATGTTTAAATGTTCCTATTATGGTACACCATTTATCAATGTGCATTTCAGTCTCCATCCTTAACATTACATCAGCTCTTTGTCTTTCATCTTCCTCTCTCTCCCCTCCACTCCCTTGGCCTGGTTTCTATTTGTTAAACTCTCACACTATTGCCCTTTCCAGGATTCCTGAGGCGGAAGTCAAGGAGAAACCTAAGATGTTTTATTAAAGTCAGGCGTGCACACATAGGGCCATACCTCTATTCCCTCCCTGCCCTATGTCTCCGCCATTCATTCGTTTCACCTCATAACATGAAAGTAGGAATTTGCAATATTCTGGGAAATTCTTTATGTAGTGACAGGAATGGAAAAAAGTGGTGCTGACAAGTGTTTTGAACACAAGACAAGATTTTTTTTTTTTTTTTTTTTAGATGAATTAATAAGGACGGTGCTCTGACCTGCTGCTCTCTTGATTCTCTGTTAACCTAAAGACACACTTTTATTTAACTGATCTTCCAGGACCAGTTAGAATGTTTCTAATGCTGTTTTATACAGATCACAGCACACTGTCTGGGAATTAGAATCTTATCTCTGATTTTTGTCTCTTGATGCCATACTGTATCTATGTGGGAAACTGGTTACTTTGCTAGTTTTTGCCAAAGAGAACAAAACTGTTACACTTCATGTCCAATAAGAAATAAACACGGAAACTAAATTGAACAGCTTTACAAACCTGCAAGTCTGCATATACTAGTAATTTTAACTGGTGTTTGAACTTTTAGGTAAAAAAAACAAAACAGCAATGCAAAGACATGTTTTCAGACCCAAAATTACTGGTGGGAGTAACATTTTGTGGCCGTTTATCAAAGCAATATATCCATCCATCATTCAGTTTTTTTCTGCTTCTCCAGAGAGGTCACCAGTCTGCTGCAGGGCTAACTTTGTCTGGCATTATTTTGCTTTAGTCACCAAACCAGTACTAGTGTGAAAAAAACAAACAAAACAAACAAAAGCTACAGACACAAACTACAATGCACACCCTCATGCATACAATTAAAAGATCTAAGCTGACAGCGTGCTCCACTGAACTATTCCTGCTATGACAGGCTTTTGTTCAGGAGGACGTCTTTATTTAAAGCCACTGCACTCCAGAGTCTGGAGCTTTCTTCGTGTGAAGTCAGTTGTTGTTTACAGAACATTATAGCTGCCTTTCAGTTCTTTAGGGTGCTACCTCTGACACACTTGCTAAGTAAATAGTGTGATGAAAGGAGAGGAACGACTGGAATATGAATGGTTGGAGTATTACACTCTTTAAGCTAGCCTTTATAGGCTTTTATAGAATATGTTTGCAAATCCAAGTGTGTAGGTAATCTCGAGGCCTTGCGCTTGCCAACTAACCACTGTCAGGACATGCATGTTTACAGCCTCTGTGAATGTTCTAGAATAGAATAGAATAGAATAGCTCTTTATTGTGACTGTTACAAGACCAATGAAAGGCAGTTTGGTATCTCTCCGTGTGAAATACACAATAGCGTAAGCAAGTATTTACATAATAACACAGACAGATTTACATTTACACAAGACAGATATGTACAACTTATTCATACACCTGCATACATACAGATACACCCATACAAACATACATACACGATTACATATATATATATATATATATATATATATATATATATATATATATATATATATATATATATATATATATATATAGATATATGTATGTATGTATGTGTTAGAGGTGGGAATCACCATACATCCCACGATACGATATTATCACAATACTTAACCCACGATACAATATTATTGCAATTTTTTAAAATATTTTGCGATATTCAGATTCTGTACGTAAAGGTAAACTTTATCAATATTCATTTTATCTAATATCAAAGTCTCACACTCAGTCTTTCTCTCATTTCAGTCAGTTTTATTGTTGACAAACTGAACGGTTTGTATTACAGTCTAGTCCAACTTAACTGAATGCAACCATCTGGTACAATTATAGCTATTCTGAACTATGCAGTTTATGAAAACTATGCAGCCCATTCAGCAACTGAAGAATTTGAAAGTAAATTAAAACAAAATATAATTTTACATTAAATAAAAAAGTTTTAAACTTAATTAAAATAAAACATGTCTTAAATTAAAATAAGTAAACTGTCATGTTTATTGCTGCCAAAAAAAAGTTAAACACATTTGGACAGTGAAGGAATGTCAGGATTCTTGCTCAGAAAAAGGATCAACATGCTCTGAAGTCAGAGCACAAAAACCTTTTTTGTAACAAAATATTGATTTCTGCTGTCCCTGTATCGATACATTATTAGCAAACAAAATATCACGATACTACACAGTATCGATTTTTTCCCCCACCCCTAGTATGTGTATATATATACATACATACACATACATACACATACATGCCATTCTACTTTTAGGATCATAAATATGATGTTGGAGCTGAGCCTAACAAGCTGCTTTAAGTTACTCACGCCCTTATTCAGACATCCCAACAGTAATGGAAAGAACCATGTCACATGTGATATTTATCTTAGATGGTGCACAGAACTGTCCATGTGCTGATTCCAACATGTAATCCAAAGGCATACATGACTTATCAGCAGTAACAGTAACATGCGTACATGTATAATTAAATGTGACTTTTAGTTGCCCATATAAGTATTTCATGAGCTGTTTTTATTCTTCATGTTTCACAAAAAGAAAAAGTACAATATAAAATAAACTGCCTCTTTGTCCCTGTTTACTAAATAACTTTCAAAATATCTTTTAATAATGTTGTCACAAGCTGTAGCTACAATACTGTAGCTGTGTGTTTGATATCAACACACAGGGGGTTGGGAAGCGTATCTGTAACCGGAAGGTCGCCGGTTCGATCCCTGGGCTCTCTGTCCTGGTCGTTGTGTCCTTGGGCAAGACACTTCACCTACCGCCTACTGGTGTTGGCCAGAGGGGCCGATGGCGCGATATGGCAGCCTCGCTTCTGTCAGTCTGCCCCAGGGCAGCTGTGGCTACAACCGTAGCTTGCCTCCACCAGTGTATGAATGTGAGAGTGAATGAATAGTGGCATTGTAAAGCGCTTTGGGTGCCTTGAAAAGCGCTATGTAAATCCAATTCATTATCAATATCAGTTGGTGTAAATAATTTTCAGTCATCTATCAAAACCTTGTCTCATTATGTCTTTTGACCTTTTTGACCAGAAATATTTTTCCAAGACTTATAAAACTTACCTGATGTCAGACAGCAGCAATGTAAATTATTAAAACTTGTGTATGCTTTACTTTCTACATCTTTGTTTAATCTTGACCATTGTTAATTTCAGTCAAGTAAAAGGAAAATAAGTTGGCAAGGCTTTTAGATAAGTGTTAAACACCACTGTGGCAGGCCAAATGAAATGCCTTAAACATAATATTTTCAAAGAGCTTACAGGAAAGCACATTTATTCTTAACTTTCTGCTTCACAAACACCTCATCTATTTTGAAATTTCAAAGGAATGACAGGATAAGTAGGAGGGGAAATAAGGAAAGCTTAAAGCTCAATCTCAACATAAGCACTTTAAGTTCCTCTGTTTCTTCTGCTGTCTGATATTAACCGGGTGCCAACATCATAAAGCCAAGTCTCTGCCAAGCACAGCACTCCAAAAAAATGGACATACACAGTGCACGCAAGTAATCCTGCATTACGCTGCAGTCACAGAACTTGTTGCAAAACCAGTTCTCTTTATTCTTTCGTACGTGTATAATTAAATGTCACTGCTTTTTGTTGTCACAGTAGGACTTAATGGCACACAGCATATCCTTAGCCATGGAGGCTGTGTGTTGAAAGGGGAACGTGCTCATCAGAAGATGAAAATTAAACAGTTCGGCACACACCCGACCTGCAGAACAGCAACGCACAGGGCTCTGAATATATTCACACAGGCACGCACACATTCCTGCACATGTTCACGCCAGGAGACACACACAAACACAGAGTCTACAACACAGCTGGATTTTGTTACCCACAATACACTGCAGCCATCTCTCACTGTGAGACAGAATGAGAGGCCCACATAAACTTTACTCCTCCCCTGTGATAAGAGGTGGGCAGCAAGAATAAATGGAGATGGGGGATTGCAGAGAACGAGTGTGAGAGGTAAGATGTTTAAATAGCTGGTTCGCTGACGCCTGCCACAGTTCATCCACAATTTGCTGTAAACAAAGACTCACTCATCTAAACTTAAAGTGCATGGCAAAACCCAAACATGATTGTGTTGTGTATTCTCTCAAAGCAAGGTGCAAGGAGTCTTGGTCCTGTAGAAGCACAACTATGGTGACTTGACGACATAAGAAAGAAATTCCACGGCATTATTATAAGTTGAACCTTATTTTGAAAATCCGGAGAACAGTCACATGGCTTAAAAAAGTCATAACAACAACCTCAAGAAACCTGAGCAGGCTTGTACAAAACATTCTGCTCTGCTTTTGGTTTGTTGCTATGACTTCTGGTCCATCAAACTTTATTGGACTGATGTCACTATTTTCCCAAATGTCAGCAATGAAATTAATGAAAAATAAACCTCAAATTGGTACTTGCTATGAATTATAATTTACCTCAAAAAGAACATATGCTCTCTCTCTCTCTTGCCCTCTTTCTCCCCCTTGCTATGGCTGGCTGTACTGTATTGTACAAAAGAGAAGTATACCACTGTTAGTTGTCAAGAATAGAATCATAAGAAGAACAACAATGGAAACAACACTCTTTGCAGAAAGCTTGTTATCTGACGCATGACCGTAGGGGGTTTGCACTGCCATTTCTCCCACTGAAAACTATCATTCGGTCACTAGATTGTAGAGGTAGATGCTGCTCTTATCAATGATTATCATGATGACCCTTGAGATGATAGTCATATCAGAAAATTTACAAATAGTAACTGCACTAGAAATATTCCAGAGACGCACAAGGAAACAACCATGAAGGGGAGATCATCCAAATTTCAAACAACTTTGGTATTTGATCTTATTATTTGTGGAGTTGTGAAACTTTATAATGGCAAATTTTATAGTATGTTGAAGGTTAAAGATTGCTTGTGTTGAAAGCTAATATGCAAATTACAGAAATTTGCATTGTTCTTACTGCTACCAAAGGCTGTGCTGCGTTTCCCTCTTGGCTAGAATATCCAGATAAATGACCAATGCAAAAGAGCAGAATAAATTTAGAACATTGTTGTTTAATTATTGAATAATTATTGTCTTTACTCTTTATTCCGATCCAGTTTAAGTACTTACATGTCAAAGAAAGCAGGACAGCTAGGTGGTGAAGGCTACCTAAAACACTGGTATTAATTACACTTCATACCAGCATTATGAGGATTGGTAAACAGAAACTGCTAAAAAAAAAAAAAAAAAGAACCAACTACAACGGCTCAGTAAAAGTGCAAATAATTGAGCAGTCATTTAGATAAATTATGTAGAAGACAAATGTTTTTGGTGGCAAATTATTCACATTTGTTTTTCTCCTGACACTAAATTGGATGATGGAGAGACTGGCAGATGTGAAAGAAAAAACATCAGTGGTGAGGGTACAAAGAAGTAAAGTGGCGATCATAAATTTGTGTTAAAACGTTGTTCTGCAGGGAGGTTACTTCATTTTCTTTTAGAAAAGAAAGGAGTCTTTATTTAGTGGTGCCAAATCTTCCAAAGAGGAATATCGTGTTACCTCATGCTTGAAAAGCTTACCAGTAAAATCAGTTTAACAAGGTCTTTCTTTCTAAAACTCTTACCCCACAACTGTTTTGTAAGAAGATCAATTATAGCCATGCACTGTATCTGTACTGTACTGGGGTTGCACAGGAACGTAAAAGCACATGGACAAACATGTGTAAGGATATTATAAATAAAACAGATTAAGGCTTAACACACACAAAGTAAATAGAAATGTTATTCTGATGGGCGTGCTGCATGAAAGTTCAGTTGTGTAAAGGATTTTGTGGTTGAGCAAGTCTCTTTATTTTAGCATGACCTCAAAAGTTATGATGACTTCTAGGATTAGTTTGTTAATCTGAACCTGACATGACGTCTTTTCTTTCTTGCCTTAGGAACATATAACGGAGAGTTGCATCAGTCTTATCTGGATAGAGTGTCAGCAAGCTGGATTTATGTTGCATCAGCTATTCTCATAACCCAAGTATCAGTATAGTAAAAAAAATTAACAGAAGATTAGATTAATATATACCATTGGGTGAGATTAAATGAATATATAATCAGGGCTTTATGGTCTGAGATTACCAATGCAATGACTGTAAATGCAAATCATCCAAAAACTATAAATGACAATCCAAAAATTACAAAACGCAAAGGAAATGTTTATATATTGTATTGTTTTCCCATAGATTTGATTTTTACTCATGGAAGTAGTACTTTAGTACTAGTTTTCCTCTACAAATATATAATTAATTAAAAAGTCTTCTGTGTGAAAAAATAAGAGAGAAAGATAATCATCGTGAAAGACACGATAAATAAATTACATTAAAAGCTTAGGTACAAATACAATTTATATTTCTTTGTCATTCTCTTCAACTGCATTTACTCCTTGACTTGTTCTTCTGTGTGCTCTTAATAGAACCATTGTTTTTGGCAAAGTAGCAGCTCCACACTTAGAGACATATCTGTGACTTCTCTTACTATGTTCCTCTCTGTCTCTCATTAACCGTACCTGCTTTTGTACTGTTAATAGAAGCAGTTACATACTAGCTAAATTGTATGAGTGGACAACCGTTCTGACACTGGTAAGGGTAGCTTCAGATATATTATGAGGTTTGAAATATCAGATAAATGGCAATTAGAGCTGAAAAGCCAGAGTAGGGATCCAGTATCTGCCCTCTAGTAACTTACAATGGGTGAGTTGTAGTATCCTGTAAACAAAAATCTATCAGTTAAAGTATTATGACTTTAAGTCTGCCAGCACATAATGACAATTAACCTGGTTATTGCCTTGTAGATATGAGATTCGTGCAGAGGATGTGTAATTACCAGGAGAAGCCATCATAGAAGCACTGAACAAAGTAACCTCAGTCAGCTTTGTGGATGGTTTTGGCCTCTGGCGGTTTCACCAATGCCTTGGTGTGGTGTTTTAAGGTGTGGAAGTGTTCCAGCTGCGGCTGCCTGTTAGACCTTGAGTCCCATCTGTGGGTTTAAGGAACATTTCCGTAAGGAAATCCAGTCCCCTTCCCAGTAGAATACTAGAAGGTAAGCTTAGCTTGAGGTATTCATGGGCAAAAGTCTACAGAAGAATATGCGAACAGATTTAGATTTCCTCCTGAAGTAAATCCAAACAGAGCTGTACTGACAAGTACTTGACAGTAGAACAGTGTTAGTGTTGTTGTAGTTTTGTATTTGATTGGACTTTGTTTTTAAATAGGTGCAGATACTTTGGCTAATCTTACAGGGACTGAATGATTCTTAAGAATTGGTTGGCTTTATTACTCTTCATCTACTTTTTAAAATCAGAATCTTAGCCATTACCAGGACTTACTAGGACACAATTTCTAACAAGCACATCTGTTATGCCCCAGATGTACCTTTCAACAATGATAATTGCTGAACTGCATTTTGGTCTCTCTGTGCCAGGGTTTCTGGCAAACCTTAAAGAGTCATTTTTTTCATCAAGTTATAAGGTAAGCCCATGTTTACCAAGTGAAGTTAAAAGCAATTATGTTGTTTTTGTGTCTGATCCACCAGCATAACAAGAAGGTGCTATGGAGCTATTTGCTGCTCCCTTTAGGGTTCACCAAAGCAGATAATCTGCCTTCATTCCACCCAATCCCTAGCATGTCCTCCCCTCCTCCATGAACCTCCTTTGTGGTCTTCTTCTTTTCTTCTTCTTTTCTACCAGCTAAATCCTCAAGATCCTTGGTCCAGTAAATCCACTATCCCTCTGCAAATGTCCAAACCATCTCAGCCTTGCTTCACTAAGTGTATCTCCAACCTGATCAGCCTGAGCTGTACTAATTTTTAATCCTATCCACTCTGGTCACTTCCAGTGAAAATTTTAACATTTTCAATTCTGTCACCTCCATCTCCTCCTGTCTTTTTATCTGTGTCACTGCCTCCAGCAGATCTCACTATCAACTTATAAACCTTCCGTTTCACTACTCCTGTCACAAATCACCTTTAACATTCACGGTTCACCCCAGGGATGTAAACCCCAAGTTCTTCAAACTTGGGGTCAGCTGTGGCTCAGAGTGATTCACATCCCAGCTCCTCCAGACTGCATGTTGAAGTAAAGCAAGATACTGAACCCCAAGTTGTCAGAGTACAACTGAGTTCACTTCTGTGAATGTGTGTGTAACTGTGTGAATGAGGCTTATAGTAAAAAGTACCTTAATTGCTCAGTTGGAGTAGAAAAGCGCTATATAAGAAAATCTAGGGCAGAAAACACATTTATTGTGCCTTGCTGCTATTAACTCATTAAACAGCTCTACACCACACTAACAGAACACAACAGAACACAAACTGAACTAGAAGAATATGTCTGTGTAAATAAATAAATTAATAAATACATTTTTATTTATATAGCACCTTTCAAGACAGAATCACAAAGTGCTGCACATAAGATTACAAGTCATAAAAAGATTTAAAAAAGAGAAAATAAAACAGGCAAAAAATTAACCAAAAGCAGTTTTAAAAAGGTGAGTTTTGAGTTGTTTTTTAAAAACAGCTACTGAGTCCGCAGTTCTTAATGTTTGGGGGAGAGAGTTCCACAGTCTAGGGGCCACAGTGGCAAAAGCTCTGTCACCCTTAGTCCCCCTCTTAGTATTTTTTATAGCAAGTAAACCCTGATCAGATGACCTCAAGGACATGCTGGGGACATAGGGCTGTAGCAGATCAAAGATGTAGGCTGGTGCCAGTCTGTGCACAGCTCTGTAGGTCAAGACCAGGATCTTAAAATTGACTCTAAATTTAACAGGAAGCCAGTGTAACTGAGATAACAACGGTGTCACATGTGAGTACTTGGAGGATTTTGTCAAAAGCCTAGCTGCAGCGTTTTGCACAACCTGCAGACGATCCAGAGAACCTTTGCTTAGACACATAAACAGCGAATTACAATAATCCAAGCGTGAGGAAATAAATGCATGTATAGCAATCTCCAGTTCAGAGCGAGATAAAATCGGGCTTAGCTTAGCCACATTTCTTAAATGATAAAAACAAGACCGAACCAGAGATTTCACATGCCCATCCAATGTGAGAGTCGAGTCAAAAGTGACACCTAAATTCCTGATAGAGGATTTAACACAGAGTGAGAGAGGACCAAGGGCTTTCACTATCTGCGATAGAAATCTATCAGGGGCGCATACGAGGACTTCGGTTTTCCCCTTGTTGAGTTGGAGGAAATTTGCAGCCAACATTTGATCAAATCTAAGCAATCATTCAGACGCTGAAGCTTAGATAAATCCTCGGGCTTAAAAGAAACGTACAACTGAATATCATCAGCATAACAGTGATAAGAAATGTCCTCAAAAGAGCCCATTATATGCTGGAGGGGGGGGAAGATATATTAAAAACAATAAAGGCCCCAAAACTGAACCTTGAGGGACACCATAAGTAAGGGAGGTAGAGGATGACCTAAAATCGGAGACTGCCACAGAAAAGGATCGGTGATGGAGATATGAGGAGAACCACTCCAAGGCAGTTCCAGATACACCAACCCAATTTCTCAGCCTTTCAATGAGGATGTGATGGTCAACTGTGTCAAAAGCTGATGTTAGGTCCAACATAAGTAGAACAGAGCATTTTCCTGCATCATTATTCATCAGGATATCACTAGAGACCCTAAGAAGAGCTGTCTCCATGGAGTGAAATCGACGAAAACCTGACTGAAACTTATCGTAAATGCCATGTTTATCTAGAGCTGCCATAAGTTGCTTAGCCACAACCTTTTCTAGAAGCTTAGCAAAGGTTGTGTGTCTTGATATGCTTTTGTTTCTTCTTAACAAAATTAAGCAGAGAGATATTGTGTATGCAAACATGCAGAGGAGGAATTAGCCAGCCTTGATGTGTTTACTTGTGGTACACTAGCCACGTGCCTGCATTCAGGGTGAATGTTGGTGACACTGGATTTTCCACAGAGTTGAAGCCTCAACATCAGCAATGAGGCACCACAAGCACAGTTGGGTATTCTGATGTAACAATTGGAGCAGCAAACAAGTCGCATGTCTTCACGCTCAAGTGCCTCCAAATCTGTTTTGTCAATCAACAGTTGTAAATAAGCCTGTCACCTGGAGTCAGCTTGACACAGGTGTGCCAGCAGGCAAATGGCAACAGACCCAACCCATGCAAGCATGCCTATTCTTTCACCCACCTTCTCTTCTTACTACTTTTACAAATTTTTCTAAACTGTCCCAGTGAGGTATGTAATCCTCCAGATGCTCCTTTTGTGGGTATTTTCCTTATAGCAAGAGTAAGTGCATAAAAACAACTCTGATATAAGTAACGCACACGTAACTTGCTATTGTCTTTTTGAAATGTTTGTAGAGTCAAACTTTTTTCACCCCGAAGCAGTGAGCCTCCTCATTCACCTTCCTTGGATCTATCACTTCTTGGCCTGCAGTCACTTGTCGCTCACTTTAAAGCACAGTTCACTGTAAACAGAATCTCTGCAGCAAAGACAGTGACAGAAGTCACAACAGCAATGAAGACTTTTGAACAAGAGCCAAGGTTCTCTGAGATTTTTGCTGTCATTTTTCTCAATTAAGTAAGCCCGCCCCATCTTCATTTCTATTGCATCCTACAATCATTACTTTATATGACAAATTACGTCTTTAATGTTAAACACACGTGTGATGTAACTGTTCCTCCTTCATCTTTCTCCCTTACCTCCACCCCAGTTACTGACTGATGTTTGCCTGTTTGCCAACAGGGCGCCCTCATGTTTGTTCAGCCCTCTGGCAGGGTCCCTGTTAGGCATGACTGTGAGGGAAAAGTCGGGTGGTAGAAGCCTGTTCTCCAGTTTGTGCAAGTTTAGACAGATGCTTAAGACAGATAGCATCTTCACAGCTTATCTGCACTTTAAGAGACATCAAGCTCAGGTTTGGTTCAGACTAATTTAATTTGTTTGGTTCATCACCGCAAACATACACAGAGACAGAATGTTAAGAAAGCAGAAACTCGAACTGAAGCTTATCTTAATTGGCCGTTTACTGGTCCACATGAACCATCTGTAACCATGTGTACAGAGTATCCCATTCATATGCACTCAACTAACTTTGGATAATTATTGATTTTAGGGTTTATAATCAATTTTGTGTTTGATTGTATTGAACTGGTCGCCTGTCCAGGGTGTACAGCTGCCTTTTAGCCTATTTCAGCTGGGGTACGCACAAGTCCATAACTTTAAATCTTTCCCCCCATGAAAACTACATTTAACCTCACCTGTACCCTGACGAATTTTGACAACTCAATATACATCAATAAATGACAACTTGATTTTTGGTTTTTCTAAGGCTAGGCCTAGTAAGCCAATCGCCCTCACTAACTTCTGATGCAAACCCAGTTATTTTGTCCTGGAATCAGGCCTAAAATAAGACAAAAACTGCTCAATTCAGAAAAAAGAAACAATAGTTACCCCTAGTATGCTTAGAAAGAGTTTAGTTGGATAAGCAGTTATAAAATTAATTCATCCAACGATTTCCTCAACCACTTATCTAATTTAGGGTTGTGTTGACTGCTTTTTTGTTGTAGCCTCACATTTCATAAATTTGAGGATGTGAAGTTAGTTTGAGGATGTTAAAGTAATACTTATTCGGTCTAATTTAGAAGAAACTGGAGGTCTCATTTCCACAACATTTTTAGCTTACTGGAGAAAGTGTATTAAAAACGTGTATTCAGATTTTTTCACCTGACTTTAAGTCAGACCCCGGGTTTCTGCCGATGTACAACATGCAAACGCTGGGAATTTATTTATTTTTGGCTCACGCTGATTATGTTAGCTTATCCAACTAATATTCTAGTTAATAATCTTTTATACATATACAAAAAGGCTGAAATAATTACAGAAAAGCAAAGAAATGTTCTTACTATATACTTTCGTTTACCTGCATAGCTGATATGCAACCAACTTCTCTTTTTCCAGCATGTTACACTATATTTATTCAGACATTTCTTTATATTATGTTATATTTCTTTATATTTTAGTGTTCAAAATATTACATAGAACCAAATTTGTTCTGTGAACATGCCGGAACTTATTTTCACCACAAGCTTCGGATGCTAGAGCACCGTTTGCGCGACTGTCATGGGAGTTCTCGCTTGACCAAAATGTACTCTGTAATTTGTGCGGAAATTTCACTGGGGTGGTGAAAAATCAGAAGCAGTGCTGTTGTTTACAGTCACACATCTAAAGATCAAATTTCACCTTCTGAAAAACCCATTAATATGAGGCACAAACAGTTCATGTTTGTATGTAGACGTGCATCACTAAAGAACGATTTTGGCATCGATGTGGGATGAGTGTTTACTTTGTCACTTATCTATTTACTTTACCTCCTGACAGATGCTTTAAAATAAACACACACACACACACACACACAAGCCCATTCTTGTCCCTGCTGGAAGGGGAATCAATTAGTGCAAACTGAACTGCGTGTGTGTATGTTTGTTTGGCTCAGTTAAAGCCACTGACCTTGACTGGTTCATGACCCAGAAACAAAGGCTGCATTTTACACAGGAACAGATTTTTAACTCTTTGCAGTGCTGTTCAGAGCTAAACCAGGCTGTCTGTTCTATCAGCTTTACAAGACCAGACCTGTTCCCTGCCAGCATTTCCACAGTGTGAACGCAGCTACAGACACATAAAATGTGTCCTGGGAGGGCGACTTTGCTGAGAAGCCTTTGTGTCGGTGAGAGACAGGAAATATATGCGTATTAAACATACACACAAACAAACACACTCTCTAAATTACTCATCTTCCCAGCACACCATTTATAGTGGCAGGAACCAGGTTTTCTATCTGTTTGTGCTTGCCTCACTATCAGCGCTCACAGATAATCAAACTCATCATCACCTACCTCGAATAACCGGAAACTGCCTTCCAGTCAGTCTGCAGTAAAGTGACTACAACTTACTGTGGTGCACTGCAGAGTGTAAGATTGCGAGTCGAACCAGTTAAGTCGCCCAACGAATGATGTAGTGTCACGAGGTCAAAGGTCATGTTAACAGTCTGTCTTACTTCTTAGGTTTGTTTTCATTCAAGAAGGAATGTGATGGATGTTAAACAGCAAACTATACAAAAAGAGGAATAGGTTAAATCAGAAATTTGCCTCTGTGTGCAACCGATTCATTTCTGTTATCGCTGCTAGCATGCTTTTTTTTGATGGCCCCACATTGCAAAACTATGACTTTAGTATTATAGCTAACCAAAAATATGTTGACTTAAGGGATGCGTAAAGCTGTATCGTCTCTTTAACCGATCGACTGCTTGAAGTAGAGGAGGATGTAAGTGTTTAAATCGAGATTACCTTAATTTGCTACAGCATATATAGTGCGCTCTACTTGCTGGTCTATCTGAAGACCCTAAGTTGGTGTTGTTTCTTCATCATCATAATAATGTTTGTCCAGGATCAATATTGCAACAGACCAATCACGTTGTGATGTCATATCTTTGGAACGTGGAGGAAAAAGGAAAAGAAATGCCTTTACACATAACACCCTTCTAAAACAAATGGTAATCATTCCAAGTGTTTTCTTTATTCCTTTATGCTTTAGAATAAATAATAGTGCTTTCAGCGTTAGCACGGTTAGCTCGTTAACGCTTTAGCGCCGTGCAGCCCCACGCACGGGGTGATCCGCATTAACTCACTAACGGAGATTTGCCACGTTAATGCGGTTATGGCGTTAACGTCATTTTAACGAGACTAATGCTGACACTTCTAATAAATATATAATCAAGTTAGAGTTGCTCATAGCCAAATTTAGGTTATGCATGTTGGTTTGCTACTGATAGCTTTTAATGGCATTAGCTAACGTCTTGGGTAATGCTAACGGAATGCTCAGACAATGTGATTGGTCAGTGGCAATATTGATACCGGAATAATGCCAACACATGGATATCAGATTGTGCCTATATGCTATCCTTTTAAGCCTAAATTAATTATAAATGGGACATTCAAGCTAGTATTCGTAGGTTATTAAATTTTTTAAAACAACTTATTTGATGAGTTAGCGATATGCAAATGTTTGCAAAGTTTAACCTCAAATTTGGCCCATTCGTTTTTAACAAGGTGTTACTTAGATTGGTGACAATCAGTAAAAGTTCAGTAAACATAAAGTTTGCAGGTGCCAACAGGTTTTGGCACTTCCACAAAACTCAAAGTAAAGGGTGGTTTCAAAGGTTGTTTGTTCCTCCCGCTGTCAAAAATTATTAATCAGTCCTGACAGGCTTTTTATGTTCTCCCTTATAAAGTAATACTCATGGTTGTCTGTCCAGTGAAAATAGATCAAGATGAGAGCAGACTGACTTAACCATCAACCAGCTGATCCTGACACTATGTCACTTGATGTCAAACAGAGTCCAAGAAAATTGATTTCCAAACAATAAGAGAGTCAATAAAGAATTTAGCTTGGAGGAACGACTTCTAATACCCATGCCACTGAGCAGCTGTAGCTGTGAAGCAGTCAGACAAAACTACATAGTTTTAGCACTTTTATCAGCGTATCAACAGGTAATTGCTACAGCCACTGGTGTGTGGAAAAGGAAGCTTATTAGACATTACAAAAATTGTGACTGGCTGATTATCATCACCTCTTTTGGCTGTACTGTACTGTTAACAGCAGTAGCCATTTGTTTTTGTAACAAACTATTTTTGTAACAAACAGTTTTTAAGGAGTGTGTTACAGAATCACATCAAACTGGTTTAATTTAACTTGTGGTGCAGAATGACAGCATGTTGATTTAACAGCAGTTACACAAAAAGATCCATGAAAGCAAAAAAGTGGAAAATGCTACAAAGTCATTAGTTCAAACTAAAAATATGAATGCTGGAGAGAGTCACATGTCACACTGCTGTGCAATAGCAAAGAACACTGTAGCTGCTGGAGAATGGTGAACAAGACATGAAAACTTTTATTACCTTTAAATTCCACATATGCTGCCCTATCTGCGACAAATCCAGTGCTTCTTTTTTGTTTTAAATAACAGACATGCCATTCTGCATGTCTGCAGTAAAATGCACGGCGTGCTGGAATCAGACTCCTGGGAAGACAAATGTGAAGGAGCAGTGCTGACACGCTTCACTGCAGGCCAGGCGTTGACACACGACTCAGAAAAGCCTCGAGGCTCGGAGGGATGTTTGGAAAAGGAACGGGGAGAAAAAATGGTGTCGTGTTTATGTAGATGGATGGAGTGTGAATGCACAATCGCAACACATACACACAGACTCCCACTGAAGCCACAAGTAACCTCTTTTGATTTTGCACTGATGGCATAAATAAGGCAGGCTTTTTATGTATGCCAGCTCCATTTAATAGCTAGACTTGATATATATATTGTAGGTACCTATAACAGTTAATTTGCAGAGTGTTAACTTTTGCAAAGCAGCTGATGGTATCTGCTTCACATCTCTGTTTCACAGAAGCTGAAAGAGGCCAGTGACAGCAATCAAGCCGACTCTAGTGCTCAGGTTATTTAAAATAACACTATTTTAGTTAGGAAAGCATCAGTTTGTAGAAAGTACGACAACAAGACAAGACAAAAGTTCCTAAAATACAACATGTAAAGCTTCCATTTATAAAAAAATTGTTTGTTTCAACTAGAGGAACAAGGCTGAGTCAATGTGCACTTTTTACTTTAATGTGCTCTGGTGTCTGCTTATTCAGCTGTCCTGTGTTGCTATCTCCAGCTGACAGACTACACTGAGTTTAAAGTCCTTTGGATCCTGTATGAACTCTTAGATTTCTATCTACAAGTCATTTTACATGCAAGGCATGCAAAGAAAATCTGTAGTAAGTTTCTTTGGTTTGTCTCTGATCTTCTTACTGGTTAGAGGGGGTAAAAGCTCAGTTTGAAAAACATGAAATCACTCCATGCTACAATCAGTTTAATCTCAGTTTAACAACTTCTGAATTAGAACTGGCAGCTCTTTATAGTGTTGCAAACATAGTGACGTTCCCTCTAGATCTGGCAACTTCTGAGGCCTCTTTAAAGATCCCTGCATTAAAAAAAAAATGGCAAAAGTCGACTGTTTTAATGAGAACAATTTATGTTACAACATCAAGAATGTGCAAATTATTTTGAAAAATCTAGCAACGTTTAGCAACCATTATAGTTTAAGTATAAGCTTTAGTTTCTTAGTGTTGAAACCGCAACTAAACTCACTGAAGCAGAATAATGAAGAAACAAAGAACACCTAAAGATCTTTTGCTCTTTGTTATTCCTCATTTTTTAACATTTTTCTTGGAAAATGGGTGCAGGGATTTAGTCTTTGGCCTTAAAAAAGTTTTTTTGTAGAGTTGTAAAAAACACAGTTTGTACAATTCGAGTAAGCTTGGAAGTTTTTCAGGAAATGTTCTACAGAAAAAGGCAACAGTCTTTTCAGTGGTGGCTCCTAATCTTTGGAACAACTTATATTTGTCAAACTGTGTTATGTTCACAATTTGACAAATAAATGGGGACAAACTGTGTGTCTCTGCAACAGGGTACAAGTAACAAGGTGCCTAAAAATATAATTTATGACAAAATACTAGCTTATCCCTTGAGACAGGCGCCTTTTTTAAGTTTGAATGATTCATAGGTCAGTGTTGAGTGGCTTAACAAACAAAAAAAAACATTCCTCTGAAAATATTCGTTTTCAAGGACTGGACTGAAAATGAATGAAAAGAAAGGCCTTCAGAAAGCCTGGAGAACTATTGCTCAAGACCATGATTAAAAATAAATTACGTCTGGCTCCTTGGACACAAAATATAAAGAAATAAAGGGGTGGACCAAGACTTTTGCAGAGTACCATATATGAAGACTAAAGAACAACAGCTAACGTTAATGGTGCGTGAGGTTATCTATCACCTTCATTTACTGGCAAACTCTGGGTTTAGCAGGACACATCCCATCCTGAACCCCACCATATGCACACTTTTTCTATCCCTTTGAATAATGGCAGCCATCAAATTTAACTAAGGAGGGGGTTTAGTGAACGCCAGAAATCTGTGAACTGAACAGCAACCCAATCAAGACTCAGCACAGATATATTAAGACCAAACTGCTGCGATTGAGCCTGTGAAATTGCTCCATCAATCCTTGCAACCTCAGTCTGTCTAATATATCCCATCTGTTCTGGGGAAGGGAGTCTGGTGTGTCTTGGCCTCATTTGTGGTATGGAATAAGGTTTCTGCAGTTGCCTGACCTGCTGACTGCTTGTTTTGGACTTTGCATTCGTCTGTCTATGTTTATGGAGTGTCTTATCCAGCAGTCACAGCTAATGTAGAGCACATTTGACGGACACTAGTAAATCAACACTGGCTCCTATCTACAAACTTAAAACAGAGTCTGCCACGTATCTGAGAGCAAATTTTAGTTAGTGCTAGGGCTGCACGATTAATCGTTAGAAAATCGCGATCTCAATTCATACTTATGTGCGATCTCATTTCCAAATGACAATGATTTAAAAAAGAAAAAAAAAAAAAAGACGACGACGATTGTACCGCATTTTGATCCGGGACGTAATCTGCATGAAAACAAGCGCTCACTCTTCCTGCTCAACAAATGACAAGGGCGGAGCCTTATACCACGTGATACAGAAGCTGGCTGCTAAAATTGGCAGGGAAAAAACAACGGAGAGCACGTCAGGGATGACGGGAAAGTGACAGGAGAAAATCCGTCCCAGTCAACCACCCAAACATCAATAACGGGAACCTTATACAGCGCTTCCCTATACCCGTCGAACTCCCGCAGGCACAAAGAAATTACGGAGGCTATTACTTATCACCTGACCAAAGATATGGCTCCCATCAACACTGTGCAAAACGAGGGATTTAGGAAAATGATCAACACCCTAGACAAACGCTACACAGTGCCGTCCCGCAACTATTTTTCTATTGTTGCACTACCTGCTCTATACACGCAGTGTCGAGCAACGGTGGAGATGGAATTTCAAGCAGTACAACATTTTGCGGCAACGACAAAATGTGAGACATTTATTGTTTTTATGTTTATTTATTGTTTTTATGTTCAGTCTCAACTGTTACGAAGTTGATGTGCAGTTAATAAGTGCAATAAATATTTATATTGGAAAAGAAAATCGTGAGAGAATCGTGATCTCAATTCTAAGCAAAAAAATCGTGATTCTCATTTTATGCAAAATCGTGCAGCCCTAGTTAGTGAAGTAAGGCACGGCTAATCCTGCCTACAGCACATCTGCAGGCTGCTTTGCAACCCGTCTCCAATTCCACAGAATAATTGATGGAACAGCTGCTAATTTGCTGCTAACAATTAGGGCTGCCACAAACGATTATTTTGATAGTCGACTAGTCACCGATTATTTTTGCGATTAGTCGACTAATCAGATCATGCATCCATTGGATGTAAAACGTACAGATTATTGCACCAGCAGCATCTGCTCTTATATAACTATCATTAGCTTACAGCCTTAAGTGTTTAAGGTATGTGCTAACTAAAAATAAAGACAAGATGATAGTTTATTAAATTTTAATGAAATTTGCAGATTGTTTCGGTGAAGTTTAATAAACTCCTTGCTATCTAAAATATAACAGGACACCGGAGTATATTCTCGAGCATCTCACACTTCTGATAATCAGTTGTCTGCTTGAAGTTTATTCAGCTGTGTAAAAACTATAACTTTAATCTCAGACAAACTGATATACTCAGGAACAAATAAAATACTAAAAAAAAGACAAACAATAACATTTTTAAGTTGTCTAAGTGAGTCATATATCATGTTTAACCTGAGTAGCGAAAGACGGCGGTGGGTTTGAAAACGATTTGCCGGGAGTCCGGTGTTCTCACGGGATCTGGTGAGCCTTGCCCCCGGCGAGCTATCGAGCTAGTGGGTAACAGACGTCTCCGAAAACGTCGGAGCGCTTTTGAAAATATGTGGTGTCTTGATAAACTGAGCAGATATTTGAGGTTTACACAGATACATTCTCGTCTGAAAATATGTTTAACGTTTATTTTGTGACCCAGAAAGAATAATAAGAGTAATATTAAAACTAACTAGCTGCCGCCATTGTTGGAAACTGAGCTGGGCTGCGCTATGAATTCTGGGACACAACTTCTTCTTCTTCGGGATTTAACGGCAGCTGGCATCCTTGTACATGCAGTGCTGCCATCTTCTGTTTCAGTCCGTTATTACACTCTTAAATCCTACTACTTATTCCTGCGTCTTTTGTGATCTTACAAAGCTTCAAACGACGCGTCGACTATTAAATCAGTCGTCGACGATTTTGATAGTCGACGTAATCGTGACTAGTCGACTAATCGTGGCAGCCCTACTAACAATTCACTAACAGACCCCAAAGCAGCAAAAAGTGTGGATAATTTTAATTTTAGGGGATAAAATTATCAAAAGAGTCCCTTCTTAAGCATACACTCTAAACTTCAAAGTTGAATTTTCATATCTTATACCATCCGTGTTTGGCATCGATATGAATACACTTGTATACACAGGCTACATTTCCACTATGAACCCCTCTGCTTGCCATTGTTGTTTAAGCTGCTAAAAGCTAACTCTTGATCCACCTCTGCGCTCTTTGAAGTGGAATTCATCTGTGAACAAGATGTCCAAATTAAAAATACCACAGGCTCGCCCACAGCCACATTCTGCTATGCAGGATTTAGCGAGACAGCGATGTGTGTAAAGTGCCAAGTCAGATGTATGTTAGACAACAGTAACTCAGACACACAGCTGCTGTCAGGGGGAGTTTAAATAAAATGTAATTGCCACTTTTTACCCAAAATGTTGTTGTACCTAGGTAAACATTGTTTGTCTTGAGAATAAAAGCAAAGCTGAGTCATTCTTGACCAGATTTTCTTTTACCCTGGCTTGTGGGAATTATAAGGAAATAATCCTCCTCATGATCTTATCCATGTTACACATAAAAAGAACAGCTTTAAAGTGGTGACGTGCACAGACGTTTCTCATGAACAATAATTACTTGGCGTAATTCTTCTCAGCTTTCTGCTCAATTTAAAATCCGAATTCCCGTTTTACAGCAAACACTGTGATGAGTCAATAAAACACGCTTTGGCCTTTGATTTTTTTTGTCACTGCAGTGTGAGACATAAACATTTACATATGTAAATACTTTGATCTTTTTTTCGTTCAAAACCCCAAGATGCATTGAGCATTGTAAAGCAGTGAAGCCAGAAAAATCTGAAAGATATATTATCATCTTGTGAAAAGCTTACTTATCTTTTCCTTTATATAATCATTTCTAGGTTTTATATTCCAGACTTAACTGCAGTCAGTTTCACCTTTCAGAATGCCGCACACCCTGGAACATCGTGACCCTAACCTGCTTCATACTAATAAGCAAGCAAGTAACAGTTGCACAAGCCTCTTCAAACTCTTTTGTCTTGCTTTGGTGTTCCAAGTATCACCACAGGCTCCTGGCGAAACGGAAACCAGTCGAGTGAGTTTCTTCCTATTTGGATCACCTCTATTGCAATTTTGAGTCAGACTCAACACTTTTTTTTTCTTTTTTTTTTGCCTGTCCTTCTTCTGCTTGGTCAGTTTCTTGTTCCAGTCTTCTGGTTGACTGAGTCCCCCTTTGACTCCTGACCCCTTAATCCCCTGCCAGCTGCAGCGAGGCCCCCCAAGGAAGACCTGTGACTGTGCGTGCCTGTGTGTTTCTATCAGTATGTATGTGAGAGAGGCAACAAAAGTTCTATGCAAGATATGAATGAGCACTAGCATACAGTACACTTCTGTACTGATTAGCACTGTCTAAAAGCTTTTTTCTTTACACATCATCATTGTGGATTGACATGTGCATGACATTTATCCTCTTACATGAAAGAATTTCTGTTAATTGATAACAGTAGTCTTGCCAGTTATGGTAACTTGCCAGTTACAACATAACTGGCAAGACTCAACATTCATACAAACAGCCCATAAAGTTGCTGCTAATCCACCCGAGGCTGTTATTGAACAGGGAAGCAGTGATTTATGTTATTCACAGACACTAAGTGTCTGACTGTTGAATTTCTTGGGTAACAAGTGTAGCATCACACCTGCAGTCATGGATGTGATTCAGCCGACTTTACAGTAACTTTTGTTGATATCTTTTCACTGTTGCACAACTCCTTTTACCCCCAAAGGGATCAATTATGCCTCTTCATTCATTAGTCACTGTTACACTCCGTCTATCTATTGGAGGCCATCTCAGCTGACATATGACTAGAGGCAGGGTACAACCTGGACTATCCAGCCCACCCCAGTCCATCAGCAACCATTTTTACTCACATTCACACCAACGTCCAGTTAACCAAAGACTATGTTTTTCTTCCGTTTGTGGGAGGAAGCTGGAATACCCAGTTTAGTTTCACCTAGCATTTTAAAGAGAGAAATCCTGAAACTAACAACCATTAATTAGTTGGTTTGTGGTTTTTTGTTGGTACTCCCTTAACTTACACCAAATCCTGATCAACCGCCTAGAGATTATCCTTCCAGTACTCTCATGTACCAATTGACTGTTCTGTTGCTATCACAGGGCAACTCTAACGTCTTATTTAGAGTTAAGATATCAGTCTCCAAGTTAGTAATTTAAAAATACAAAATTTAAACCCAGATTCCTACCCAAAAACAATGGCCTGAGCCCAGCTCTAGAAATTAGGTACTAAACTTGCTACCAATCAGTCCCAAGAATACTCTTGACTTCATTCTGCCATAGCAAGCTTTCAGTAACTCTTCACTGAGTTAAATTTGCAATCCTGACAACACAACACCAAAGAAGACTGCAGAATGCTACCAAGATAATGCATGCTTTGAGAGCCATTGGTGCACTCCATTTGAAGTCGAAATGTCTAAGGTCCTAGATAGAATTTTCAACTGGAACGTCCCCTCAAGTCAGACTTCCAGCCTTACACCAACACCCGCACGACCAACGCACGTAATGCATGTTAACATTAGTAAAACTGTACAACTTGCAATCTTTAAAGTCACTGTTGTGTATTTGTGATTGGCTAAATAAGTGATATCAGGGCATTGACCAGGATCTGCCTTTCAATGTGCTGCAGCTGTGCTTTTAAGCCAAAATAATAAGCATTACATTGCATTGCTAGTGATGCATGGATGCCTGTACTAGGGCTGGGCGATATATCGAGTTTTTAAAAAATATCGATATATTTTCATACGAGATATAAGATGTGACAATATCCTTTATATCGATATAGTCTATGTTACGTTATAATTATACTTGTGGAGCCACAAGTTTGCCTCTCTTTCGTCCACTTTTGTCTCTACGCAACGTTACTCGGCCTCGCCTCTCCTTCACTGAACACAACTCCCCCTCCTCCCCCATAGCTTCACCTGCAGGCAGCGACAAGATGGACACGGCAAATCTCCGTTAGTGAGTTGTGGGGCTGGACGGCATCAACGTGTTAGCGAGCTAACCGCGCTAACGAGCTAACCACGCTAACAACATGCAGCCCACAGAGGCTGCACGGCCTAAAATCCTTTCATTTTCTCAAAAGTTGACAGCGCGCCTTATGTATGAATTCTGGTTGTGCTTACTGACCGCAAACCGATTTTAGGTGGTACACGGCACTCAGCAATCTGTCAAAAAATGTTTTAGTACGACTTTGGTAAGCTACGGAGCTGCAGCGCTTGATGGATTGTCGGAGCATTACGGCTACCGTAGTCTGGAGCCTCGCGGAGTGATACGTACTGTGCTTCAACGTAATATTACCGTATTGTGTGTGTATAAGGGCCATAAATGGCACCTGTTAAGAGACATGGTTACAAAGAGGATTTCAAACTCAAGGCTGTCAGTCAAGCAGTAGAAGTTGGGAACAGAGCAGCTGACTTTGACTGCACAATTATGAGCTTTTTGTTATGCACAAAAACAACATTGTTTTCTTTTATTTATGGAGCATGATTATTTAATAAATGCTGATAATTTATTTTTGAGTAATTTCTTCATGTAAATCTATGCTGTATGTAAATAAAAATGCCTGTGTGACATCTGGGACACAGTGTGACTAAGAACTCTCTTTTTGTTCTTAACTTATGGCTTTAAAAAAATATCGAGATATATATCTTATATCGCCACCCAGCTAAAAAATATCGAGATATGAATTTTGGGTCATATCGCCCAGCCCTAGCCTGTACCTTGCTAAGGGGCTAAACAGTAGAGGTGGGAATCACCATACATTCCACGATACGATATTATCACAATACTTAACGCACGATACAATATTATTGCAATTTTTAAAAATATTTTGCGATATTCAGATTCTGTACATAAAGGTAAACTTTATCAATATTCATTTTATCTAATAACAAAGTCTCACACTCAGTCTCTCTCATTTCAGTCAGTTTTATTGTTGACAAACTGAATGGTTTGTATTACAGTCTAGTCCAACTTACCATCTGGTACAATTATAGCTATTCTGAACTATGAAATTTGTGAAAACTATGCAGCCCCTTCAGCAACTGAAGAATTTGAAAGTAAATTAAAACAAAATATAATTTTACATTAAATAAAAAAGTTTTAAACTTAATTAAAATACAACATGTCTTAAATGAAAATAAGTAAACTGTCATGTTCATTGCTGCCATAAAAAAAGTTAAACACATTTGGACAGTGAAGGAATGTCAGGATTCTTGCTCAGAAAAAGGAGCTGATCAACATGCTCTGAAGTCAGAGCATGTTCCAGTCCACAAAAACTTTTTTGTAACAAAATATCGATTTCTGCTGTCCCTGTATCGATACATTATTAGCAAACAAAATATCACGATACTACACAGTATCGATTTTTTCCCCCACCTCTACTAAACAGGTCCTGTTTTTCCTTGCTTTTCCAAGTTGACTACTAAAATGCGCTCAACACAGGAGTGACGTCACTCCTAGCACCGATATCTGACTTCTAAGGCAAGCATTAAGCAGCGTAATATTGTGACAGACAAGCATTAACATTTTAGGAAACATATAATAGAAGATCTA
This sequence comes from Perissodus microlepis, assembly GCF_051167445.1. Lineage (NCBI taxonomy): Eukaryota > Metazoa > Chordata > Actinopteri > Cichliformes > Cichlidae > Perissodus > Perissodus microlepis. The sequence goes on along the minus strand of NC_140466.1, from coordinate 30,959,733 downwards.
CCTCACATCCTCACATTATTTCTCACTAGTTCATTCCACTTGTACTGTGCATACTTGTTATGCATAACTCACCTATTTTCTACGATTATTACTCTGTTTTGTTGTTATTTTTTAATCCAATCAATTTTCTATCAACAAGTGTGAGCACCTCTATACGTCTAAAAGCAAAAGTTTCTGTAGTTTGCAGAACTCTGTTGTTTTATAAGACAATGTAGAGCAGGAAAGGCAACAGCAAGTCGAGGTATTGCTGCTAAAGGTGCTTCTACAAGCTACTTAATCATCTGTAGTCAGCTCTGTGCAGTCTCACAGGGTATTTAATGTAACCGAATAACTGTTTTGTGTAACACTGATCTCAATTTCTTCTTTAAAAACCTTTATGTTAATGTGCATTATATTCTCTATTTAAAAAAACCTCACTCATGAATTGTGCAAATAGGCAAACGGAGATTTGCAAACAGACAAAATCAGGTCTTACCTGTCTGAGAGTAAAAACGATACTGCACATGCACCTCTATGCTGTCTTATAGAGGTCCCCTAAAGTAACACCTCACCTAACAATGACTCAGCGATCTTTCAAAAGTCCTGATGCGTACAACTAGTTAGGCACACACGTCAACTTTAGTGCACGCGGCTGTATTGAGCAACAACGCCGGTTTGTCAAACGGCCTCTCTCCTCACCTGTTGTCTGTTTGACTTGTTGAAAATATCACAGGTCCAGACCTCTGATCTTTGAAGTGCTTTGTGAGGCCCTGCAGTCCCCAGGCCATGTGTGTTTGTGTGTGTGTTGACTTGTGCTGTGAATGGGAATGAAAGGGTGTGTATGCGTGCAAAGCAAGACTATGTGCCCCCAGGAGAAAAAAAAAAGATGGAAAGGGGCTCAGAAAGAGGGGGCTGGAAGCTGGGCTTTCTCTAATCTACTACACTACCCCCATCCAAAGACACACACACACACACATATACATAGATACACACTTGCCCTCAGGTATATCTCCCACTGAAGGACGGGGTGGTGAAGTGTTATCTTAAAGGCAGATTAAGGAGCAAGTCTGAATTTGAAAGCTTTCTTTATATGAAACAGAGACTGATTCTCTCAGCTCTCAATTGGCAAGGAAAATGCTTACTTGCTTAATGGTCATTGTCATTTTTAGAAGCGGATTTTGCAGTTTTATTAAGGTCTCAACCCCAAGGGGAACTTGTGTTGAATACAAAGATTTTGTTCTTAAACTCGTCACACATTAAGTGCTATAACCCGAGTGGAAAAATAGGTATTTTCAAGTCATCAGAAGGTTAACTGTTGTGTCATCCTGCATTCTGCATAAAGCAACACAGTTGTTCTACTGGAGGCATCTTACATCTCCTGGTGTCTCCTGGTACCACGCAGGAATGTTACAAGGAGCCTGCATGTGTCACACTCTTTACCTTCCTATTGAGCTGCCAGTGTTTATACAACACACTGTGAGGGTGGGTGTTCGGGGGGGGGGGCATGCTTCATGGGTTAGTAAAAGGAGTAACAACTCCTAAACCATCCTTGGTGGTGGAAGGGGAGTAGGCATGGTTTAAACTCAAGGAGGTTCCCCTCTGGTGAGCATGTTAAGCCTCACGTTGTTATGTGTTGTTTGAGTCTTGAATTCCTCGGCTGTCAAGGAGGCTTGTAAAGATGTAACGTAAGCCTGTTTTTTTTAATGTTGCTGAAAACAGACACCAAATTTAGCAATACAGCCCAAATCCTGTCATGCAAATGAATGTTTTAGTGGATTTAGGCAAAAATTTGATGCATAACAGGCTGCAAGAAAAAAAGAGGCATCCACTTCCAGTAACTGAAACAATCTTTGTCTCGATCTTTGTTTTTTTTAAAGTAAATTGAGTATAAGCGTATTTTTTAAGCTGTTGTGTGTTTCATGACGTTGCAAATTTGCTGTCTTAAAGGTTTTGCACAAAACAATTCAAAGATGTTTTTGTGACTGTGGAAATTGGGATTCTTCAGTCATTGAGATAATAACATGATACAAGTTCCTCTTTCCGACACTTAAATTGTTTAAATTTATCACACTAGTTAAGTTGGAAAGAAATGCATTCATCAACTGCTAAAATAACAAAAGGGAGCAATTCCAGAGCAGCGTAATGACCCAACTCGGCAGAATGATTTATTAGCAGTCGGAGGCTTGATGTTGGACGTCTGCTCCATCGGCGTAGCCCTCACTTCCTTAAATGTTCCCAATTGAGCTGACAAGCAGCTCAACCCACCGCACATCTGCAACAGCAGCAAGAGCGACTTCTTCCCTCTATTTTTACATTTTGTGCTCAAATACCAATGTGATGGAAACGACAGTTGCAAGTGAATAACAGCTGATGATACTGATAAAGCGTTTGGTTTAAAGATACAATGTGAAGACATATCTATGTAAATATTCAACTGTTCAACTGATATGTTTTTTTGTAGAAAATGTAACGATTCCAGGAATGGATTTTTCCGAGAGAGGAGATATGCTTTAAAATTTCTTACAACTAATTATGAACAACAAATTAAACACACATAAACTCAGTATTGGACTTTATTTGAGATTCAGACATGTATTTCTATGTTATTAGAGTATACTGAAACAAATTTAAGGCTAAACACCAGAACAGCACTAAATAAACAAGGTAGCAGATGAAAGTCAGTTTCAAATGAGGTCTCTTACATTAATTTTTTCCATTGCAAGGCTTCTGTTGAAAACTTTTTGGAGTTCTAAACAGACTGAGGGTGTTTTCACACATTTGCTGTTGAGTCAGTTAAACTCGAACTCTGTTTCATTTCCACCCTTGGTGCGGTTCACTTGTGCAGATGTGAACATGGTAATGGCACTTGGGTGTGGACCAAAATGACCACCCCTTATAGGAGGTGGTCTCAGTCCGCTATCAGCCGAACTCCAGAGTGGTTCGTTTATGTTGAGAATGTGATCTGAATGTGATCTCGCGCCAAGCCAAACACCATGTGCACGCTGCAAGTTTGAGCTAAACGCTGTGCATTCTGGGATTCAGCAGTACCGCAGATATGCAAAGTACACAAACTGTAACAACCAGAAGTAAAATGACCACCCAGATAAATACAAATGTCAAGAGTAAAAATTATCCACTAGTTCAGGCTACAGCACTTTCTTCCTATACTGACTTTGATGCTCCCACCTCAGACACAATCTGACCTTCAGGCCTGAATTTGGTCAATAGCTGACTAAAGTTTTTATAGGCAATATAGTATAATTAATATAATTGAGAGTATGTACTGTCTGGTGCCTGTAATAAGGTAAAGTTTCCTCCAACACTGTGCTATTAATATTTCCATTATTTTTTCAGCTTCGATGCGCTGACCTCACACTACTTCCTGGTTTCTCAAACCTCCTCACATGGTTTTGTAGTGACGCATTTCAGTTCATTTGGAGTTTTCTCTGTTGGAAAAACATACAAGTTTACAAACTCGTCAATTGATTTAGAACAGAGTGTAAAAAAAGGTGTGAAAACGCCCTAAAACTTAAAAAATTGACACTGAATGTAAACAAATTCTGTTACTGATTATGATACAGGCAGGGTGGTTATCACAATTTACCTTGGATTAATTGGGACTTTCTGTTCCACATAAAAGAGAAAGCCACAAAAAAGCATTAGTCTTACAGAAAAAAACAAAGCTGGATAACAGAGAAGAAGAAACCAGAACAAGGGAGCAGGAGGGTGAGGCTTGACGGGAGCCTCTCTGCAATGTAAAAATGTCACATCTGCACATGTAAAACGCAGCGGACGCAGAGAAAACAAGAAAGGAATGACAGGATGGTAAAAGTGGTCAGAATGAAAACAATAGGGAGAAACTTTTCATTCAGGAAAGCCAAGAAAAACAGTGCCGCCAGCTCATCAAGGCTTACAAATCTACGGAAATATAAATAGCACGGTGTTGGAGGAAAGTTCACTTCATTACAAGGGCTAGAAAATAAGTACCGCTTTTTGTGTCACTAATGTTGTTTGCCTATAAAAAGTCTACTCAAGTTTGGTACAGTGACCGAATTCTAACCTCAAAGGAGGGGTGTGTGTGTGTTTGTGTGTAAGATCTAGGTGTTATTCAACTTATGTGGATGTGAATGCATTTGCAAAGTCACATTATGGAAAGTCTAGCTAGTGTTATATACCTAGAATATATAAAAATGAATGTACCGACTATGACTTCACCCATCATTTTGTGGGCCTGGCGTTTTGGGTGTTGTCATCTTGGATTTTTGAAAGCAGACGATCAGGAGTGGGACAGTAACGAACTGCCAGTCAAAATCACAAGACAGCCACACCCTAAGGCATAACCCTGCTCTATCACTCAAAATCATAATTTACAAAATGAACATCAGACTGCATAGACTAAGATTTTTAAACTAGTACCTGAAACCATGAACTCGTTAAGAACGGGTTTACTGAGGTCAGAAATAAAGGGAGAAGTAGGCTCACTTCTGTAGAACGTGGCTGGTGGGTCGCCACCTGTTGGCCATTAGTAAGAAAGGATCAGTCACTTTTTGGATCCACAGGCTATGTTCACTCCTTTAGCAAAGAGTCAAGGTGTTAAGGCTAGGAAAGAAGTCAATAATGTTGAGCTTAGAGGAAGACTCGTGGAAATGCAAATAAATGTAACGTCTTCTGTATAGATGGTTACTTTTAGCTGTGAAACATCTGAGGACCACAGGGCTCATTTAAACTCCACTAAGAGGGGGGGGTTTAGCTGGTGTGGCTGATAACAAGTGAAATCTCACACACACATCCATCCAATCCTCTTCACCTTGTACCTCTTTACTTCATTCATGGGCTTATTAACTCCCTGATGGAGGAACTTTCCTTCATGTTCCCCCCTATTTAGTTGTCATGGTGGCTCGACCTGAACACTTATTAGCTGACCCCTGGGATTAGTCCAAGCTTGAGACGAGGAGAGTTGAGGTTAAGCCTTCACCTCGAGGTGCTCGCTGCAGCATCTCACCAGAAACCTTAATTAAATTGCTGAGACACCGCGTCAGGAATGTTTGCTTTACTCTCCTGTATTCACTTCTGTCCATCCCATCTGTCTCCACCTTTCTTTGCTTTTCCCATAGTCATACTCCACGCTGGGTTTGTTATACTACCCCAAACTCATCACGGAGCAGACAGTGAAGGCAGCGAATTGCAATATAAGGAGAAGACAGGAGGTCACATTCAGCATATTGCTGTCTAGATTTATTAGATAAACAAGTCAGTCATGCATTGCAGGCATTCCTTCTACATATTACTACTGCAGTATTAGAGAGTTTAGACATGAATATTGATGACTAAAAGTGCTCTTTTGGATGGATGGATCAAAAAGATGGAAGGATAAGGATGGATAAGATATAAATATTGTTTAGAATAACTGTTTATTTTTCAAAAGTTAGAAAACACCCCTGTACCCTGCCTCATGTCCTATGACAGGCTACGACCCTGAAGTGGATGACTGGAAAACAGTAAAATGCCCAGCACAGCTTTCCAAAACCCCTAGAGGAATCTTTGACTCCTTGCCTTCTATTATCAAGTTCAGAGGTTTATGCATTTGTGTTCTGTTGCTTATTCTATAAAATGTCAGGGGGAAAAGTGAGAAATCCACACCACATGATCCCAAAAATGACAGCACCTTGTTCAACTTACAAAGTTTTGTCACTGATATCAAAAGGTTTTTTTAAGTGTTCAGTTTACAGAAACATCAACCAAAGACAAGCGCAAAAAAATAAAATAGTCCTTAAACTTGAGTTGGAAGTTGGAATCTGTGTTTTTGATCATTATCATACTTTTATATTTAAAATATGAGTGAAGGCAAACTCTTTAAAACAGCCACTAAATAAAATGTGCATATATATATACATATATATATATATATATATATATATATATATATATATATATATACACAGGCTTGACAGGATAACATCACAGAGAAAACAAAATTAAATCATCACTCTGAACTGACTGGCGGTATGTTCCAGAGGTGATACCTTGATTTGTCTCTGGGGAATCACCAGCTAATCGCGGAGATTAAAGTCTCAAACAGCCAGAGGTGGGAGAGACAGAAACGGTGAAGGGGCAGATAACGAGTTCTAATCCGATACATGCGACTCCAACACGGTCTGAAGCAACGACCAAGATAAGAGCTAATCCTGTTTTCCATGTATCTCTGTAGGAAACGGTCCTCTCAGCGTCTCTTCTGTTAAGTGCGTCTCCTCTGAGCGCGTCTGTCCAGCAGATCCTGACCCGAGATACTGACCCGTATATGCCGCGAGAGGAATGCGAGGATATGCTGACAAAATCACAACCACAAAGGAAGCTTTCACGTCCGGAGCTGGCTGAGTAAAAGGTACTAGAAGGAGCCGATGCCGGATTAATTACGAGTGTGCTTCGGAGCGTCCAAGTTTGCAGAAGAATGGATTAACTCTGCACGTCTAATCGATATCACAGCACCCAAACGCATGAGCAGATTTTCTTTAATACAAATCGCTTCAATCCAAAGACTTAAAGGAACCACAACACAGTTCAGTGTGCACACAACTTTCAGTGTGGCTATCAAAAGGCTTACCTTGGCAAAGAAACCCAAAGTCCGCAGGAATACGCTGGAGCAGCTTCTACCCGGACGTTTTATCCACTTTGTTCCTATCAAATGCAAAACCCTCCAAGAAAAGTTCAGAAACCTCCTCTTGCAGCGCAGCGTAGTCGGCGTGTGCACGGAGTTCAGACCAGAAGGTGTCTCATGGCACTGCAGCGCGCTGGCTGTGGTTGGAGACTCTCCGCTGGCGTTCAGCGGCGCACTCGCTTTTCAACAATATTGCTCATTGAAGTAAAGGAGGCGAGCACTTAAACAAGCTGGGGAAGTGGGAGGTACGGTGCAGAGCCGGAGCGCGCTGCCGTGCGCGTCCTCGAGGCAGGCTGCACCTGCGAAAGCCATCCCTTACTCTCCACCTCACTTTATAATACGGCCTATTTTATTTTGAAAACAATTATATTTACATACAAATATAATAAACACCAGGAAACAAAGAAATTATTTTACCCTATAGGTCATTTTCAGTGCTGCGTCATTTCTGGTCATTTTAAAGAAAAACAATATTTCGGTGTGACTTGACTTTTTCACAGCTTCATGTTTTTTACATTGTTACTTAATATTCGTTATATATATCAATGTGATTATGTCAATGATGGATTTTCTATTATTCAGTTGTCCTTGTTTACTTGCGTGTCTCCTTTTCGGTAAGTTAAGCAAAGCAACCCGCACCTGAGAAGTACGGCGTCGTACTAAGTCAGATGGGAAAATAGTGTTTGTTTTTCTGCTAAATTACCAGGAAAAAGCAGTACTTAAAATTACTCACGCACTACTTAAATGTATTAAAAGTTGTTTTGGGGGATTGTTTGTGTGTGTGTGTGTGTGTGTGTGTGGGGGGGGGGGACTTTTTACCCCCTATATGTACCTACGTTTAAGTGTTTAAATATTTGCATCTGAATATAGTTATGTTGTCATTTCAAATAAAGTTCATTAAAATTCCATTTAATTACAGGGTAATGACACATTTAGTCATGGGTCATATTATTTTATATTTATTTATAGAGTTGTGTCTTTGCATTTTGTATTCATCCCTCTTTCTCTTAGGAAAATTTGTAGCTTTTAGATTCCAAATCCTGCATCCTCAAGAAAAAGCAATGAAGCTGAAACGCAGACTCAAGTGAGATACCATGTCTTCTCTTCACCCCTCCAAGCTAACTGCAGGGAGATTTGACAGAAGTGAGAATTTAATCTCTAATCAGCTACAGGAAATGATCTTATAACAGGAGAGCTTACAGGCTTACAAGAATCGGGTTGTTGACATCTGAAATCAACCAGTTTAATCTGTCCTTAGATTTCTCTTTTGTTTCCTTTAGTTTCACCCAGATAGAAGACAAATGAAGGGCATTTACAACACATAACAAATATGTCTGTCATGTTTAGAGTGAGTTACAGGTCACTTTTGATGGTTCTCCCAGCTTTCTCTCAGTGTTTTTCCACAAGCCCCCGTTTGCCACAGTTACAGCTAATGAACACATACATAATGTAAACCTCTTTTTTATTGGCTAGGCATTTTGCCTTAATTTTTAGTTAGTTAACACAAATGCTGTAAGTTCAGCGATACCTTTATAAATGTTTATTTCTGTCCCTTCTACAGTGATGAAAAGCTTGAATCCTCGTGCAGAGTCCACATTTCCTGTTGAAGTGATCTCATAAACATTATGTAGGTAACCTGCTAAGTCATAATTAGCTGCTCTGAAATCATTCAAACATATATGCGTCATTCATGATAAAAGTTTGGTCTCCCCAATAAGTCTCTCCATAAACTTCAACTTCTTCAGAATTCTGCAGCTCGGGTCATAACTTGTACTCCCTTAAGAGACCATATTACCCCAATTCTTCAACAGCTTCACTGGTTGCCCAGAAGTCAGGATAAATTTTAAAATCTTAGTTCTCACGTTTAAGTGTATTCATAACATTGCGCCTCCTTATCTCTGTGATCTGCTTCATATCACCATTGCTTCCCGCTCTCTCAGAGCTTCACCTGCCACTCATCTTGTTGTTCCTTCTGCTCGTCTTATCACTGTGGGGCACAGAGCTTTCAGTCGCTCTGCTCCTCGGCTCTTCAACTCACTTCCTTCAGCCTTAAGAACTATAGATTCCCTTCCCTTATTTAAGTCACAACTCAAAACCTACTTGTTTAAACTGGCTTACTAGCTTTAATGCAGATTTTACTTGCTGTCAAACCTGGTTTATTTGGGGGGTTTGGGTTTTTATTAGTTTTTTTTGTATTTTGTTGTTTTTGGTATTTTAATTTATTAAAATCTAATAATTTAATCTACTGTTGATATTATTGTTGATATTATTATTGATATCTTTTTCTCTTTGTAAGGTGACCTTGGGTTTTAGAAAGGCGCCCTCAAAATGTATTATTATTATTATTATTATTATTATTATTATTATTATTATTATTATTAAAAGAGGGAAGTACAATAAATCTGCTTTACTCTCGTAGACATTTCCATGACAACTGCATTGCAGAACCTCAGCCACCTATCGCATTCCTCTGTCTTTCCAAGTTTGCATTTCCATATTAGGCCTGTATATTTATACACGGTCTTGGGAAAGCTGCTGCAGGTGCACCGCTAACCAAATACTTCCGCCCGTCACTTAAGCTGTAAATGAGCTGTTGGATGGAGAAACTATATTCAAGTGCAGAGCTGCACTGTGTGGACGGGAACCCACTGAAACCTGAAACTGTCGTCATGGTCACCAGCCCTCAACCTGGTAAAATGTGTTTAACAACATCGTTGATAGTGAATCATGCTCACTGGTGTCACTCGGGTATGCAGCAAGGCAAAAATTAATAATCCACCAAAGAGAAGACAGAGGAAAAAGAAATGTTTTTAATACAAAACTACGGTACATGTACAGCTGCTCCCCACACACACATGCCTCTCGCACATTAACACATTCTGGGAGATCTGACAGTCTAAACTGAGACGGTCAGTCAGACAAGCCGGGGCATGTGTGAGCAATGTCCAGATGAAATCCATCTATGTGACACACGCACAATAAAAACGTAAAGTTAGCCAGAGACACGGCTGATTGTGTAGAAGATCATTTTAAATTCTCTGTACAATCAGTTTGTAGAGCTTTACGCCTTCCCCAAGGTAACCCATGACCACCTGTTAGCAGTCCACAGCATGGGGCGCATTTCACTGGGTGGATCATGCCATACCATGGGATGGCATCAGGTACAGTACACTTAGTTGGTTTTATATTTGCTTTTTACTTCTCTTTGGCAACTATAGATAATTACTCATCATGTACATCTTACATTATCTGCACTGCAGCCTTGAAGGGTAAATTTGAAGGTCCTATTGTGCGAAACCTACTCCAGACTAGCAATAAAGGCACACCTTTGCCATCCTTTTTTCTTATTGTCTTTATATTTTACTTCTTATGATGATATTTTCTTTTGGGCATTTTTACCTCCACCAAGGAGGTTGTGTTTTATGTAGCGTTTCTGTGAGTGCTTTTTAAATGAATATCTGAGGTTTGTAGAGTGGCTCATGTTAATAATCCATTGCAATTTGGCTTACATCAAGGTTCAAGGTCAACTCAGTGATTTCTTGGTAAAACCTGACAAAATGCCTTGTAACTTAGAAAATATGATTCTTATAAGTGTGCTGTGTATTGTCAACATATAGGAAGTATTGTATAAAGATTTAAAATATTATGTCACATTTGGCCTCTGACCTTTTTATTCGAGGCCAACAGAAGGCCAAGGTCATAACAATGCTATGTAGAGCATTTTAAAATTATGTTGCTGCCATTGTTTGTACTGACAACATATAGATATATAGGTAATGATATGTGGGTATTGTAAATTCTTATTCTAAATTTACTTTATTGTGATATTGTAAAGTACATTATAGTAACAGGTCATAACATTTAAATGAGTAATATTTTAAATACATGTACAATGTTCCTGAAAAAGTATTTATTTTTTTGGTAAACAAAATAAAATTGTGATCAAAAACTTGTTTTACTTGATATTTATCACAAAAAAATGAAATGTAATTTACTAAACACTGAAATGATGTTTCAGTGTTTAGTAAAATGTTTAAACAGTGTGGAAAACAAACAATGCCTGCACTTGGCACTTGGTTTTACTGCACTACAAACTTTTTAAAGTAGGTTTAAAAAGAACAAAGAAAAAATTAGTTTACAAAAAATGCAATAATATTCCACTTAGATTAAATACTGCTCAGATAGTGAGCTGCCTCGGTTGAAGTTTAAACTGTCTGAGTGCTTCTTGTTTTCTTGTCGTTGTAAATCATAACTTCGCCTTTGTGTTTTTCTGCTTTGACTCCCATGTGATACAACATCATCTGGTGGTACTCTAACAAAATCAGATGCGATTAATCATTTAACCTCCATTCTTCATCTGCTGTACATGGAATCAATCCGTAGCCCCGACTCTCTCACGAACATCAGCTGGCTTTTGTTTGATGGGTCCCATCACAGAGCTGCTTTGCCTCGTGTGAGCCTGTGCTTGGGTGTTTGTGTGAGCGCACATGCGAGGCTGAGAAAGAGGAACAGATTTTGACAGGAGTGCGAGAAAACAAACACAGCAAGCCAGATCCTTTGCAGCTATGTTTGATCTGCTGCTTTACAGCACAACACTAATCTGGGATGTTCTCAGGGGAAGAAATCAATACAGCAAAATGATTAACCTAAAGGTAGGAAACCTAGTAATGGCTAGTATGGATGAGCAGGGTAATTAGGGCATAAGAATAAATGATTAAATCTGGTAACATTACTGAGCCTTTGAAAATCATTCTATAATATCTTTTGTGGTTTTGGTAGAGCGTCTAAAGTCTCTATCTATCTATCTGTATATGTATCTATCTATCTATCTATCTATCTATCTATCTATCTATCTATCTATCTATCTATCTATCTATCTATCTGTCTATCTATCTATCTATCTATCTATCTATCTATCTATATGTATATGTATATGTACATATATAAGAAGTCAATTTTTGAACTCCGTCAGACCATGAATGGACACTGAAGACATGCAACAGCACTTCCTTCCAGAAACACTCTTAATACCACAGAACAAAGTGGTGTGTGCTGTAACAGGCTAAGTGTGGCTCTTGCTGTGTGAGCAGAGGAGGACTGCAGTCGGGTACAAAGCGGGAGTGTTTCACTCAGTGTTTATGTGATTCACACAGCCGAGGCTGTGGAAGGCTTGACCCTCCACAGACCTCCCCAGCACAGCGGAAATGACTTCTGTCTAAGTAAGACTTCAGCTTCTCTGTTTCACTCTCTCCCAAAGTCCTAATTTGAAGCTTTAGGAAATGTAAATAAGACAGGAAAGTAGCTAAAGCAGAGGGAGTGTTACATTGCTTGTGCTTGCATTCTGTGTATCATTCTGTGCTTTTGTGTTTTTATGTCTATACGTGCCAGCCAGGGTGCATTTGCTTCTATTGTGCACATAGCTGCCTGTGCAGTGTGTTTTACAAGTTCTTCGGGCAGAGATTGTTGTGGCAGAGAGGAAAACATGAAATAACACAATGGAATTCAGGCCTGGAGTTACTCTCCCCACGGGAGGCAGGCAGACTGCGTTTGGTCTGGAGCCAGGAACACTGAAGGAAAATGAGAACAGTGTCCATGCTACTTTTCTTATTCTCTCTTTCTCTTAAGTTGTGACAACGTCTTTTTGATTTTTTTGTGTGTGCTTGTTTGGGGTTTTTTTTTTCTTCTCTTAATGCAGAACAAGAGCTTCCATATGATTCTTCTTCTTTCCTTGTCTTTCTGTATATCTGTGTTTCATATTTCCTGTGTCAGTGTGTGCTCCTCTCACTCTGGTATATTAATAGCACTTTGCAGTGATGATTAGGTTGCCACCTGCGCCCTATCACAGTCCCACCCCACACAGACACACACACACTCATTGGCTGTGCATGTGTGTGTGTGCGCGCATGTGGCGCGGGCGGGGGCTACAGTATGGGAGGGGCAACACACACACATATATATATATATATATATATATATATATATATCAAATATATGTATACATGTATGTATGTAGGACACTACGTATGTTGTAAGGAAATATCACTGCAAGGAAATTAACAGCAAATAAAAAATATGCATATGAGAGAAGGTAGTGAATATGCAGTAGTTTATTTGATAAAAAATGGAAGGGGTCTATGCAAATGAAAATATATTTGTCTGATATCCAGTTCAAGAATATCTTCTCCAGCTTCTCTTAGATGTCTCAGTGAAAGTCCCACTCTGTCCCCTTGCACTTGTGTCTCAGACAATGTGTGCAGTGTTCAACATGTCAAACTTTCAGTTTGACTTTTGAAAAGTGGGCAAGAAAGCAGGGAGACATACCTGGTAAGGAAAGGAGGCAGTTGGTAAGACTGGTGTGGCCAAAAAGCTCCTGGCTTTTCAATTTGTCAGTGTTTGCTCAGTGTTCTGTCCATGAGCCTCAGGATTTTTATAATAGAAATCAGCATGGAAGGTTTTGCCTTTGGGTGGCAAGTCATGGTGCACAACCAAATGATTTTAGGGAGAGAAAAAAAGACAAGCATGGTTTTGGTCTCTCCCCTTGCCCTGATCATTGAGCTGTGATAACCTTTAGCACAAACATGGGGTTGCTCTCTGTCCAGGATTGAGGTCCATGATGAAACTGCCAAGTGCACAGCACAAGTGGTCAGAATGGGACGTCTAGTGAGTGATCTAAAAATAGTAGCTGCACTAGAAGCTGTCTGGATATGGCCAAGAAGATGCCTTCGAATGGAGATATAGCCAAATTCAAATCAGGTAATTGTTTTTCACTATTATTGGCCTATCCCCAAAACTTGTCAGTCATATCTGTCTGTATGTCACAGACCAACAGAAAGATCAACCACGCACAGAGCACTGAAAAAGTTAACCAGGTTTATTTTTTCTGGTTCTACCAGAGGTTTCTTCCTGTTAAAAGCGAGTTTTTCGTTCCCACTGTCGCCAAGTGCTTGCTCAACGGGGTTTGTCTGACTGTTGGAGTTTTCTTCTTAATACTGTACGGTCTTACAATATAAAGCACCTTGGTTGCTACACATAAATAAAATTAAACTGAAAAAAATCAAATTAATATCAATGCTTAAAATATATTTGTGAGTGTTTGCGTTTTAGTTTAGCAATTCCATCATTTATTGAATAACTTTATCTTGATATTCATATTGCAGAAAAACATCCTGACATTTTCTTTAAAAACATGATGGCACAATAAAGAATCCATGCTATGTGTTCAATCACAGATCAGTTAAATTGAAACTGTGTAAAAAAAAAATAGTTATTTTACCTTTTTCAGCTTCATGAGCATCAATTATTCTGATTCTGTGGAATTCTGAGAAATCTCTTTTTTTTTTTTTCAAATTTGCACAGAAACAGAGAAAATTGAAAAGCATTCACATTCTGAACAGAACAGTTTTAATATGAAAGAGTAAAGCAGTTATGTTTAGATTTTTCGATTTCACTTACATATTAATGTGCAAATCAGTGGAAGTCACCAGTACCACTAGAGAACCCACACAGACATGCAGAGAACATGCAAACTGCACAAAGAACGGCTCCGAGCAGATGATGGATGCAAACTCAGGACCTTCTTGCTTGCTTTCCCCCCACTTTATTACTTAAAAATTTATTTGTTTAATGCAATTTATTTTAGGTTTTTTGGAGGGGGGTGATCACACCAATGAAGTAGAAGTCTGAAAAACTCACAAAAACTATGTATCAAAAATGATGCACGCGTTAAGAGCAGCTCTGCAAGAGACTAAAATTTGCAATTCAATGAGGAAATTTGGCAGATCCTGTGCTTAGCATGATAGGTTCTTTGAAAATGTGTAATGTGTTGAGCCACAAAAAGGAAAAGATTGAAATAATTGGAAGAAAATGTGAACCCTTGGAATCAGTAGGCCCAATTATAGAATTGACTCAGTTTAGTTTCAGTGTGGTTATAAATATAATCCAATGTGATGAATGTCTCAATATCTTAATGAATTAAAAGTTATACATTATCTTAGAAACCACCGAGCTGCTGGAGTGCTGGAGCTGGTGGGCAGGGGAGAACAGGGAGGACAAGAAGGAAAGAAGAGGCAGAGGAGGTGACAGTGAGATGTCAGCACAACAGGAAAGCAAAATGATCTGACAGGAACTGGGAGGGTATAGTAAAAGAGAAGAGCGTAGAGAGGAAGACTAGGCGAGATTTAATGGCGGAGAGTGAGTGGGAAGAAGAGAGCAAGAAAAACAAGAAGGCCGAGGGAGGGTGGACAGGGGAGGGAAGCTGGGATGACACAGTCATGGGAAACCACGTTCGGTCCCTGCCCCAGACTCTGCAGTTGTTGGCCTCGTCAGTGTTGTTGTTTTGTTTTCACATGGCCTTAAACCTCTCTGTGTGGACCACAAACAGATGTTAATGACGTTTCTCACTGCAGTTTGTGCTCGAAGTCATCAGTGCTGCAAATGGGCTGTGGTGAGACGTCCTGTGAGGATGGACGCCAGCACACAAGAAAGATGTTAAAAAAAGAAAAAAAAAATCTCAGAAACACTCGTGAAACAAAAACATGTGAAAAAAAATTGTTTAGCGATGTTGGCCAAAAACCCAGTTTGCTTACTTTACAGTTATACCATTACAACGATGATGAGTGAAGGCCTGACAAATGTCAATATTAAAGGGTTTCCAGCAGCTCCAGTCAACACACAGCAAACAGAAGCCAGGGGTGCAAGTCTTTGTGGCTACAGCTGGGGGTGAATTCCATTCAGGCTTTCTGTGGTAACAGGTTTCTTACAAAACATATAATTAGCAACAGTAGAACAATGCACCACATTATGATTAAAGATCAATGACAAATTACACAAAACTCCCACAGCTTGGTTTATCAGAAGTGCTCATTAGCATTGATTCTCTTTGATTTCCCGTCAGTGCAGCTGAACATTTATTTTAAAAGGTTATCTTAATGTGAATCAATTTAAATGTTTGTTTTCAAGTGTGGCTTAAAGTAAAATACAAAAGGAGCCCACCGAGCCAGCCTAACTGCAATGCAAGCCTGGATTATCCTGTGGCAGTTCAGGGAGAGAGCAAAAATACGTTTTGGTTTTTTTTTCCAAAAGTAGTCTGTTATGCTTCTTCACTTATACAGTTAGGTTCATATATATTTGGACACTGACACAAGTTTTGTTTTTTACCTGTTTACTGAAACATATTCCAATTATATTGGAATAGTTATATAATTTACATGGACACCATTTGTAGACTCTCAGCTTTCATTTGACAGTATCCACATTCAAATTGGATGAAGGGTTTAGGAAATTCAACTCATTAACATGTGCCAGCCTCTTTGTAAAGTGACCAAAAACAATGGACAGATGACTCAAATGCTATTTTATGGGCAGGTGTGGGCAATTCATTTTGTTATGTCATTATCAGTTAAGCAGATAAAAGGCCTAGAGCTGATTTGAGGTGTGACGCTTGCATTTGGAGGATTTTGCTGTGACGATATGTGGCCAAAGGGGCTCCTATGCAGGTGAAACAAGCCATCCTTAAGCTGTGAAAACATGAGAGAAATTGCTACAATATTAGAAGTGACAAAATCTACAGTTTGGTACATCCTGAGAAAGAAGGAAAGCACTGGTAAACTCAGCAACGCAAAAAGATCTGAATGTCCATGGAAGGTAACAGTGGGGAATGATTGCACGATCATTTACATGGTAGTGAGAAACCCCTTTGCAACAGCCAAGTTAACAACACTCTCCAGGAAGTAGACATAATGATATCCAAGTATAAAATAAAGAGAAATAAAGAGCGCCTCAAGGCTCAATTGTATTTTTCTGAACAGCATCTAGAAAAGCCAGCAAAGCTCTGGAAAAACCAAGACAACCTCTAACAGAATGACGGTATGAAAAAAGTATGGAGAAGGGGTGGAACAGCTCATGATCCAGTGTATACCACATCATCTGTAAAACACTGCGGAGGCAGTGTAATGGCGTGGGCCTGCATGGCTGCTAGTAGAACTGGGATACTAGTTTTTATTGATAATGTGACACAGGACAGAAGCAGCCGAATTAATTCTGAGGTGTTCAGAGACATACTGTCTGCTTAAATCCAGCTAAATGCAGTCAAATTGATTGGGTTGCGTTTCATAATACAAATGGACAATGACCCAAAACATCTGTCTGTCGATCTCCCACTCCTTTCTCCCATCACTCGTAACCAAGACCCCGAGATACTTATACTCCTCCACCTGGGGCAGGAACTCATCTTTGACCAGGAGTGCACACCGCACCCTTTTCTGGCTGAGGACTATGGCCAGATTTGGAGGTGCTGATTCTCATTCCCACCACTTCACACTCGGCTGCAAACCACTCCAGTGCGAGCTGGGGGTCATCACCCGATAAAGCCAACAGAACCACATCATCTGCGAAAAGCAGAGATGAGATTCTGAGACCACCGAAGTGAAAGCCTTCTGCCACTTGGCTACACCTAGAAATGTTGTCCATAAAAATTACGAACAGAATCGGTGACAAAGGGCAGCCCTGGCGGAGCCCATCACCAACTAGTCCAACTTATTGCCAGCTATGCAGACCAAGTTCATGCAATGGTTGTATAAGGATTGTATGGCTCGTAGCAATGGGCCAAACACCCCATAGTCCCTAAGCACCTTCCACAGGACACTCTGACGGACACGGTTGAATGCCTTCTCCAACACCACAAAGCACATATAGACTGGTTGGGCAAACTCCCATGCACCCTCAAGAATCCTTGAGAGGATAAAGAGATGGTCCAGTGTCCCACAACCAGGATTGTTGTTCCTGTATCTGAGGTTTGACTAATGGACAGACTCTCCTTTCCAGCACCCTTGCATAGACTTTCACAGGGAGGCTGAGCAGTGTGATCCCCCTATAGTTGGAACACATGCTCTGGTCCCCTTGCTTAAAAGTGGGAACCACCACCGCAGTCTGCCAATCCAGAGGTACCATCCCGGCTCTCCACGCAACATTGTAGAAACGTGTCAACTAATACAGCCCTACAACATCCAGAGCCTTCAGGAACTCAGGGTGAACCTCATCTACCCCAGGGGCTCTGCCACCAAGGAGTTCTTTAGCTGCCTCAGTGACCTCACGCCCAGAGATAGAAGATTCAGTCATTTAATTTGTCCAATTAAATAACTGAAATGAGTTGTCTTATTTAGAATGCATTGTGGTAATGTAAAGAACCAAAATTTGAAAAAAATGTTCTCTCTGTCCAGATATTTATGGACCTATTTGTATTTTCCAGATTTGTCCTTTGTAAATCATAATCCGGGAATGTCAAAGATTAGGCTCGGTCCAGCCCGCTGGAGTGCAAAGTGTGTCAATTTCAGCAAAATCATCACCAGTACTGCTACTGTACTGTATGTGATAGTGTACAGGGCCAGTATTGACAATATTCTCAATACTGATACTTTTAACTTAAATGCAGCGTATGTAGGGGAGAGCAGTGTGTCATGGTTTATGAGATGAATCATCATTTTGCAAATTCCCAAACCCATTTTAGTGACTAACTAAAATGGGTTAAACCACTAAATGATTGTGATTTTTACTTTTCACGATAACTGGTGAACAGAACAAAACATCTATTTTGACATTGAGTTTTTTTTATAGAGGACTTGTAAATGTTTCTGTCTCTAAAGCACTTTGGATCAGCTTCTGCTGTTTAAATATTATATAGGCTATAAAAATCATAGACATGAAAGTGAACACAGAAAGGCTTTTTTTTATATATATATATATTTGAGGTACTCAAAACGTTGATTTGGTTCATCGAGACATGACATTTTCAGATGAACAGAACAGAATCAACTTTTTGGGATTTCGTTAGCTGGATGATTGAGCATGCATCAAGACATATTTAACCTCCTAGGACCTGGTGTCCACATATGTGGACATCACATTTTGGGATGTCTAGACCAAAATATTACATTTTGCTCTATACAAGGGCCTAATATGCACTTACAAGGACATCATACTGCCACTGTTCTATCGAAATTTAAAGCGAATGTCCTCAAATGTGGATCTCATTTTTCTCAGAAACTAAAATCAGGTTAAAAAAAATAAAAAATACATCCCACAATTCTTTGTTTTTACATTCATCAGGTCCCAATCAGCCCAAATAGCAAAGAGAAATTAAAAATGAAAGAGTTCAGGTCTTATGAGGTTAAAGTATATTTCAAATAATAATAATAATAATAATAATAATAATAATAATTTAACAAAATTCAGAGATCTACATACTGATCTTAGAGGACCAAAACAAAGTATCGGTCCTATCATATCATATACAAACAACATTTGGATCAATCTGCCCATCTTCAGGAAATAGCAAGTTAAAGGTATGTTTAGATCTTGATAAGCTGTTTAGGTTAAAAAAATACACTGTTATCTGTGAATTTCATATGTAATGTATGCATAAATGCATTATATATAGTGACTGCATATGGAAAGAGTGAGACATACTGACTAAAATGTACTCGTTCATTGTGAGTGCACGGTACTTGAAAGAACTTGACATATAACATATATGTCAACTGAAGCAATTAATTTAGTATTGCTCACTCGGAAAAAACAAGTTATTCTAAGTACTCATTTTGAACAAGTTGCCCTAACTTAAATATCTTAAATAAACTGTACCCTTTCTAATGCAGTGAGTCTGCATAATCTTTTTAAGTACTGGCAACTTGTTAGATTTTACAGTGTCAAAGCACAAGTGGTATGGAAAGCATTTCCCATGACACACAGGCATTAATCTACCTTCATTATAACCAAAACAAAACCAAAAACTGTCCCTGATAGGGACAGTCTCACTTTATCACTACTGTGGCTACAAGAACTACGGTATCACCATTATTGGTACAATTATGTTTACAAGAAGTATGTGTGTTAAGAACAAATTATTCCAATTTTCAGGTCTTTCAACCATCAATAAAATAGCACAAATTGTGATTATATAAGAGATATGTAATAAATCAAGAACATGCATAGATCTTATGCTGGAGCTTCTTTTTTCCTGTAGCAGGGCAGTCTGAACAGCTGTGTTTGTTATGAGAGAAAGAGGAGAGAGGATGCTGGAGAAGAATCGGGAGTAAGAGACTGTATACTATTATGTACGCTTGTTTAATTCTGTGTATATACAACATACATGGGCCTGTGACATGTTTGTGTGTGTTTTTGTCTGTGTCTGCATGTGTGTTTTTAGGGAGCTGACCACAGCGGGAGGCCTCCAGCAGCAGGGGCTACCAGTGATTCTCACAGCCCGCAGAGTGACTCCTTGACAGGGATCGTGAGAACCTGAGTGGCAGGGGTCCTTGTGGTCAAGAGGAACTTGACTAAATGTAAAGAAACGAGAAAAGGCAGTGTACACAGAGCATCTGGCAATTCTGCTCAGGGAAACAAGGACGCTCTTTGATTTTCTCCTATTATACTCCTTGCCACTGAAACATCCTCTTTTTTTAAAAGAAATAATAATTATGAAAAATTATTACTCATTGTTTTTAAGCATGCAGAAGTGGTCGACATGACCTGCCAAAGCTCAAAAGATGAAAGAAAATTGATTCAAGTGACTCTGAACCTGGCATGGTTGTTGGTGCCAGGTGGGGTATTTCAGGAACTGCTGATTTACTGGGATTTTCCCCATTCATTACAACTGAGGTATGGAGAAGAGCATCTCTGAATTGCCATGGAACATTGAAGCAGCTGGGCTAAGGAAGCAGAAGAGCACACGTTGTGCCATGTTGAAACTGAGGCCAAATTTGGACCATAAAAGATTGGAAAACCAGTCTTGTCTGAAAGTGTCCATTCTTCATTGTATCAGTGTTTCAGGCCGCTGGTGGGGTAATGATATCAGGGATGATTTTTCGGCACACTTTGGGTACTAATTGTACATCATTTAAGCACCACAGCCTACCTAAGTTCTGTTGCTGACTGTGTCCATCCCTTTATGACCACAGTGTAACAACAAACAACAAAATCTCTGAGGAATGTTGTTGAATCTGTGTCATGAAACATTAAGGTAATTCTGAAGATGAAAAAGGACCAACCCCGTACTACCAAGGTGTACCTAATGAATTGGTTAGCTCAAGCCCTGAATTTGATTTTTTAATTGATTGTCATTATCGTTATTATTATTGTGAAATAAACAAAAATGTGAAAAATGCAATAGTGTAAATTTACTGTTTGTAAATTAAAATGCTTTACAGTGCTCCAACATTTAATATGTCTATGATGAAACTAATTTGTAATTTGTAAGTTTAAATGTTTTTTTGTTTGTTGTTTTACTTTTGATTTTTTTTTTTTTTTCCATTTTAGAAGTTTCTTTTTTGTTGTTGTTTTTTAAATAACAATAAATTTATAATCAGTCAGAGGCTCATAACCACAGCTGCAAAATCTTTAGTGGAGGTAACTACATTCTTCTGTGATTTTTCCAAACAACTTTGTTCTGTATGACTGCTTCAAGTCCCTCATCGCTCTTTGACACTGAGCTGGAAGCAGCAGGACATCTGATTTTCTTTCTGTTCCCACACCTGTCTTCTTGCTCTTTGCTGCTGTTCTTCTTTCTCTTAGTCATCAAAAGACACCACGTCCTCTCTGTCTTTTCCCCTATGTCCTTCATCTCAAACTCTTACTTGTGTCAGTTTGTGCCTGTGTTATTATTTATGGGCTGGTGAATGGAGAGAGATTGAATGAGACCCAGAGCTTGGCCTTTACCCTCACACTGTCTGCTACTCCTAAATCACCACAGAGTCTGGCTTACTTTCACATTAATGGTTTGTCCATGGTGTTTGTGTGGGTGAGAGAAAGAGCCAGGCACAGAAAGAACAAAAGACCCGCCTTTTGTCCTTAAAATACTTGCTTGTTTGTCCAAAAGCCTTGTATAGCCTTCGTTTTCTGTTTTCTTGTTGTAAAACAAGTATTTTATTAAATAAAATCCAGTTTCTTCAATTACGAATAACCACTTAGTGACAGTGAAAAGGAAAAACTCTCTTTTAACAGGAAGAACCCTCTGGCAGAACCAGGCTGAGGGAGGGCCGGGAGGCTGCCAGGTCAAAAGACACACTGTGGAAGAGATCCAACGATTATTAATAACTAATGATTAAATGCATTTAATGACTGGTGTTTTAAGTTTATTTAGTTTAAACCCTAATATCAAAAGTATAGAAACTATCCAATCAAAACTGGGAGCTGGTTCCACAGAAGAGAGGTTTGAAAGCTGAAGGTTCTGCCTCCCAAAATTGCAAACTAACAGTCTGAGAGCCAAATGCTCTGCTGGGGGTGATATTGCTCTATGAGGTCTTTAAGATAAGATGGGGCCTGATTATTCAAGACATTGTTTGTGAGTATTCACTCTACTGTCAGCTTGTCTCCAAATTTTTTTCAAATGAGAGTGTGCCAATATTTGAGGGCTGTACAGGTAAAAAATGAGCTCTTTTCGTATTTTCATTGGATTCATTATACTACTAGCTTGGCTTAACTCTGTCACTGTGGTTTTCATGTAGAGGAGCATGTTCATGTAGCACAGAGCTGTTTTAACATATGCAATTAAAACTCTTCAATATAGTTATCTGTTCTATGGTTTACTTCCCATAAAAAACCAAAAGATTCTGCACATCGGTGCAACTTAAACCACTGTACCTGCTTTAAAGATACATGCACTGATGGATGTTTTTGGTGTGTGTGTGTGTGTGTGTGTGTGTGTGTGTGTGTGTGTGTGTGTGTGTGTGTGTGTGTGTGTGTGTGTGTGTGTGTGTGTCTCTACGGCCAAAACAGGACCAGCTCAAGTTTATGACCCTGCAGTGCAGTCTTTTTTCTCAGGGTGACAGAGCAGACAGCCGATCTGCAGGGGGAATAGGAGGCTAGTCTGAAGGACACCTGGTCTGCGAGGAGCTCAGTTGGACAGTATTTTATGTATTTTGTACTTTCAAAGTCATTGAAGCAATTGTAAAAATATATTTTCAGAGTGTCCAATTTTGCCTTGTCATTGTGATTTAAATGGACATGAAGTTTAAATTGGGTTTGCACGTTAGCCTGGAGCAAAATCATCATAATCCCTCTGTTTCCCTTTATCTGTGAAGCAAGTCACCTTTTTATGCTTTGAAAAAACAGCAATTGTGTCATTCATTGGTATTTGGTATGTCTATTTTTTCTGTGTATGCTTAACTTCTTCTCAGCTTCAGTAAATTCAAAACACACTTTCTATTATCCCGCACCAAACTACTGAGAAAGGCTTTGGTTTCTTAGGAACGTAAATGATATCCAATTCTCCTCAAAGCTACAGAGAGAGAGGAGAAAGACTGCACACAATAAATCATTCTGAGCTCCATCAACTCAATCCCTTTTGATAGCATCAAAGGAAGGAAGAAGATGAGCAATTTCCTGTGTTGTGAGTGTACAAATTGAAAAGTCTGTATAGTCTCTGTGATGGTTTGTGTTTATACCTGAAACAGGAACACAATATATGGCCTAGTAATGCACACACCGCAGACACATGCTCAAACAATCTGTCTAGTGGGCAGAGACAGGAAGTAGTCTGAAAAGGAGGAAGAAAAAAATGGTTGCAACATTTAACATTTAAAGTGACAAAAAGCACAGCAGTGCTAAACCAACAAACTTATGGTACACTCACACTAGCACACCCATGTGTGTGTGACCTTCAAATTTCAAGTTTGTTTGACTAGTGGGATTACTGGTCCTGGTCTTACAGGACTCACAGGTGGCCCCCTGTGTGGATCAGTTGGAGCCAGACATCACTAAAACATGTAGTGCGATCAACTCCAACAGCTCCCACAGCCTGGTACTTCAAAACCTCAAGGAGAGTTTAAGGTACTGGGAGTCAAAATTGGTGGGTAATTGTGCTAAGTAATTAATAAATCTGTGAGGAACAGTGTGTGCCCACTTCATTGTGTCACCAAAGGCATAAAATACTGAAGGGAGAGAGAGTATGACAAACAAATTGTCGCTATTTAAATTTTTAGCTGTTTTCTTGGTTAAGGCTGCAGTCAGCGGGAGCTAGAACAGGGCCTTGACAGAAAGTTAATGGATCAGAGAGCTGGAGATAAATGAAAACACATAAACCTATCACATTACCCTCATGGAACAGAGACAAACCATTGTATGACCATTAGTTCTGAGAATGTTACTCGCCGGTTTTCCCCCCTTATTATCAATATGAAAATTGCTTTTAAAATTGCCAACAATGACTGTAACTCTTTCATGCATGCTTTTCATATTCTTTAAGCATCTTTAAATTTTAAGAAAATCCATGATGTCAAACCATCATTCCCCAAATATAGCATTAACGCTCCTGCTGTAGGCACAATACAGCACTCAGTTGTGTAGACTGTGTGAAAGAAATACTTTATTCTAAGCATGAAACTGCACATAAGTGATATTTAAAAGTGTCAGACAATCAAATGCACGTCTCTCCTTTTAGGTTTGGAACCCACCAAAGATTTCAGTACTCACTGTTGATTTCTACTGGAGCCAAAAAAGATTCAGTTCTTAATACACAGTACCCATGAGCACTTGCCTAAAACTCTGACCTTGATGGGTCAGAGGTTTTGGTGCTTCGTTATGTTCATCAACATGTTCTGGAAGTTTTTTTGTGTGTATGGGCGAACTCACTGGCTGACAGGATTAATGGCAGACTTGCCTTTCATCTCAGCATCGTTGCTCCTCTTGACACAATGATGAGGAGGAGGTTCCTGGCATTCCTCCTGAGCTTCCTGATGCGTTCAAGTCAGCATTCCTAAATCCTTCTGTGTGAGCTAAACCTTTCTTTAGATGTCTGTTAAATGCTAAAAGTTGTATTTTAAAATCGTCTCATTTTAGACGAATGTCACTGCTCTCAAATATATGGCCAGATAATGTTAGGTAAATATAATTAAAAGTAGTTTAACAATTATATATTTTACCTCAAAAATTCAAAAATTCCATCCATTTGGAAAACAAACACCACATAGTACATTTCTTTGATGCTGTATTTTTGGTTAAAAATGAAAAACTTCAATTGGACTTAAACAGACATAAAAGGATTTTTATTTAATGTAAGTATTTTAATTGTGTTTTGAAGAAATTTACATCAAACTTTTAAATCAGTGGGGTTGATAAATATGCAGCACATTAATAAAAACTGTTGTTGTTGTTGTTGTTGTTTAAAGTGGTTAGGAGTGTTGTGGCTTAAATTTTATCGAATCAAAGTCTGCCATCTTGTGGAAGTATGAGAAACTACAACTGTATTCCCAGTACTGGCCAGTTTGTTTAAACTCATGGTACTTTTCCTATATCGCATTGCATCAAGATCATACATGCAACATAGTTTAGATAACATCAGTTTAGCTTGACATAGAAACAAGTATGTTACATGAACTAGGAAAAACACCACAGCATTTATATCCTAAATCCTATATATCCTTTATTTATATGTATATCCTTTGGTGTTATCCATACCATAACACCAAATATAAAAGACAAACACAGACAGTAAAAAGTACAGAAATACAAAAGAGCTGGAAAAGTTAAATACAAGAGGATATAAAAGTAACTTAAACATCTCACACTTGAGCTGAGGACAAAGGAGGCCTGGCTGACTTCAATAAAAAGTGATTACAGTATCATTTTATCATTTGAAAATCCAATATCACCACAAAGATCTAACATGTAAATATATAAATATACTCTTAATACTAACCCCTGACAAAAAGCCTCTCACAACCTCTGTGCTTCAGTTAAATATATTGACCTTTTTCAAAGGAAAGAAAATTATATTAACTTGGCCTAATGATCAGATTCGGCAAGATGTAACAAAGGTGTCTCCATTTTGCCACATAATAAATATGCAATATTTTATTTTTGTTTTAACCATTGGCCAGATTCAGGTTCCCACTCCATTGATCCAAAATCCTATAACTATAAACAATACCTTTTTTGGAAAACCTTCAGCACTGAACTCCCCGTTTGGTCCTCTCCCAGTAGCCATTCATTTGCAAGATGCTTGTTGTTGTCGAAGCGATCACCTTTGAAAGACTGCAGCTGCTCAGAGAATGGCTGGACTTGACAAGAAACATTGTTTCTTCTGGAGGGTCAGTAGGAGATACGCCCAGGTGTTTCAGACACATGCCGAGGTAAGCATCTTCAATGTAGATCGGTTTGATCTGAGGTGACACTCCCAAGATCTTCCCAGGAAGGTCTAGTGACATGACGTAGGCAAAGCCGAGCGGATACGGGGGTACTCTGATTCAGCAATCACAGATCGAGGCATGTAGAACTTTATAAATGGGTTCCTTAAAACAGGACTATGCCACCAAACCAGCCCAGTCATATAGTTTTGCTTAGCTGTGCTAGGATCCACCAACAGTTTCACCAGATTCGGGACATTGAGTATAACATCGGAGTCGATCTTCATGACAAAGGAAGCCTTAGTACAGTGTGCAGCCAGCCACTCCAGCATGACCATAGTCTTGATAGTCAGATTATAGTAGCTGTCCTGAAAGTTGCTCTGAATCAGGTCATGGTACAGCTGATTCTCCTGCTGAAGCTTCTCTTGCTGATGTTTAGCATCACTTCCACCAGGGAGGCCCACTATGAAGACAGTCTCTACCTGCTGACCCAGAACCAGCTTCTCATTTCCCCACGTCTGCCGGATGGCATCCCGAGTTGCAACATTACCGGGTGCAACAGGAACCATCAGAATAAGGAAAGGAGTTGTGGTCCTACATGTAGGCGTGTCATCCATGATGAATTTGTAGTTTCGTGGGTAGGCCACATGATATGGTCCTGGATCCTCCCAACGTGGCTCTGCTGATGCTGGTTGATAAGGAATGTTCCTAACCACTTTGTTGGAATTGAGATAGAAAAAGATGAAAATCACTGCTGCTGCAATGCAAATGAAGATGCCTTTTAGGTGCCTCTTCTTGTTGTCCATGAAAACTACAGAGAAAGGAAACATATTTTATCATGAGAACTTGTACAGCACGTATTCTGCAGGCTTCATTGAATGGTGGCCTCCAGCTCAATCTAGAGGGCAGTAGCGGTTTTTGATACGGGCGACACGGGCGGTTGCCCGGGGCGGCATCATGGTGGGGGCAAAAATAAATAAATAAAAAATTACTCGTACTCATGCTGCCCCGACATCATGCCAGCTTATATCGGGAATGTCGTAGGCACCGATTGGTTTTCTATCGCCCATTTGCTGGGGGTAAGGGCGGCAAATGAAAATAAAATATCAAGTATGTGGGACACAGTTTGTCCGTGTTTGGACGGGAAAAGCAAATTGTGGCAAGATCAGCATGATATTATTTTTATCCCACTGTAATCTTAATGTATAAAGAGCTAACATCTTCAAAGGAGTAAAAAGTCCTTATAACAAGCGTATTTGAATTAAAAATCAAGTACGTGGGGTATCCGTGACTTGGACAGCCCAGTGCGTGCTCCCGACTTCTCAAACTTTAATGAGCTGTGTGCTACTGCTGGCACTAGTACAACAAACAGCAACAAAAAAAACCCCCGAAAAAACACCCACAAATATTTTCAAATATTGTATAACAAGGCAAAACTAGAAACGTGAAAGCAAGATTTTTTTTCTCACTCTTAACTAACTGAAGCTTTGAAGTAAACAAATTAGTGCTCTCATTCTGGCCAGACACGTGGCAGCACCTCTGCTATAATTTTGTTCGTATTAAAAATAAAAATGCAGACATAAGTGTACACATACGTTTTTGACTGCTAGTAAAAAATTGCTTTATTTACAAATAACTCTCTTACTGAACTAACACAGCGAACCGTTCAACATGTCTGTACTCTCTGCTCATATTGCCTTCATACTAAATACTTTTTTTGCTTTTTAAAGAACTTATTTTGACATCGCACTCAACAGCCAGAAAGAAAAGAAAAGTAGCTTCAAGTGCCAAATTGTATTATATTTCTTCACGTCAATATACGGGTCGCAAGTAGGGGTGACGTGGGCAGTAAGTGGCCCACCTGACAGGTAGTTGAAATACTGGTTTTCTGAGTTACAAGGAAACGTCAGTGTAAAACTATACTGTAGTAACCGTTTCTGACGTTGGAAGCAAATGACATCCTCGCAATGCATTAAGTATATGTATTTTTAAAAAAACAAGAAAACAAAACAAAAAAAACACATACATAAAACAGGGAAAACTCACTGGCCAAATTCACAGTGGTGCGTTTGATTGAAGCAAAGTTAATACCTTCAACTTGTTTTTCCCCTCAAACGATACCTTAACCGTTTTTGCTTTTTGGCATTATCCTGCTGAAAGAGGTCACGACCATCACAGAATACTTTTTGCATTAAAGAGTGTAAATAGTCTGCAACAATGCTTAGGTAGGTGGTACATGTCAAAGTAACATCCATGGATGGCAGAGTTTTTATAGCCCCAGTTAACGAAAATCAAAGAAGCTGCCAGACAAGACGGGCAAAAAAATGACATTCAAAAATTTCATTTAGATTTTGCCCACATTAGTCTACAAATGTCAAACTGAGAGTGAGATGCTTTTCTTTACATGCAGAACATTTTCTTTATCTTTAACAACAAATCAACTCTTTTATCTGCCTGCAACTATATAATGTAAGATCACCATCATGGCCCAGGAAAGATATGAGACTACACAGTGGGCAAAGATGTACAAGCGTCATCAAACCCAACACTTCAGACCTTGAATAAAACTTGATATTCTACAGCTTGTTAAATGTAAATAGGCATGTGTTTAGTCTTAGTTTTTGCCTTTTTTTATTTTTTTGAATAATTAGAGGCATTACATGTTGCAAATAACCAGTCAACCATTGCAAATGTCATTTCCACTAAGTGTATCCCTCGTTACTATACTAAATAAAGTACTACATACATGGTGGAAGCGGTCTGTTTCTGGCAGTCTGTTTGTGTAATTAGAGAATGTGAATCAATTACAGTCTTCAAGTCCATTTTAACCTTTAAATGCTGTCCATCTTTGAGATCAGAACCCTCGTACTGAGGTGCATTTTGCTTTAAGATGTACAGTGAACCTTGACTTAATGACTCTTTACTGCCAGTGACTCTTATTTCAGGTGGGACGGACTAAGACACAAGAGGAAGTTAACAGATTTATGCAATGAGACAGTTAAAACAAAGGAATAGTCTAAAAGCATTGAAAGTGCTCAGCACATTGAATTGTCTTCTAAGGACTTTTAAGGATCCCAGATTTCCCACTGATAGAAAACAAAACAAGGCAGTGCTCTACTGTGGTACTATCATAGACTCAAGTATGTGAATGACACTCCTCACAACCATCGGAGAAACGTTCAGGTTTTGGAAAAACATATTAATAACATTCAAATGAATAAGAACAGTCCATTTAATTTAAATATAATTTAATATGTAAAATGAACCTTATAATCTTTTAAAATATTCACACCTTTCACTAGAAGTCACTTTAAAGTTTAACCCCAGCTGTATTATTTCTAAACACATTTAAGTAATTTCAAGGTTTTTTTCTCAAAATGCTTCACATACCCTTAAGAAGTAAGTGAAGTGCTGAATTCTTTCACTAAAGCATCAGTAGTTGTAGTGGATTTGTCTGTTTGTTTCTCCCCTCTCACCCCTTTTTTGTGTGTGTTTGTGAGGTTGTACCTCTAACCTACATTATAACCACACCCCTAAGTGCATCCTAATGGTATCCGGTAACCAAACACACAGGCAACGGTGATAGCCCCAGGTAGTGTGGTAACTTGTGCTCTACAAACAACTCCACCCCGTCCGTCAACCCTGCCAAAATGGCTGAAACACAAGCATCAGTTGTAGAGTTTTTATTAACCCTTGCCTGGGATACCTTCAAGTAGTTTATGTTTCAAGTATTAAAATGTCCCACAGGAAACTGAGGAGCCAGGTACCATTGGTCAATGCAAATGTAAATTCCCTGCATATTGCTCTTGATAAAACCTTAAATGTAATGCAGTAGCTCACTTTCATCTTTACAACCCAGTAACCCTAAATCACATTTAAAATATACAAATAAATAAATTTCCACAAATTTCTCTGGAAGATCATTAGAAAAGACATATCCCATACCCAGTGTGTAGGTCGGGTATTCAGGCTCTGGATACAATTCCTCAGGCACATACCACTCGGAGTTCTGGTCTGTTCCACATAAGCATCCCTGTCAGGTAGTTTGTCTTGGGGATGCCCGGCTGTTTTAGCGTGATTACTAGATTGTCAACATTCAGAAACATGTCAGAGTCAATCTTCATGGCATAGGCTGCTGCAGGGCAGTGTGTACTTAGCCAGTCCATGACCACCATGGTTTTGATTGTTAGGTTTAGATAACTGTCTGTGAAGTCACTCTGGATCAGGTCATGGTGCTGCAAATTTTCCTTTTTGAGCTTCTCAACATCATCTTCTCTAGAGACACCCAACATAAATAAAGTGAGTACCAGCTCACCCTGAACTATGTTTTCTTTGCCCCATGTCTGGCGGATCGCGTCCCGAGCTGCCACAGTTTTTGGTGCCACTGGAACCATGAGGACCAGGAATGGGATCTTGTTCTTGCAAACCTCTGTGTTATCCATAAGAAAATGGTAGTTGCGTGGATAGACTTGGTGGTACTGGAGGGAGGTAGATCGCACAGTCGAAGGTTCAGTGGTTTTGTTTAATATAACTTTGTTTTTGGGGTGAATGCGATAAGCAGGTGCATTAACCCTACTGTTCTGGTTTAAAAACCACTGGTATTGTTCCTGCAGTGGGAAGCTCTGCCATAGTGACAGCGAGCGGCTGGACAGGGTGTAACACAAGCCTAAGGCCAAAACACAAAACAGAAGCAGGAGCTGAAACCAGGAATGAAATAAGATCTTCTTCTGTGGAAAGATGCTCTGGACAAGTTCCCTAAAAAGACAAGAAAGATAAAAGTGGTGAGTTATATCACCTTTCTTTGCCATTGTTAACAAAGTGTACAGCTTCACAACATTTGAGTTAGAGCTGAAAATCTCTAAGCTCACTGATACTGAAGATTTATGCTTCAGTGGGAAATCTGCACCATATCAACACTCCTCTGAAATCCTGTGACATAACCTATAGAACAACTTGATGTGCACCTCCTTAATGATGTAAGTACAATCCAGGTGAACACAGCCCACAGCTATTGTGATCAGCCTCTTTAGTACTGCCAATTTCTGTTGCATGTTTCCAGCTACTTTTATGCTGCAGTTTTTGAAGACAAAACTGCAAATGTGAATGCAATTTTTATTTCTCAGTCTCAACTAAAGCCTTTGATACCATCCGCTATGGTATAATAGTAAAGAGACCTGGACGGGAAAAGACAAAAAGAAAGAAAGTTAAGTTGGGGAGAAAGTTAACAGAGAGGGAGAGAGAGAAAAAAATGCCAGTTGTTGAGAAGAGGCGGGGGGGAGCAGAGAAACCAGAGCAACTACCAACATAAATAACAGTGATGTTGTTACTGAACACAGTACTAATAATAAAAGATCTTTTTAGAGGCAGCAGCAGCCCAAGATGACATGTGTCTGTGAGTACCTGCTTGTACATCTGTGTGAACATGTCTTGCCATGCGGGAGCGTGCTTGTGTTCATAAGGTTTCCCACTGTAACTGTCTAACAGTGTATGTGGGGAGCCACAGTCCCGCCCACCAACACCTGAAGAAGGCATGGAGGAGACCTGGGCCTAAGACATCCAGAAGCCCACCACACCATGAAAGCTCCAGGAGGACCACCGCAGGGACAACCCTGTGCTTTTAGCTCCTGGGGGAGCCTGAGATGTTCTAAGAGAGGTGGAGTGTAAGACCAGACCTGACACAGACATAGACAAACAGCCACACACATGCATTCCCCTTCCTCACACACCCAACATCAAGACATGCAGAAATGAATACTGTACACTCACACTACCCATAAACACTCTATACTCCCAGGTCAAGCACCAACACCCCCATAGGGGCAATTAGCACCCAGACACAGGAGATGTTCTCCTTCACTCTGGGGTTTAGACAAGCAGTCCGCCCGGCCCAGCACAGCAATCCTATCAGCGACTGATCGTTATTGGAAGGTATTACATGAGTTTTTTTTTTTTTTAAGAAAATATGATATTTTAGTATTTTATTTGTGTTTTGAAGGAAGCTTACATCATACATTTAAAGCAGTGGGGTTGAAAAATATGCAGCACGTTAAACATACTTGTGGCTTAAATTTTATAGAATCAAAGTCATCCATCTTGTGGAACTATGACAAACTACAACTGTAGAATTCACAGTACTGGCCAATTTTCTTTCTTTACAGTCATGGTACATTTTGTATATTGCATCACATCAGGATCATACATGCCCCATAGTTTAGTTTAGATCACTTTAGTTTGACATAGTTCATGTAAAAACTTGTCTCTAAGAAACACACCACAGCTTTTATATCCTAAGCTGGTTTACAATGCAAACAAACAAATAAAAAAAAACAAGCAAACAAATGAAAAGAAAAAAAGAAAAGGAATCAACAACATGCACAATCTATAGTAAATATACACATTAAAACAAAAAACAAACATCAAA
Organism: Perissodus microlepis; assembly: GCF_051167445.1. Taxonomy (NCBI): domain Eukaryota; kingdom Metazoa; phylum Chordata; class Actinopteri; order Cichliformes; family Cichlidae; genus Perissodus; species Perissodus microlepis. The sequence continues at coordinate 30,927,563 of NC_140466.1, read as the reverse complement.
ACAGCGCGGGGCTATTACAATATACTTAAGTAGTCGACTACATCATAACAAAATACCATAGCAAAACAGTACACTTCATTAACAATTATGGATTGTGGTCATTTGGATGTTTAGCTATTGTTAAAGCACAGTAATGTAATCTTATCATCTCGTCAGTTGGAAGTTCTACAGCAAATATCAAACCATACCATAACAACAAATATAAAGACGAACACAGGCCGGAGGGTAAAAAGTACAGAAACACAAAAGAGCTGGAGAAGGTAGATACAAGAGGACATAAAAGTAAATTAAACATCTCATACTTGAGCTGAGGACAAAGAAGGCCTGATTGATTCCAATAAAAAGTTGAGAACAAACCGGGATTTTAAGGCTTCCGGTCTGGCGGGTCGTGTGATGGCCGTGTAGGATAGTTGCTCCCGACCTTATTACCTTCTACCCCAATTTATCTAACTCGAAACATAAAAAGCTTGGATTTATTTCTGTGGGGTTTTATGTTTGGAACAAAAATGCCCAGAAAATTTAAGAAAAAGGATGTAAGAGAACGTAGTGAAGTGGAAGAAGATGTTTCGTCGCAAGCTAGCAGTAATATGGAAGAAGACCAGCAATCCGATGCTAACGCTACTGCGAAGGATCACCCAGCTACGATGGACATGATACTAAAAGAATTGCGTGCTTTCAGAAAAGACACAAACGAACAGTTTAATGCCATAAGGGAGAATATCGACGGCATTGGTATAAGACTCGATGAAGCAGAGGGACGCATAGACATAGTGGAGACTCGAATTCAGGCTTCGGAGGAGCTGCTAATTGAAATAGCAAATCTTCAGTTGCGATGCGAAACTAAGCTACTGGATTTAGAGGGACGGTCACGTCGCAAGAATCTTAGAATATATGGCGTGAAGGAAGGGGAAGAGGACAAATTTCCATCCGTTGTCAACTTTGTAGAGGTTCTGTTTGAAAAGACAATGTGTCTCTCTCCTCCCACCGCGTTGGGAATCGAAAGAGCACACCGAGCCGGTGCTAAGAAACCCCCGGAAGGAGCCCCTCCACGCTCAATTGTTGTTAAACTCGCAAGCTATCGTATCAAAGAAGACATTATCAAGAAGGCCTGGCAGGCTAGGGGTTTTGACTTTAAGGATTCTAGGATATATGTGGACAATGATTATGCCCCGAAGATACAAAGAAGAAGAAAAGAATATGCGGCAGCGAAGAAGGTGCTTAAAGAGAATAACATTCGCTTCCAGACGCCTTTCCCGGCCAAGCTAAGGGTGTACTACAGAGAGGGAATTGCGACGTACAACACGGCGCATGAAGCGACTATCGACATGGTGAAGAGGGGATTATCGGTAGATGTTGTGAAAGACAGGGACACACTTTTGGATCAAATAAAACAGCAGACTTGGCAAACAAGTACGAAGAAGAAATGCGGAAACACGATCCTAAAGCAGGGTTTCAAGGAGCGCCTCCAGGTATTTAGGCACCAAGATGACAGTGGATAACCAGCATGTATGTGACGGAGCATCATATTAGAGGTAAACTCAAGAGTATAGAGACTTAAGATGAACTGAGAATATGAACTTTATTTTGATAAAGATGTTTTGTTATATAATTAGATAATTCTATAAAGAGGGCATATAAAAGTACATTAAAGCCGGGTCATTTATATGCATAGCAAGCTGGACCCTACAGACCACTGGGCTTCCGGCCTGTGTGCCGAAGAGGGCACTCTTCCACAACTGGACAGAAGAGTTTCTCCCTCACCAATTACAGCTAATATAGCGTTTATGTTTTTGGAAGTCAACATGATTGTATGTTTTTGTTGTACAATATTTTTTTTTTTTATAATGATTTTCTCTTTCTTTCTTTTTTCTTTTCTTTTTTTTTTTTTTTTTTCTCATCGGGGTGTACTTTTCGATTTTTAGCTATGTGCAGAGATTAAAATCATATAAGGTCGTACAATAATGCCTTGTAAGGTAACTAAAGTAGTGTCATTTAATGTAAATGGTTTGGGGAGTCATATTAAAAGAAGTAAAATTATGTCAAAAATAAAAAGAGAAGGAATAGAAGTGGCCTTTCTACAGGAATCTCACCTACCGAAGTTTGAGCATGAAAAACTAAAGAAATGGAAATTTAACCAGTATTCTTCTTCCTGTCCTCAGAGCTCAAAAAGGGGTGTGGTAATTTTAATTTCGAGTAGGTTAAATTTTGAATGCATTCAAGAAATCGGTGATAAGGAGGGGAGGTTTGTGTTAGTTAAGGGGTATCTGGAGGGTACACTGACTACTCTTATAAATGTATATGCTCCCCCAGGATCAGAGTTAAAACTTTTTTAAACAGGTTTTTGAAATGATTGTTGTAGAGGCACAAAGTACTCTAATTTTGGGAGGAGATTGGAATGTTCGACTCAATCCGTCTTTGGACTCATCAAACCCACACGCCCCGGGATTGAATAAAATAACCAAAAATATTAAATTAATTTTAAAGGATTTAGGGCTTATAGATGTATGGAGAGAATTAAACCCCATCAAGAAGGACTATACCTTTTTTTCTCACCCACATTCATTTTATTCTAGATTGGATTATTTCTTTATGTGTCAAAAAGACTTTAACAGTGTGATCAATTGCAGGATAGGAGTGATGGATTTATCGGATCACGCCCCACTGTATCTGGAAGTAGTGCTTGGACATGAAAGAAGAGTTACATCTTGGAGATTAAATACAAGTACTCTATGTTCGTTGAAAGAGCAAATTAGCCAAGATATAATAGATTATGTAGCGGAAAATGACAATGAAGAAGTCTCTCCGAGTATTTTATGGGATGCCCTAAAAGTGGTTATACGAGGAAAACTTATAGGTTACAGTACTAACTTAAAAAAGAAGAGAAATGAGCATTTAAGAAAACTCCAGGCGCAACTACAATATCTTGAAGACGCCCATAAAATAAGCGCAGATATAAATTTGAAATTAGAAATACAAAAGAAGAAAAATGAAATTGATGAAATTTTTTCAAGTGAAATACAAAAAAATATGGCTTTTTTACAACAAAGATACTATGAGGTAGGAGGCAAATCTGCAAAATTACTGGCCTATAAATTAAAAAAACAACAATCAGAAAATATAATACATAAAATAAAGGATCCTCAAACAAATAACATTGTGTATAAATTTGAAGACATTCAGTTAGCTTTTCTAAAATTTTACAAAGAACTATACACACAACCTAGAGTGGATGTTAAAGGTATGATATCTTTCTTGGACTCACTTTGCTTACCAAAGCTGAATGAAAAACAGAATATAACCTTAATCGAGGACATATCTGAAATTGAAATTAAAAAAGCTATTTCAAAATTAAAACCTAATAAATCCCCAGGCCCGGATGGATTCCCATCAGATTGGTATAAGGAAATGAAAGAGTTATTGATCCCCTTGATGAGAACATCATTCAATTATATTTTAAAGACGGGAGTAATCCCCCCATCTTGGAATGAGGCTTCTATTTCCTTAATAGCTAAAGAAGAAAAGGACAGGCTTGACTGTGGAAATTACCGCCCTATTAGTGTTCTTAACCAGGACTATAAGATATTCACATACATCCTTGCCAAAAGAATTGAAAATATTCTTGTTCAGATAATTAGCTTGGATCAGACTGGTTTTATTAAGCAGAGACAAACGCAAGATAATGTTCGCCGAACATTACATGTTATTGATTATGTTGGAAAAAATAAAATTCAGATGGTCCTTATGAGCTTAGATGCTGAAAAGGCCTTCGATCGGGTTAATTGGGAATTTCTATATAAAGTCATGGGCAAGTTTGGATTTCATCAATCGTTTATCAGGATTATACAAGCACTATATAAATCACCAAGGGCAAGAATTAAAGTTAACGGGGCGCTTTCTAATGTTTTTAATTTACAGAGAGGGACACGTCAGGGTTGCCCTTTAAGTCCCTCACTCTTTGCTCTTTTCATAGAGGCCCTGAGTCAAAGTGTTATACAAAGCAATAATATTACTGGAGTCAAGATCATGGGTCGAGAGCATAAGATTTCCTTGTTTGCTGATGATATTTTGATTTACTTGACAAATCCAAACATTACTTTCCCCAAGCTGTTGTCACTTCTGGAGACCTTTAGCTCAATATCAGGTTATAAACTAAATATATCGAAGACTCAGATATTAACTTTTAATTATAAGCCAAATCAGGAAATTAAGTCTAAAGTCAATTTGAACTGGGAGTCGGAGCAGATGAAGTATCTTGGAGTAAATATTACTAAAGATCTCTCTAAGATATATAATGCAAATTTTAATCCTTTGTGTTATAAATTAAATGAGGATATTAAAAGATGGAACTTATTACCATTTTTAAATTTTGAATCACGTATTGATACAGTTAAAATGAATATCTTGCCCAGGATGCTTTATCTGTTCCAAACACTCCCAGTTGAAATAACTGATAAACAATTTCAGGAATGGGACAAAATAATCTCTAGGTTCATATGGCAGGGGAAAAAACCACGGATTAAGTATCAAACTATTCAGTTGGCTAAAGACAAAGGGGGGTTGGGGTTCCCATGTTTGAAAGATTATTATATCTCAGCTCAATTGAGGATATTAGTGTGTTGGTGTAATGTAGATTACCAAGCGAGATGGAAAGAAATAGAAATAGAAACAGTGGCCTTAAGAGATTTTCCAATTCAGGCAAGCTTAGGGGATGTGACACTCATTAAAAAACAAATTAATCAAGGAAACGAACAGATTAACCTGCCTTTAAAACTTTGGTTACAATTTCTTAATAAGAATGATTGGAATGAAGAGGTCAGGATTTTAAGATGGTGTGCTTTTGATTTTGATTTTTTACCCAATAAGTTAGATGTAAGATATAAAAAATGGGCAGGAGAAGGCTTAATGGCATATTGTATGTTTTACGATAAGGGAATTCTTAGGGACTTCCAATCAGTAAAAGATCAATACCAGTTAAGCAAAACTGATTTTTTTAGGTTTCTTCAAATTAGGCATCACCTACATAACTTTATACCTAAGAGAACAGATCTTTTCTCTTTACCTGTTTTGAGTATATTTGTCAAGGCTTACCAGGCAGATCCCGGCCTCAAGGTGATTTCTAGACTGTATAAGGGTATACAAGAGGTTAAGAAGCGGAATACTACCTACATTAAAAAAAATGGGAAAGGGAAACAAATACAGCAATTTCAAATGACATTTGGTATCAGCAGTGTGCTTTTCAGTGGAGAATTTCTAGTTCTAATATATGGAGATGTTTTGGTTGGAAGAGTCTCTGTAGGTTTTTTATTACTCCTGCACAAAGTAAATATTATTCTAATCACTCTAGCTGCTGGAGAAACTGTGGGGCCCAAGGAATAAAACACTTCCACCTGTTTTGGTCTTGCCCATTGATCAACATTTTTTGGGTATCGATTCATTCTGAGTTACAGATCATTTTTAGTATGCAACTTCCCTTTAATTGGGATGAACTTTTGTTTGGATATTTATACTCAGTGAATGTAGATAAAACGTCCAAGCTGTTGTATGGTATTCTGAGTTTGGCTGCCCGTAAGACTATTACCAAGAAATGGCTTAGTGTGAAAATTCCATCACTAAATGACTGGTATGAGATTGTTTATGGGATGTTTAAAATGGAAAGAATTACCTTCATTAATAGACTCCAATATGACATATTTAGTGATATTTGGGTTAAATGGAAACATTACATTTTGTCAAGGAGCCCTGATCTTGTTTGAATCTCTGTAATTATGTATGCCATATTTTTGAATTGTTATGTGTATATATGTATATGTCAGTATGTATGAGGGCATAGGCGAATACATATGTATGTAGGTATGTGTATGTATGTCTAAGGATATGGGTGTGTATGTGTATGCGTGTGTGTGTGTATATACACACTAGATGGTACACCCATTTGTTTATTTTTGATTATTTGTTTATTTTGGTTTATTTGTGTTCATATAGGTTGCTTATTAAAAAAGAAAAAAAAAAAGTTGAGAACAGTATCATTTCATCTCTTGCCAATTTAGCAATATTTCAATATCACCAAACACAAAGTTCTAACTTATAATTATTTTATTTTATTTTTTTTAGAGAAAAATAATTCTGTTAACTTGGCCTAATCATCAGATTTGGCAAGATGTAACAAAAGTATCTCCATTTTGCCACATAATAAATATGCAATATTTCATTTTTGTTTTAACCATTGGCCAGATTCAGGTTCCCACTCTTTTTGGAAAAAGTTCAGCACTGAACTCCCCGTTTGATCCTCTCCCAGTAGCCATTCATTTGCAAGATGCTTGTTGTTGTCGAAGCGATCACCTTTGAAAGACTGCAGCTGCTCAGAGAATGGCTGGGCTTGACAAGAAACATTGTTTCTTCTGGAGGGTCAGTAGGAGATACGCCCAGGTGTTTCAGACACATGCCGAGGTAAGCATCTTCAATGTAGATCGGTTTGATCTGAGGTGACACTCCCAAGATCTTCCCAGGAAGGTCTAGTGACATGACGTAGGCAAAGCCGAGCGGATACGGGGGGTACTCTGATTCAGCAATCACAGATCGAGGCATGTAGAACTTTATAAATGGGTTCCTTAAAACAGGACTATGCCACCAAACCAGCCCAGTCATATAGTTTTGCTTAGCTGTGCTAGGATCCACCAACAGTTTCACCAGATTCGGGACATTGAGTATAATATCGGAGTCGATCTTCATGACAAAGGAAGCCTTAGTACAGTGTGCAGCCAGCCACTCCAGCATGACCATAGTCTTGATAGTCAGATTATAGTAGCTGTCCTGAAAGTTGCTCTGAATCAGGTCATGGTACAGCTGATTCTCCTGCTGAAGCTTCTCTTGCTGATGTTTAGCATCACTTCCACCAGGGAGGCCCACTATGAAGACAGTCTCTACCTGCTGACCCAGAACCAGCTTCTCATTTCCCCACGTCTGCCGGATGGCATCCCGAGTTGCAACATTACTGGGTGCAACAGGAACCATCAGAATAAGGAAAGGAGTTGTGGTCCTACATGTTGGCGTGTCATCCATGATGAATTTGTAGTTTCGTGGGTAGGCCACATGATATGGTCCTGGATCCTCCCAACGTGGCTCTGCTGATGCTGGTTGATAAGGAATGTTCCTAACCACTTTGTTGGAATTGAGATAGAAAAAGATGAAAATCACTGCTGCTGCAATGCAAATGAAGATGCCTTTTAGGTGCCTCTTCTTGTTGTCCATGAAAACTACAGAGAAAGGAAACATATTTTATCATGAGAACTTGTACAGCACGTATTCTGATAACACAGCAATACACGAATTAATAAATAACAGAATTAAAGTCATAAGGCTTCCAGCTTTGTAGCCCTCAATTTCTCATATCTGCTTTTTGCAGAGAATGTGGTTCTGCAGGCTTCATGAGGTGGTGGCCTTCAGCTTGCACTAGAGGGGTTCACAGCTGAGTGTGAATGACAATCAGCACCTCCACATCTGAGGACATGGTCCTCAATAGGAAAAGGCCAGACTGCCCACTCAGGGTCAGGGACGAGTCACTGCCCGGGAGTGGAGGAGTTCAAGTATCTCTGGGTCTTGTTCACAAGTGAAGAAAGTGGGAGCCTGACAAACAGTTTTGGTGCCACAGCAACAGCAATGCAGACGTTGCACCCGTTTGGCATGAGGCGGCCGCTCATAGAAGCGAAGCTGTTGATTTACTGATCGATGCATGCCCCTACTCTCAATGTAATAAAGGAGCTCCGCATGATTTTCAGTTCAAATAATTGTTTCGTACTGGGCCTTAGTGTGGTCACCCAATTAATCTAATGTCTGAAAGAAGTTGTTTCCATTGCTCTCAAGGACACGCTTACCTTTCTGAGTGGCTGGCCCTTGAAAAGCTCAAAACAGCAGTCAGGTGGGACTGCGGTGCTGATCTATCCTCTCATTTACCTATCCAAATCCGCTATCAAAAGGCTTTTACACACCAGATGTGTAATATTTGTGTGAATATTTCTTGTTAAAAATTTATTTGGGGCTCACCTATTTTCTTTCTTGCAGCCATTCACACAGAACAATGTTGTGGCATTTATCTTTTTTTGGACACGAATAAACAGCTTTAACCTAATCAGACCACTGCACTTGGCAACAAGTGCGCTCATCGTGTTGAATATACAATTCGGAAATAATTCTATTTTAACTCAGACACACAGCTAGACGCGATTCCGGGTCAATGGGCTCACTGAACCTATTTGTTTGCCTCCTCAGATGAAAATCTCATGGTTTGATGGTTGCCTCTGGTGAGAACTAGACGTAGCCAGAATCTCTTTCTTCCTTTTCTTGTTCAGAAACATCAGGACCAGCGCATCGTCACTTGATGTTGACTTCATGTATTTCACAGTTTCTTTTTTGAAAACTAATTTTTCACAAAACCAAAACACTTTCAGTACATCTCTATGTTACAGGGCAGGGTCACATTCGGAAAAAAAAAAATTGCAACATACGCGGTAGATAATGACTCAGAAAGCTTTGGTAATTTCTAAAAACCCTCTACCCTTGCCATTCATTTATGAAGTCAAATATCTTAACAGTCAATATAGAAGCAACATCCAGAGTCAGGGGCGATTCTAGGATCAGGGCTTTGGGGGTGCTGAGCACCAGGAGAGCTGCCCAGCCAAGAAAGATAAACTTTACTTGTCACAATGAGACTTCTTCCCTGTCTCTGTCAGTCCCTGTATCCCTAAATGTCTCCAGTTGTCCCGAGTTCTCTCTGACTGTCTCCTTGGTGCATTTAAACCCCTGTTCCTCCCTGTCCTCATCGACTGTTGTCTTTGTCTCCGTTATCAGTCATCATAATTTTACCATCTCTGTGCAAGTCTGCAAATTTCTTTATTAAATAATAAGATTCTTAAATTCGTCAAGTCTCAAAACATGAGATCACTGTTTTGTACATTTTAACACAATTTAATAAGCATATGCTTCAGCCAATACCTTTTGATTAGCCTTGTCTTGGTTTCGTGCTTTGTGGTAGATCTTTATTCTGTTTTCACTGAGATATTTGAATGCTAATCAATAAATCAATATTCAATTCTAAAAAAAAAAAATCTAATCCCCACATTTGTGAAAGAAAAGCAAAACAGTTTTTTGAAATGTCTGTATCAAAACCATCAAATCTGACAAAGGTTATTTAAATGCTGCAAAAGAAGAATGGATTGGAATAAAAAAAAAATACTTATCTAACCTTAATTACTGGGGGAGAATAATGAATGATGCTCACAGTGAGTAAAAAGTAAACTGAATGCATTTTTTGGACAGAGATTCACTTTTAAAGTGTATGTATAATATAATACAGATACATAAAAAATACACTCCAAAAATAGAAGAGTCCTTGAAATGTACAAAATATTAATTAAAAAAATTATAAAAATGGAGACAACTGTGCCTATGGTACAATGTATGAAAAGATCTTTACTGCAGATACTACTAATATGGCTCTGCAGATTTTTTATTTTATTTTAACCTATGTCGCCTCACCTTGAGGTTGGCAAATCTATCACTGTTTGGTGGTCAACTCTCTCAAGCAGTTTAACAGTTTCTGTTTTGCCTGTCACTGTTCCCTGTCTGTTTTCTTACCTGGTTCTTCCTGACCTTGTACTTTCTCCTCACATTCCCCTCTTTCCTCGCTCCCTCTTTGGACTGACAATCATACACAAATAGATTGTATTGAATGAAAAAAGTTAAATTAATATGAAAAAAATACTATTGAAATCACTAATATTAAAGTCCCCTCTCAATGTACTTTCAACCAAAAGGCAAATAACCAAACACATGAACATCTAATAAAAGATATAAATACTGAAACCCTGATCCAACATTATCCTTTGTTGACGGATAATTTGATCTTACACTTTTAACTGAATGTGGCTACTTTTTTGAAAAAACTTCCTTATATCCATTATGAACCTGACTGTCTCTCTGTACACACACACACACACACACACACACACACACACACACACAACAGGAGTTAAGGCTAATGGGAATGCAGTCAGTTAGCTGGTAAGTACCTTGGGTTTAATATCGGCACATATGACAAAATAACCGGCTTCTCTCATTCCTTTTCAAACAGGACAGTGGTAACAACAGCAGGCTACAGACACTTTTAAGTTTTAGATTTTAAATAGGCTTTATACATTTCAATGGAAGCAACAGGACGGTCAACTGTCGCTTATTTTACTACAGAGCAGGACGGATTGTAGGGTAGCAAACATCATCGGAAAACACGTTTTCAACACTGCAGGTTACCTGGGTGTAATGTTTTTCAGCTAAAAAGAAACATGGTTTGACTCCTACCTAACTATATAAAGAGTAACTGAAGGTTAAATGCAGCTAATATGTCCTGTTTTAAGGCAGGCACTTACACCTCCGCTCCGCTGCATCTCAGCGACTATCGGTGTGGCAGTGAGGGCTAGTGGTGGGCGGATCGATCCAAATATCGATAGTATCGATCCCAAGTCGGGATCGGTATCGGATCAATACTAGCCTGGTTAGATCGATTCTTTTATGTTATGTTTTGTTTGACAGTTCTGCTTGTTTGCTATGCTATGCTGTGCTTTCGGCAAAAACGAAACAGCCAGGTCGTTGGACTCGCCGCTCCTGTGTCAGCAGTAAACACTTTGCTTCCCCCCCTCTTATGTTTCGGTGTTGCGCTGACACATCACGTGACTTAGACACTTTGGGGGTTATTAAGTTGTTTACATATTAATTATATTTTTACCAATTGTTTTTGTTGTTGAGAATTTTAATTGTAATTTTTGTATTATAGTTTATCAATAATCACACGGTTGCTGTAACAGTTCATTCAACCGCTGCAGCTCTCCCGCTGGCAGCCATACACATCACCACCACCAAACCTGCAGCGGCATCACAGAACACACCCTGCCACATACCCCCATCGCCCGCTTCACCCCACCCCGCGAGCAGGTGAGGGAATCGGCCCGGACCATCGGCGCCCTATGCCCAGCGACAGGGAAGTGTCCACTCTGGCGGTCGCCCGCGACTCCAGCGGAAGCCCGGGAGCTGGCCACCCATGTGGCAAGCAGCGGCGGCGCAGCAGCAGTGGAAGTGAGCCAGGGCTCAGAGGCAGCTGGGCAGACGGCCGGCACGCAGGACCATGCAGCCTGCGTGCCGAAGCGGACAGCATGCCGCCCTCAGGCAGGACCCCCGCGCACCTCGACCTCCATCTCCAGCCTCCGGCTCACCCCGAGCCGCGCGCTGTCCACCCTTACAGTGATCACCCGGTTGCTGTAACAGTAGCCTACATTTAATGGCTGCAGCCCACCTGCTGCCAGCTGTACACATCAACACCAAAAACAACAACAGCACAAGCAGCGCACAGGTTTTAAGCCGGTGAGGCATCATTGTAGATGCAGTGAAGGTGAGTCTATCTCATCTGCAGCAGCATCACAGACCACGGCCTGCCACAATAATAAAGCATTTTTTTATTTAATTATAAATAAATTATTTCCCCTAATTATGTTCTGGGTTTTAAGTAATTAATAATACAAAAGGAAAAATCACAAAAAACACTTAAGGTCATGAAAATTAATTGTGATTTAGCAATTCAATGAGGCATCCACCTTATTTATTGAAAAGTATCGGTACTGGTATCGGCGATACTGGCCCGTATTTACTTGGTATCGGATCGATACCAAAATATGCAATATCACACACCACTAGTGAGGGCACCAGAGCCAGAGTAGGGGCAAGGCGAGCTGGAACAAACCATTTTGGGAGGGGGGTATCTATACTTTTATTGTTAAAATATTACATCTCAACAAAGTACTGTATGCTTTCTATATTTTTTGTAGTGTATCACACACACAAAAAAGACAATATCCTGTACCAAAGAAATCTTTGGGGGTGCTTTAGCCAGAAATGGGCTAAAAACGCCCCTGTCCAGAGTACACTGTTAAAGATTCTGTATTTTAGGTTCAGTGAAATGTTTTACATAGGCTACTGAACCTGATAACTTACCTTGTTTTATGCTGGAGCGGATGTAGACAGAAAGCAGTCTACAGACACTCATGGAGTGTAATGCAGAGAACACTTCCACTTGTAATATAACACTTGAAAACTGTGGTAATCAGATATGTACAATAGTTCTGCATGTTTTCGCTGTTTATAACGAAATATTACGCCTAGGAGCAACTCTTGGCCTTTTTTCCATTTTAGAGATCACCACACTCCAATGAGGAAGTCAACGTGTAGTGTTAGTCTAGCTGCACAGATGAGTGATGTCCTAACAAACAAAAAGCAGAAGCGAAAAAGAGGGTTCAAAAACAATGAAAAAATATGCACTCCACCACTGCCTGTGCATTTCATGCTGTACTTTTAGATCTGTGTTGATCTTTCTCAGCTTCTCCGGTGCCCGGTGAACGCCGATGTCACCCCCTTCCCTATTCCGGCCCACTTATCAATCAATCAGCATTCGACCTATATATGGGTCATCCGTGTCCAGCCTCGTGCCGCTAACATTTAGAATTGCCCTGTTCTCCAGAACACCGGCAGTGTTTGCCGTTTGCGAATCCCCCTCTACGTTTGCTGATCAAACGGAAACCGCTATGCAGACGGAAAAACTACAGACACCATAAATGTAGGCGTTTAGCCATCATTTCCGCGTTCGGTGAGATTTCTCGAAGCATGCCAGCCGACTTTGTCTTATCAGGAGAACTTTTCTTTATTCCAGAATAATCCTTTCACGTAATAACATCATTCTGTGCTCACCTGTTTTTGTTGGGCATTAAATCGGAGCACGAAGTAAAGCGTGGATGGAAAGTTTATTCAACACGGGAAACCCACGTAGGTTGCGTTGTTCCTTGATTTCCATCCGCTTGTTTGTGAAAAGCGGTCTTCTACGCTTTTGTCTTTATAAACAGATTTTACGCAGATAAACTCCAAAGAGTTCCTATGACGGTGTGGTCGCAGACAGGCGAACTCCCAGTGCAGAGTTTACCTGAAGTCACCCCGAGTCTGAGCACCGCCCGCGTCAATCCAGTCTCTTCCGCTTATTCGCAATGAACTCAGTCGGCAGGAAATCATCTTGAAATTATATTTATAACAAATTTCTAACAATTGATATTTTTCACTCCAAACACTTCCAACTGTTTGCTTGTGAGGATTTTTAATTTTCCAAACACTACAATTAGAAACAAAGTATCCTAAATGTATGTATTTAGTGTTTTAATTAACTTTTTAAAAATGAAATATATAAACCCGTACTAAATATTTGTATGGGGAACCTAAACAAATACTATATGTCAAAACATATTCTGCTATTTCTCAATTCTTTCCTAGAAGGTTTTGATGAAACTGATCATTCGTGTAGAGGTATCGAAAACGGTTTCTTACTGCCATTGTTTAAATTCATAGTATATATACCTTTAGGGAATAATATGGGCATCTGATCTCTTCTTCAGGTCAAATAAGGCCAAACTTTTATAAAATGTTTTTATTTTTAAAGTTGTGCTTAAAATGTGGTTGCCTCTGTTTGTATGCTGTACGGGGATTCTAAAGATCACAAACATGTCACATTTGACTGGGTAGTTATTTTGAAATATACTGTAGTATAATTTTATGTAATAAATATAAATATGTAATGAAGTAAAGTAAAGCTCAAAGTCCGTACCTATCCACGACTTACTTCTATGTAATGTTTGTGTGATCAAAGTAGACGTCAGGCTGCCCTTATCTGATTTTTATTGCATGACTAATTTCTTAAAGTGCATTTAAAGAGAACAAAGAAATCAAAATGAATATACAAAGTAAATGTTGCCCAGGGCTGACCTACCTGGATATGCAAACTCACTGCAAAATATGACACTCGTTTCTGAGGTTGGAAAAATTCCCCTGGCCCCAAATGATATCTGCACAGTGCTTTGACACGAAACAGCATTCTGTCAATGTGAGAGTGAAATGCTTTTCTTTACATGCAAAACTATTTCTGTATCTTTAACAAAAAATGGTGTCTTTTATCTGCCTGCAAAACTGTATAATGTAAAACGACCATCATGGCCCAGATGAGATGAGACTACACAGTGAGCAGAGCAAAGCTGTACAAGCATCATCAAGCCCAACACTTCAGGCCTTGAATGCAGACAGCAGAGGTTCAAACAGCACACCAGTGAAGAATTTCTAAGCCTAATGAAAAAAGTGTTTTCAAAGCATTTTACCAGTTGAGCTTCTGAAATACTGTTATTATTTCATAAGGGAGAAAGGATGCATTATTATTCTTGTATCATATTTCTGCAGCGTTTTCATGTTATTTGCATAACAGGTGCCTTTTGAGGAAGTCATGTGTCATCTAACAAAGAATAACACATTGTCAAAAGCATGCTGACAGATTACTGCCTGCAGGCAGTAATCTGTCAGGATGCTTACAGGGCAGGCATGGCTGCTGTCATAAATTAATAAAATGCAACTACAATTTATTAACTCAGTAGTTAATTCTTTATAGCACCCTTGATAAAATACTCAAAAATTCTAAATTTGAATCCTACCATATTGTTTTTTGTTGGTGTTCTGTTTTTTGTTTTTACTTTTATGATATTTTTATTCACATTTTTCATTTTTGGGACCTCAAAATGAATGTCAGCATGCCATCTTGAAGAATGTGTCCATTCCTAAAATGCATCTGGAGTTGAGAGAGGGCTCCTTTATTGAAGACGTTTTCAGCAAATAAACAAATAAAATGACACACAGCTTGTCCCTTTAATGTGAACTGAAATAAAAAGAAACATATAAGTCATCATGAATGCTCCTGCTTAGCAGTCATCACATGAAAAACACAACAATAATACCTCATATTCAACTATCAGCTATGTATGCATCATTCTGATGCTCATACTCCATATATGCACACATGCCTATGTCACAAAGTTACTTGTGAGAGAGAACTTTTTCTACAAGAAAAATAAAAGTATTTTTCATATCCACGCTGAAAACTGTGCTACTATATTCCTCCTCAGGTACATGGACTGATATCATCAGATTGTACCATAAGCGCAACTGGAACTGATGAGCAGAACTGATAGCTAAACAGACTAACAATTCAACAGAATTGAACTACTGGGAACTGGTTATCTATAAGAGCTGTAGAGAAAAAAAAATCAACCAAAAGCTGTTGCATAAGTACAAAATATCATCAGCCACAATGACGATGTCAGTGCTAACAAGCTTGCCACCAACAGATGCTTGTTAGCTGCCACTAGGCATTTGTTTAGTCTTAGTTAAAATGTATCTATTTTTGACATGATATTTGCAATTTGCAGGACATGTTGCAAATATCAGTCAACCATTGCAAATGTCATTTCCAGTAAGTGTACCACTTGTTACTACAGCATACTAAATGAAGTACTACATGGTGGTATCTGAATTCATGCAGTCTGTTTGTGTAGTTAGAGAGTGTGAATCAATTGCAAAATGCATGCCATGGAAGAGTTTGGGTCTTTGCTGTCGGTGTGTCTTATTTCTGGTGGGAGAGATAAGGACACAATGGGAACATAACAGATGTATGCAATGAGAGATGAATACAATTGAAATAAAGAAATAGTCTAAAAGAATTGAAAATGCTTTGCAGATTAAAACAATCTGAGGCAATATAGAGAAAATATGTATTCTGTAACTAGTATCTTTCTGTATGTCAGAAACTGTCCTCTAAGGGCTTTTAAGGATCCCAGATTTGCCAGTGATAGAAAACAAAACAGGACAGTGCTCTACTGTGGTATTATCATAGACTCTAGTATGTGAATGACGTTTCTCACAACATTCAAGAGAACACTGAAAGGTTGAGGTTTTGGAAAAACATATTCATTACATTCAAATGAATAAGAACAGTCCATTTAATTAAATGTACTTTAATATGTAAAATAAACCTTATAATCTTTTAAAATATTTACACCTTTCATTAGCAGTCAATTTAAAGTTTAACCCCGGCCGTATTATTTGTAAACACATTTAAGTAACCTCAGCATTCTCACATAATAATCACACATGTAAAAGTGCACCCCGATGAGACCTGGTAAACCTATAAAACCTTCAAGCAATTGTTCACCTTCACCTTTCCAAACTAAATCACATTTAAAAAAATAAATAACTTTGGTAGTTTATAACAATCTATAAATACGTTAAAACTCTAGCATAAAGCTAAGGTGTTAAGGACAAGGTGGCCCAGGCTTTTTCAGGTCTGTCCAATAATCCAGCAGCTGTTTAGAAGAACCAAGAATGTATGTAATGACCTTGGAAAATTCACAGCGATTATATGCATAGTTATAGGCCTTGAACTGGGAGGGTGTTGGTGGTGCTGTGAGGGCAAGTCCAAGCTTTTTCATGCACATCCCAATATAAGCATCCTCAATGTTAAAGGGTTTGACTGACT
This sequence comes from Perissodus microlepis, assembly GCF_051167445.1. NCBI lineage: Eukaryota > Metazoa > Chordata > Actinopteri > Cichliformes > Cichlidae > Perissodus > Perissodus microlepis. Next base: position 30,911,131 of record NC_140466.1, on the reverse strand, counting down.
TTGACATTTCCACATATTTCTCTGGAAGATCATTAGAAAAGACATATCCCATACCCAGTGTGTAGGTCGGGTATTCAGGCTCTGGATACAATTCCTCAGGCACATACCACTCGGAGTTCTTGGAACGAACGACTGGTCTGTTCCACATAAGCATCCCTGTCAGGTAGTTTGTCTTGGGGATGCCCGGCTGTTTTAGCATGATTACTAGATTGTCAACATTCAGAAACATGTCAGAGTCAATCTTCATGGCATAGGCTGCTGCAGGGCAGTGTGTACTTAGCCAGTCCATGATCACCATGGTTTTGATTGTTAGGTTTAGATAACTGTCTGTGAAGTCACTCTGGATCAGGTCATGGTGCTGCAAATTTTCCTGTTTGAGCTTCTCAACATCATCTTCTCTAGAGACACCCAACATAAATAAAGTGAGTACCAGCTCACCCTGAACTATGTTTTCTTTGCCCCATGTCTGGCGGATCGCGTCCCGAGCTGCCACAGTTTTTGGTGCCACTGGAACCATGAGGACCAGGAATGGGATCTTGTTCTTGCAAACCTCTGTGTTATCCATAAGAAAATGGTAGTTGCGTGGATAGGCTTGGTGGTACTGGAGGGAGGTAGATCGCACAGTCGAAGGTTCAGTGGTTTTGTTTAATATAACTTTGTTTTTGGGGTGAATGCGATAAGCAGGTGCATTAACCCTACTGTTCTGGTTTAAAAACCACTGGTATTGTTCCTGCAGTGGGAAGCTCTGCCATAGTGACAGCGAGCTGCTGGACAGGGTGTAACACAAGCCTAAGGCCAAAACACAAAACAGAAGCAGGAGCTGAAACCAGGAATGAAATAAGATCTTCTTCTGTGGAAAGATGCTCTGGACAAGTTCACTAAAAAGACAAGAAAGATAAAAGTGGTGAGTTATATCACCTTTCTTTGCCATTGTTAACAAAGTGTACAGCTTCACAACATTTGAGTTAGAGCTGAAAATCTCTAAGCTCACTGATACTGAAGATTTATGCTTCAGTGGGAAATCTGCACCATATCAACACTCCTCTGAAACCCTGTGACATAACCTATGGAACAACTTGATGTGCACCTCCTTAATGATTTAAGTACAAGCCAGGTGAACACAGCCCACAGCTATTGTGTTCGCCTCTTTAGCACTGCCAATTTCTGTTGTATGTTTCCAGCTACTTTTTTGAATTTATCAGGGAAAGATTAACAATCATTACCTCAGTATAGGGAACAATATTTATAGCATCAATATAAGGACTCACAAATGGCAACAAATTCCTGGAGGGAGATAATACAGTCATGATAACACTTGAAAAACAGGCCATTTCTTTGTTTCATCAGAAGTCACTTTGACCTTTGTTGGAAAACGATCGTTTGCGCAGGTTTTATCAAAGGGTCTATAAAGATTTCCCACATTTTTTTTTTTTTTTTGTAACGATAGCACTGAAACTGAGTCACGGATGCCTGTTTAGATTATTTTCTGTCACCAATGCCTTGTGTAAAACTTTTTCTGAGGTTTTCTCTCTGAGCTATTGAACTTGTTATTACCTGTAGGACTTCATATTTTGTTTATTAAATGTGTGTTGTGAATTTTGCATTTGAGTTCTCATCTCTGCACTCCACACTTTGTGACATCTAATGGTGACCATAGGTGGGAAGTTACAAAGTACAAATACCTGCGTTATTCTACTTTAGTAGAAATTTTAGGATTCTGTACTTTATTTGAGTATTTTAATTTCTGACAACTTTTTGCTTTACTCTCTACATTTTTACATAAATATTTATGCTTTCCACTTCTTATATTTTCTAACAGACTTGTTACTTCGGGAATTTAAGTGGGGGAAAGGAGTGTAGGTCTAAGTATGTTGTGTTTGTGATACATCAGAATCTAGTGCTACAGAAGGGGGGAAGCATGAAAGGAGTGGCATTTTTTAAGTGTTAGGTCATTTCAAATGTAATGTTTCTATCAGCTAAACAAACATCAACAATCACACAAACTGTTTGTCTGCATTTTGTCACACAGTGTGTTGCCAGGTAAAGGTTCAGCTGCTGTATTTCCAGGGAAAGAAAAGAGAGCACTAACTTCACTCAGAGATGGAGAAAGATGTAGGAAAACAGAAAGAACAGGAGAGGAAGATGAGAGGTTATATTTAAAGGTAAGGGCAAATTAACTGCAAATTTAAAGCTTACATATGATGTCATCATTATCAATCACATTGATAAATTACGTATATTATCACATGTTTTATATATAAAGCTAAGCTGTGCTAACTCCTGTTAGCTGTTATTCAAATGCTGCATGTTAGTGGGTAGTTATATTATATATATAAATATATAGCTTAATTTGCATTGGTGTGGTGGATTCACAGTAAAGCACTGTGTTGGATTGGTGCACAGTGCAGCATAGGGATGGGTATCGTTTAGGTTTTATCCGATACCAGTACCAAACCGGTACTTTTGAAACGGTGCCGGTGCTTAAACGGTGCTCGAACCGGTGCTTAAAGAATCAAGAACACAAACTTTGTCCAAAACCTCTCATGTTTAGCTGTTTTTTGTAAAAAGATAACAATGTTAGCCTTTTCTGCAGCTATAGGGGATTTATGGTATCACTCTTGGCAGGAAGCAGTGCTTAAACAATGGAAAAAACACAAACTTTGTCCAAAAACATCTCATGTTTAGCTGTTTCCCACATTTTCTTTGGTCATTTTAGCCTTTTTGGCCAGGGTGAAGGGAGTACCTGCCATCAAACTACGACGGTGTTTGCTAGTTCACCTTACATGCATTAATTTAATAACGTGGTTAGCCTACTCAACGTAAATTACACACGAACAACATTAAGCTACTGACCCAGAGAAGAATGGCTGCTGCTGCCATCATCATCCGTCATCATTTCTGCTACACTGACAGGGCTAGGGGCCAGGACTCTCCTCTTCGGGTTCATGTTGCTAACTCCGGGTCCGATAACAGGCACCACACCCGCAGTAGTGCTCGGTGTGAGGTCCTGCAGCAAGCTATCAAATATGGTGCATTTCTCGGCTTTTAAAAAAATGCTATGCGTCACCAGGTGTTTCATCAGATTCGAGGTGTTACCTCCTTTGCACAGTATCACAGTATCAGCTTAAAGCACTTGTTGCAGGCTGCTGAGTTTGCATCTTTTGCTGTTAAGTACAGCCAGACTTTGACCGCTTCACCTTGGGCATTTTTAATCTGTAGCTCTGCTCTAAAAGAACGTACGTACCTGGGCCCGCCTACTACGCTTGCAAAGGTAAAATGATTGGCTAGAATCCAAAGTGTATGACATCTCAGGAAAAAAAAGCACCGAAATGTGCGCTGCTTTTCGGTCTGGTTACTACCGTTTATGTCAGAACCGGTGCCAGTACCCATCCCTAGTGCAGCAGAGCTGAATTTGCATTTAATCTGACTGGAGTATTTTTAAACCTAGGTATCTCTATTTCTACTTAAGTAAAGAAAGTCTGTGCTTTTGCTACTTCTGAGGTTGACACAAGTATTTCTAGTATTGTTATAGTAGTGTTAATGGTGATCTGGAGGAAGGAATCAAAAGGTATTTTTCTGCCTCCTCAACATTTTTATTTAATGTATGTTGCGTGACAATGGATGCCATCTATCAACTGGAGTTGATAATTTAACACTTATTAATGCTAACTAGGTGTTAAGAGTTTATATACTAACTCTCAGAGTATTCTAGTTTAACTACATAAGAGATCTTCTAATTAATTCTTAAAAGTTTGAATTTTACTCTTCTGAACTTCTAGAAATTCCTTTGGAAATAAACATGTATTACAAAGAGGCAATGGTTTTTGAAAAACATTTATTTTTGAACTGTGCACTACAATTTCAAAACATTTTCTGAAACATGTAACAATATGGAGCAATGTACATGTTCTCACTTTCATTAGAATATTGTTTATCAAATGCTCTGACATAGATAAATGCAACAGCATGCTCATTGTTCTTTTCTTCAATACAATATGCATGTCCTCCATTCATCACTTCTGCTCTCCCCCATATTCCACCTTCACAAGCATATCTTGTGTGGAGATTCAATAAAAATTAGTTGTGCACTAATTAATTGCACAAATAATCTGGTAATCAATTGAAGCACAGTAAAAAAAAAAAAAAAAAAAAAAAAAAAAAAAATCATTTTTGAGCTATAACTTGTATTTTCCCAAAAGATTCCAGATACGAATCCAATGCCCATATTTAAAGGCAATATTCTACCCAAACATGTTTGTTGAAATGGTGCTCTCTCAAACAACTGAAGAACACAGACAACAGTTAATGGTGAACTAAATTTAAAAACTCAACCTTTTTCATTTTTACCTAAACCGTGTGCACAAAACTCTGGAGGGATCTAAACGTACAACCCAGTCAGGACATCTGCAACTGCTGTTTGCTCGGTTTTTTTTGTGGGAGATCGTTTTCAGGCTTGAAGTAGCACCATTATACCAACATTTCACAATCTAGACATTGTTTTAGGTGTATTTAAGTTAACCAAAAACTTGACTGAAAATTCATATGCAAGCTTTTTTTCAAGGCTGTACTATTTGCCCGCAGACAATATATTTCAGCTAGCTAAAACAGATTATTATGCTATCACCGAGCAACGTGGCTAATGCCTTTCACACAGCTTTGTCTCAACTCCAAAAAGCCACAGAAGTAAAAGCTAATAATAATAATTGAAACAATCTCACAAAAAAATGACTTACCAACATTGCAAACAACTCAGAAATATGTAGAGCAAAATGTTCTGAAACGGCTTCACTTCAGCTTGGATCAGAATCTGTGGTGCTGGGGGCGGAGTCTGTGAATTTACTCTATTAGTGTCATAGCCCCTCTAGGAGTTCGGAGTTAAGAGGTCAAGAGTTAGTGTTTCCATTGTAACACCTCCAGATTTGAAATAGAAACACTCATTTTTAACACTCGATTTTAACTACTATCATTTTACACCTCAGAGTTACATTAAAAGAATGTGACTCTACTTAGAGTAAAATTAACTCTACTTTTGCAAGAAGTCTACTAACACCAAAACATTTGACACTTTTGAATTTGCTGTGGCCTATACACTGGTTTCTGTTTCACCAAACCTGTTTGCCTCACTGGACAGCAGTAGAGCCACACCAGTTTGAGTCGTTTTCTTTTCTCAAGTAATACTGCTCATATCTGTAATTCTAATTCCCCAAAAGTTTTCCATTGTACTTCAGTCAAGCCAAGTGGACAGTAAAGACCCCGTATGCGCAGCATTGGAGTTCAGGGAATGTTTTATTTGCACACTGCCTTTTGTATTTTATTATTTATTTTGTTCTGTCAGCCAGACTGATCAAATAAATTGCATTTTAACAGTCTACCCATTGTGTTCACTATTTTTTGTTATACTGATGTGTACCAACAAACTTGCCATGAAAAATCAGTTAGATGCAAGTCATCAGTCATTAATCGTCAATCATTTCCTACTCAGAACAAGACGGTCAACTTTGTCTAACTTACCAGGCAGAACAATAGCGCTAACACACCATCAACAATAAAACACACAAAAGACTTAAATAATATCTTTAAAAATGTTAGTTTTCGTTTGTTTGTTTGTTTTCTAATCATTTATTGACACTGAAACTGTTTCTTGCTTTTAAATAAGTTGAAAGTGACTTCAATTAATGAGTTTTATGTCTGTCAGGTATCCAGTATTCAAGTAGAGAAAATTTATAGCTTATATTATAGCATAAGTCAGCTTCTCCCCGAACGCTAACATTTAAGCTTAATCAGTTAAACTTTTTCATACTGATCTTGTCACTTTTTTCATCACAAAAAATGGAATCAAATATGAATGAAAGCTAAAGAATTGCGACTAATGCGTCCCAGAATGATGAATTCAGAGCCTTTACATGCTGCTGCTTTTCAGGAAACCAAAGCTGAGTTTTGGTTTGGAAGCAGTTTGATAAGTTCTTACCTCTTCGTTCCATTCGCACCTGAGCCAGTGTCGGGATCCCCCATGATCGGCCCCGATCCTTCTTTTCGTGATTCCTTGTTCTCTTTCTTTCTTCTTCGCTTCAGCCACAAAATCCAGCGATTATTTATTTAAGTGGCTCACTTAAGGAGTTCCACCCATTAATGTTTCCAGATAAATGAATGAAGCGACTTCTTTTTGTCTTTTTCCTTTCATTGTGTGTGATATAGGATAAGTGAGAGAAGGAGGGAGGCGCAGGAGGAGACTGGGGAGGGCGGTGAGAAAAGGGGGAGGAGAGAGACGGGACACAGAGGGGGGGAAATTATAGTTTGTAATTTTCCCCTAATTAGAACCAGCTCATCTTTCCACTCAAGTTAACTGTAATCTGAAAATTTACTGCATGTGGTCTTTTATGGTATTAATATGGATGTCTATGGGATGGGAGTAGGAAGGGTCTTAACCACAAAAATTGTGCGCATGGGAGGAGACGCATTCTTTTTAATATTGAAGGAGTCAGCCGAGTATTGTGTATATGTCATGTATTCACATTCATAGGTGTAAGCGTGTCTTTATGAAGGGCGACCGTGGCTCAGGGGGTTGGGAAGCGTATCTGTAACCGGAAGGTCACCAGTTCGATCCCCGGGCTCTCTGTCCTGGTCGTTGTGTCCTTGGGCAAGACACTTTACCAGGACAGAGACCTGGCCAGAGGGGCCGATGGCGCGATATGGCAGCCTCGCTTCTGTCAGTCTGCCCCAGGGCAGCTGTGGCTGCAACCGTAGTTGCCTCCACCAGTGTGTGTGAATGAATAGTGGCATTGTAAAGTGCCTTGAAAAGCGCTATATAAATCCAATCCATTATTATTTATTGCGTTTATGTTATATGTTCATATTAAACTCTAAGACAGCACCTGTGAAATGTGAAATGTCCTAAATCTACTTCCTGCACCCCCTTTTCACCCAGTTTAATTTTTCTTTCAATCCCAGTTTAAAACCTGACTTCCCTCAGTGCTCACTGTAAACTCCAAACAGATACTATTAGCTTTTCTGGTAAAAGGTCGTAGATTATTTTGTCAATCTCCTCTATAGAGTTAACCTGTTTCATCTTTAAAACCTAGTCCTGGTTTCTTCGCCCCCTTTAACGGGTAAATCATATCGGGCATTTTCATAGCCTAGAAATCCTACAAACTATTGCTAAAGTCCCTCTCATTACTTTTATGCTCCCATTATAACCTGTGTCTAACGAGCTTTTGATCTTCTTTGCAATGTAAACAACTACTCTTCAGATAGGTGTCCTTGTGCTCTGTTCTTCTTTTTTGGGTCCCCCTTTCTCTGGTTGGTTCCGTTCGGTCTGGGGCTTCCAGGATTCTCCCTGTGGTCGCTGTGGTCCTGAAATCTTCTCCTGTAAAGGATAGAAAACAAAACGCCTCTCTCTGCTACACCTCAATAATCTACTGTGTTCATCTATTGTTCTCTTAATTAGTCAAAGTTGGTTCAAAATATCATGTTCTGGGCTCTATCCTTTATATTAACTTTACTTAATCTGAATGCTCTTTATGTGTGTGAGCAGCACTTTTAATTTTATTAAACACACCCAGGGTAAGATATACACCATCACCATATCAGCATAAAAATAATGGATTGGATTTACATAGCGCTTTGAGTGCCTTGAAAAGCACTATATAAATCCAATCCATTATTATTATTATTATTTATTGCGTTTATGTTATATGTTCATATTAATGTTGAGTGTAAGCTGCTTCTTCATTGCATATGTATTTTTGTAATCAGGTTTAATTCATGCATCTTTGCACTGAGCTGTGGATTCAAACTATCTCACTTCTGATTCTCTCCAAAAATAATTTCACATGTAACAATTTGTGTATGTGTGTTTTCTATTCATTCATGTAATTAGTAGCTTGTGTATTTCTTTCTCTCTCTCACCTTTTTGATGCTTTGGACATTTCTAAACCTCCACCAGTTCAGCCTCCATTTTCAATCCAATTATATCCTGTACGCTCTCACTCGACCTCGTCCGGCTTGACCTCACACTGGTCCTTGTCCCTCTTCTCACAGTGTCCTGTGTGGCCTTCAAATCTCCAGCAAACACAGGCCCAACTCAGCTTTTTCTTCTTCTCTGTTTCTTCTCTGTTGATCTTTTCAGTCTTTTTTGTAGGTTAACTCCCAGCATGGCAAATATCGCGTCCAGTGCCTTTAAACAGTCATGTCACTGTTTCCAGCTTGTCATTCAAAACTCATGTTCCATCAAGTGTTTTCTTACATGCCTCTGCTTGACCCTTCAGTGTTTTAGGTCAGTTGCACTGTCTATTGCCTGCTGTTAATTCTTCAAGTGCACGGTATTCTGTCTGTCTTCTGTCTTCATCAGGAGATTGACTGTCCTTTAAGCTTCTTCTCAGGATGGGGACAGAATGAGAGGTCAAGCTGTAAAATTTTAAGCCAAAGTCTGGCCTGTTTTCATCCCAATTCTGTTAATCTATCATTTTGCTGCTGTACTCATGTTTTCAGGTTGAGAAGAGTCCACCTGTATTGACACACTAAAACATTTAATTAATATCATTTTCATTACTTTTCTTAAGACATCCATTCTCTTCATCTACCTAGATTTTAACTCGTCTCTCTCTCTCTGGGTGCCCACGTCACACACCAGCCAGTTTCCTTTTATGGGCATGCAAGCATGTTCCTGCCAGACACACACAGCCACACACACTCATATTTTAATCTGTTTCTCTCTTTCCTGTTTCTACAGGCTAATCGAACTCTTTTTGTATTTACAGTCTATAAACCCTCTGTAATTCTGCTAAATGTTGATATAAAAAGAATGCACTCTTATTACACGCACACACACTTAAATATACTACGCTCTTTGCCTTTGCAAGCATTCACATCAAAATCTTCACCGTGCTTAGCAGAGCTCTTTCAGACGTCAAGACAATTAACAGTTTTTTGTTTTTGTTTTTTCCCACACATATCACCATTCTTTAGCTCAGTTTTTTAGCATCCTTCACACAATACTTTCATCAGCATTTTACAGGCTTCCCTGAATTTCGTCGTCCCACACACACACTTTTCTCTCAGACTTCCTCTTTTCACGCACTCTGCTATGAATCCACGTAGTGTTATTATTACTTATTTATTATTTTCTACAAATCACACAGAATCACTCAAATCCAGTACCCACAACTTTCACACACTTAGAATCACCCAAAACATGCTTGTGATTGACTATTTTCATCAAGCATGCTGTTTAGAATCAGAAAGAGGAAGTAGACCGCACCCTGTTAAGTGCGGGTACGACCTCAAACTGAAAGAAAAACAATTAAAACCTCTAATAAATTCTCACATTACACACCAAAATCAAAAAATAGATCACACCAGCATTTATTACTGAAATCCTTGCCTAGTTAAACTTGCTATTTAAAAAGAGATATTTGTTTTCAATGCCTCAGGTTTTAGGCCCGACACAATATCTGCAGTATGCACAATTCATCCACTTTAGACCAAAAAATAAATCAGTTCCTCAAAATTCACTAAAAGAAACCCAAACCTTATTTATTATGTTCTAGCATACATAAGCCAGCGTCTAAAAACCCACAAATTCAGCGAGGTTCACAACAACATATTTATAGAATCACCAATGATTAAAGGATTTCACAACATGCACACTTTCATTTCAACACACACTCCAGCCTTAAATCACTGTTAAATTGCAAAGTTCTTTTAAATGCCAAAATACTTATTTTATATTACAAAGACGTCTTACAATTTTACAACAAACAGACGGATCCCTGACATACTCAACACAAGAACCTAACCAATTTTGACAAATTTAACAAGCGTCCAACGCTAGGTCCAACCTTTTTGTGATCAATTAACCAGTATCAGTTCCAAACTGTGCCTGGCCCGATTTCTAAACCTATTTGAATTTTTAAAAGTGTCCAACGCCCGAGGTCCAACCTCTGCTGCCCAAAAAAGTGCAGATACCGTTCCAAATGGCAAAGTGATCCAATCACTGGCTATTTTAAACCAAGGCCCCAGGTCTTGGCAGGTGCCACCTGGAGTAATCCTCCTAGACGGTCTTTTTACACGTCTGTAAAAAGCAGGAGGTCTCCACCTCTGAGCTTGTGCACTTCTTAGAAGTCCCAGACTTCCATCCTAGAATACTTTATATTAATTTGAAACAACAATCAAAAGTCCACCAGAACTATTTGACCGATGCAGGTCCAACCTTATGATCAATAGGGACTCAATAGGAACTCGGAAACACCAAATATTAAAACCCAATTCTTTTATCCCCATGATAGAACAGAGAAAACCGACTCATAGTGGTCAAAACATTTATATTTCTTTTTATTCAATCATCTTCCAGAAGAGAGAGCCCTGCACAGCCCCAAAAGCCAGTTGCAGAAACTCTAACATTAGAATTTAAAAACGTCTGACATATAGGTGTTATTTTGGTACTTTACACGTCACACAGTTTCAATACAAAGACTCCTTATATGGTACAAGTTCCTCTTTTCTGTCTGGCTTCCTGTATTTATTAATATACTTGTATAGCTCTACACTAACTTCCTGTTTTTCAGTCTGGCTGAGCACTTAGTTTATGAGTCAAAAGTGGCCTTGCTTTACAAACCTTCATTATTAAAGTACATAAAACAATATAATAAGAAAATAAGCACTAAGGATAAATTAATTACATGACATCTGTAATATTTATTTTAATACAATCCACATCTTAACACTTTTTTTTCATATAAGATAGCTTAAACAATATAACAACAACATGGCAATGACATTAGGGTAGCTATATCTTTCTATTATATACATTATAGGATTTTTATATTGTGTGATAACTACATAAAAAGTTCTGTCTGTCTAACATTTTGACAAATTGCCTGACAGTGTGCAGAGATGAGGCTAAATTTTATATTTTACTAAGTATCTTTATCGTAACATATCAAGATTTTATTCAGTTATACTATGAACATTAACATTCAAATATTGAAAAAAATATAATAAAACAAAAGGTACTACTCTGTTGTAAGTGTTATTGTTAGTAATTCACCAATATTAGCATGCTAACATGCTATAATAAAGCATTAAACATCACTAGCATTACAACTAATTTCCTTTTTTTTATTACCTCTATGAGGTAGCTTTCTTCTAACTTCTTTAAGTAGTTTCCAGGCTTCTTGAAGGACATTCCAAGCTCTTCTTTGGGTGTTGGCTGCCTTTAGTTCTGTTCTCTGTCCAGATGATTCCACACTGCTTCAATAAGTTTGAGCTCCAGGCTCTGGAGAAGCCAGTCCATGACTGATAGTATTCCACTGTGTGTTTTCCCATACAGCTACATGTTTACTGAATTGGCATTGTGTTTGGGGCCATTGTCATGCCAAAGCAAAGGCCATCACCAATAAGATTGTATTGTTTGTATATGTTCGCAGTTCCATCCAATTTCGCCAAAATCCCCAACATCACTGGCTTGAAATGCAGCAGTCACTGTTGTACGCCTCATAAGTTCATGACCGTTTGACTCAAAATTCTGAAATCTGATTTCAGTCCTTGATAAGAGGCGTAACAATTGTAATTTGGCAACCTCAGCCTTTGCTCCATGTTAACCTTCCTTGACAGCTAACCTTCTGAGACCATTTCTAATGAGGCTTCTCATTTCAGGTATTTGGTAGATTTCTTTAATTTCTTAATTTCAGATACTATTCATCTATTGCAGGTAGTTTTTAAGCAACACCACTTTTTCTTTTGTCCTCCACAGTTCCACATCATGCAGAGATCCACTAGGTTTTCAGGTGATGGCTCTTTGGAGATCATCCTGTTGGTGCAGAAATAATATTTTTATGCCTATCAAACTGTTTTATTGTTGGCATTTTTCATAGATTCAATTAAAGAAATGGGGAGGGTTAACTCGGAGCAGACAAGGATTTACACTCACATTAACACCTACAGGTCATTTAGAATCAACAATTAACCTTTCCCTGCTGGGGGGATTTTCCCATGACATTTTTATCAGACACTTCTGTGGTTAACCACAATAAACCAGTAATTGGTTGGAATCCCATCCCTCCATTCCCTCCTCTTTCTTTTTGTGTGTTTGTGTGTGAATGTTATATACCACAGCCACAGCATTTAAACGTCCTATTTCCTCAGGCTGGCAGTTCATGTCTGTCCAATCAAGGTTAGAATTAGGGTTAGGGTGGGGACTAGGGGTCTAAGTGAGCATTTGCAGATTGAGTGTCATCACCCCATGAGGTTTTGGATTGGAGGTATAAAACTTGTTCCAACCAATCCACTGTCTTCAGTCCAGAGAAAGATTACACGTTCACAATGTTTATACAACTGTATTACTTATCCAAGTGCTGAAACCTAAGGCTTTCATTACAAAGGTGTAGCTACACGTCAAATATTTACTGATTTTCTTTCTCACCTACGAACAATTACCTACCTGGAGGGGAAGAGGGACCTTTACTGTAACCAAAGCTGTGACAGGCATGCCATTGCAACACCCATCAGAGACGTTTTATTGTTAATATGTCACCCGAGATGTGGAGACATATTATTATAACCCACTTAGATATGGGAGGACCATTTTCTGATTCTCCTCGGAGCTATCAGTAACATTCACGTGGTAATTCTTTCACATCGAGAAGAAGATACCTGTTTGTCTGCTTTTTTCTGCTTTCTATTCATGCTGGTATACAAGGAAGCTACCTCGCAAACGAATGAAACAGCAGAGGCAAACTCTAACTGTGAGTGGGCATAACACAAATAGAGAAGAGTGGACACGCACAGTAAGAAAAACCCTAATTTATTACAATTCTTTATTCTACCATGTAGTCTTCTATTTCAACTTGTAAAGTAACAAAACAAAAAACATCACAGCACAAAAAATACACAGTGGTGTCACACTCTCTCCTTTAATGCATTTATTGACACTGAGTCATTGCCATAGTCATAAACATTGGTGGAGTGTTTAAAAGGTGTTGCAGTCGCCCTGATGTACAAATCACATCTGTTGTCAAGCCTTTAAAAAGTTTAACGTTTCCTAAAATGTAATTTAAAAAAAAAAGCATATATATGCACTTTACAGCTGAGTACATATGTTCCATATACTGAGTGATATATTTTAGCTGAAACACAAGGCACTTACTGGGGCACCTTTGAAATACTGATCAGGATGTGCAAACAGGAATACAAGATCGACACAGATACTGGCCATGTGTGGCCATCGTCAAACGCTTCCCCTTCGCTGCCTCTGGACAGACTGCTTTTTTTTCTGTTCCTACTTATGCCATGTCTCAATGTTTGTTCAAAGCAAATGTGTAATCATTATTGCCATATACACACCTTTGTCTACCCACAAGAATTATTCCTTCAGGCAGGGCTGATCCTGTTTAGACCATTGTCTTGAAACGATTAGTACAACAAACACTAAACTAATATAATCTGCGAGTGAAGGAGCTCTGACCTTCACTTGTGTCAATATGTTTGTTTTTCGTTTTGTTTTTTAGTTCGTTCTTCTTGCAATTAGAAAAATCACATGGTCAACATAGCTTTGTGTTGAATAAAATCTGTCACACGTCATTGTGTTCTAAGTCTGAGTCAAGGTTTTACTGTTAGCTAAAATAAACAGCAGTGGAGATATGAGAGCAACACTGAGCACTTTTCTATGTGCAAATTAGTGAGATAACTGCTGACATTGTCCTGTGTAGCGTGAGACCTCTTGTGATTTAGCATTTTTAAATCAATATCTTTGGGGGTTGGAGGCAAGGCAGTTATTCTGTTTGCTTTTGGCTTGGAAATTAAGCAGGTGAGGGGATATACCAGGACTACATATTGCACGTAGCAACCGGTGTACCAAACTGAAACCATAGAAACCTTTACATGATCAGACCGAGTCAAAGATTTTGATTTCAAACTGACTTAAGTACAATCTATAAGAAGACTGCTGTGCAAAATCTTTTCCATAAACACATAATTTCCTCTTCATATGCATAAATATTGTGTAAACAGCTTTGCTCAAATAAAATCAACTGTATCAAGGGTAGCTCTATATTGTATGTTTTAATATTACATAATTGTGTGTGTTTTGGTGTGTGGACTGCACTTCCTATTGCTCCCCACATCCTTGTTTCCTCACATCTTTATTGTTGAGGAAACAATCTGAGTCGATGGAAGCACTCTGTGGGGGTTGTCGAGCTTAAAAACTACACAAGGCCAGGGTGCCAGCTGTTTTTCCTTAGCAGCTTTGGTAAATTTAATCCACAAGCTTGCCTTTGCAAAAGTCCTTTAGGAAATCAAGCTGTAGATGAAATTAAAAAGATGGGTTTATGAAGGCTTAGTTCACCCAGATTACACATATTCCCTAAGTCTTGTTATTTAGCTGTGCAGCGATGTGGTTTTGTTTCTCTTTGGAGTAAACATTTCCTAGTGGGTTTATGATCTCAGGCCCCAGTTTCAAGTCTCACCATGATATTAACTTGGTAAACTGTGGTTTCATTTAGAGTAAAACAGACTATGAAGGTGGGTATACGTGATGGCCGGGCAATCACAATGTTTTCCCTGGTCATTACTGTATGAGTCACTATTATATGGACTTACTTTTTGACCTTTGGTTCTCTTACTCATCATCTGGGGTTTTAAAACCAGAGACCAGTTAAAGCAAACAAATTTAAAATGCCCAAGACTTTTTATAAAGCCTACTAATAACTACAAACAGCTATAGTGGTTGAGGAAATTATCCAAACAACATTGCTATCCTTAGGAGTCTAATGACAAAGTATTTCAACAGCAGAAACTGTTTGCACTGATGATTTAACATTACCCAGATAACAACTAGAGCTGTAGAGATACTCAGTAGGTATCTCAGGTCAATGTGGAAAAAAAAATATAAAGTGGATCTGCATGCTCCAGTCAGGGATCTGGCTTTTTTTTTCTTTTCTTTGCAATATGGATGAACTGACCTTTTCAAAGTTAAGACAGCTAAATGCATGTATGGTGTAAAAAATAACTGTAATACGGTACAAAAAGGCCCTGCTGGAGTTTTGCTCATTACAAGACCACTGTACTCAAGTCTGTCTTTAGTTATTATTGGTTGGAATGGCTGAACTGTTGCATGGCTCTAACTGTGGAAGGGATTTTTATAACCTTATACACCCACAAAAGCATTCCACTGCATTATGTTAGTAAAACCAATAAGTTTTCATGCCTGGGTATTAAATACTAGTGTTTTGTCAGGAGCCACCAGCTTCACAGAGATCTACACCTTTGGTTTAACTCCTTAATACAACATAAATGAGGAAGTAAAGGTCCTGTTTTAAAGAGCAACAATATATCAACAAAAGGAAGTGATGGAGGTATACACTGAGGGACTGTAGATAGAATTATCTGGATTTTCCATGATATGCCAACATAAAGACATTTCAGTGTATCTTAATGTGGCACCAAGGTATCCAGAGCAAGTCTCACATGTTATGTACTTTTTTTAAACTATTACACTAATACATTTTAACGCCCAAACCAAAGAATATCTTGCACGTATCCCTGTGAGATGCCAGTGATTTCTGATAAAATGTTAGTATGAGACACGGTGATAATGATGATGGCAGGCTGGAAAAACACAAAGTCAAACTCTCTTGTTCTCTGAGTTGCTGACAGTTCATCTTAACTAACAACAGCTGGTTTGAGGAGTAGCGCCCTTGATGGAACCACCACCCAAGACAAAGCTTCACTTCGTCTCGCCCCAACCCCTGCAGAGAGGTTCAGCACTTCCCCGTCCTCTCCTTCCTCTGATTCCTCCCCGTCCTCTGGCTCCCTTCTTACCACCTGCCCCAGACTTCCCAAAGCCCCCAACCCAAACATAGACGCAGCTGAAAGTCCAAAGCGCAACAGTGGGGAGTCTGAAAGACTGAGCGATCCCATGCTTCCTCCTCCTCCACCCATGGAAAAGAGCGGTGCCCGGTGGTGGCCTAGAGCTCTGGCATGGCAGAAAGCAGAGAGTGGCAAGGACGTCCCAAGGCCCCCAAGAAGGGCTGCAGCAGCCCCAGGGATGATGACAGGAGTCCCGCCTACAGAGGGCTGTTCAGTGGCACTCTGGTGGTTAGGAAGGCCCAGCCCTGTCCCTGACCTACTTGAACTCCCCGGCTCTTGGGCAACAAAGTGCCCATGAGCCTTGATGTGCTTGCGTAGGGAGCTGGGGTCTGTGTAGCGCTTCAGGCAGCCTGCCATCTTGCAGTAGTAAGGCTTGTCCACATAGTGGGTGCGAGTGTGCTTGAAGCGGTCACTAGAGTTGGAGTAGCGCTTGCTGCAGCCTTCATAGGGGCAGATGTAAGGCTTTTCCCCTGGAAGAAAAGAGAAACAAACAAATATGAGTCAGAGACAGAAGGACAAAGGAAGGAGAAATGGAGGGGAAAGAAATGATTTGATTTGAGAACAATGCCAGAGAAGGATGTTGTCAGTTTGTTTCTAACTCTTAAGATTCATGGTGTGTCATTGCTTAACAAGGAAAGGAACAAAGAAGAAAGTGTTATTCCGATGTGACACTTTTTAAAAGAACAAAATAAAATACTGCATAAGAACAAAAGATATAAAATACTTTATTTTTAATGGTCAATGGTCGCCATTGACCATGGTCGCCTTAATGGTCACCTTTTGTAAGAGCCTCACTGGGACGTTCCTTTTTTTTCAAAAGGTTTAATTTGCTCCTTCTTTACATTATTAGAGTAGTATTTTGAGAGGTGGAGGTGTGTGTGTGTGTGTGTGTGTGTGTGTGTGTTTGTTGTAGATTTTATTTAAGCAAGTTAAATCGTGTAAATTTGCATTTTCTTTTGCAAGGTAGCAGTAGGATGTTTGTTGAAGGGAGCCGTTTCTCATGTTTTCAGCAACATGAACATTTTGAACACTTCCCTTACAAACTCTAATTGCTAATCAAGACTGTAATGTATGAAAAATTAAACATATGCTTACTGTTAAATCAATGAGATGAAATTAAACCAAACAGAACAATGGACAACAACATCAACATTACATTCACATAGTAATGTGAAACTTCTTCAAACGACTGTCTGAAGGCTCACTTTGACAACCTGTGAGTAGTAAAAAGCATGATCTATTGTTCAGATCTGTTTTTGTTTTGGCTTTTGGGGGGGTTATTCTTCAGTCTTAAGAGCTTGAAAAAAAAACAATATAACAATAACTTTATAAAGATGTTTCAACTCTCATCCAAGAGACTTTTTCAGTTCTATAAATACAAGGCAGAAATCTGTGCCATCAGAAACTGAATTTGAATAAGTTAAATTTGAATTTGAATTGCTCAGATTGAATCTGAATTGTAACTTGAATAAATGCTTTTGAAAACTGAATTTGAATTAGTCTAATTTGAAATTGAATTTATGGTTTGAAAATGATCATCACTAAATTGAAATTGCATTTTATATTTTGAAAATGAATTGATTTGCTTTGAAACTGCATTTTATCCTTTAAAAATTCAGCTCTCGAATAATTTCAGTTTCACTTCTCACCATTCAGTTTCAGTTCTACAATTCAGTTTCAGTTCTACAATTCAATTTCAGTTCCAAAATTCAGTTTTTTGGAACTTACATCCGGTTCCGGTTCAAGAGCAGATTAATAGAACTACGTTTTACTAGCGGACCGAAAGTGTTACTGACGGAACAGCGTCTTGAGCTGAATTAAGACTTCAGAAGTCATTCGTCATGTCGAATGACCAGCGGATAAACTCTCAGGTTGGTAATAAATGTATTACACGTATAAGAACAAGCGTCATGTTAACAAATGATAGCCGTAAGGTAACTTTTATGCTTATTGTAGCTGCTAGCTAAAAACGCTAATTTAGCGTAGTTTGCCCTGAATTCAGCTTTGACAAACAAATATGATCGACTGTTTCTAGTAGAATTCCAAAGTTGTCATCTTGGACCCTCTCAGAATGCTTGCAGAGACCCCTACAGTAGGGAAACATGCAAAACAGTGTCCAAACCTTTGTATTTTAGCTTTATTTATGTCTTACACAGCATCCCAACTCTTTAGCTAACTTAATAACTTTAGCTAAAGTGAATAGTTAGTCTAATTCATTAGTGCAGCATTACTGGATCACCTCTGTTTGAAGTGATACAATATGATATACAACTATCACTGAAACAGCAAACTTTGTAAATATGCAAACAACACTTCTCATTCTCTAAACGTTTGGCCACAGCTGTAGATTACACTATCAGTGCTTGTTCACTCTTGACAATAATTACATTTCTAAATTTACTTTGTGCATTTACAGGTAAACAATATCTAATATTTTATCTAAATGACTGCTTTGTCTTTGAAAAGGGTGAAGAGCCTGAGGCCGGTGACAGTCCAGTTCTACTCTAAGTACATCCTTACAGTGGCTCACAGGACAAGGCCACATTCCTGTCCTGCCAGAAGAGAAGAGAAACTTCAGAGTCTTCATGCAGTTCAACCACACCTATCATATTCCATATGACAGGGGTCTCAAAATCCAGTCCTCAAGGGCCAGTGTCATGCAACTTCTCCATGCCCTTGAGGACTGGAGTTTGAGACCCCTGCCGTATTGTGTTCATGCTGTTTCCAACCCCACAGTTACAGCATGTCTGACTGCCTGTTCAGCATATGCAAAAATATATGAGTTTAAGCATGTGATGACTAAGGCCTTCCATTATGGTGTTTGTCATCACATGTCACAGACATCTGGATGATCATTTGGAATAAACAAAAAACTAAAAACTTGTTACTTCATCTTTTATCTTTATTATTATTATTGTTCTTATTTTACATTTTTCATTGTTAGGCATTAGGTTTATTTGTAGTAGTCCTTTCCAACTTCTTTCCCTCTTCCATGTTACTGTGTCAGCTTGTCAGCATCTATTTGGGTTTGGAAGTGGAACAGAAAGTAAGGAAATCCAAAGTGCCATTAAAACCAGGAGAGGTTCTTATATTTCAGAAGAAGGGATTAATCCAAAAGAAATGACCTCAATGCCATATTTTATTTAGGAACCCTGGAGAGCACTTTGCAAAATAACACATTCTTATAATTTCACCCTCAGATGAGCCAAGCTACGACTGTCAGGGAAGGTGATGTAGGTACAGAGCATGTGAGAGTGGTTAAGTTAATGTCTCTTGTCTAGATGAAGGCACAAGAGGGATCAATGGCAAGGCGTAGAGATTCAGTATCTTCAGTCTTCAGTGGACACTCCATTTCTGGCACAAAAAACCTGTAAAAGATGGTTGATTTAGGAGGTGACCCGACAACTTCAGCCTGTCAAACATAGTAATGGAGCAGTATGCTTTTTTAAAAAAAATCTAATTAAGCATGCACTCAGTACCCTAAGAATTATTATGGTAGTTAAACACAGTGATAGTTGTATATCATATTATATCACTTCAAACAGAGGTGATCCAGTAATGCTGCACTAATGAATTAGACTAACTATTCACTTTAGCTAAAGTTATTAAGTTAGCTAAAGAGTTGGGATGCTGTGTAAGACAAATAAAGCTAAAATACAAAGGTTTGGACACTGTTTTGCATGTTTCCCTACTGTAGGGGTCTCTGCAAGCATTCTGAGAGGGTCCAAGATGACAACTTTGGAATTCTACTAGAAACAGTCGATCATATTTGTTTGTCAAAGCTGAATTCAGGGCAAACTACGCTAAATTAGCGTTTTTAGCTAGCAGCTACAATAAGCATAAAAGTTACCTTACGGCTATCATTTGTTAACATGACGCTTGTTCTTATACATGTAATACATTTATTACCAACCTGAGAGTTTATCCGCTGGTCATTCGACATGACGAATGACTTCTGAAGTCTTAATTCAGCTCAAGACGCTGTTCCGTCAGTAACACTTTCGGTCCGCTAGTAAAACGTAGTTCTATTAATCTGCTCTTGAACCGGAACCGGATGTAAGTTCCAAAAAACTGAATTTTGGAACTGAAATTGAATTGTAGAACTGAAACTGAATGGTGAGAAGTGAAACTGAAATTATTCGAGAGCTGAATTTTTAAAGGATAAAATGCAGTTTCAAAGCAAATCAATTCATTTTCAAAATATAAAATGCAATTTCAATTTAGTGACGATCATTTTCAAACCATAAATTCAATTTCAAATTAGACTAATTCAAATTCAGTTTTCAAAAGCATTTATTCAAGTTACAATTCAGATTCAATCTGAGCAATTCAAATTCAAATTTAACTTATTCAAATTCAGTTTCTGATGGCACAGATTTCTGCCCATAGGCAAATCCCAGGTATTTAAACCCCGGTGGGGGTTATCCCCTTTGGAGTTGATGCTGATAGGAGAACCACTGCTGATCATCTGAGTGCTCACATGAGCCAAGGTGTGAAAAAAGATGTGGGTCATTTAAGGGTGAAACAACTATGAGACCTTGCCACACCCTTCATGTAAACTACTGAGGTCACTTGAGGCCAGGTGTGTGTGCATTAAAGTTCCTGTTTAGGAGTTTTAAATGGTTTGAAAAGAATCAGACGAAGAATACTTTATTAATCCCTAAGGAAATTATGGAGGCGTTTAAATCATCTACATAGATTAGATTAGATTAGATTAGATTAGATTAGATTAGATTAGATTAGAATAGCTGTTGCTGCCTATACTGTGCTTGAACAATGAAATTGTAATTTGAATGACCATCATTAAACAGTGGTGGTGGGTTACGATACCATCAGTCAAGGTTTTAATACTACTATGACCTGGATGATGAAAACCTGCACAGACGTCTGGGTTTTTCACAATATTTTTAAATGGGAACAAATTTTGTTTCCCGTGTGAATTGGTCACATTCCTGAACTGACCTCTATTTAATTAAAAATCAGATTTGGGCTTTTGGCTGGACAGACAACTCTGTCCCTTATACTAAAGTTACAAAACCGTGGTTGGAGATCATGGCACACCAACAGTACTGGAGCTATTTATAATCGCCTTGAGTTTGAGGGCTCACCTCTACTAAAAAAAAAAAGGAACTGAAGGAAAGCAGTCAGCAACCACTGATATTTCCTAATAAGAAGGTTTTTACAAGAAAACATTTTTCCTAGCACTGGCTAAAACTACAGCAGGTAAAACAGGTCTGAGCTACAAGGAAAAGACACTTGTTTTTTGGAAATCTATTAAAACAGTTGACGTAATTTCAAAGCACGTACTTGAAAGGTCTCTGGAAAGCATGTCCATAGAGAAAATGGCTGATAGTTGATAGAAGTGTTTTTGCAAAGTGATGTCTAAGAATGTGAAAGACAAAAGACAAAATCCATAAAGCTTTCTATGCTCGGCAGCAAACAGCTAACTCAGTTACAGACATTTTCAGCCTGCGGTGGAAGAGACCAGAAAAAAAAGCTAAACGTGAAATAAAGCTAAAAGCTCAGTTTGCAGTGGTTCTCAAACTTTTCACAATGAGTACCACCTCATAAAATATATGGCTCTTAAAGTACCTCCCTTATGACCGACATTAAAGTACAGTAGTATAGGCCTATTTAACACCACATACAGTTCACATGACACAATTTTATTTCTTATATGAATGTTATTTATTTTAACTGTCATAAACAGGATGTGACAAGTGGTAATAATAACAACTGTACTGCATTAAACATTCACCGCAGGTGGGATGTCCGGTCTTAAGTGATGACATATGAACCCTGCTTCTGGGTCCAAACTACTCTGCGTTTATTAAGGCTGTTGTGTTTTTAACATGTTTCAATGCTTTGTATCTTGTTCTATTTAATCCGAACAAGCCCATTAAAACAGTCAGTGATCACTGTCGGCCTCTCTCGGTGTTTATTACCACTGTTCATTTTAAAATTCAGTTTTTAGAACCTCACGATGTAACTACATCCCAGCTAGCAGCAGTATATTAATGACTAACCTCATATTGCAGTTGTTCTCCTGACTGCAGTTTGGTCCATTTACAGCATCCTGCCATACGATTGCATTTGTCCCTAACCGTCGGGAACCCTCACTTTAACTTTTATTGAGTGGAAAAAAGATAACATTCATCCTCCAGTTTCACTGTGTTTATGTTATGCTAATATAGCTGTGTAGCTAGCCATCACATAGCACATCATTACATACCAGCCAGCCCAACTTTAGTAACTCTACAAACATAACTTCTGTTTAGTTTTCAGTCTTCATTTATGACAGAAGTGATAGCAGACTTGTACGTTTTAATTTTTCAGAAATCACTCAGTCAGAACATGCTATATTATTTAGTCTTAAAATATTTTTGGAAACTTCCCGCGTACCACTAGAGGGAGCCCGCTTACCACCAGTGGTATGCATACCACAGTTTGAGAATGACTGGTTCAAGTCATTGCTGGTTTTGATGGGACTGAACTCACCTGTGTGCGAGCGAGTGTGTATCTTCAGGTTCTCCAGACGTGAGAAGCTCTTGTTACAGGTGGGACAATGGTGTGGCTTCTCATTGGTGTGTGTGCGGATATGAATCAGCATTTTATACCTAGAAATCATAACAAATAAAACACACATTTACAATCAAGATGTGCCGTTTTTATTTTTTTCAGCATTTTTACCTAGGATGTGGCTGCTGATATTCAAATGTGTCTTATCTTGGAAGCCTGACATATGATGCTTACATTATATTGAAAAGATCATGACTCACTCTGATGACCTGTCACACTGGATTCAAAGCTACTATTGCTAGCATGTTTTCATTTCTTTGTTTCTTAAGACAGCCAACCTTTTTTGCACCACGGACCAGTTTATGTCCAACAATATTTTCACAGACTGGCCTTAATGTGTCACGGATAAATACAACAAAATAAAATCAGTACTGGTACCAAATAAAGGAGATTTATTTATAATATACAGGAAAAGACCCAGGGAAACCGAGTTAATGATAAAAATGATAAAAATTAAAATAACGCTAAAAACCAATAAAAACCCTGAGAACCATAAATTTCACACCCAAGCCTCAACTGTAGTGGCCCGGTACCAAGCGACTCGCAGATGGGTACCGGTCCATGGCCCAGGGGTTGGGGACCGCTGTCTTAAGGTATTACTTAGGAAATGACATTGCTTTTAACACCTGTTGCTTAGAGACTGGTATAATTTTTATGATAAATATGCTTTATGTCGTCCTCACGACAATGGAATAAAGCCACAGAATACCTTGCATTGAAGCCCCTCCCATTTCGAGCACAGCCTTCCCATTGGCAGCAGTATCCAGAATCCTTTTCAGGCTTGACATGGAAGTCGTTGATGTGATCCACCAGGTCCTGCAGTGAATCGAACAGCAGGTGGCACTGAAGGACAAAAGAGGGAATGAAGCAGATGGCTGATAAGAAACCTGATTGTGACCTTTTTAGGAAGATTTCACACAAACACTTGATGTTTTTTTCTTCTTATGTCACTGTTTCTTTTTAGTTGAAAATATTTGAACAGTATACCATTAAAGTATACCATTAAAAGCAACCTTTGTCAAAGTATCTACAGTTCCACAGTTCAGTACAGTAGGTGCTATTTCCTAAATTTGTAAACTCTGTAACATATTGTATTATTTAAATAGTTTCGTCTTTTACTGTTACTGTCTTGGAGCAACTGTAACCCACACAATTTCCTTAGGGATTAATAAAGCATTCTGATTCTGATTCAAAGGATTAAAGAGAAAATAAGCCTCTGTCTCTAGAATTTTCAGCATTGTCCCAGGATATGGATTTTATATCTGTAAATTCAATGTAAATTAAAAAATAAAATTAAAAAGCAGAATCATCCTAGACAAAACAAACCAATAGGTGATTGTGGCAGAGGCGTGGTCCTTGGCTCAGCTGCAGGGGAGGGGTGGTGCAGTGAGCTCAAGGGGCAGTGCCAGGGAGGTTGGTGGGACACGTGTGTGGTGTTATAGTTAATGAGCTCTCTCTCTTTTCCTGTGTGATTTTTAGTGAAGCCGGAGCAGAGAGTGGGGAGGTGTGTCAGAGTGTGGCTGGAAGCTGCTCGCGTGGGTGCCAAGCCGGGAAAAAACGACAAAGAGACTGTCAGTAGTGTGTGTGATGGCAATAAAAGGAAAATAAACCCAAACAGTGTGTCCATTTGTGGTCCTTCTTCACAGCAATAGTATTTTCTATAAATTTGTATATTTTTAACATTTATTTTAAAAAGTTTCTATTGCACTAAAAATCAGGTAGCATGACAGATGTTTTGTCTAATTAAATTAATATAATGTAGGAGTAGGTCGTGGATAATAGGCATTGATTTGTAAATAACTGGACATAAACTTGAGCTTATTATATAATATTATACGAGAGTATCTTTCTAACTAAATAGGCAGCTTGTTATCTTTTGCTTGAGGTTATATCAAGAGATATAAAACGTTCTGGGGTCTACTTGAAGGAAAGGCAGATGCAAAATTTAAAGTGAGGTCAGAGGTCAAATGTGACATGTGTTTGGATGCAAACTATAATAACATGATACAGGCACGTAAGCAAACACTATCAAAAACATAACCTCCTTGGCAGAGTCAACTGCAGTTTAAATAACAGGTAATAA
Organism: Perissodus microlepis; assembly: GCF_051167445.1. Taxonomy (NCBI): domain Eukaryota; kingdom Metazoa; phylum Chordata; class Actinopteri; order Cichliformes; family Cichlidae; genus Perissodus; species Perissodus microlepis. The sequence continues at coordinate 30,886,608 of NC_140466.1, read as the reverse complement.
GTATGTGTAAGTATAAAAAGATCATTTCATAGCTCGGATAAAGCCATCATAAAAACATACTGTTATAGATGGGTAACTCTAAATCTTTAAAAGATTTTTTCCGGTGGATTCACAACAGTCACAAACCCCATGAATGTGTGACACAAGTGTGCAAGCTGATCATCACAAAAAATGATTCTTCTTTGCTTCATATTTATGGTTCATCCCATCTTCAAACTTAATCTTAATTTTTGTCTCAAGTACACAACTATACATTTCTGTGACTTTGATGGCTCTGTGTGCGGTATGAATGTGAGTATTAATGGGTAACTGTGGCTTGGAGTGTAAGAGAGCTATAAAAAAACAGGTGAAAACACTCTGAGGAACACTGCTGCTGCTAGCAAAAAGGGAGATTCTGGCTATTATTAGCCTGACGTGATGATCTGTAGTTACTGTATGTAATAAATTTAAGTGTGACGTACTGAAGAGCATGTCCATTAATCATAGCATCTGTTGTTCTGATATATGAGTTACGTTTTGTACAGTTTACCTAATCAAGGTACTTCATTGTTTTTCATTCATTTTTTATACATAATTATTAATCCTTTAGTTCTTAAAATACCAGAATATAATATAGGAAATGGTTGATTTTGACCTTAATACACTCAACTATATTTTTTTTAAAACACAAAGTTTATCTATTTAAAATTATATAAACAGATGAAAAAGTAAATCACTTTTCACACCAAACTGGTTAATTTGCTATTGCTAGATCACACCGCACACCACACTCATTTTTTTATACTGTAACCTCTGATAGCATTTATCCCCACTGACCTCTTTTTCCTGTAACTCTCAGCTTTATATATTTTGTTTGCAGCGCCACTTAGTGGTCAGAGTAATGTTTGCAGGCTCTTTTTCACCTTCATTGAAGAAACTGCTTGTGCCTGCTATTAAGTGTAGGGTTTGAAGCGCGACACATGATTAATAATATTATCTGCCAAAATAATATGACTCAAGCTTCTGCTCAAATGCATGCAATAAACATATAACTAATATATAAGTATAACTAAACCTATAATATTTAATTACACATACCTTCATCCAACGGCAGGCCAACTGAGCATCCATGGAGGGTTCCGGAGAAACCGGCTTCTCTCTAGTCTGACTGATGAACATGGAAGAGGGAAAGCTGTAGCTTCTTGGTGGACTTCTAACTGGGACATAAAATGGATAGCCCTGTGGTGAAGCACCAGGTTCCACACCTCGGTGAAAAGGTGATTCCTAAAGCAGAGGAGGATAGAGAGAGGTCAGAGCAAGAGAATTTTGTGGCAACAAAGGCAAGATGTTCATTAGCTATTCACAAGAAAAGAAAAATAATTAATTTACTTCACCGTTAACGATGAAGAAAGAAGCAGACCTAACACTAAAGCCTTCCACTTTGAGCTTGATCATTAGAAAGATACAACTATCAGAGGAAATGGAGGAAGGTTGTGAAATAATAATGTACTCCTTCTGATCGTGTTTACTTCAAGTGTGTTAAAGTATGATTTAAGAGCTTTTGCATCCATGACATGTATGTTTATTAAATGGGGATTGAAGGTCTGCATTTGTTTTTTGATTTATAATTAGAATACACTTCAGCAAATCCAGTGATGACAATGAAAAATGGCTTGATAATGTAAAAATGAGGACTTTCTCTGCTAAATGATTAATCTGGTCCAAGAAGGGAGATTTTGTGCCGTAAGTAAAGGAGTTGTGTGTTTGATGTTTTCACCATTAAAGCACGGCTAAAATTTGATTTAGACAGAATCACTGCGTGGCTGTGGGCTGTGTGCAGATGCTGCACTGGCAAATTAGATTCACTCCCTGGATCACTTTTCTATTCAGTCCTGCTGAAGAAAAATGGAGCGCATTCAGCCACGATCGGTCACCGGTTTGAGAATTCTAAGATTGTGGTCATGCCTGTTCAGAAGATTAAGCGATTACACGAATACATACACGTACCTGGAGTGTGTGCTTGTAAAACACTTTTATTATTCTACATCTCTGTACAAAAAAAAATTATATTCACATTCACAACAGCTTCACAGTTGGTGATGTTTTTTTATATCTCATCCATTTTGATACTTTTAAGACATCAATTCAGGGGCATGTGCATTTTAATCCGACCAGTGTGCTCACACAGGGAAATGATTACCATTTCCTAGGCCTCACTTCTGCTTATCTGAGATCTTAAACAATCACATGACCTTCTATGAGTAAGCATTTTGTCAACAGTGGAAAGAAAAATCTCCCTTTTAACAGGAAGAAACCTTCAGCAGAACCAGGCTCAGGGAGGAGCGACCATCTGCTGCGACTGGTTAGAGTGAGCAAAACAACACAGGACAAAAGACGTGATGTGAAAGGGAGCCAGAGATTAATAACAAGTGTGATTCAATGCAGAGAGGTCTATGAACATAGTGAGTGAGAAAGGTGGTTGAAGAAGAAATACTCAGTGCATCATGCAAATCCCCCAGCAGTCTACACCTATTGCAGCATAACCAAGGGAGGATTCAGGGTCACCTGATCCAGCCCTAACTATATGCTAAGGACAGTTTTAAGCTTAATCTTAAAAGTAGAGATAGTGTCTGTTTCCCGAAGCCAAACTGGAAGCTGGTGCCATAGAAGAGGGGCCTGAAAACTGAAGGCTCTCCCTCCCATTCTACTTTTAAATAATCTAGGAACAACAAGTAACCCTGCAGTGCGAGAGTGAAGTGCTCTAATACGGTGATACTACAAGGTCATTAAGATAAGATGGGGCCTGATTATTTTAGACCTTGTATGTGAAGAGCAGGATTTTTGATATCTCAAATCAAGATCAACAAGGTCAACAAAATTCGAAGCAGAGGTTTGGCAATACAAATGTGCAACATAGAAGATGTCATTTTTTTCTCCCATTAATTTTTAAACAAACTAAAATGCTATCCACGCAATCCTTGCAAGCGCTATCTAGACTCGCAAATTGACATGCAGTTTTTGACAACAATCATTTTTCAAGCTTGATACACTGCTAACAAATTGCTGTTATAAAAATGGGCCAGATGCAATCTTAATACAAGGTATTGATTCGGTCTGATGCTTTGCAGCCTAAGTATACTGCACCCAGCCACTCAATTCAAATCTTTTTAATCCCCATATCCTCTCTGAAATGTCACAAGAGATTGAAGTCATTACCAAGTCAACTGATGAAACAAGCAAAACACAACTTTCGTGTTTGCACACTAATTGCAAAGTGCATCAACGCAAGGAGGGGTAGCATTAGTGCACTCCAGCAAACACATGGACTCACCCGAGAGAAGAGGTGTGGCTGAGGGCTGCTGCTGCTCTGAGGGGACTCCATGGGAGAGGATGGAGAGAGGGAGGATGGCGAGGAAGGGGATGGGGAGAGAGAAGAGGCATGGCGCAAGGAGGGGGACAGGCTGAGGTCCATGGCTGGAGGGGTGAAGCAGGACCCAGGTCGTTCTTGAGAGGGAGACAGGGAATCTAGATTAGAGATTAGAGATAAAGCAGGATCCTTATTACATCCATCGCAGTATCATGATTCATTGATTTCTTGCTTTGCTAAGGTTCATTTCACAAAATGTCCTTGTAATTTTACCAACGCGTTATTGTTTGCAGGTAATGCCACGGTCTTAGCAACACCCCTGCTCACTCTTTTTAAATATGTTTCAAAATATTTTAAATATATCTCTACCTTTTCAATTTCATTGAGGCATGTAGAACATTTCTAAAATCCTCTGACTTATTTTGTTCTTTCTTCTTCTTAGATTTTATAACAATCACAATAAAAGTAATAAATAAATCATGAAGCACTTTTCAAAACAAGAAGAAAGTCGCATAAAAAAATTGCACAAAGCGACTCCCAGGCCATTTCATTTTGTTATTATCGCAGCTATCTGAAACAATCACACAGAACTCATTAATGTAAGTGCATGGTGCTTCATCCATACTGGACACAAAATAGCTACTAGCCCTTTGTTTGTCATCAGCAGTTAAAGCAAGCCATTTATCAGTTTGAAGGTTGGTGGATCAATTCCCAGGCTACCCCAGACTGCGTGTGAAGTCATCATTGGGCAGGATACTGAAACTCAAGTTGCCCCCAATCCATCCTTCAGAGTCTGAGTGTATGTGCAAATGTTAGACAAGGCACTTGGGTATGGATGTGTGCATGATTGGGTGAATGAGACTTTTAATAACAAGAGCTACCATAAACATGGAAGGGATGACCCTTGTTCATTAGTTCAGTCACGCCATCCATTGTGAATGATGGATTAGGTCCTCTTTATATGGTGATATATGGACTTATATATGGACTATTTATTATTATTTATATGGACTTAAGTTTTTCCTTGTGTGAAGCTCAAAATCTCTTCTCTCTGTCCCAGGTTCACCACACACCCCAGCTTCAGCCCTCTGCCTGCACCCTCTACTCTCAGCCCGTCCTACCTGCCTAGCTCTCCAGAAACCTTCCTGAGACTATATTTGCAAATCACCAACTGAATTTGTTGTAATCTCAGTTTCTATTTTCTGCCCATGGGTCCTTTAATCAATAGCAACAGCAGTGTTTCTGTGTTAAACAGAGACGGAAGCACACAATGCAGTAATGCTGAGCACAAAAGCTGACACAAGAATGAAGACACAAAGTCCATTGTGTTTGTGAATGTCACAGAGGTGCTGTATTTTTTTAGGTCACTTCATATCAGTGTCACACTCCTCTTGTTATGAGCTGCACTGACAAAAATGGGGACAATCTTCTCGAGGACACAAATGAGCTACTGTTCACTGGGTTTGCAATAATAGGTTACCAGGAAAGTGAGGACAGAGAATCAACCTATTACGCTATTGCATTACCACAGTGATAAACTTAATTACTGCGCCATGACAATATCAAAGTCATGTCATGTGTGTATTTAGGAGAGCAGAAATGATGGAGAATTTATTTCAGTGATGCTAAAACTGCCAGATGTTTACCAGGTTAACTCGTACCTGGAGAAGAGGGAGGCGATGGAAAAGTTGTGCACTGTAGCCGCAGTCGTTTGATGCTGATGTGGGCACAAATAGAGGACGGGCAGCTCCTCTTTCCCAGTATCCCTGGACCGTCTGTGCGACCTGAGGGAAGCTTCAAGTCCAGTGGCTCATCCACAGACAACATGGCCGCCGATTATTGTTGCCCACCTAGCAACAGACAAACAAGTTAACAAAGTGTCTTTATTTCAGTAAAGAGCAATGAAAGCAAATTTATTATTAGGACTCACTTACTAATTTTTTTTTTTTTAATAACCTCCTGGAATAAATCTGTACAGTAAAAGGTACATTTCTTTTCCCTTTTCTCTCTCTCACACTCAGGGATACTGAGTCTGTTGTGGGTGCTAACCACAACTCCCCACACTCTGAAATGACTCTGACTCATCTGGGAAAGAAATACCTGGGACCCACAAATCAAAACAATCTCATTTACACACAGGGAGACATTTCTTTCACACCACCGTGCTAACGGACGACTATATAACAGGTTATTAAACAAAAAAACATTTTGCACATCTTACACTACAGTTGAGTTAAAAGATACGATTAATTCAATTAATTCACTCAATAAAGTGACTTAAATGACTAAAATCATCCGTTTTTCTTGATCCAGGTTCTTAGGCTCTCGAGATTCAACATTCACACAAATAGTACAGAGTTACACATCTTTCTTCATGGGATATCCGCTGGTGTATCATCAGCTATCATTCCCCTCTTAGAATTTGGATAACAATAGTCCTCTCCTCTTTAGTAGTAAAGCATCCACATTTAGACTTCCAGATGCAATGAGAAATAATTCTGCAATAATCCCAAATAAATTCTAAAATGATAGTCGCAAAACTGTTACAAAAAACTACTTAATATCCCACAAACTGAAGTAATAGTAACAGTTAGTCTAGATGACACTTCACTAAATTGTGAATACTTGTTAATTAACATACTACCTACAAATGTTAGTTGTTCTAGGTCATGTATTCTGTAATCAGGCAATTTGAAAATAGTAGGCTTAGTACTTTGTTGTCAATTTTAGTTGTAGCTCAGTTCCCGGGGGAAATTCATAATGATGTGGGCTTGTTACTTTGATCCTCTGCATTTCTGTGGTGAACACTCGAGGGCCTAAACTAGACTTTTCAGTAGTTTTCCACTTCTGATGGTATGATACTCTGGGTGAAGCATGCGACAAAAGTTATCCCAGCCAATGACTAAACTCATGGGTTCTTGTTAGACTAAATGACTCAAGACCCAGATATGTGCTGCAAAGAAAAAAAAAATCTCCCAGCAGAAAACCAAAGAGGGGAAACTCTTGGACCAAACCCGCAGTGAAATGCTTGACAGCTGCCGGGAAAGTCAACACAATACACAACATTTTTGCACCTGAGAATTCCACAGCTGTTATTCACTCCGTGTCAGTGGGGGTGTCTACGCGATGTCAAAAAAAGATCATCTAATCTTGAATTACATTTGGTATTATATACAGGGTGGGCCATTTATATGGATACACCATAATAACATGGGAATGGTTGGTGACATTAAAGTGCTGTTTGTGGCACATTAGTATACGTGAGGGGGCAAACTCCTCAACATGGGTGGTGACCATGGTGGCCATTTAGAAGTCGGCCATCTTGGATACAACTTTTGTTTTTTCAATAGGAAGAGGGCCATGTGACGCATCAAACTTATTGGTAATGTCACAAGAAAAACAATGGTGTGCTTGGTTTCAACGTAACTTTATTCTTTCATGAGTTCATGAGGTTTAGGTCAAGATATCTACTCTATGTTATACATACATAACTATAACATAGATATACACTAAACAGTCATAGCATTATGACCACCTGCCTAATATTGTGCTGGTCCCCTTTTGCTCCAAACATCGAGTCATGGACTCCACTAGACCTCTGAAGGTGTGCTGTGGTATGTGACACCAAGATGTTAGTAACATATACTTTAAGTCCTGTAAATTGCAAGGTGTGGCCTCCACGGCTCAGACTTGTTCGTCCAGCACATCCCAATGATGCTTGATTTAATTGAGATCTGGGGAATTTGGAGGCCAAGTCAAAACCTTAGACTCATTGTTGTGCTCCTAAAATCATTCCTGAACTATCTTTGCTCCAGCATTATCCCGCTGAAAAAGGCCACAGTCATCAGGGAATACCATTTCCATGAAAGTGTGTACATGGTCTGTAATGGTTAAGTAGGTGGTACGTGTCAACATAACATCTACATGGATGGTTGGACCCAAGGTTTACCAGCAACATTGCTCGTAGCAACACACTGCCTCCACCAGCTTGCCTTCTTTCCATAGTGCATCAAGTTGCCAGGTGTTTCCTCATTCAAAACTTTGATATATATGTTGCTAATTGCAAGTTTACTTTAAAAAAAAAAAAAAAAAAAGACAGAACCAGGCTTAACTGTTAGCCCTTGCGTTTAATTGCAACCCTAGCATACAGACAAGACAATGGTAAAATAAAAATATTTCTCCATCCTACAAAAATGACAGTTTGAAAACATTTCTACTTTGCAGAGTTCACTTAAAATCTTACACCCACAGTGCAGAAATGTTTGCAGGTATCCGTTTCAAAGACAACAGTATTTAAACTGCATTTAGTCAGTGTTTGCCTCCCAACTCCCAACTGGCGCCAGACGTGGGTTGTAAGTGCATTTTGTGACACAACTGCAAAAGCTCCACGGTGTGTCTCACCATATGACTCTTTAATGATAGCTGGCAGCAAGAGCATTCTTAATTTACTTTCACCGGCTGGATTAAACTTTCCAGCTACATGTACACCTCCTTAACTTCTAAACTTGCTGTCGCCGCAAATTCTTCCACAATCACCGACACAATCCCCCGACATAATATAAGGCAGAGGCTAAACCACAATGAAGTCAGTGTTTAGGTCCTCCTGTCGGCTTGCCAGCTACCTCACCACACTAAGTTTCACATTCCACAGCAACCTTGTTGACTTCTCTCTCTCACACGCACGCAGCTATTTGGAGGTACTGTAACAGCACGCACACTCAGGACCATATGTCACACCAGTAGACATGTGTATGGCTCATAACCACACATGAGCCCCCAACCTCCCAACGGGTCCACCCCCTTTTTTCCCCTCAGTGACCTGCGTTTGGGCAGCACGCCCAGATCCACTTATGGATCCTCCACTGCCTACAAAAACACATAGTTTGACTATTTGCAGACTTACAGTCAAGCATATGTACATACTTGTGCACTAGTGCATGCACTCACTGTCCTATACAGTATAGTACATACTGTAAATACATGTAAGGAGCAGCATTTTTCACTCAGAGATGGTCTTTCCATACTGTCCCTCACTGAGAGATGGCACCACTCTACCTCAAACCTTCAACCAACAAAGTTATGCTTAAAACCAACCTGCATTAAACCCATTTGTTTGAAATCGAAAACACCTCAAAAGTCAGGAGCGTCCTCGCACAGTGGTTAGATATGCCTGTCAGAACCCTCTAATTCTTACAAGGGAGGCAAGCTGACAAACACGCACACATATACACACAAAGTGCATTGCTTGCACATTTCTTGCATGGAAATACTGGTTTACACTCAGACCGGATTGCTGATGCTATGTGTATTCTCAGCACGAGAAATCGTTATTAGACTCATCCAAATCCCACTTTGACAGTTCGATTTTTTGAAGCTATTATATATGAAGCAAAGCAGACACACACACATATGCTCACACAGTTTATCCCCTCCCCTCAGGTGTAACACACCCACACATGAGAGTTTGTCCTCCTCTCACAGGAAACATTTGCTTCCACGGTGCCCCGATGTGGCCTCTCCCTCTCTCTTATTTTTTTATTTTTCCTCCCCTGTCTCTCTCTCTCTCGTGCGCTCGCTTTACTTCCCTCCCTCTCACTCCTTCCTGCGGTTTTCCTCTCCCAGTCCTCCAGCGGAGCATACCTCTCCTGTTCTCTGTACCTCCCACTCCTTTTTCTTTTCTCCTACTTTTTCTTCTCCAGTGCATTTTTGAGCTCCCTTCTTTTATTTCTCCCCAGTTTCACGACTTGTTTTTATTCCCGTTCTGTCCTTCCAAATCGAACAAGATACAATGACATGAAATGACAGTGTTAATAACTGAGAAGATAGACTGTAAAGCTTTGGAAATTCTCAGCAAGATCAGGCATGGACTTCACAGTCTTGAAGTAAAAACCTTTTTCAGTGTAGGTATTCAATGATTGTTTTTTTATGTTTTACTCTAGACCTATGCTTGTTCCACGTGTGGAAAACTAGCTGTCAGGATGAGGAGGAATCAGTTTCAACAAGGCAGCAGACAGAGAAAGAGATTTAAGCCAGTCCATCACTCCAGGAACAACATCAGGCCTGATTTCTAAGGTTTATATATTCTTTGATCTTCCACTCAGTGTCCTTATAAGGTATTATGCAAGACCGCCGCAACAGTGAGGATGATAGGAGGCTTTGTTTTTGTGACGTGGAGGCATACAGAGACAAAAAGAAAAGAGGCCGAGGTGCCCTCGTGAGAAATGAAATTGGACACCTGTTTGAACAGCAGTGGACAAAAAAACAAAACAACTGGTTTGCATTAGGAGAAAAAAGGGTTTCTAAGGACATAGAAAGGTTGTTGAGAAGCATGGAGGAAGCAGCGGGGGGTTCCTCTTACCACACATTCTGTGGTGAGTTGGAGGTAAACAAGTTCTTGGAGGCAAGTTTGTTTTTCTTTTAAAGAAAGAGGACAAACACAAGTTTTTCTTTTCTCATTGAAGTCCAAGTGTTGCACAATATGTTTTTCGAGGGCCGGAGAGACTGTGCAGATCATCCAAAACACTAATGACTATATCACATTTCAAACTCCAGTCACAAAAACAAAACCACCTCCGCTGCAATCAAGCGGGTTTTTTTCTTTTCACCGCCACGGCAGCAAAAAGGAAATTTACTGTCAGTGTTCACAACTTGAGAATGAGTTGCGCTGTTGTTTTATATGATGTCAACTCTGATTCACGGCGCGCGCTCTATGCCAGCATTCACGAGGGTGAACTTCCCTCAGGAGAGAGAAAAACGGCAACAGTGCGGGGAGACTGAGAGCGAGTGGGCGATGAAAAATGGCAAGGAGAAAACAGAAACTGTGGGAGTCAGACATGGGCTCCCACCCTTTCCTCCCCTCACACTTTTCCCATTATTTGTCTCGGCATGTCTCGGCGTTCCCTCTCTCTCTCTCTCTCTTGCATCTCGGCAGCACAAAGTGATGCAACTGTACTGAGCAAGTCTGCAATAGCTACCAGTAGAGCCTGCAGTGTCTCTCATACTGACACTGGCGTCTACACCACTTATGAAGGGAGTGGTGGCGACTGTCAGGGGGAGGAGGAGCGGGGGGTGGGCGGGTGTAACCTCTGGAATCAGCGACTGTCTTTTTTTCACTTGAAATTTACCACAAATCTCACATCTCTATACGTCAACAAGCTTACTTCTGACTCTTGCTGTCTATAGGGAGACTTTTGAAAGGCATGAAGTAGCCGCTCACTTTACCAACAAATTTGTTCCAAAAGGGCTGAGCTGCTAAGTGTCATGACAAGAAGTGCACATTAGAAAACCCAAGAGAGTTGAACAGTGCTGTTTATTCAAGCTCAGATTCACTCACACAAACAATACTTTTCCTATTAATTCCTTGAATGAAAGCCCCAGTCAGCCCAAGAGACAGATCAGAAACTCCATGGCAACCGCCAGCTGCTAGAGGAAAATATATATTCTCCAACCAGATGGTGAGGGATTGCTAGAGGTTTCTGACTGACAATAGGTGAACTTGATCGCTAAAGGCCCAGTGACAGAGCCTTAGAGACTAGTCCAAGTCCCCCTGCCAAACACAGGTTATTACAGAAAACTGGGTATTCCCCAACAGGTTGGCGAGTGGGTGCTGGAGGATGCTGGTCATCAGCAGCTGAAAATGGTTAGTAGCCATTGAAAACAGGCATCATTTTGACTGCTTGGTTAGCGAGCGCTTGCAACATCATGGATCACAAGGAGGATTGTTGGTGTAACACCTACTTTGCAACTACCCACCAATGAATAGGGAATGCATATTTTTTCTCCAACCAACCAAAGATTTCCAGGAGAGGTCGCTGACCAGTCTGTAGGCCTATATGACTAGGTCCTAGGGTTTGTTTTTACATTCAAGAATTAATCAGGGAGTCAACTTCATTGGAAGCTGCAGTGTTGCACACTTGATACTGTCTGAAATGCCACCAGCAATGATTCTCCAGTGCTTCTAGTAAACTGTTATTGCTAATACAGACCACGATCTGAACCAACTACCAGGTGTACATTACAAGTTTGAACTAAAAACCATCCCGTGGCCACCTTTGATTGCTATTCTGGGATGTGCCAAGGTACAATTAAGGTACAATTAATCAGTGGTTTACTTTTGTTGCTCCCACCCCAGACACATCTGGACAATAAGCGAGCTCAACATTTTTACGTGGTTTGTAGTGATGCATTCAGTTTTGCTTGGAGTTCATTTTGATTTTTCTCTGTGTGAAAAGAAATCAAATCTACAAAACAAAAAAGCTACAAGGTTACTGTGGCGGGGTGTGGCTTGCGGTGCCGTGCAGGGTAGGCGGACGCACCTGCACGGCGAACGTGAACGTGCACCCAGGTCTGCTGTGGGTTTGTTACAGTTACAAGTTACAAACGAATCAACTTATACGGACCAGACTAAACAATCTATAGGTGTGAAAACACCCTTAGTAGTGACCTCAGCTGTCACAAGTAATAACAGTTATTAACCTGTTACAAAAACATCTTCCATGGCTACTAAATTCACAGACTTTTAACATAATTCTTCACTGTATGTATTGTGTTAAAATCAACCATATGGTTGTCAGCAATGCCCTTTAAAAAAAACCTCTGTTATATACACTAGGTAGCATAACAATGAATGAACCAAACCTGCTTTATCATACTTTCAAAGTAGATGAAAGGATGAAAGGACTTGATCTTTAAACAAAATGTTTACTTTGTTTAAAGATCAAGGGAGCAGAGGGTCATTTTGTCATAGAACCAAAATTCTTAATGCACCTGAAGGAGTCGCCCCCTGCTAACCATTAGAAAGTGTGCAGGTTCAAGGCACTTTTTCACTGACATGTACTTTTCTGACCATAAAGTACATGACACGCATCTTTTGTAGAAAGTACAATAGTGGTGTAGCTAACACTAATGGAAGCATTTTTTATTCGATTGCAAGTTAATTATTCATTTGTGTCAGATGACAAATACACACTAGTTTTTGCTTTTTTATATTTAAATCCCAAACAGACTCCAGTGCAGCTATGACCAAAGAGTCACATTTGCTTTGAAATAAACAAACTGGAACAAGCTCAATCAACAGGTTCTTAAACAGCATCCACAATGCTGAAAATCACATTTAGGGACATTAGGCAGTGAAATATGTGTGTTTATTGCAAAAATATGTGATACCTGCTATTTATCATATATAAAAAAAATTGCTGAACATTTTGGAAGCTAGGCCCCGGGAGGAAAATGCTGGAGAGTTATTTAAGACTCCCCCACTTAGAGCACACATGGGGTGGGGGGGCGTTAATCAGATAGGAGCTTTATAAATGGAAAGATCAGTTGAGGAAGAGTGAGATATACCAGAGCTGTAATAAAAGATAAACCCCCCTCGTTACAGTTTATCCCTTTGTAACTCAAAGATGAACATAACCATGTATAGTAAACTTCATGCTGGTGGAAGTTAAGAGCATATTTGTACTAACTTCTCTAATTCTTCAGTGTTAAGAATTTTGTAAAATCTAACTCTTTTCAAGAAACACTCTGAAACCACTTCTTTGTGTTTACATTAATGAAATGGGTCAAATGAATGTAAGTAAAAGGTGTAATTTGATTTCACTTTAACCATATCAAACCAAATCACTCCAGAGCTTTTCACTCCCTTTGTACACTCGTACTCCTCCCTGACCAACCAAATGGTTTATTAAACCAACAGTTCATTCTTTGCTCAACACCAAACAGCAAGCAGACAAAGGAAGTAGCTAACTGATGAACATTTAATCAGCCAATTAGCTCTGAAAGAACCATTATTCTGAGAAGAATGAATATTGGATTTAAATGAATGAGTTAACAGACACTTCACCTGTACCTGCAGCTTAAAGAATAGCCTGTGTTGCTCAGCTTTATAAAGAAGGCCCACGCTGGTATAGTACGTCTGTTTTGTGTTTTGAAATTGTTTTGCTCATTGCAAGTGTAAGAAACAGAAACTGCTCACTCTTTACTTACTTTTTACGTCTGTTTCATCGGATATCTGAAATGTGCAGCAGTTGCACCGATGCAGAGTTTAATATGTTTTGTGTATTAGTTTAGAAAAGTGAATCACTATAATAGATGGCTATGGTTTATGTATTATCTGTCCTTATGAAAAGTTTATGTCAGTGGTACATGTACGGACAAATTATTGGCCTGTTGACAAAAAGCTGAGGGTTTCGTCCCCATATGGTTTAAATCAGAGTATAAAATTTTCTATTCTTCCGCACATAAACTCTGAACACAACAGAATACGCATAACCATAACATCATAGCAGTAATACAGCTTATAGAAACCACTTATAGAAAATCATACAGACAGAGCACTCATTCACACTGCATGTTAAAACATATGGCCTAAAAGAATCAAAACCATTGGGGGAGATGAATGGCTTAGTTAACTCAGAACATGCTCATCACTGCCAGTAATTAAACCACATGAGGGCAAAGTGAGCATGTTTCACTTATTAAATCATTGTTTGTATCTACCTGTCTGACTCAGCCTGTCTGACCCCATGCCTTATGTTGTAAAAACGAATTCATAATTATTTGTAATTAATTAGTTAGTAATTAGCACAGACACAGCGCCCCAAGCATGCACTTTATGACAAATAGATGCTAGTCAAATTTTTTATGGCAGCAACATTTTTCCAAAACATATGTTGATCTCACTGTGGTTTTGGTTTAATTATACTTGGTTTTGGACATGAACACAAATGCCACAAAGAGGCATTCTTGTTACACTTCCCTGAAGTCCAGCTAAAGGGTCAATGCATAGCTGGCATGCTGTACTCTGTTTTTTTCTGAGTCTGCACAGGCACAAAAACTGGCATGTGAACTTCTGCATCGATGTTCACATGCACTCTCTGATGATAAATGCTCACATTCATGGAAGCAATAAAACACCTCCAATGAGTTCACTACTCTGTTAAAGGATGTGTCGGGCAATTCTTTTCATTGATCTAAGAATAGCATATTCTAATGTAACAGCGAATGTGTTTATTCCATCATCTGAGGCTCATTGTCGTATTTATGACCTGTCCACGCGTGCTTTGGTATTTTGGTAGCCTTTTTAATGCATTTTGGCCATTCGTCCACACATAAACTGCATTCTAAGTGACTGAAAATCTTCACCTTCTTCCAGGTGAAGATTTTCACAAAGTCCATGAACACCATGTCCACATGTAAATTTATATTCTTCTTTTTTTTTTTTTTTTTTTTTTGATGACTTAAGGTTGATCAGCAATAGGTTATGTTGCCACTTGTTGCTTAGGAATTCTCTTGACATCAAGTGAGATCATTTTTTTAGCAGAAAATCTTTGTTACAAAAAAGTAAAGGTATCAACAAAAAGCCTGGTCAGACAAAAAGGTTTTTAACTGAGTCCACAGAGTCAGCTAAATGTAATTACAGCGGGAGACTGTTCCAAAGTCAAGGAGCCACAGACTGAAACGCTCTGTCCCACTTCTGTCTCGTACACGGGAACACCAGCAGATTCTGAGCCTGCGATCGAACCCTATGAGCAGCAGTCTTTGATTCAATCTGAAATAATTTACTTTTTACTTTTCATTCTCGTTATATTTTAGTTTCGTCTCTTACATCTGTCTCTTCACCTCGTTCAGAACCCCCACCCATAATGCCTTGCAACACCCCCGCTACCACCATCCCACCATTTGGCAGCAGGACAAGATGAACAGAGACTTCACTTCTCCCCTCTGCCTCTCTGTAATTCCTGGCCGTCAACTGTGCAACAGAACCCCCACACCCACCCACGGGCCCTCCATCCTGACCGTTTCAT
The DNA here is from genome assembly GCF_051167445.1 of Perissodus microlepis. Taxonomy (NCBI): domain Eukaryota; kingdom Metazoa; phylum Chordata; class Actinopteri; order Cichliformes; family Cichlidae; genus Perissodus; species Perissodus microlepis. Next base: position 30,871,458 of record NC_140466.1, on the reverse strand, counting down.
CCACTGCCACCCTCAAAGAGAAAGACCACGGATGGAGAAGAGGACGAAAAAAGAGAGAATGGAGGATGATGGAAAAGAATGAGTGGAGGATGAAAAAAAGGGAAGGGATGTTGGGAAATGAAAGACAGAAAGAAAAGCGAGAAAAGTGTTTTTAACCTTGTCAGGCGAGACAGACGAGGCCAAGCACAGTCTGCATCCCAGAAATCCGTCTCTCTTTTTCCCTTTCCCTCAGTTTTTGTTTTTTCTTTGTCCTTCTTTCCTCTTTCTTTCTCAGCCTCCCTCTTTCATTCCCTCAGCTCTGTCATCCAGACGTAAAACACACAAACACATGTGCCTCACATTCCTGCGTGCAGAGCAGATTCACCCAATTTGTTTCCACTGTGCGTGTGTGTGTGTGTGTGTGTGTGTGTGTGAGTCTCTGCATGCGTGCTTTCGTATGCGTGTGCTCGTGTATGTGCCAAGCCAGTAAATAATAACCAATCCCAGCTGTACTGTGGACCGTTCCTCTCATTCTAGCTGAGGAAACAAAGAGGGAGGGAAAGGAAAAAGGCTCCATCAAATAGCAGAGTAATGAGCTGGAAAAAAGTCAGCTGAGAGTTGAGCAGGAAGAATTAATTATGTTTTAATGCTAGCAGACATTATGAGTCCTGTAGGAGTGCCAGTCAGTATAGGAGTTGGGCCAGAAGCCACCTGAGAAAAACAGTCCATTTGTACACATTTCAATAGAGAGTCAAGGTTAGGCTACCTTTAAGGTTTTCCACCGAGAGGAAGCAGCTATAGGTAAATCACTGCAACAGATTCCTTCCAGATTCCACAAAAATCCATTACTAAGTTGGCTTTCTCACACTGTGGGAAACAAGCAGACTGACATTTTCATCCAGTTTTCTCTCTGGGTTTGTGAAAAACAGTTGAATATGACAGGAACCAAATCTGAAACCAAAACAGGGGCGTTTTTTTGTGCTACCTTAAAAAAGAAAGCGGCTATATCCAAGGAGATTAGACGGGAAAGTAGACAGGACAGCCCACATGAAGAAAGGCAAGGAAGAGCTTGAGGAGAGAAATAAATGTTGTAGCCACAGGGTCACATCACAGGCCTAGCAGTGTAAGCAGCAATGTCCAGACTTCCCTATCCCTCGCTATCACCTCCAGTTCTTCTGGGTGGATATGTTCCAGAGCCTGCCAATTATAATCTCTCCAGCACATCCTGGGACTTCCCCAGTGTTCCCTCCCATTTGGGCATTTCCAAAACTACTTCACCTAGGAGGTGACACCATTTCGTTTGGAGGAGCCTTTCACTAAGTCCAGACAATCTTCTGTCACTAGCAGCTGGGGTCCTTTTCTTTCTGTTACTACTCACAGTGGTGATACTGTCCTACTTTTCTATGCATCTAAGGCGGAGATACTGACTTTCCTATATGGCAGGGATTACAAGCTCTTTATTGCTCTCACTGTTTCAAGATTAAAGCAAATCTGTTATACAGATTTACAGTGTAATAATTTTAACTCTGCAAGTTGTCCATTAAAAAGTGGAGATTAGTCCTGAAACAATAAAAACAGTCTCTCTCATCTCAACTTTAATGCCACTGATCTGGGTCAACACCACCCTTGCCTGTTCCTCACCTCTCCGCTAATTTCATTACATTTGGCTTGCTGTTTTTTTTCTTCTGTTGCTGACATGCGAGCACACAAACCAACAAGAGGAAAAACACATCGTCACCAAACGGGACAATTACAAAAGATTATTCCAAAAAGTGTTTTCCATTCCTACATTTTATTATACGCTCGTTTCAGGGTCACAGGTGTGCACTCAGGGGCAAAACGTGTGACACAACCTGTGACATCTGGCAACTTAAAGAATTTGCAATGAAACAAGACCAAAACCGTCAGTTTGGCAACCAATCAGGAATTTTTTTTCCCTACTAACGTAAGCGATTCTTGCTTCTGAAGCCAAATCTACTGACGACACAATAACAGCAATGTTCTGTTATTCACGATTTTCTGTTTTTTTGTATGAAGAAATATCCATCAGATTAGTGCTTAATCATGAAGTAAACTTTTCAGATGGAATTATTTTCGCTCAATGGCAACAGATGATGGAACAATATCATGTAGGGGAAAAGGGCTTTTCCCACTCATTTATTTAGTGCATATAAATCCACACTCGCCATCTCTATCTTGTTTTGTTTTTTTACTTAATTGGAGGATTTGCTCACTTCACTTCATCTTCAGTTATTTTATATGAGAATTCATACTTGAATCAAATGCAGCAAGCTACCAAGTCCCAGATTTAGAAAAGACATACTGAACTGTAACACACTACACCTAATTGAATGAGATCCACTCTTGCTGTAATCAAATTACTTTAGCTTACACTCATGTAGACATGTATTTTGCTGCAATTTCTTTTCTTTCTTTTTTTTTGCTTTTTTTCTCCTGGCATGCAACAAGCAGTTCAAATGTGCAATCTGATTGTAGGCGCATGCATTGTGACAGCAAAGCCTTCAAATCCTGAAGTTAAATTCCTGGCTTTGTTGGAGACATTTGGAGCATTTTGGTCTTGAAATCAGTGCCACTTGATTTTCCCTTCAGTGGAATAACTTATTAAAAAAGTTTGGAGTGCTTTTTAAATCCCTCATCAGACTCCTTATCTTACACAAAGGTTTTCTTCTGAAGGCACTTGCGCTTTCCAAGATGGTGTCATGCAGTTTAATAGCAAAGACCCTGGATATCAGATGGATTCTTTGCATCAAGCAACAAGAAGACCCTAGACATGAACATGACATAATTTCCTTAGGGATTATTAAAGCATTCTGATTCTGAATCTAGATCCTCTGGGTCTACTTTTTAATGGTTTTGAATGTGCAATAAAAGTAGTGGACCACCACAAGAGTTCCAAAATGTTACTTTGTGTCATTAGTTTGAGTATATGACTTTTAAAAAGGGAAACTGTTTTAAAGAGTGTGGAATCTTTGCTTGCCCACATTTGCCCAACAGTGGGCTCAAGACGTTTCATATAGTGAAGTATAACAGGGAGATAAACAATAGAGAGAAAACCCCAAAAATTAAACGACTCTCTATGAGTGAATACTTGGCAACAGTGGGAAGAAAAAACTCCCTTTAAACAGGATGACACCTCCGACCTAACCTGGCTCAGGGAGGGGCAGCCATTAAGCCAACAATCTTTCATGTAGGCTTCCTAGCAAACCTAAAGACTTGTTGAGACTAACACCAACGCAAAATTTAACATCATCAAAGTAGCCACAAGAAAAAAAATAAACAGTCATCATATTGTTGTCCACATCTAAGGCCACTTGAACACAGAACAAGATCCTACGCCCGTCTGCGACGGCACTTGAGCCCCCTTTACAATCATAATTCCCAACCTTGAGGAGACAAGGCTGTTTTCCTCTCTTTCTCTACCTCACAACTCACTCCTCGCTCTGCCAGGGCTTTTTCACTGAGGCCAGCATTTCGTTTGCCTCTTTCCTCCAAACACAAACCCAAAAGAAAGAAAGAGGGGTGGGAGAGGAGAAAATGAGAGAGAGAGACGGGGGGGAGGGGGGGGGGGGGGGGGGGGGTTGAGTCGGGGTTTTCGGAATTTGGTCTATGTTTGGATTGGAAGCGAAGGCCCCAGCGCTGGGCTCTCAGGAGGATAATGGAAAAGAGGGAGAGAAGAAAGGGAGGTTTATGGCTGTGTGTGTACCCTCACAGGTGGTCGGCACATACTGACGGGTCCGGGGGGGGGGGCTTTTGTGTGTCAAAATGTGTGTGTGTGTGTTCACGTGGGGTTGCCGAATTGTGTCCGCCTATTGGCAAAAGTAACGCCATGTGTGCTCAAAGCATGTATGCTCAAAGATACATGTGTGTATCTTTGCAGATGTTGGCACAAACGCATGTGCGCTTTAGCTTGTAAGAATCAGAGAAGAGAGACGTAGAGAGGAGGTGAATAAGACATTCCTTAGATGCAGAGGAGTGGGGGGGGATGCAGGGAGCCAGTGGTTAGTTAGTGGTTTGAAACTAAGAGGAGAAAAATGAACGTCTCGTCCAGGGCTAGGCCTGAAAATGCTACCGCAAACCAACCAACAAGCCAAGTGGGAGAGGAAAGGAGACCGGAGCACAGAAGAGGAGAAGGGGGGAAAAAGCGAAGGATATGAAGAGAACCAGTGAGGCCTCCTCTTCCTCCTCTTCCCATATGAGGCCTGCTAACTCCTGCCTGTGCCGCAGGGGAGAAAGAAGGGGAGTGGTGCTTTTATAGCTGGACTGAACCGACTGAACCCATCATGTACAAACAGCAGGGAAAGTATGGAGACAACAGAGGCCTGAGGCCAGCAACCACACAGGGGGCTTCAGATGGTTTCAGGTTGAGGACCACAGGAGGGCTGGAGGTCCAAGGAAGAGAGGGATGGAGGAGTAAGAGAGAACCCCTCCGAATCTCCCTCGAGTCCCTTTTCAGAGATACATCAACAGTTTTGGTTGTTCTTTCTTTTACCTGTTGCTTCTTTTATTCACCTTTGTCCTTCTTTTCTTTCTTTGACTACTTTTCCATCTCTTTTCCTTGTTTTCTTTCTTATTTCCTCCACCCTCATCTTCATTCTTTGGTTATTCCTGCCGCATGTCTGCTCCATTTTCTGGATTTCATTCCTGTTTGCCTTTATTTTTGTTCCCTTCATTTTGTAACATTTCTTTCGTCTTTCTTTTTTATCCTGTCTTTCTGGCCTTGGATTGCTTCCTTTCCCAAACTGTTTTTTTTCTTGGCTCATCACTGGACTACTCCACTTATTAAATAACTCATTCAGTCAGTCTCTTTTTTTGGCTAAATTGCTTTCTTCCTTCATTCCTTTTGTCTTTTTTTTTGCTGCACTTTTTTTGTATTGCACACTCCCTTTCTTATTTTTTATTCCTTTTCTTTTCTTCTAACTACCGTCCTATCACACCTGTTCCCATTGTTTTCCATTCACTTTCCATCGTCTTTGTTTCCCTTGTTTTCCCTGCCATCCTTTCATTCTTGCGTTGATTTCCTCCTTTGTTAGTCCACATCAGATTATTTATTTTTCACTTTATTCACTTCTTCCATTTCATCTTCTGCCATCCTTTTCCTCCCCGTGGCTCTGTTTGCCCTGAAACTTTCATTTTTGCCCATACAGTTTAGTCATTTTGTGTATTTTCTTATAACTGATTAGTGTTGTGAACTGTGATCCTTTGTTTCTTTTTTTCACTAACTTTGTTTCTACTTTTTTTGTACTTTCTGATCTTTCTTCCTTATTTTATCATTCCTTCCTAACTCTTATCTCCCTATTCTATTTGTTTCTTTCTTTCTCCCTCTTTTAACAATTTACTTAAAACTTGTACACACAATCCTGCAGGTTTCCATATGCATGAGCAGTGTTCCCACCCTGTAGCAGACTGAGTGGGTGGAAGGGGCCTGTAAGACAGATGCACCCAACAACAACAGGAAAGGAGTTTTCTTGGCTCAGAGTCTTTTCTAAAATCCGTCCATGTGCGTCTGCCCAACCTTTGGAGAGCAGCATGATGCAACAAGCCTGCAACACACGCAGCACTGCATGACATGAAAACCACAAAATCAGCAAAAACTTTCGCCCCGACCACCATGTAACATCAGTAAGGGATTTTTGTTGGTCTTATGCACCAGTGGCCACTCCCCAAACCCTAAACCAGGATTTCAGACCCCAGAGAATTGAAGTCTAAGTGCAAGAATGAAGTTGGGAAGTTTTTTTCTGATACAAACTTGTGCAGCATAGCACAGAGGAGCTATGCTTGGTGTGAGGAGAGTGGAAGTTTTGTGTGTGCTTTGTGTCCACCTTGCCACACTTATGGGTGTGTAGAGGTGGTGTATATGGGAGTATTTGTGTCCCTAAATATGGCAGCGTAGCGGTTTTAAATTTAAGCATTTCAGCACAAGTTGGTAGTTTGTGGACAGAAAAGGTCTTACGGTATGCAATTATATACAAATACAATTGTGGATCACCGCAAAAAACAACAATAACGCCACTGTTACAATGCATGAAGCTAAAAATATGTCCCTTGTCAATGCATTTTCTCAGAGTATAGGCTTTCTGCTAATTTGGTTCAACTGTTTCCAGAGTGAAGACGCTACATTAGGAAATTCCAGCCAATGTCAGTGTTCAAAATACCAGTCTGGGCAATACCAACAGTAATACTTGGTAATCGTGTAAAGAGCCTTTGAGCTCTTAATCAAATAATCTTTCAACATTTAGTCAGACCACATCTGATACAGGCAAGAGAGAGACACGGGAGATGAACACAGGCCACTGACACTGCTAAATGCCATCTAATTTTTAGATATGCCAATAAAAAGTCAATAAGGTCAATGCCAATATTTGGCTGACATGTTGTTACAACCCCACTTCAAACTTCATGCCCCACCTTGAAAGCACTTTACCCCACCTTTTCATTTGGGCATGCTCGTATCACACAAGCACAGTGGAAACAGTAAAAACTGGTTACAGGATGATGGCAATAACTGTTACACAGGCCAAATGATGTCGATGGTACATCGATGTGCAATGCTAGTCCAATTAACTGTCACTCAGAAAGCAAAATGAATTGTGGTGAAGAAATCAAATGTAATTGATTTTATGGGTTTTGTTTTGGGGTTTTTTTTTCTTGATTGATATTGAATTTCTTGAATTGATCGAGAAGTAGTTCTAGTTAAGCTGAGAAATTTTTAGTGATCTGACAGCCGAACAACGTCCACCCTAATTTTGTTGTTGTTTGTTGATAAACTGTTTGTTCATAAAATGACAATGTGAAACAATTATTGACCACAAACCTTTTCTTGCTAGATATTCCAACAAGGACATCCAGTTGAGTGTAAGGTATATCTCCAGTCTCAGCACAACTTTTCTTTTGGAAACTATTTTTCAACCAGACATCAAGGTAAAGGGGACAGCTGATGCTTTTTCATATGTAGCAATTCTTTTAAAGCTCGTTGAGCCCTAAAATTGTGATGTAACTTTGTTACTAACCAATTCATTTGCACTCGTCAATGTAAACAAGGAAATAATGCTGTTGTTTTCCTAGCTAGGACCACTGTCCCTCACATCAGTGTTTCATTTGTTTAAAATTCAACAAAACAGCATTTCATCAAGTCCACAAAGTTTTGGTGACTGGTTATTTCTTTAACGTTTTTTTTTTTTTCTCCAAGCAAAATACATTTCAGAAGAAAATCAGAGCTCCCAGACGAAACCCCTGAGGAGCTCCTGAGATTACCAGGAGTAGGAAGATCATATGTGGCTGTAAAGATTATTGTCATTAATATTAAATTCATCATTTTTAAGAAAAAATCATAAAATGTCATTTCAAAAACTCAAAGTGATATCTTTGAAAAGGTCAGAGAAAACAATATATATCCAGATTACAGACAAAGAAAAACACAGATGCTAAACATTTCTAGCATTCTTATTGATTAGATCCATTAAAACCCCTAAAGACAACAGATGTCAACCTGTATTAATACTGTAAATGTTTGTTTTTTAATACTTGAATCATTACATGGCTCGTATATTTATACATAGCTAGTTAAATTCTGTAAGTGCTGCCACACTTATGGCCGGCACATATTGTAAACCAATATTAGGGAAACGTCAAGGGACTCTTAGATTTCTAGATACACAGACAAAGCTGAGATTTACCTTATAACAGCCTGTTAGTGAGGCAGATCTTCTCCCTGTAGTTTGCCTGAAGATGCTTCTTCAATGGTCGTACTGTGAGCTCAAAAATTCATCAAAATCAAGCGAGTTTGTCCGACGTGTCCTGTATCATCTTCATCAAAGTTATCGGTTTTCACTGGCTGCTTTCAAAATCAAAGAAATCTGCGATGTTGAAAAGCAAATCCTCCCCTCGGGGGATCGTTCGGAAGGTAAAATATCTATTGCTAGTGGTCAGTTTTCACATATGTATTGGAAAACCTTGTCCTGGGAATATTTTTCTTCAAAATGACTATTATGTAAAAAAAAAATTTTTAAATGAATAGGGATTTTAAAAAAAATTGTGTGTCACTCAAATATACGAATGCAGGATACTCTGCGGCGTGAATGTCAAATCTGGCGTAAAATCAGGCTCTCCGAGAGGCGCATCGCTCAGTTGCGACGCTGGTCAACTGAGCTTCCAGCGGCGGAGAGGAGGGAAGAAGCTGTCTGGGTGGGAGTGAGAAAGGGAGAGGGGGGCGTGGAGAGACACTGTGACAGCATGAGCGAGAAAGAGAGAGAGGGAGGGAGAGAGTCTGACATCCGAGGGAGCATTCCTCCTCCAGCTGTTGAATATCTGGACGTTTTCATTGCAGCGCTTCTTCATTTTTATTTTGTCATACTTTCCAGATCTAAATTGTTGCTACATATCATCCATCCGTTTCATTACCCATTGCCCCATGCTGATTTAAAAGGGTGTAAGTGTGCGTGATTTTCAATATTTTTGCAATTACTGGGAATTAAATCGGGAATCAAAAGCGGTAATTATGCTACAAACCTTGAATTTCTAGATGTTGATTTTAAATTAAAGCACACACACTCACGATTGGTTGTGTGAGCCTCACGTGTTTGTTCTTGTAAATAAAAGATGGACATTTATTTGTGGTCCCGTTTTAAGGCTTTGACATTTGCCTTTGTGTTATTCTTTCTTTCTTTGAGCTTGAAGTGATTACTTAGACCAGAGGGTTGAGAGGCACAGCTGCCGCCTCATTAAAATGAAATCATAATCTTCTTGGATGACCTGTACCACAAAGCAGGTCATTTAATTTTTCATATAATTCTATTACAAATGCACCAAAAGACACAAACAGCAAAGCCACTGTGGTGAGGCCCACAAGAGGCTGAAATTGAAGGTGATGCTCAGCAAAATCATCCACAGCAGCCTGTATTGGCACACTTGTCACTCGAATTCATAATGTAATTACGTAATAATGAGCTTTATATATATATATATATATATATATATATATATATATATATACATATTTAGGGGAATAAACATTGGGTATTTGGAGCCAGCCTTGGGTGACCTTGAAGCAATTGTTCCGCTTTATTCATTCATTTATTTGTTTATTTTGCTATTTAGTTGCTTTCAGTATGGCTGAAAACTTCCAGGAGGCTGCGACCCGTCACCATTGAGACATTTGCATTTTGCAGCTTTGTTTTGCATTTACTTTTCATTTCTTTTTTACTTCCACTTTCACTCACAGATAAGTTTTAGATTTCATTGTTGCACCGTGAATATGCACCAGTTACCTGTGAGTAGATTTCACTGCAGCTTTTTCATGCTCAGATAGTGAGACATGCAATATCAGTCTCAAGGACTGCACAGACATTAGAGCTTTACAATATTATCCTATACTTTTTAAACACTTTTAAAAGTCATAACACAATTCTCCGAAACATTTGTCTGTAGCTCAAAACCAGGAAAACCAGGGAAAATAAGGGCAGCAAAGCTGACTGCTTTGGGAACTGCAGATAAAAAACATTTTTTGATTAACTTTTATTTCTTGTATTGAAATGGCTTTTGTTTGCTAATTTTCACATGAAAATATGATGAATACTTTGACCTTCCTCCCTGAAACTAAAAGTGTGCAGGCGGGCTACATGTGTGCTGAATCTGAGAACTACAAATTGGCTGCGCGTTTTTATCACTCCTCTTTCAGGGACATAAATCTCCTAAAACAGTTATAGTGTCGTGACCTGGCTCTTTTTTTTGAGGAAGAAGGTCTCCGCAGTCTAATTCATCACTTTATAATGTAAACACTTCAAGGATCAGAGTAAGGGCCGTGGCAAGTCTCCAGGAAAATGATGTAGAGATGAATATACAACTCTCTCATTTTTTTTTCAGTTCATTCCACCAGCAGGGGTGGAGGTAGGGAGGTAGAGTGGCACATCAGTTGGAAGGTTGGTGGTCTGATCTCAGCTCCTCCCTTGTGCTTCAGCAACAAACTGAACCCTGACTTCCCCTGTGCATCAGTCTTATCAGAGTATGTGAATGGTAAATGGCCTGTATTTGTATAGCGCTTTACTTAGTCCCTATGGACCTCAAAGCACTTTACACTACATTCAGTCATCCACCCATTCACACACACATTCACACACTGGTGATGGCAAGCTACATTGTAGCCACAGCCACCCTGAGACGCACTGACAGAGGCGAGGCTGCCGGACACTGGCGCCACCAGGCCTTCTGACCACCACCAGTAGGCAACGGGTGAAGTGTCTTGCCAAGGACACAACGACTGAGACTGTCCGAGCCGGGGCTCGGACCGGCAACCTTCCGATTACGAGACGAACTGCCAACTCTTGAGCCACGATCGCCCCCCAGAATAACAGGTTAAACGCCCTTGGATATGGAAAAAGTGCTGCAAAGTGCCAAAGTCCATTAAATAAAATTAAAATTTATTTAGGAAGTCTTTTTTAATGTTTAATGAAGGGCCCCTTGGTGGGGTCAAGGTTGAAACCACCACCAAAGTATAATCAGGCGATCACAGTGCAATCACTGGCTGCTTTTTTCTGAGAACAACAACTATTTACAGCACACTTCAGAGCAAAGCAACCAGCAGAACCGAATGGACATGTCCTTCTCTAGAGCTTCTGCATGAAGGCCGTCAGTTTCAAATTATTCTATTTGAGTCATAATGCCTACTTCTATCAGTTTGCTGTATATTACTGAGCTAGTCAAGTAGGAAGAAGCCAGGGACTACATTTGAATAAACCACCTGTATCATGTTGGACTTCTATTGATCTTTTATTCTATTCTTAAACACGAAGGCAGCGCAGATGGAACCAGTACCTGCGCCGTTTGTGTTCATTGTTTCACTCTTGTGGTTATAAGCAGAAATTTCCCAGTTGCATTGTATAAGTCTACTTAAAAAAACGTATGATTTATCTTTTTGTGGTATAAAGAACTATAATTATTTAACTGTGCAAAAAATTGTATATATTTTAATGTATGCGAGGTATAAAGTCAAGTCCCTTTTTGACTCAGGAGCAAGTAAACCTGTGGTATCCTGTTTTCTACCTGCTGTTTAGGCTACAGTGCTTATGACAGGAAATGTAAATACTCCATTCTTTAAATTTACCTTGAAAACAATTTTTTGAAACAGTTGGGTAATAATCTTATAATCCTAATAATTTTATCTGTGTAATTATTGGTGTAATGTTTTTAAATGTTGCACCGTAACAATTCATCTATGTTTCATGTAGAGCTGTTGTTTTTAATTGTGTTGTTCTGTTGTTTATGAGCCTTTTCTTGTCTTCCATGTAGTACATGTTTTATGTATGAAAAAAAAATTGTTAAAACATTCGTCAGAGCCCAGGAAGAATAGCTACTGCTACTGCAGGAGCTAATGGGGATCTTGGTAAACTAAACTAAACCATTCTCTTTGCTTTTCATACTTATTACAAGGATGATGATGACAGTCACTTATCAGTTGCACAAACCTGTTACACATTATTAGCAGCAGCAGCAGTAGTAGTAGTAGTAGTAGTAGTAGTAAATGTCAGTTTTCAAAAATGTCCTTTTTTGATAATAACATGGTAAAAAATAAAGTATTATGACATAAATACTCCAGCGAGTATTAGGGAACAACTTTATTAGGTGACCAACATGTTTCAGTTTGTGGCCTTCATCAGGGTCATTGCAAAACATATATTTAAAAAAAAACAGGAAATAGAAAAAAGCCAAGTGGACCAATCACACATTCACCATGCTTTATTCAAAAAAATAAAGTGTGGCCATTTCTGCAATCCAATCATGTACAGTATGGACTAAGAATAAAATAAATCTGCAAACACCTTAAAAGGTTGTTCTGTCAATCTACAGCAAACCCATTTCATAAATTACACGTCTTTTATAGTTATAGTTATTCATAGATGTGAGGAGATCCTGTGTGAACATTAGCAGGGATGTTTCTGAGACTCAAGCAAAACTATACAAAAAACCTCTCACGGAGATTCAGGAAAACACTACACCCTGCAGGGTCATTTTTTCCTCACACCAGCCTTTTTAGTGTTCAAAAGCTGTGCTGAAGTGTTTCTACATGCTATTGACAACATGATACTTACATAGTAATAACAAACAACATGTAACCATTTAAAAATATTCTAAAATGTCCATATTTGATATTTCTTACAGCACTTTATATTTTCTTTTTCTCCAAGGCAAAAACCAGCAGCTTAGACAAATTTCATTCGTTTGGTCAGAGAATTGAAGAAGTAGCACAGAAGTGAAGTGATGAGTAGTTTTTAAAATACAAAATACAAACTCGCTGATGTGATGCTTGTCATGTTATGTTGTCTCTCTCTGTCTTGTAGTGTGATCACCTCCAGATCTCCATGAAAAAATATTCTTTGTGATACTTTCAATCCTGATATATGAATTGCAATAAATTAATCCTGTTTAATCAGATTTACAATTATCACTTTTAGTGAAATATTCACTATTTCTCTTATATTATCATGTAATGATCTTTGTAGAAGAATGAAAAATTATTTAAAAAAAAATACTAAATGTCAGCTACTTCAAAAGTATGTTTTTTGGAAATAAAACAAGAAATAAAATGTACTTTATGAACCAGATGAGGAATCTATGTTTTAGGAAGAAAATTATTGTTGTCATATCTAGTTATATATGAAACAATAAATATGTATGATAGTTTCAGCCCTGATAAATTCATCATTAGTAATTAATAATGATAACTGGTTTTGGTGTAACACCTTTGGATTACTTCACACATCAAAAACTAGACATAGTTTAGTTTAATTTGGACAAAAGGATGATTAAATATTATTATAATTACTAATACTGTATTATATTATATATTACACTTTGATGCGATGGCTTGCAAGATATCAGAGTAGGACCGAAGCAATTCTAGTATGCAAAGTTTTAAACAGGAAGTAGCTGTGGATGCGACATTGCTGATCAGCAGTAATAAGTTGTAAGTAATAAGGCTAAAATATTACTTCAGTATATTAATTCAAATACATTTGGAGAAACAGAAATTTTAAAAAGTTCAAAATAAAGACACAAATGTTTTAATGTAAAAAATAAGTATGTTAAAGCCAGATAAGCAAACTTGATATTTACTGTGTTCTAGATAAAATTCTAAGAAGACGTATGAACATATTTCACTTTCCTGCAACTCTTTACACGGAAGTGAGATTTGTTATATATTTGCCATCAGTAGCAATATCAGCTACAGATAGTAGTTATGGTTACAAACCAAAATGATTTTTAGTGTACACTTTAAACACTGCAAACCCCAAAACAGTAGCAGAACTTTAAAAAAATAAAACTTAAGGCAACCTATTGCCTTAATCTGCATGATTTCAGATCTGCTTTAACAGACTCATCCTAAACGAATGAGTGAGAGTGATCACAAATGAATCGGCTAATTACAAGATGATTTTAGGACAAATCACCTCTCCAATTTCTCGTCTTCATCATAATCTTCATCAGAAAGGTGTTTACACTACTTGTAAAACAGAGGATTCTGCAAAATGTCATGATACTTTAATGTGTTTAAGCATGAAAAGATGTTGGAGATTGAGCTAAAGGCAGGAAGGAGAAAAGGCAAAATATGAAAAAAAAAATCTGAACAAAAGGTCGGTTGGCTGTTTTTAAAGCTTGCAATTGATGCAGATGTTTTAAATGCCCCCAATAAATTCACTGCAGTAAAGTTTTTTTTTAATGTTTAAAATGTTTATTGTTTAATGTTTGAAAAAGAAATCAGAATCTAAATCAATCCAGCTGTTGTATCAAACTAAAGACTAATATATTTAATGTTTGGGGTCAAATTGATCCCAGGATTTAAACCCTTACAAAGATCTCTGCCACGGGGTGATCGTGGCTCAAGAGTTGGCGGTTCGTCTTGTAATCGGAAGGTTGCCGGTTCGAGCCCTGGCTCGGACAGTCTCGGTCGTTGTGTCCTTGGGCAAGACACTTCACCCGTTGCTTACTGGTGGTGGTGGTCAGAGGGCCCGGTGGCGCCAGTGTCCGGCAGCCTCGCCTCTGTCAGTGCACCTCAGGGTGGCTGTGGCTACAATGTAGCTTCCCATCACCAGTGTGTAAATGGGTGGATGACTGAATGTGTAAAGTGCTTTGGGGTCCTAAGGGACTAGTAAAGCGCTATACAAATACAGGCCATTTACCATTTAGATAAATTGGTACATTTTTTTTAAGTAGCAGGTACTTAATATGCAAAGTAGATGAAGCTGATCAAAAATAATAAGCTGAATGAACTGAAATGGAACAAAATGTTAGATGAACTTACGCGATTTCTTAGGTTTTTTAAATTAATATTACATTACTTCATTTATTTAAGTAGTTTCAGCATTTGCATTTACAGTGTATTAAACTAGACCAGCTAATAATAAAAGTCTTGAGTCATGTATTCTGTTTCCAACCCAGACATTCATGTGTTAAAGTGTTCTATAGGCAGTTATATACAACAGTTCTCCAGGCTTTCTGAAGGTCTGGCTGCTTTTTCACTCATTTTCATTCCAGTCCTTAAACATGACCATTTTCAAAAGAGTGTTGTTGGTTTTTTATTATTATTTCTGGAGCAACCTAATACGGACCTATGACTTAATCCTGTCACTTCGCACATAAAGAAACTCTACAAGTAGAGCACAACAGTAAGTAGCAGACCTACAAAGCTCTGTACCCGAGGTAACCGGCAGAGACCTACAACAAGCACGTATCTACATCTGTAAAACATGGTGGAAGACTTTTGCACAACACTAAAACCATTAAACAAGATCATTTTGATTAAGCATTTCAAGAGGAAGGAAGTTACAGCTAGATCTCAGGGCTGCGTGTGATGTATTTATCGTCCCCAACAAGATGAAAACTTGCCTTTGCTGAGACACTGCTCTTAATTTCAACATGTGAGTTAAATTTTATGTTTTTTATGAATATAAAGTAGGAGATCTTAAAAAAAACAGATACAAGTTCTGTTATTTTATACATTTTCTTGTTAATATAGAAACCGAAGCATTCCTGCAGTCATGCTGTTTGTAGAGACTCAGTGGACGGTGATGTGTTTCCTCCTGCACATAACAGGTATTATTATTATTATTATTATTATTATTAATTAAAGATCTGTATCTATAAACTTTAATAGAGCTAGATATTTCACATGAAATAGGAGTGATGTTGTTAGTAAGATTGGTTTTACTGACAACATTAATGAGGATTATCTTCTGATTAGACACAGAGCATTGATATAGACTTTATTAGCAACACCTTGTTGCGCCTCTTTTTTCTTCAGAACCTTTCCTATAGATTTGAGTTACTGTTGCCTTCTTGTCATCTCAACGCATCTCACCTGTGGCCTCTATCATTACTATAGCATTTTCTCTCTGAGTGCTGGATAGTTTCTCATTGTCGGGCATACTTTCTCTAAGAAAGTTGTGTGCGAATATCCCAATAAACAAGCAATGTGGCACCAACAACCATCAGTAACTTAAATCCCTTTTCCTCAGCAGGTTGTCTTGACCATGTGTATATGCCTAAATGCAGTGAGCAGCTACCATGTGACCGGCTAATGAGATATTTGCAGTACTAAACAACTTTTAACACCTTTGCTCACCTGTGTGGTCAAAATGGTGTAGAAATCAGAATCATAAATACACTGATTTAAACAAACATGTTTAATGGTAGAGCAAAACTTTGCATACCCACACACGTTATCTGACATCCAGTATTCAAATGAAGTCCTTCTGCTTCTGTTAAAGCGGTTATAGGGCTACAAAGCAGAATCTGTGCTTTAAAAGGTTCATCAGTGGATCTGCCATGCTCCGCTCAACATGCCACCTCAAACATAAGCTGGTACACTGTACACACAAATGGCTCCAAATATGTACTGACAGAGCTCTCTGTGGATGGAGACAATGGAACATACAGCCTGGCTAAAGACAATAACTTTACTCTGACAATCAAAGTTTTGAGAGAAATAGATGCAAAGTCTTACTGCTGCAAAGAAACTACAGAGAACCCACAATCCTGCTTGAACAACCAAACTGAGCTCCGTGTTTCAGGTAGAGCTGCTGCCATTCATAAATTACTGCTCACTTCAGTTTATGCGCACTTATTTTATCCATCGTCCTCTCAGAGCTGCAGGTAAAGGTGATTCCTGCCACAGAGGGACAGACAGTAACACTGATGTGCAGCAGCAGCTGTCCTCTGACTGAAAAGCCTGCAGCCTACATCTGGTACAAGAACAGAGAGTTTCTCTATGAGGACTGGTCTCCCTGGTACCAAGAGCTGCTCAGCAGTGAGGAAGCAGTCACATACTCCTGCGCTGTCAAAGGCTACGAGGATCTCAGAGCCCCTGAAGTCTCTGTGGGTGAGTAACGTTCCAAAAACAACCCCAAAGTGTTAAAAGCTACAAAATCCTGGCAAGCCATTAACAAATTCTAAAGTTAAAATACTAATTTTCATCTCTTTTTGTGCAGATTCTGTAACTAAAACCTGTTTCAGTGTGACTTATACTGAAAGCAGCATGTGTTCTGAGAAGCTGAAATCAAAGGACCAGTTCTGCTCCATCACATATCCAACAGGTTTCCACATGCAAACAAACCATTCTCCCCAAAATATATCACAGGTCGTAGCAAAAAAAAGTATTTATTTTCTTCCAACAGATTTGCACGTTCAAATAACTCCTGTCAGGAGCTTTGTCATTCTGACCTGTAACACCAGCTGCCCTGTGGCTGATGCTCACACTGCATATAAGTGGTACTGGAACAGAAAGTTATACAATGACTGCGAGCGTCAAGACATTACCATTTTCGAACCCAAAACAGACTTCTTCTCCTGCGCTGTAAAAAGCAATGAAGATGTGCTCTCTCATGAATCCTGTGAGTACGTGTATGAGCCAAACATACATACGAAACAAACAACAGGCAGGTTGAAGCAGAAGTAAAATTTCATGTGTTTAAACTCTGTTTTAGGCGTCAACAATGGAAACTGCAAGGCTGTAAATTACGTCAGCAGGAGAATCTGTGCCCTGGAAGGTTCCTCTGTGAACATTGCAAGTCAATACTCGACCCATTTCATCTTGAAGTATAGATCGTGGTATAAAGTACAGCTTGGTGGTGAGGAGGATGACTGTAAGGAGGTATTTGAAGAAGCTACGGGCCGTGTGAAGTATCACGACAACATGAAAAACAACCACACACTGAGAATTAATGATGTGAAGAGGAATGACTCGGCTGAATACTTATTCAGACTTGGGAAACATATTAATCACTGTCATTTACCTAGAGTGATGTTAGTTGTCACAGGTAAGTTTAATTGATTTAATACAGAATCACCTGCAGTGTTTAGTGAAGTGCATGTTTTTATATCATATTGATGGTCCACAAAAATGTGTTTCATACAGGATTTGATTTAAAAAAACATAACAGCAAATTATCTGATATCATTATCATTATTCTTTCAGATATGAAGCTAAAATTTGAAAGCAATCATTTTGGATGTTCAGAATTTGTACCATAAAATTTTTATGCTAATTGGAGACAGTCAAGCAGAAGGCCCGTGTTCATTTGAGATACAACCACTCTTACAGTTAGGTCCATATATGTTTGGACACTGACACAAGTTGGTTTTTTTTTTGTTTTTTTTACCTGTTTACTGAAACATATTCCAATTATAGTTACATCATGGACATGGGCGTAATGTGTAGACTCTCAGCTTTCATTTGAGGGTTTCTACAATCAAACTGGATGAAAGGTTTAGGAGTTTCAGCTCCTTATCATGGGCCACCCTCTTTTTTTAAAGAGTAATTGGACATTTGACTCATCATCTGGTGACGTCTACAAGTTCAAGCTGTCATTGCCTGCAAAAGGTTTTCAACCAAGTATTAGAAATAAACATTTTATTTTCAGTTATTTAATTTGTTCAGTTACTGAAAAGCCCCTGAAATGAAGGGATTGTGTTAAAAATGCATTGTTCTACCCACTGAATTAAAGCTGAAGGTCTTCATTTCAACTGTATCTGAGTTGTTTCATTTAAATTTCGTTGTGGTAATGTACAGAACCAAAATTAGAAAAAAATTGTCTCGTTCAAATATTTATGGACCTAACTGTATGTCAGATATAATTGATAATCACACGTCAGTTTTGTCAAAAGGCACAATAACTCTTCTGTTTTGTTTCTTTGTTTGTTTTTTGTTTTCTATCCAATCGAACTATCTTTGAGGTGTGAAAGTGAGCATGAGTCCTTCTGCAGTGGTGACAGAGGGTCAGAGAGTCACACTGACCTGCAGTACCAGCTGTCCTCTGACTGACAACACAAACTACATTTGGTACTTGAACAGTCGACCAGTCGGCCACCAAACTAAACATCTGATCCTGGACCCAGTCAGCAAGGAGAATGAAGGGAACTATTCCTGTGCTGTGAATAGTCCTCAGAACATTAGCTCAGCTGAGAAGGCTCTCACTGTCAAAGGTGAGAAGGACTTAATTTTAAAGATCCTGCTCACTTTCTGACTCCTTTTACATTTGGTAAATGGAGAAATGCAGGCTAAGTGATAGCAGCAGGCAGAAACTTCAACTTTTTTCTGGACCAAACCAACAAAATAGCAGTCTGGCAGTTAATTTTATATTGTTCTGAAATATTTTACTACAATGTTTACTTACATCTTACATCAATCTCTACAGCTCTAGAGAAAACCGTAGCAGGGCTGAACGTATTGAAAATGACTCTTTTATCGCTGATCCCTGCAGTTGTATTTCTACTCTACATGAAAACAAGGTAAACTACTTCACTTCAGATTTTGTGTCACATCTTCTGACTGTCTTCAAAACTCTTTTCTTTCATATAAGAAAAGTTTGAGTTTGATATATATTGCAAATGTAGGAAGAAGAAAACTGTGACTGCCACTGCTGAGAAAAGTGACAGGGAACAACCTGGACAGGTAATGAGATATGTCAAACTCTGAAATTACTGTTTATGAAAGTGTGCCCACAGTCATCTGCATGTCCTCCTTTCAGAGGGACCAGCTGTATGAGAGTGTTGAACTGAACCCTGCTGCACAGTGAAAACCAGCAGAGAAGCAGGAAGACACTGTCCAACATCTGGTTGGGTAGCTTGTAGACTTCCTCTTCCTCTCGTGTGCAGAGTATAATCTGAATACAATCGATCTTATTCATTTAGATTCATGCTGGCAAAATATGATTCTGCATGTGCAAAGAGACAAACAGCCCTGCAAACTTAGAGTATGTCAAACTTGAGGCCTGTACTCCAAAGCAGGATTTCTTCTTATCCAGGCCATCTTTAGCTTTGACCCTTGCTTTTTTGTACCAGTGTTCACTTTTTATTGGGGTACATTGCCATGGTAACTTAGAAACCTGTAGGTATCAAATCACAATAGCATCGCCATTCCTAAAAGATCCCTGGTACCCCTGGGCAGTTTTTCAACAGTGTCTAATATCTTTGTGTTTCCCCAGTGAGCTCCAATAATAAATATAGTTTCTTGGCCACAGCATTATTTGTTACTTTTTCCTGTCGACTCCAAATAAGTTTACAACTATTTTACTGTTCTATAAGCATGAATATGCGATCCTAATAAGGAACACCTATTTGTACTTCCTGATATATCAAATTTGCAAGTAGACTAATCCTACATCTGAATAGTTTTATAGTCATTCTTTACATGCTCTCAGACAGTTAAGCACCACTGTT
This sequence comes from Perissodus microlepis, assembly GCF_051167445.1. NCBI lineage: Eukaryota > Metazoa > Chordata > Actinopteri > Cichliformes > Cichlidae > Perissodus > Perissodus microlepis. Next base: position 30,851,754 of record NC_140466.1, on the reverse strand, counting down.
GCTGCAGCTGATTGAATAAATACTAAAATGGTTCTTTAAATAACAATTTAATTAAATACATGATAATAATTCATCCAGTTCCCTCGTTTCTTAATAACAGAGCTGTGATACTGACAATCTGTATCTGTATCTGGCTTCAAATGAGCTAAACTGTATTAATATAGCTGATTTTTGTCCAGTCGTATTGCTCTGCAACAGCTGTGTTACTTTGAGTCTGTAATTTGTATTTAACCTCTTCGTATTTTTCCCATAATGTAGTTTAATGTTGTTGTATGAAATCAGCTGTTCTGCTGTTAGTACACTTAATCCATAATCTTTATTGGTGAAATGCTGCCAACGCCACCCCTTTCATATGTGTAACATATGTTGAGCTTGTTTTGTATTTAAGAGCCCAGTAGGTCACAGAAATGACAGATAACTTTGTATTATCATCTTCCTGCTTTATGTCATGCAGTGGTGGTGGTGAATTCAGTGTAACTAGCTTTTCCTGTGATGCCAACTTTCACACATTAGTGATGCTGTTAGAAAATAAATAGCCATTTTGCATGTTGTGATTAAATCCTTTTCAGGTTTCATTTTTCATGTTTTAATTGCCATGTTTATCATTTTTAGTTTATTAACCTTGTTTTTTTTTACTTGAGTTTGACCATCTTTAATTAGGACTGTGTCCCAGCCTCTGTATGGCTTCTGTATGGCATCTTAACTTGACTGTTTTTAAAGGATTTTTGTGCAAATAATAAAAATCAAAAAGTTCTTTTTATTATTTCTGGAGATTTTATTACTAGACTTTGGATGCAGGTTTTAATGGCAGCTTTCTTGCCTTCTCCTAGAGGACAAATCTTAATTTACAATTCACTACTCATGGCAAAACGCACAATCTGATAGCAGATACACCCCGAACTGCAACGAAAATCATGACGATGATGATGAGATGAGAAATCCTTTATGACGACATGATCTCCCCTTCAGTGTAACGTTAAAATGAAACAAAGTTCTCAGTAGAATGCCTTTTAAAGTGCTGTGATGATATGTGGAATCAAACACAGCAAAAATTGGAGAGTTAAAATGTGCTGGAGTAAATGTCTCAGAGTTGATTTTAACCCTCAAAGTGTGATTTAAACACTTTCTGGTTTAAATTGTACTCTGTGTTGGAGTCATATGACAAAATGTATTCCATCAGTGTTGATTTAACTCTTAAAAGAGAAAATTCTAAATACTGTAACTCTGCACAGAGGTTGGTTAAAAATGTTAACTCTGTCATTAGTTAACTTAATAGCTTTAACTCTGTATAGAGTTCATTTTGAACTGAAGTTAAGCCCAGCCCTCCCAGACACCCCCAGTGCGGGCAGAACAGTACTGATTTTGCACCTGCATGCAGTTCTACAGGGTAAGTAGAATTATGTCAGACTTACTAAGATAGTTAGAAACTTGTGCTATAAAATGTATTTTGTGCATTTTAACAATTTAAACGAAGAAAACATGCTAGCTTTTGGCGCTAGCAATAAAGAGTTAATGCAAACTGTTAATAGCCTCTAACTATATCAGTGTTACAGATCACATTCAAGCTGTTACTGATGGAAAAAACCCAAAGTAAACTGCTCAGGCTGGCATTAATGTCCCTCTATTGTTTGATTTTCTTTTGTGGAATTTTTGACATGTAGTTTGACATCAAAAGAACTACAAAAAAAAGTCTTCAAACATGCACTGTTTTATATAGTGCGTGACTGACTCAGGGTAGGTTTTATTTTGTCCTCTTAAAATTTCAGTCTTGCATTTTTCAGAAAAATGTTGGTCCAGGTTAAGTATAATCAACAACTAAAGTATGTGAAGCTAAATAATGATGAAGGACAGTATGACTTTCTGCAATTTAATGTAAAAGCTGTGTAGGTTATTGCTACTTTATCTTGGATAAAGAATATGTTCACAATAATATTTTAATACATATTGTAGGAGCTTCTTACATTGATGTAGATTCAGATTTGTGTTTTTAGCAAAGGTGTTGTTTGTATTAACAAATTGTTAAGCACCATATACAACAAGACACAAGTAAGAAGCAGTGCTAACACCAGAAGCACAATGAGTTTCTTTGTACCAGTTTTCACAGTCATCGAGAGATTTTGCCTGCTATCTGATGCAAACATTACTTACAAGGATGCAACAGGGACAGAGGTTGATGCAGTGACCTTGTTGGACAAGGCAACGTGCTGTTAACAGTGTTCTCCGATGATGGTGAGGCTACACACTAAAAAGTATAATCAAGCACTTTACATTCAATTAAACAAATTATTTGATGTTTTCTTTTTCTTTAGTATTTTCGGACCTGTCTTCTGCTTCTGAGTTGTCTGACTCCAACTCAAGCTTCAGCTCATGTGCCTCAACTATAATCTTAGATGAGGTCTCATGCAAGAGACAAAGAATTAACAATACTGCTGCAGTATCTGCTAAACAGGTTGCTACAAAGCTTCACACTTGTGCTTTGTTTTTTTCCTCTCAAGTTTCTAGAAAGATTCCTTATTGCCAGGTTTTTCTCAATGTTCATTTTTCTCTTTTTGTTTGTTTTTCATTTTTAAGAGTTAATTGAAACTGTCTTAAGAAGCAAGTCTGGTGGTGACAAAGTAATACAGGAATACCAAGCAATAAACACCATGAAGGATGCCACAAGATGACAAATGGTTAACATACTTGTGGCTCACATGATTGATAATCATGGGTATGTATTCAGTGTATGTTGTGTTCTTTATACTTGTGCCAAATAAATGCATACTAATTGTCTAAATTTAAAAATCTCCTCTCAGGCACCTTCCCCCAAAAGCAATCAGAGAGGAGTATGCTTTGGGCATTGTGATGCCGATCCCCTCGCTCAAGGATCCATATGCAGACAAAGCCTATGTAAAAGTCAATATTTATACAACACAAAATTATTTAATGATGGACATAAAAATTATCTGATATTTTTGTTATGAGCTAAATCTGACAAAATATGTTGTGTTTTCACTTATCCAGGAGCAGCAAGGGGTGCAGGATACATTTCTTGGCGTATGAAAACTGTCCAAAGACAGATTCGGCGTGGATCTTCAACACCACCTAATAGGTTGACAGACAGTTCTTCAGGTGGCCCAAATCTCCAAAGGACTGTGAATGTTATACACCAGCTTGATGGGGATGCTTGCAAGGAGGCCATGTCTTTGCTCAAACATACTACAGACAACTCTGTGATTTTCCAGAAGATGAAGGAGACCTTTCAGCACCGTCAGAGGCTTGTTAATGATCCAAGCAGAAGCTTCCTACATACAAAAGGACTGGTAAGTTAGAATTCATTTTTTGAAATGGTTTGGAATTTGGAGCTAGCAGTTGTTTCAAATACAATTTTCTTTCTTAAAGGTGGAGCAAGACTTCACTCTCCTGTTCGATGACGACACCACCTCCAGGTTGCTTCAGAAATGGATTACATTCTTCAGGCCAAATGCCATAAAAGAGGCTAAGAAGCTCACTTCAACACCAGAGTTGCTTCGCTTGATGCAGTCAGCAGAAGGTCATCCAGAAAATCATCAAGATGATTCTACAAGTGAGTTGTATTTTTTATATATATATATATATATATATATTAAGGGTTAAAGCTGCATTCAGGGGCACATATTCATTTGTTTCTGTGTTTTTTAACATTTAAATTCATACAATTAAGACAAATTAAATATTTGTCCACTTTTTCTAGTTTTGCTCTTAGAATATAATATAAAGTCAAACAAAGCATTGTCTGTTTTGTTTGTATGTTCATCCTGAACTAATAATCCTATAGATTTTTCTTCTTGTTGTGTATCTCTAAAAATTGATCTACTTTTGATAACTTTCAACAATAGATAGAAGACAGAAGGTTAAAAATTGTATCTCAGCAGAGTCACTTATTCAGTCTCTAAAGTGTTATTTTAACTCTGTTTTGAGAGTTAAAACATGAACTCTGGCACAGTGTTAAATATTTTAACTATTTTAAAAATGTGGATTTAATTCTAAAGAGTGTGGACTATGTAAACCCTGAAAAAGTGCTGAAAATTATTCTGTGGGAGTCAATTTAACACTGGTCTTTGTGCTTTGAAGAGATGAAATATTTAAGATTTCCTAATCTTAAATGTGTGTGATAACAGTCTCGTCTTCTGTCGGAAGATATACACATATACATATATTAGACATTTTATTGTGCACCTCAAATGACAGCTGATGAAGATTTACTGGCAATATTTATATTTACAGAAGCAAATTCTCTGTTTAACATGTTTTGTGTATGTACATAGTTAAGATGTTTCAATTCAGGGCAAACTGTATACCTCTGTATATAGTACACTGAGTCTTTGATTGACTGATTGATTGATTATTCAATATTAATCTCTACATTTATGGGCGTTACACTACACATGTAGCCTTTGGTCAAGACCAGGATACGGTGGTGACATTCTTCTTGCCTTCATTAAATCTATTATTGATATTTAAAACAATTTTATATTTAATATATATTCACCTTCATATTCTATTATAGGCATACCAGTGACGTAACGAGGCCTTGTCGGTCACGTGGTTTTGACGTGTCGGACTTGGCTCGATACATTTTGCTACAAGCAGCTACTCTTTTCTTGGATCTGTAGCCGCTCGTGTTGCTTGTTTCGTCCAAACAGCGCACAAAATATCATGGAAGGCAGGGGTTACGGCTCTGGTAAATATAATCTGCTTAGCTTTTGTTTCACATTTGGCTATAGATATTGATAGTTACCCAGTTAGCCACATGCTTTGTTCCCCTGAAACATGACCAGTTTGTTAGCCGTTAGCTAAGCTAATGCCGTTTAAAAAAAAACAAAAAAAAAACTCCCCAGCAAAAGAGCCAGCCTTTAGCCGGTTGCAGCCTGAAACAAATACCTAGCTAAACAGTAGTCGTGTTGTATTTTCTTACCAGTTATTACAAAATCTGCCAAGTACCAGTAGGTTTGTTTTAGCGAAAATTAAAAAAAAAAATCGTCAGCGTTACGCTAGGCCCATCGGCCACGATTAATGAAACACTACTAGCTACGCGGCCCATCTCGCTGTCGGGCAGATTGTTTGCTAGCGATGCTAACGCAGACGACTTTATGGGCCTTTGGCGGTTTGTCACTTGCTCTGCCAAAGTTCGTTAGCTTATTCTTTTAAAATGGAGTCAATGTCGGAATAGTTTAAAGGCTAGCTGATAAAATGGCCGCCTCTGAGAAGATGCCTCTAAGTCTTTGGATTTAATTGCTGTTCCTTTCTGAACTGCACAACTCTATTAAGACAGAAAGCTTGCAAATCAATTGTCAAATGGTTATAGTTATAGCAGTGGATTCCACCTTCCTATGCTTTTGAACGATTTGCGCTATTGAACAGCTCCTTGTAATAAATCCGCACATGCTTGTGGATCTGTTAGTATAAAATTCCCAGTGCGTTTGTGTTATCAGTCCATATTCTCTCCTTTTGTAGGTTACTCCAGTTGGGGAGGTGGAGGTTCTGGAAGCAGAGGTAAGTTGGTACACTCAGCCCTGAATTACTGCTATTCATGAAGCAAGTAAGTAGTGCATGTTTATTCTGTTTAATTAATTTGTTTCCTCACAGGGAGTGTGTTATTCTTTTTGCCCCACCCCTTTACTAGGTTCTGGTGGTTTCGATATGCACGGGGGAGGTTATAAGGATTCCATGTCTGGACTCGGAGGCTATGGAGGTGGCAGCGGCCACATGAAAAGAGGGCTCTCGGGAGCATCTCTGCTCTCATCGACGGGCACCCATGCAGATGCAGTCATTGCTAAGATTAACCAGCGCTTGGACATGCTCACTCAGTTGGAGGGGGGGTTTAAAGGGGGTCGGAGTGACAGGTAACAGTACTTTCCTTTTTATGCTTCATACCATCTTTCTTAGTAGGGTATCATTCCCACACATCCATGCACCTGAATGTGTGCTAAATTTGCATAACAAATTTGGCCCTCTGGTTGCTTGAGCGCATCGTCTCTTAGTGTCACGTCATGTCTGGCTGATGTCAAGTTACCACTTTGTTCTACAGTTGTCTCAGTAAATGCTTAGGCCTTCTAATAGCCGTTCTAATTTTAAAGTCCAGCATTAGGACCAATTCACACCTGGCTGCCCTCCTAGCTTGCGATTCTCCACTGATTCTGAGGAACAGTTATTCACAGTGGTTGGGGGTAAAACAAACAAAGGTATACCACTGTTTGCAGAGACTTGGAGAGTTGATATCCTTTGGAAATTGTTGAGGTTGCACCAGTAAATTGTGCTGTTTTAGTCTTTGTTACGGCATTACTGTTTGCACTCAATCCTTGTTGGAAACACGTTGCCTCAATTCCCGCTTGATGAGAAGATCGTATCGTCCAGGCTGCATTTGAATGCCTCAGCATCTGAGGATGCATTGTTTGCTCCCATTTGCTATGCTGCAGTATCCCTCATTTATTGAGAAGAAAATGATGATGTGATCCTTTAAACCAAAGACATTGTGAAATGCATGGTCCCCTGTTGGAGGTGCAGTTACAGACCAGCTTTTCCATTTGTTACAAACTGACATTGTTGCATATAAAGCCAATCCATCTTTATTTAAAACTCTGAGCATTGCTTTTGTCCCGGCTTTGTGTTTGTGTTTACACACGTTGTTTCTCTCATCCTCTGTGTGACCTAACCCTGTCTTCTGGCTTTAGGTTACTGAAGAGAGATGGGTTTACAGGTGCCCTGATAATGCCTTGTTAAGCTGAAATGTTTACTGAAGGATGCTCAATGTATTTACAGAAACACAATCTCCCCTTGAAAAATGCCCAGTATATATGGTTTGGTTTTTTTTGTATATAAACCCCTTTTCATCAGTATTTATTGTAATTGAGTCAGTTCCCAGGACACTTTACTTCTTGTAAGAGGCGTCATTGGTGCTGATGGACCATGTTCATGTCTGTTCAGGGTTTTACAGCCCATCCTTTAAAAAGGAGGGAGGCTTAAAAAATTAACTGCATTTCCCTAATCTGCAGTAATTTCTGTAGACTTGAGATTTTAAAAACAAAAGGAATAACTTTTCAATGTACCACAAGCACAGTGTTTAAGTTGTTGTGGATCATTAATTTTTGATCTAATTTGTTTTCTGAAATGAAGCTGGGAGTGACAAGAAAACATGGAGAAAGCGAGACCACAGAGGAGAAGGAATAGCAGGTGGAGAAATCCAAACCTGGCTGCCCCTCTGCCTCCCTTGCTCTCTGCTCTTCTCTACCAACCCTCTTCCTCCCTCCTGCAGGTTTGACCAGTACGAGTCATTCGACTCGCGCTCCTCCGCTTTTGCCTCCTCCCGAGATCTCTACAGATCTGGCGGCGGTAGCTATGGTTTTGGTGATGGCCGGGAGGACAGCATGCTGTTGAGTCAGCGAGGAGGCCAGGGCTTCGGAGGGGGACTTGGGCTAGGAGGAGGAGGAGGCTTTGACAGCCCCTCCTCTTCCTATGGAGTCGCTAAAATGCGACAGAATATGAGGGAGTCCTTCACCAGTCCCCAAGGAGGAGGTTCTGGAGGTGGAGGATGGGCTGGAGCAGGCCGACGTTCCCCCAGAAGGGGTGGAAGCGCCGGGGGTCGAGGAGCTACTGGAGGGTTTGGAAGCCGCAGGTCAGACCCCACTCCATTAAGCGGAGGTTTGCGGGGAAGTGGTAGCGGTGGCCAGTCCCACCGTGGCCACTCTCCAGGAGGTGGTAGAGGAAAGCTCCCTTCCCTCCTGTCCAACCGCATGTACCCTGAGAGTGGGGGCTTCCAGGGTTCTACTCAAGGGCCTCACGACTTTCCTGGGAGGCATTTTGGAGGGGGCCCACGGGCTGGCCGGCAGCGAGGCCGCAAGAGACCCCTTAACAAAGTAAGTACCTCCAGCCAAATAAGACCTCCTCAGATACCTGGAAAAAGTTAAGCCCTTTCTAATTCCCTCCTTTTGTATTCTCAGTCAACTGGCAAGTCTTGCTAAACTGCCTGTGCCTGCTATTTGCTACCTAAAGCAGTTTGTCACAGATAGTGCCCAACACATATTTGCAGTATCACTTGCCCTCCTAGTTCCAGAAGAAAGTAACTGCCCTGCATCCACAGTAAAGACAAATCCCACATCTCCCCACACAATTCATTGCCCTGATAACTGTCCGGATGTTGATTTCTTTTTTTTTTTTTTTTTTTTTTTTTTTTTTTTTTTTTGCATTAAGTAGCTTAAATAGATTTTTCCTTTTTATTTCCTTTGCCCCAATTCTGGCTTGTCTTAAGATGAGGCTAACACTATTGATGTGGAAATGCCACGAGGAGAATATGAACATTGCCAAACATTAAGTCTAGCATCTATTAGTGTTTAATTCTAAGTTGAAGGTGTATTGTCCAGGTTTGTATTTATTTTTATTATCACTAAATGCATTTGTGTGCAAACTGATTTCTGTGTACTGTAGCAGGTGAAGCCACAGCGGGATATTCAGAAGAAAAGAAAGCAGACCCCGACATCAGGTGATGAGCCAGAGTCGAAGATGAACAAGACGGACAGCGCCGAGTCAGAGGCTACGCAAGGTACCGTTTTTGTCGACTGTGTGGTATTCTCAAAAGACCTCATTACTTGGCAGATATTTTGGTGTCTTTCTTGGTCTTATGTGTGTGCTCTGTGTTCTTAGAGCAACCAGAGAAAAACGGCGATGGTGGTGAGCCAAAGACAACAGCTGCTGCGGTTAGTGGATCAGCCTTTGACAGCTCAGTCTTTTGTCAACAGTGGCATTTTAAAGGTTTATTGTATTACTTTAGGATCTAATTAACTTGCCCCAGGAACTTGCTTTAAGCAACCGGTGTACAGTTTCAGATGGAAATAATAATTTAAATGTAAATGCAAATGAGGATGAGAATGTGGTTTTACAAAACAGACAAAAAGGCTAAACGCGATGTTCTTTTTTCCTTCATGATCAACCAGTGTCACAGATTTGAGTTGAATATGTGTTGCAAATATTTATGACAGCATGACTACATCCAGCAATACACATCTGTTAAGTTCAGATGACGGAGCTATTTTTGACTTTTTTTTTTCTTTTCTAATTTCTTTGAGTAATGAAATATTTTTCTTTGCAGGAGACAAAACCTGCTGAAGAAGGTGATAAAGGTAAGCTTAACTCCAGAGACTCCTCACTGACGTTCCTTTTTTTTTTTTTTTTTTTTTTTTTTTTTATTTTGAGTTAACTGAAGATTGTGGAAACCCAGCATTGGTTTTTGGGTTTGCTCTTTGCGTACAGAGGTTTCTCCAGATTCTCTGAATCTTTTGATATTGTGTTTCATTATTTCTTTAATTATTTATATACAGTTAAATAATTTATTTACAATTTACACTGTCTCTGTTTTTGTTTGTTTTGGGGTTTTGTTTTTTTGTTGTGTTTTTTTTTTGTTTGTGTGTTTGTTTTTGATTGGGGTTGTTCATATACGTATCGTCTTTTTTCACTTTTGCTCCTGATTAGCTGCATCCAAACTGGAAGAGAAGAAAAAGCCACAGGGCAAACAGACACCGGCCCAGGGTCAGGACAGACACCCAAAAATGAGGAAGAGACGAGGATTCCTGGAAAGGTGAATTTACAAACTCCTAGAAAGTTCTTTCAACTCTCATTTGCTGTTTTTGTTTTCAGTCTCACCTGTGGCTCTTTCTGATGGGCTTTTTTGACTAAGACTTTAAATATTTTTCCAGGGTGATGTTTGCATGTTCTGTGTGCAAGTTCCGTTCGTTCTACAAGGAAGAAATGGAGGCTCATCTTGAGAGTCGCTTCCACAAGGACCACTTTAAGTTCCTTTCCAGCCAGTTGTCCAAGCCCACTACAGACTTTTTGCAGGTAAACTCAAATTTATTGGAAGTCATATTTATGATTAATGAAGAACCGAAACTGAAGAAACTTGCCAATCATAGGCTTTTAGAAATGTTACATTTCTGAGCCAAATTTCAGGGAAGTGCTTGTTGTAAATATACTAAAACAATTTGGAGTGTGGTTAAATGGAAAAACATTTCTGGTTGAATCTGCTGAAATATTTATGCAGTGATTTTCCAGAGCCGACACGTGATTTATACATGTATGCAAGAGTAACGATATTGGGCGAGGTAAAAGTTTCATGAACTGTAAACTGAAAAAAAAAAAAAAAAAACCTTTCCTTTGTAGGAGTATTTGCAGAATAAGTTTAAGAAGACAGAGGAGAGGGTGAGCCAGCTGGAGAACCACAGTGCTGCAATCTGCCAGGTGTACAAAGAGCAGGACCTCACCAGGGGTAAGCAGAAACTCCTGCTGTGTGTTGAACTGAAGATGCGCATGGATTGCTCACTACAGATATTTCTCTCACGCTTGTACAGAGCTTGGAATGGAGCACTTTATGAGGAAGGTGGAAGCTGCTCACTGTGCAGCATGTGACCTTTTCATTCCCATGCAGCCCCACCTGATACAGAAACACATCAAGTCTCCTGACCACAACTACAACCGCAAGGTACAGCAGGACTTCTGCAAATGGACTGCCCCACAAGCCTATATGTTTAAAAGGACAATACTACATTCAAATCAGTGCACTTTTATTTTTATCGCCGTCCTTCGGGTAATGGTTTAGATGATCGTTATTATTTTGGTGTGGCTTGTCTGGTTCTGGAGATATCGGCGGTATAAATGGATCTAAATAGCACGCAGTGCATCCAAAAATAATAATAATTTCAGCATCATTGAGAAAGTCCACAAATGTTGTTGTGACCAGTTTCATGTAGTAACTGTTTTCTTCCAACTACACCGTCCTGTCATTCTGCAGAATGTGTTTCATTTAATTGGCAGATGTAGACAGTAGAAGAAAATGATTTGTATATGAAGCTGCTTACACAGCAATGTTTGTAGGCTGCGTGAAACTGGGTCATGATTTCTGTAGAGACATTGCTGCTGACCTTTTCACTGAAGCACTGAAGGCCAGAGGTTGGCTAATATTGATTCTGCCTTATTAGAAAACATTTACTACTTCAGACTGTCAGAGGATGGGGTAACAGTTTGTCCCATCCACTTCCTGTTTGTGCAGTGCCATTTTTTTTTTTTTTTTTTATTAAATGCAGTAACTCTGCAAAGTCCTGCACTGATGTTACAAATGGTGCCACAGAGCTGAGGCTATTGTTTACGATGTTTTGTTCTGACATGGAAATGTTGTTTATTTGAAGGGTATGATGGAGCAGTCCAAGCGGGCCAGTCTGTCGGTTGCTCGAAGCATCCTTAACCACAAACTCATTGGCAAGAAGCTGGAGAGCTACCTCAAGGTATGCACAGAGTCCTGTGTGGGCTTGCATCAGAAATAAATGTGATTATAAATATGCACCAACTACTTGTATGTATGTATTTATTTATTTTTTTGTAAACACAAAGAACAAAAGACCAGCCGTGTCAGTAAATGCACTGTTAAGGAAAAAAGGGAACTTATACTTGGAAAAAATCTGATTAACAATATTGCACTTTGGAGGTTTGCATCAGCTGTATGGGTTGTAGTGTTCAGAAACTGTCTGATGCAAACATACATAACTGACCATGAGTGCAGTGGGTCAAAATGTCATTATTTTTCTCAATTCTTTTATTTCGTCAGGGTGAGAACCCGTTCACTGGTAACCAAGATGAACAGGATCCAGAAGACAGCATGGCAATGGACGTATCGGAGTTGGAGGTCACAGGCGAAGCGGCAGAGAGCCAGGCGGAAGGAGAACCTGCCAAAGATGAGCCTGCTCCTGAGGGGGAGATTAGCAAAGAGGTGGTCGAAGGAGAAGCAGGAGAGACTGCTGAAGCAGCAGCAGCAGCATCAGAAGAAGCAGCAGTAGCAGCAGCAGGCACGGAAGAAGAGGAGGAGGAAAAGATGGAGGAGGAGCAGGGGAACCAGAATGAGGAGAACCAGGATGAAGAGGAAGGTTTTGAAATTGGGGAGGAAGAGGATGAGGGATATGTGGTTCATGATGAGATTGGTGAAGAGGGATTACACGGTGACTTGGGAGATGAAGGATTGGAGGCAGCAGTCCACGAAGCGGAAGATGCCAATGATCATGAATGATTTCTGCTCTGTGTGAGAGAGTGAGAGAGTAACCTTTCCATCTGAACATCTGTTTGGACCAGTCTATGACCTGTACTGTCCAGTTTGACTGCCACATGTATTGTGGATTACATATACCTGCTCCCGTCATGTTTCACTGTCAGTCTGAGCTTGTTGTTTGAGTTTGGTAAAAAGCAGTTGCACATTTTGTCTACTGCTCTTCTTCTTCACTTTCTTGCAGAGATTTACATGAAAGCAAATGTCATAAATAGTAACTCTTGTCTTCTGCATGCATACAAAGTCTCGACAAAGTTAGGGGTAGACTTCTTTTTAAATATCAGAGTAGACCGGACGTGTGGTTTACCCTTCCTCAGTCTCAATGCTGAACTGATCTGTTCCCAGGAATAGCTTTGTACTCGGTGCAGACATGAGAGGCATTGTTGGACTTTTCATTTCAACATTGGCAAGAAGACACATGAGCATATTTATGAAAACGTCAAAGTAATTTTTTTTGTTGTTGTTGTTGTGCCTTTTTGTTAAAATGTAAGTTGTTTAGAATTAAGAAATTGCGGCTATTGTAACATTGAGATATATTGTGTACTTTTTTTGGGGGGGGAGGTCCAGAGTTTACACATTGTTATGGCTTTCAGGCCTTTACCAGTATTGATGAATGACTGTTTTCCAAGCTTTTGGATAAATCTATTAGGAGGAGGGCTTTTTAACTCTGCAGGTGGGGCTACCTGAGATGATTGAGGGGACTGTTTGTAGGATAAGCGTGCAACATTTTGAATATCATTCGGAATATTTTCAGTCATTTTAGTTTCATTTCGGTCTGGGAAAGAAATAAACTCGTTGACTAAATCAATTTCTTTGTGTTATTTCCCAAATAAAAGTGAAATTAACTTAGTGGCTGCTTAAAAGGTGCCTTACTACTTTGTGGCATCGATTCAACAAGGTGCTGGAAACGCTGCTCATGGATTTTTGATTCATAATGAGATGATGGCAGCTGAATCTCCTGTTACATCACAGCCCTAAGGTGCTCTATTGGATTGAGATATGGTGACTGTTGAGGTGATTTGAGTACAGAGAGCTCATTATTATGTTTGAGAAAGTGTGCCAAAGAAATTACCCTGACACTATAATGCCACCAGCCTCCTGAAGCATTGAGAGAAGGCAGGATGGATCTGTGCTTTCATGTGGTTTACACCAAACTCCGAGCCTGTCGAAATATCACAGCAGCAATCCGCTCATCAGACCAACAATATTTTTCCAGTCTTGTTGATTTATCCCATGCAAACTGTGACCTCAGTTTCCTGTTCTTAGTTGACAGGAGTTGCATCTGGTGTGGTCTTCTGAATAGAATAGCTCTGTCTTTTTCTACATGTCTTTATTACAAGAACAATGAAACACAGTTTGCGATCTCTCCATTGTGTGTAATACATAATAACACAGGCATTTACATTTACACAAGAAAGATATGTACAAGTTAGTGCTGCTAGTGTAGTTCAACATTTAACATGTTACACATTCACAGATGCTCTTCTGCACAAGCCGTAAACATCTAACCTCAACAAGGCAGTTTTTCACAGAGAGCTGCCACTCGCTGGATATTTTCTGTTTCAGAGCATCCTTTGTAAACACTCGAGATGGCTGTGCGGGAAAATCCAGACCAGCAATGCCCGTCTAGCATTAACAACCATTCCACGTTCAAAGTCACTGAAGTTTGGATTTCAGCAGGTCGTCTTGGCCATGTCTACATGCCCAAATGCACTGAGATATTGCTGTATGGTTAGTTGATGAGATATTTGTGTTAACAAGCTGGTGAACAAACATACTTAATGAAGTGGCCAGTAAGTTTGAATTGGAGAAGGACTGCATGTGTACACCTTTAATGTAAACTGAGCAGGGAATCAAAAGCAAATCATCTAGCAACCAGACTTATCACATTTGTGATGTGTACATATTCACTGCTAATTTTGAACATTTTGATGTAGACTGTTGACCACACAATTCTGATAACCTGTGGCAGAGGTTGTTTTGATACTGTGCTTTAATTTAACACCATCCCAACCACTAGGTGGTGTACCTACTCCTTCCTACCCAAGCACTGATAACAGTTTTCATAAACATGAGTGGTATAATATCTTCTAGGACACAGGAAAAGGCAGAAAAGCACAATTTACCGCCATTATCTCCATCAGTATTCAGCTGGATTGACATCTTCATGACTTTCACACTTACCAAACAGTAGAATGAGCCCTCATGCCACTCACACGGCATTACATCTGGAAGACACCGCTCCCATCAAGATCTAAACATCTAATTACGCACAACAACCATGCTCACACGTGCCTGAGATCAAATCAGGCAATAAAAGGTTATTTGCAGTAGGTCGATAAGCCGTATAACAAATTGTCAAGTTTTAGAAATGCTTTTAACTTTCGTTGTGTTCTCTAGTTTGTAGAAAACGTATTTACAGAGGAAACAGATGGCAGCTGGGTGGCCTACGTGCCGTGCACATTTAAGCTGTCAGGTTGTTTTCTACTAAATAAAAACACGTTTTAGTGTACGCGCACTTTTTACTCGGTTATATATTTAAACCCACTCGTTTAGTAAAGTGAACACCGACCTGTCTCCTGACTGAAATGATTACAAGCTATTGCGTGATGTTAACCCAGGAGAGAGGGGAGGAGTTGTAGGTGACATTTGTTGGCCTGCCCCCCGTGCGTCTGACGTCATTGACGTAAAACGGGACTGTTTGTTCTGGATTTGGGGCGAGGAAGGTCTGTGAACGCTGACAACCGACTGAAGAAGGTAAAAATATCATTTTTCGCCTTCGTGTGGCTTACGTTCGTACATCAAACGAAAGCTTACGACCCCGGGGATCAGATAAAACGCTTACAGCGGGCATCGGTGGCGTATTTCCCGCGCGCTCAGTGAGCGCTTCGGGAAGCGGAGCATGAGCTGTCTTCGCAAGGCCTTGCACCGGTTCGGGCACGCGATATAGCTCATTTTTTTTAGCTTTTAGGCGCGAGCGACTTGGTGTTGTTGTACATATTCTGCGTTGTGTCTTTCTCCTTTTAACGCTCGCGTAAAGGTCGTTTTTGTAGCAGCGGGCGCTGTCTGTTGTCAGTGTGCACGTTAGCTACATGTCGCTAACATGCTAGCGAGCTAGCTGCTAGGCTGTTTGTTTGTAGCCCCGTAGGCCGTATTCGTGACACAAGTTACGTTCTCTTGGTAGCGTACTAAAGGCGCTATGGCGCAGAAGCTCATGTGAAATGTGACGTACGTCATTTCGAGAATATCAATCCCGTCAAAGTTGTATTCTGAAACGCAGTTTACGTGCGCAGCTGTCACTTGAGCATAGTGGAAATGGCGATGCGCCGACATGGAAGGTTAGCAAAGGAAAAGCTGAGGAGTAAACTTGTTTTGCAACAAATTGGGTCGTTTTTATGACCCGGTTACCGGTAGATACTAAGTAGTAGCAGTATGTGATACCTTTCGCAGTATCGTTACGTCTAGGGGCTTTATCGATAGAATATTTGATTTGTTGTTGATCAGATTACCTGCGACACTGCTGCGTTCTTAACGTGCTGTGTATGTATGTGTATGCTGTGTGTGTAGTTGTATGCAGTTACGTAGTTTGGAGAATGACTTGGTCTTTAGTGTATTTTCCCGCAATATTTATTTATTTTGTCTCAAGCACTCGCTGCAGTGCTAACTGCTGCCCAGTTATAATTATTATGCATATATTACACGTCTATATTCATTGATAAGGTAGTTATCAACATGCAATCCACTTAACTGGTAAATGTAGGGAACAATTATTCACTTATTTAATGTTTGTTTTTGTTTTTTTAACTAATGACGGATCTGTAGCTGGAATATGGATCTGTAACGGGTAACAGGCATAGAAAGAGATGTAAATAAAGCTTTTGGTCTTTAGTAGAAGAAACTGTCAGGGTGTTAACAAACTAAATGTTAGCTGTTGTCTCTGATTCATTCATTTTGTCTCACTGAGAAATTCCTTTGACCTTTGATCTCAGGGGGTACCAAAGGTCATCTGAAGCATGTCAAGGTTGTAGGTCAGGCAGAGTTCAGTTTTAATGCAAAAGAGTACCATATTAGCTCCTGTCCCCTAATTCGTTCTAAGTTTACTGTACATAAACAGTAGTACAAAAGACCTATGAAAACATGCATATATAGGACACCCCCTCCCCAAAATCCTGAGAATTAACTTGTTGTTGCAAACTGCTCCATGTACTAGATGTTGACTGGGATAAAGAAGAGTAATGTGCCTGTATCATCCAGATGATGCAGCTGACTTGGGCTTTCAATTCTGTGTTTTGTGATGTGGAAGTGTTGTTTTCTATTGTGACAGTTTCAATTTTAAAAAAGGGCAGTTTGCACGAACAAAATCCAACAAACTACATAAATTGACTCTAATTCAATTTGATATCTCGGTCTCTCACAGGTGTGACACTCGACTCTCTGTGTGTTGTGGTTTTTGTGCTGCCGCAGCGTGTCACTAACAAACATCCCACATCACCCTGGGAAGTTGCCACCTCCCCAACTGAGATATGATCACACAACTGCTTTAGACCACAGCTGCACAGCTACAAACATGTAAGTCCACCAAAAATAATTGGCCTTTGAGTTGAGAGAGTTTAATGATGAGTTTTTTCTGCAAGATAATTACCACAGTTTGGGGTTTTTTTTTTCATCTGTGATTAGAAAGTAAATACACTTACATTGTATTTTCAGCTTTTAAAAAGTCGCCATTATCATAAAACTTTTCCATCAATCAGACTTTACCAAGGCATTCTTAAACCTGAACCCCGGTTTTATCTTGCCTTGTGTATAGTTATTATTAGTATTACAAAATTTCTGATATTACTAACAAAACCTGAGTCTTAGATAACGTATGCATTTGAAGTTCTGCCTCATCCTGTTGAGCTGTTCAGTCAATTCCTTCTGTAAATATTAGTGCATTTTTGTTGTTTTGCCTAAATTACAAATGCATGATTGATTTAAAAAAAAAAATACTACAAGCTATGGATTTGTTTTGTAGTCTTTGTGCTTTTAGGACAAGTAAATGCTCTGCATTGTTTCTGGATATTTTATAGCTGGTGAAGCATGTAATGTGTTTACACTTTCTGCTTCCATTTGATGGATCAGAAACTTTGCAGGTTAACAGTCATAACGGTATTTGATCTTAAGCAACGATTCAATATTTATTCCCAGATGCTTTAAACTAAGAGTTTGATGTTGATGTGGAATGCATGCTTTTTGTTTGTGCACATAAACACACGTTGAGTCCTCAGTGCCTGATCCCAGATTTCGTGCAGTAGTTTCAAGCACGTGATGACAAAATCAGATACTGAGTTTGAGTCACAGCTTAAAGAGCAGTGAATGTGTCAAAGATGAGATCTTTATTGTTTTCTTGAGCGGGGTGAAAAAGATTGACCCTTTGCCAAGTTGCCTCTCTTTCTCACACAGAGACCTTTGGCGATGTACTGTAGAAGAAAATGCTCACACTGGGTTGTGGTCGTGAGTAGGGATGGGTATCGTTTAGGTTTTATCCGATACCAGTACCAAACCGGTACTTTTGAAACGGTGCCGGTGCTTAAACAGTGCTCGAACCGGTGCTTAAAGAATAGCGAACGCACACTTTGTCCAAAAACCTCTCATGTTCAGCTGTTGTTGTTTTTTTTTTTTGTTTTTTTTGTAAAAAGATAACAATGTTAGCCTTTTCTGCAGCTATAGAGCATATATGGTATCACTCTTGGCTGGAAGCAGTGCTTAATCAATGAAAAAACACAAACTTTGTCCAAAAACCTCTCATGTTTAGCTGTTTCCCACATTTTCTTTGGTCATTTTAGCCTTTTTGGCCAGGGTGAAGGGAGTACCTGCCATCAAACAAGAAGACAGCCGCATGTAACTATGACGGTATTTGCTAGTTCACCTTACGTGCATTAATGTAATAACGTGGTTAGCCTACTCAACGTAAATTACACACGAACAACATTAAGCTACTCACGCAGAGAAGAACGGCTGCTGCTGCCATCATCATCCGTCATCATTTCTGCTACACTGGCAGGGCTAGGGGCCAGGACTCTCCTCTTCGGGTTTTTGGGGGATGTTGCTAACTCTGGGTCCGATAACAGGCACCACTCCTGCAGTAGATGTGCCCGGTGTGAGGTCTCGCAGCAAGCTATCAAATACGGTGCATTTCTCGGCTTTTTAAAAAAACGCTATGCGTCGCCAGGTGTTTCATCAGATTCGAGGTGTTACCTCCTTTGCACAGTATCACCTTAAAGCACTTGTTGCAGGCTGCTGAGTTTGCATCTTTTGCTGTGAAGTACAGCCAGACTTTTTATTCTGTAGCTCTGCTCTAAAAGAACGTACGTACCTGGGCCCGCCTACTATCCTCTGAAAGGTAAAATGATTGGCTAGAATCCAAAGTGTATGACATCTCAGGAAAAAAAGCACTGAAATAAAGCACCGAAATAAAGCACCGAAATGTGCGCTGCTTTTCGGTCTGGTTACTACCGTTTATGTCAGAACCGGTGCCATTACCGGTACCCATCCCTAGTCGTGAGACCGATAATTGAGACAGAACGTGTAAAAAGTGGTTTGATCTAGATAGTGGGGTGATAGGAGTTCAGATTCAACGTGTGGCAGTAATGCTAAATGTGAGATACATTCTGAGAAAGTCATGTCAAAATTCTCATAACGGCTGCAGAGATAATGTTTTCCTCTGTGGTTCTTTCAGAGAGTCACGTGAGGAGTGGAATGGCCTGAAGGGGTTCCCCCCGGTCCCACCTGCCCCTGCCAGGTCCAATCTGCCTAAAGTGTCTTCTCAGCCACTGCAGCCCACCTCTGCGATGGGGGACGGACTGGAGGCAGGCAGCAGCCAGAACCCTCCCTCCGCCCCACCGCCTATCCCCTTCAACCCTCCACCCCCCGAAACATGGAACCCCTCCAGACCCAAACGACAGACCAACCAGCTGCAGGTAGTAGGACTTTGATTTGTGAACCATGTCTGCTAGTAAAATGTCAGTTTCACTTATTTAATGTGTGTATAATTATTTTTTTGTTTTTGCTCTTTTTCAGTACTTGCAAAAAGTGGTATTGAAGACATTATGGAAACACAATTTTGCCTGGCCCTTCCAGGCTCCTGTAGATGCCATCAAACTCAATTTGCCTGTGAGTCATGTGTGTGTGTTTGTTTCAGTGTGTGTGCAATAAGAGTTGAGCACAAAGATAGCACTGTAACAACTAGTAAATGAATTCCATATGCAAAGTTTCACACAGTAGGACCCGGTGATGGTGGCACCCTGCAGTAAAACATGTCGTTGCCTTTTCTGCTTTTCAGAAAGTGTGTTTTTCTTTTCTGCATTTCCTCATTTGACACTTTGCGACACGTCACATTGAGTATTTCAGTTAAGTAGGGGAAAAAACTCCTGCAGTCTTCTGTGGTCTTCTAGTTATGGTTACCAAGGAGACACACAAGGTAGTACCTTTAGTCTTGGCACTGACTTTTTGCTGCAGGTGTTGGTTTTTCAGAGGGAGGATGTTAAGGATGCATCTAGGGCTGTGACTGCTGTTTTTGTTGTTGTTAAATTATGTGCTGTGATTGGAGGGTGATCTACTAACAGTGCAGTGATTTAGATACAAAGAAGCAGCCAGTTTATTTCAATAGCAACCAAAATTCTGTCAAGAAAAGCACAAATTAGAGGCTCAAGAAGCAGCAGACACCATGAAGGACTGAGTAATGTACTAATGAGAAGCGTATTACAGGGTAAGCACAGATCTGTTCAGCAGTTCAGATCAATGACAGGCAGCCGAAGGAGGATTGTTCTGTTTTTGATCCAAGGGTAACTGATAGAAACTGTCAGGACTGTGTGACATTCTGACTGAGACTCAGGTTGAGTGCAGGATTGATCCAGAGGAGAGCTGGATCAAGCCTCCATCTCATTATGAACTATTTCACAATATAAACGTGAAATCTGTGAATAACAGCTGACCCGTGCCATGTGCAGAAGACCACAAAACTTTATTTACCTCCAAATCTTGAGCCTCTGATTTCTTAATTAAGACACTGTTACTGTGCCACATACCTAAAAGCACACATCAGTCTGGGTTATTTGGTTTTGTTGTGATACTTCACAGTAAGTGCAGTTAGACACAGTATGTTTAAAAACACATTCACTGTTTCATAAGTAGTTGTATATTGATAGATATTAGTTTGTAACAGATCCAAGCAGAGAGAAGTTCAGTTGTCCTCAGCAACAGTGGTATTACTGAGAAGCAGGTTTATGTAGGGCTCCGCTCTGACCTGCGTTCCTTTTTTTTCTTAAAAATTGAGACTTTTGTAATGAAGTGATATTTTTCATCTGTTGTTGTTGTTTTTGTTGTTGTTTATAATAATAATAATAATAACGTATACTTTATTGATCCCCGTGGGGAAATTCTTCTCTGCATTTACCCATTCACTCAGTGAAGCTCAGTGATGTTTACATGACCTGCAACAGGATAATTCAGATTATTGTAACAATTTTTTAGTCCATCTTCTGAATGTTGTAGTTTTAATATGGCAGTAAGTTCATATCAGTTTTCCTGAAAACCTTTCCCTGAACTCAAGATATTTTCCATTGAAATCAAGGAAAATAGGTTTGGAGAAAAAAAAAAGAAAGATGGGAGGTAATTTTTGGAGGAATATTCAAAGAAAATAAATGGATGTCTTCTATGTATGAAAACAGAAGTACTTTAAACCTAGAGTTTCTTTAATGTCCATTAAAATGAATGCAAAAAAGATTCCAAAGTCTCTAAAAATGTATTTGGAAAATGGTGCTCGGCTCCCTTAATCTTTGACCTCTGATAATTTTGTGGGCTATTTCACTAGTTTCACATTCATTCAGTAAATAGTCATTATGAGAGTTGGAAAGGAGGATTATTCAAATTCAAAACACAAAGATGGTGACAAGGAAAATGCTGAGCGCCGGGCTTGAGAATGGAATTTCACTAGCCTTTTGTCTATTCAGTAACCCATAAACCGAGTTCAGTCTATAATCCTGAGCAGCTTTCCTGAGTTACTTTACATGGTAAATATAATTCTTTAGGATCCTATTAGCATAGTATTTAAACTTGTGCAGGGAATAGCCAGTTTTCTTATGAATGTCATTCCCTTGAAGAACTGGATGAGCTTTTAATTTTAATGTTTTCTTTCAACTCTCTTAATTATTCTTCTGTCTAGCTAAAATACTAATACTCGTGTTTCCCTGCTCTTCTTTAAGGACTATTATAAGATCATAAAGAATCCTATGGACATGGGCACGATTAAAAAACGCCTGGAGAACAACTACTACTGGAATGCCCAGGAGTGTATCCAAGACTTTAACACCATGTTCACAAACTGCTACATCTACAACAAGGTCAGCCACATTAGAAGTTCTGCACACATGCCACTGCCCTGCTCAGCGACATTAAGAGACGTGGATTGTGGCTAATGTGCTCTGTGGTTTTCATCTGTTTGTGTGTTTAGCCCGGGGATGATATTGTCTTAATGGCAGAAGCCTTGGAAAAGCTCTTTCTCCAGAAGATTACAGAGATGCCGCAGGAGGAGACTGAGATTGCTGTGGTTACAAAGGGACGCAGAGGAGGCAGGCAGGACACAGGTATTATTTTAGCATCGTTCATTTGTTTTTCTGTGAAGCAGAAGAATTCTTCTTGCTGCTTTCCCTCAGTAGAATTGGTACTCAAACTTTATGCCAGAGGATTGATTAGTTGAAGGATTGATTAGTTGAAGGATTGAGTAGTGAGGATGAGGATTGAGTAGTGAGGATGAGGATTGAGTAGTGATTCTACTTCCTGGTGTACACTTAAGACTTCATGGAAGAGTTTCCATGCGTCACCAGCAGTGATATGCAAATGCTGCTAATCTAGCCAGCTCAGCTTGTATGTTTGGTTTCATTGTTGTCTGCTCTCCTCCACCCACTTAATCAGCCACACCTCATATGGAACTTTTATTGGGAAATCAGGTTTTGGTTATGTCATGCCTGTTGGTGATCTGCTTTAAACCTGTTGACCTAATGTTTAGCTATGCTAAAGTTTCGTCTTTGTGCTGCTCTCGTGTTCTTCCTTCTAGGTCTGATTTCAAAATCAGATTCAGGACATGACTCATCATCCCCCTCTACCACCCCGCATACACGAGGCTTTTCGTCCCCTTCAACCACTCCACATACCCGTGCTGCACCCGCCCCCCAAGGTTCTCCTGCCTTACCCCTGAGGTTGGACCAGGTGCTGGTCCAGCCTCTGGTCCAGCCTCTGGTCCAGCCTCTGGTCCAGCCCCTGGCTCAGCCCCTGGCCCAGCCTCTGGTCCAGACTCTGGCCCAGAGTCTAGCCCAACCTCAGCTTCCCCGTGTGCCTCCTACAACCACAAACCATGCGCCCCATCTGGGGCCTCCATTCTCCCTCTCCACTTCAGACGTCCTGGCCCAGGGAATGACTTCAGTTCCCCCTCCGACTGTGACTCACCCAGGCCTCCATCCTACTGCCCCCATACTGCAAAGTTCCCCTGCTCTCATCAAGGTAAGACAGCATCTATTGTTACAAAGACACTTGCTGATGTTTTGGGGTTTTTTTTCAGACTGTGACCTCTAAACTTTTCTGTTCCAACAGCAGAAGAAGAGCCAGAAGAGGAAAGCTGATACCACGACACCCACCGCCAACGATCAGCTCAGTGAATCGTCTCCCATTTCTGCCGAGACCCGGCCGCGCAGAGACAGCAGCCGCCCATCAAAGCAGCCCAAAAGAGAAGCATCACAGCCAGACTCTCAGCATCAACTTGGAGGAGTCTTGGAGATGGGAGGGTCAGGAACACCGAAGCGCCAGGAGCAGTTACGTTGGTGTGCACGCCTCGTCAGAGAGATGCTGTCTAAGAAACACGTGGCATATGCCTGGCCTTTTTACAAACCTGTTGATGCAAAAGCTCTCGGTCTCCACGACTACCATGAAATCATCAAGCACCCCATGGATCTCAGCACCATCAAGGTGATTTTATTACAACATGTACAAACCTGTTTTTATAGTTAGGAAGGTTTCAGCCTGAGTCTGCCTGTGATAAAATTTGCTCTTGATACCAAAGTTTTTTGACATTTTGCTGGATTTTTTTGTTTAGTTTGCTTTTATTTAATCTTTTTACCACAAACATTTAAACAACTAATGAGCCAAACAACGTGCATGTCTCGTGTGTCTTTAAATTTGCAGAATTTTGATCGCTACTGTTTTGGGTTTTTTTTAATCCCCTCCAGAAAAAGCTGGACAACAGACAGTACAGAGATGCTCAAGAATTTGCAGCAGACGTCAGGTTGATGTTCTCGAACTGTTACAAATACAACCCTCCAGACCACGATGTGGTTGCCATGGCGCGCAAATTACAGGTAAACCACACATTTCACACACTGCAAACCGTAACCAACATTATATAACCTATATGTGCAAAAGTCTTTAGACCGCCCTCTAAATTTGAAAAAAAGCTCTTACCAAAATCTCATAGAAAAGTTTTGAACAATCACATAAAGTTCATAACCTTCTGTGCCCACACAATTTTGATCTTATTGTACAAAGGTTTGATTGTTAGGTGACATGCTTTGCAGTGTGTGGATGTGGACAATTTCCTCGTTACATCATGACATCTTAATGAGTTTTAACATCTTATTGTTTATTCCATGTGTTTGATTTGCATTTTGTAGCTGCTGATCTGAACTCTTGATATGTGTAACAAAGAGGTTTTGGTGTAAGTAAAAGACTTTTAAGTTAAAGCATAAACATTAAGCTGGAAAAAAGAAAGTCAGAGATGACCTATCAGTGAGACAGCAGAGATTTTGGGATTGGCTAAATTCAGGCGTGAAGATCATTGCAGAACCCAAGTGGATGATTGCAGGATTGTTTTCTTTGTAAAGCAGTACACCTTTGCAGCATCTATCAAGCTGGTGTTGATTGATGACTGCTGAGAGAAGCATCAGAATCAGTTTTGTAGGTTACAGAGTCGTTTTTCTTATGTAGAAAAAGTCAGCACCAAAGAAAAGTGAGAGAAAAAGAGCATACACTATGGCTGTGCAATATGACCAAAATCTCATATCCCGATATTAAACATCTACCCAATAACGATATAAATCACAAAAATTTAACATTTTCTGTAAATTCTGTGAATCTCGGGCAGCTGAAGTGTTTCCAGCTGGGCGTCGTGTACCTGGAGTCGAGTGTTTTAACCGATGCATGAAACTACGCATTTTTAGACATAGGTTGTAACGGCCGCTGTTTTCTTTGTGAGTATTTATTACACGGCGTGCTGCGGGGAAAAGCCTGTTCTAACGTTTGAGTCTAAGGTTTATTTTTTAGCACCTGGCGGCTCTTTTTTGCTTCTCATCCGTAAATACTCTGCATACTTTTTCACGTGATTCAGTTTATTTTGAAAAGTCTCAACAGGATCTTGAGCTTTATTGTGAAAGGTTTATGTGGAACATAAACAAGCGGACACGCGATGGTTTTACCGTCGTTGTTGCTAACGACAACGCATAAAAACAGGTGCTTGTCTGTCAGTAGTGTGGTTATATTAAATAAAAGAGAAAGAGAGAACTTTAAGAAGTTAATATAGCCACTACAGTGACCATCAAAACGATGAAAAAATATTGCCGTAAACAGTTTATTTTGACACCACGAAACAAACGATAGCGTAAAATGAAACGATAGACGTTTTTATATCGTCATCCGATATATATCGTTATATCGAACAGCCCTAGCATGCACAGCAGTTAAATAAGCAGCACAAACTCGAGTACAACCTCGATGACTTCCAGCAGTCAGCTCTCCTTATTCATAGGCTGCTTACATATTACATGTTGCATCCTCTATTGCAGTTACATATCTGATAAAGCCTGCCTTGTGTTTGAGCTGCTGACCTTCTGCGACAAAGAAATGGAGGAAATTCACATAGAGGGTTAAAAAAACAAAAGTCTATGGTGTACAGCATAAAAAGCTAGTGTGATTTAACAGTTTTAGAAGAGCTTCTAAAATAGAGCTTTGAACCCGTAAAGGGCCAGTTCACCAAATAGCACAGTATCTGAATGTGTCTGTTGCTCCACTCGAGCTGACAGCTTTTCTTGCTGTCCTTCAATCTTACAGGACGTGTTTGAGATGCGTTTCGCCAAAATGCCCGATGACCCAGAGGAGCCAGTCCCTGTTCCCACCCCGTCATCAGCTCTCCACCCTGCCCCCTCCACTCGACAAGTCCCACCTCCTTCTGCCGCCTCGGAAGATGAGAGCTCGAGCTCCTCAGAATCAGAGTCTTCAGGAGGAGACTCGGAACAAGAAAGGAAACAGCGATTAGCTGAGTTACAGGAACAGGTTAGATGAGGGAAAGTTAAGGGGAGGTTGGCTAATTAGACACAAGAGTTGGGTTGGCCGTGTAGAATGGTCGGAGTAAAACACGGCTGAATGCTGGAGAATCAAATGTGCAGAGGCTTATCATCTCTTTAACACACAAATGTGTGTGTGTTTGTTTCAGCTTAAAGCTGTCCATGAGCAGCTGGCAGCGCTCTCCCAGCCACAGGTCAGCAAGCCCAAGAAGAAAGAGAGGGAGAAGAAGGAAAAGAAGAAAGAAAAGCACAAGAAAAAAGTGGGAGCAGAGGAACCTTTGGAGACTCTCCCGCTTGCAATGCTTCAGGCATCTAAGAAAAGCAAAAGTAGTAAAGAACCTATCAGTGCAAAGAAAGACAGGAAAAAGCCCAGGTAGGTTTTCCAGACGTAAAACTCAGGTTATTGTACCTGCACTGCATGGAGCTCATCTAAGAACTTCTCATTTACAGTAAAAAAGAAGGAGTTAAAAATCCCCGGCCTGCTGTGCCCCCTCAGCCTGGGCCGACCCCTCTCGTCCCTTCGGCTTCGCTTGAAGATATTGACATCGGTACGTTAATTAAAGAACATATGATTGAGTTTTGTTGATATGCATGCCTGGGACTATTGTAAACCTATTGTAATGCGTCCTCCTCCAGACATGTCTGCTGACAGGTGCAAGCCAATGTCGTATGAGGAGAAGCGCCAGCTGAGCCTGGATATCAATAAGTTGCCTGGAGACAAGCTGGGCCGTGTCGTGCACATAATCCAAACCCGTGAGCCGTCGCTGAAAAACTCCAATCCGGATGAGATTGAGATTGACTTCGAGACGCTGAAGCCCTCCACGCTGAGAGAGCTAGAGAAGTATGTCTCAAGCTGCCTCAGGAAGAAGAAAAAACCATCAGGTAGGCTTTTTGCACATTTAAAACCTTTTTTAAAACACTTTCACATAAGGTTCGTAATTCCAAAGATTCTCATGTGAGCTCTTGTTTTTAAGTCTTTGTTCCCCATGCTTTCCATTTAACGTTATCTGGGTGCAATCTTACTTTCACATATTGATAGTTTCTTTTGGAAGATGTGTCGCTGCTTCTGTTATTATTGGATTATGTGAACAATATTCTGTTTAATCTCTGAATGCTGTGGCTCTTTTTTGCAGCAGAGAAGCCTTTGGAAATGCCAAATGTGACAAAGATGAAGACGGGATCCTCATCTTCAGGCAGCAGTGACTCCTCAGATAGTGAAGACTCTGACAGTGGTAATATACACTCGGCAGTCTGCACCAGCAGAGTCCTAGGTTTTGTCTTCAACATGTTATATTTCTTCATTTCATATTGTGCTGTCTGTACAGGGCTGGTTCCCAAGCAACCGAAGAAGACTTCAACTAACAAGGACACCAAGAGACCGCAGCACCAGTCCATCGGTAGTGGAGTGGGCCCAGTCACTTCTCAGCCACAGCAGCCTCAGCTTCAGCCTCAGTCACAGCTTCAGACACAGCTTCAGTCACAGCTTCAGACACAGCTTCAGCTTCAGCCTCAGCTTCAACCTCAGACACAGCCTCAGGTGGTCCAGTCCAAACCACCATATATCCCGGCTCCAGCTATTTCCCTCCCTGTCCCTGTCCCCTCTCTGGATTCCTCCCAGCTATTGGCCTCAGGATTTGACCCTCTGGCCCACTTCATGAATTCTCACCTGACACAGTCCAACACAGAGCCTAATGCAACCATTACTACTGCCAGTGCTCCTGTTGCCTCTGGCCTCCTCAATACCAACGCGCCCACCAACCAGACGCCTTCTGAGACGCACCCTTTCCTAAACCAACATCCCATCATCCCTTCTCCAGGTACGTCCACCAGAACAGGACTCTGCTAACAACTCTGTATTCACTTCATCAAGAGCCAGTAAAAGGTGGATTTTTATGCTTTCCCGTATTTTTGGCCATCTATGTACTGTTACACTGATGCATCCTCAAACACAACTCTGGAGTAATGAGTTCAGTGTCTGTCCAAGAACTACATGCGTGCTAAAAACTTCAAATGTTTAAATAATTTGTTTAAGGCACTTTTTTCTCCCATACTCTCAGCTCTGATGTTACTGAGAGTGGAGCAAGAGGTCACACCCAACTACCCTTTGTGTTATCAGTGGGCAGCCAATCAGAGCAAAGCTTCCTTAAAGAGAGAGCAAAGGGAATTATATTGAGATGTTTCAGAGGGTGGACTAAATGAGGATCATTTTATACCAGTTATTCTTTAAGTCTCTAAGAATTAAAGCGTAGAGCTTGAAGTGTGCATAATAGGCCTCCTTTATTGTGACAGTACATCTTTTAATAGCTGGAGATAATTATATGTTTATCACCAAAAAATGACTGTTCCATTTATTCAGAAGACAGCTGCCGTCTTCTGTTACAACTTAACAGTTAATTGTTAATTGTTCAGACTGCTTGTTTCGTCAGTCAAAATAAAGTAAGTAAAATCACTGCTATAAAAATTTAGATTCTAAACTTCTGGAACTGTCCATAGTGTTTTTCTTCTCTTGTGAATACAATAATTCAAGAATGAGGTGACGTACGATTTTCAAATTGATACCATAGGTACAGCTGCTAAAAATCTTAGACAAGTTCGAACCTCAGTGACCTCGACCTCAAGGTCTACGGGGTCCACTTTTCTGAAAATCACCATGGATTTTTAAATTTACACCATAGGTGCATCTACTAGGAGAATAAGGAGTGGTGGCAGCAGTATTTTTGGTTTTATCTGTAATGAGCAACACTATTAACTGTGAATGTTTTCAAGCTGGAGGCTCATGTCAGCTACTCAAAACACAGATCAACACTTACTAGTCTGGACTTTCTTCTTCTTTCTCTTGGAGTTCTGCTCCTTCAGCAGCAGCTCTGTTTAATGCAGTTTCCTCTTCTCTACCTTCTCCTCCAGTATCGCTTCTTTTAAAACAATAAATGGCTGAATTATTCCAAAGTGACATGCTGCCATTGCGTAGTTTCTAGTAGTTTAAAGTGTTTGAGTAAGGCAAGGAAGGAAGAGCAGATAATTACATTTGCAAGGTTGTTGTGTGTTGTTGTTTTTTTTTTTTGTTTGTTTTTTAATATGTCTGTAATCTGTATGTAGGGAAATGGTGAAATATTTCAGTCTAATGAGAGGTGAAGCTTGAAGAGCTGGAGCTTTCATGATATACACATCCTCCTGTTTCCTGTGTTCTTTACATTCATGCCTTTCCCATTCTTCTCTCCTATGTTTACAGCAATCCATAATGCTCTTCCCCAGCAACCATCAAGACCTAGCAACCGTGCAGCGCCACTTCCACCCAAACCTGCACAGCCTCCTCCATCCTCCCTCCCTTCAATGCCTCCAGCTTCCTCACCTCAGCTTCAGCCCTCGCTTCCTCTCACCCTCCCCCCACAGCCTGTCCCCCGCCCTCGCGTCCCGTCACCGCCATCCCACGGCATCCTGGGCACCCTCTCGGCGCAGCCTCCCCAAGCCCTGCTGGAGGACGACGAGGAGCCAACGCCCACCAGCTCTGAGACCCCACCGCTCAGCCAGGTCCACAGCCTCCTGCAGTCACTTCAGCCCAGAGCCCCCACGCAAACGCTGCACACGCATTCTCCCGTGCAGCTGGGGCCGCCACTGCATGCGCAGGTCATGACAACAGCCGCCCCCGTTCTGACACAGAGACACGGCTCAGGCCAAGCGCACATGCAGCAGTCGTTCCCGCATACGCACACGTCAACACCGCAGCAGCAGCAGAAGGGCGGGGTCCTGCAGCAGAAGGTACAGCAGCTGCAACAGCACCAACAGCAGCCATCGCCACAAAGCAAAGTGGAGCCTTTCACAACAGGTAAGGTGTCTTAATGCCTCATGGTCACACACATTCAGATAGCTGCTCTGCTGACAGCTGCTTCTTTCCAGTCAATTTCCCTCCACTGCTGTCGACAGACTGAGCACATCACAAACAGACCTAGACCACAGATATCACCAGAGCCCATTCGCAGTCTTTGTCAGTGAACTGTACCAAGTAAAACTTATCCCAACATATTGTGTCATATCTGCACTTGGCCATAGTGTGGAGCAAAATCTCTGTCTTTTAAAACATTGCTACATGTTACAAGGCGTCTGTCATGTGACCTGTGGTCACAGCTGAAAACACGAGGCTGCTCCTGTTGCATAACAGCACAGTAAAACAATACTTAAAAGCTACAAATCACTGCACGTTGTGTAATGTTGACCCTAATGCTTGGTACCGATTAGACATAATCACTGTAGGCACACATTAAATGAGGCATTTAATTAAATGAGGCATTCAATTAAATGATGGGACACCGATGTTTTTGCAGGTTGCCCCTCTCCGCTGATGATGCACTCTCCTCCGATGCCTGTGTTCCATTCAATGGGACAACAGTCGCCTCCACAGACCAAGAAGCATGTAAGTGATTTAGCATTGACTTTGTACTGTTTGTCTGTCTGGATTGGAAGCTAATGCCTCTCCTCATCTTATGTTTAAATGTGTATTTTGAACGAGTGAGTACAAACAAGTACAATAATCAGTTCAAATGTTAAAAAGAAGCAATTTGACAAAAGTGATTGTTCATCCTGTGTAGGAGCAGAGGTCAAACATGGGGATCAAAGAAGAGAAGCTTTCCCAGTCACCAGTGCTGCCCCCCTCGCCCTTCAGCCCAGGCGTTCGTCAGGATGCACACAAACCAGACAACAAACACAGTGAGTGCAAAAGTGTGTATGTGTCTGTTTTACAATCCAGTCGTATGTGAATAAAAAGAATCATACATTTAGCTGCAGGTAACTTTTTGCATTTTTTTTGTTGTGCTCAAACCTCATGTTACAGTGGTCTCTCGTTTATCGAGTTACATTCTAAAAATAACCTGTGAAAGGTGAAATCGCGAAGTAGCCAGCTTTATTTTTTGCAATTATTATAGATGTGTTAAGGCTGTAAAACCCCTCACTACACACTTTATACACTTTTCTCAGACAGGCATGAACATTTTCACACTTTTCTCTCTTGTTTAAACAATCTCAAAGTTCAAACTTTCGTAGAAAAACAAGTTTAGTATTATAGAATGAAACCAAAGATCCCTGTTTTCAGTTCCAGAACACAGGAATAGAGCAGCTGCAAGAGAATTCAACATTAGTAAGTCAATGGTACGGAGGTAGAGGAAGCAAAAAGAATGAGTTGAGTAAAGTTTGACTTATCTGACTGTTTTGTTTTGCTTAATGCACCTTATAATCCAGTGTGCCTTATGGTCTGAAACATACAGTAACTTCTACCAGAAGTCCGACTTTTTGTGCGATGGTTAGCATCTTCCTCTGCCTTTTGGGTGCTACTGCAGGTACCTGTGATGGTGCAAAACGTTTCGTCAACATTGTTGTGTTTGTTGGGTAGAAAACCTACAAACATACAGTACAGCACTTGTACTGACACTGCTAGCCATTAGTGGTGCAACGGATCAAAAATCTCTCGGTTCGGATCGGATCACGGTTTTAAGTCACGGATCGGATCAATTTTCAGATCAGCGAAAAAAGACAAAAATGTAACATTTACTTACTGAAGTATTTTTTGCCTGTTAAAAACATTCAACTCAAGACTCATTCCATGCAATTATTAAAAAGAAATTATGGTACAATATAGGGCAGTACAGTCTTTGTATCTACCATTCAATTCAATTTTATTTATAAAGCGCCAAATCACAACAACAGTCGCCTCAAGGCGCTTTATATTGTAAGGTAGACCCTACAATAATATATACCGCTCATTATATCGCGCTCTGCTGTGGTATAACGAGCTGTCACGGTCACGTCGCTTCGTTGCCCTGGAGGTCCACCCATTTGTAGTTAGGGCAACAGAAGATGCCTGGAACAGTTCAGCCACAACTTAAATCTTTTCCTGCTCATACATGCTTGGAACGATCTTGCCACTAAAGTGGACGCGAGCGGGATATCATAGCGTGGCTCGTTCATCATAGTTTAAACCCCTTGTTTTGCACAACGGAATACGGCCTCCAGTCTGCAGCTAAACAGCCCAATAGCTTTTGTAATAGCTTTAGCCCGGTCGGATTGGGCAGCAAAGGGTTGCTTAAATGCCGCAAACTCCTCTGCTCCTCCACTTGGACCGCTAGCGCTGGCCATAACTATCGCTTGACAGACCCACCACGCGCACCATACACATACTTTTTTTTCTTCTTTTTCGAATCTTCGGATCATGTGCGTACCGAACCGTGGAGTAGGATCAGTTCGGATTACGGATCAACCGTGATCCGTTGCACCACTACTAGCCATCGAAGATTTATGTGAATTTGACATGGTTAACAGCAAAATTGCAAACAAAAAATAGGCCGCGAAAGGTGAACCGCATTATAGCAAGAGACCACTGTATATATCGAATCCAGAAGGCTTTTGTATGCATTCTCCCAGAGTTCCCTATAGCCAGCTTATGGAAGCAGCATTGAGTCAAGTGTTGTTTTCATTGCAAAGTATTTTAGCAGCTGTTCAGAACTAATGTCTGTCCAAACGAACACACCAGAAAATAACACCACTATTCAGCGTGTGCAACATGCACATGGAGGTAGTAGCATTATAATATTACATGGTCAGCAACGCCTGTCATTTGTTCGAGACGTGAGCAGTCAGACAGACAAAGGTGGGTTTCTGTCATTTCCAAAATCTTCAATTTTCTAACTAATCCTGGAGATTCCAAATAAAAAGTTTCCCAGCTAAAGCTCGCAAAGGTTGTTGGATTTTAACATGGAAATTAGTGTCGACGTGGCTTAAAGTGTGTAGTATATAGAGTTACTCTTTCTTTGTCTCTCACAGGGTTAGATATAAAGCCGATGGATGGCTCTCGTCCCATTTCGCATTTGGCAGACTCGCCTGCACCACCCTGCCCCCAGCAGGACAACAAAATCAAGCAAGAACCCAAAACTCCCATCGCTCCCAAGAAGGCACAGGTGTGTAGAAGCCTGAGATGAGAGAATAATTTCATAAGCCACATTAAACCAGACTGTCCTTCCTGGTTTCTTTTTTCTGTCCTTCATTTTGGCCTTTTTTTAAACTTGACCTGGTTTTTCTGTTTGTTTCTTTTCTTTTTATAGGAGGTCAAGATAAAGAACATGGGTTCTTGGGCCAGCCTGGCTCAAAAGTCCCAGTCCACACCGGCGTTCTCTGTGCGCTCTTCAAGCGACAGCTTTGAAAGATACAAGCAGGTCGCGAGAGAGAAGGAGGAGAGAGAGAGACAGCTGAAAGCACAGGCTGAACAGGCCAGGAGGGAGCAAGAGAAGCTACGGTGAGTGGAGGTTAGCAGGTAATGTGTGACAAGGGAAACACGTCAGAAGCTGTAATCCTATTAGAATTTAGCTTGACTTGAACAGTCATAAATATCGCACTCATCACCACTTTATTGCTTTTGCTCATTTGATGGTTTAGTATCACACAGCTTAGTATCCTGCCAGCTGATGTAAATGTCAGACATTTCCGCCAAACTTACAAGTCAACTGTGGGTAAGTGTGAACTCTCACACTTTGATGTGAAACCTTGAAAGTGGGTTGCTCCGGTTGTGAATCAGCTGCTACGTTTTCTGGTTTTCCCAGAATACTGAAACGACTACAAAGCATGAGCTGCACGAAAGGTACAAGGAAAAAAATAAAAATCAATAAAAAATATTTTTTTATTAATATGGGACAGTGTACATTGCACTGCTTCATCTTGTCTTAAGACATTGCAGGGATTGAACGTGTAGTTAAACTGACAGAAAGTCGAGTTTCACTCACTTAAGATCAAAGTGGGTTGTATGTGACCCTCGATGCAAAACGAGGTTCAAGTTAACTGGACTAAAGAATCTGCTGTTGGTTAGGTTGTATTTGAGTGTGACCTTGATGGGAATCATTTATGGGCATCATGCAGTGCTGACTGCCAGCTGTCTCACTTTTTGTTTGCTTGTTGTCGCAGCCGTGACGACAAGGACACGGCGGAGCCGTTTCGCCGAGTGCCAGATGACGACCGCCGTCGCCCAAATCAGCAGTCGCCGCACGCTCCAGTTCCTCCAGCTTCGACTCCTCCCACTCACTCTCCGCAGGCCCCACCTACACAATCACAAGCCCCCCCACCCACCTCCGCTTCACAGAACACGCTCAACCAGGACAGGGCGACGGCACGGCGTGAGGCACAGGAGAGGCGCAGGAGAGAGGCGGTATGGGAGACAAAACGGGGGGAAAAAGAGGGAGGGAATTATTTTATGAATTTCTTTTTAGAATCTATCTTTCATGCTGCTTCTCATCCTCTGGTTCCTCCGCAGATGGCAGACACCATTGACATCAATTTCCAGAGTGACCTGATGGCAATTTTTGAAGAGAATCTGTTCTGAGAGGAAGGCACGAGAGCAGGACCCCGTAGACTCACAAGAAGCAGATTTGCAGATCGCTTCCAAACACCCGTGCTGTGACGCACACGGTCGCTGCTTACACAAATGCACACATCTGCATACACAGACTCAGTACTAACTGTCCCTTTCTCTCAGCAGTTGAAACAGCTGGTTTGTGTCGTGAATGAGAGATGAGGGGAAGTGAAATTAAAATAACAAGCCCCCCTTTTGTTTGTTTGTTTTTTTGTTTTTGTTTGTCCCCCCCTTCCCTGGCTTGGTGTTTCTGGTTGTAGGTTCTTGATCACCATGGCCAACAGGTCCAAATGGTTGCCCCCCACCCCATATGAGGATATGATGAAAAGGAGGGGACTGAGCGTCTATATTTAAAGAAAAAAAAAAAACAGTAAAAAGCATGTATGAAAAGATGGGGTTAAAAAACACACAGATGAATGAATAATAATGCTTTTAGTTTTCTCTCTGGATCTTGTCTCTTATTTTATTTTTAAGTTGGATTTTTTATTTTTTTTATTTTTTATTTTTAACTGGGAGGGTCGGGCCGGGGTGCTCACGTTTGCCAGGTTGAGCGGTCATCTGTTGTTTCTTCTTAAGGCACCGTGGGGACGGGGGAAACCCCCCGCCATGGCTCCATTGAAACACTTTTTCTAAGACCTTTACATCCTTCAGCTTCTCTCTTTCTCCAGTTACCAACAGAAGAGTTTGAAGAGAGCAGCAATGAAAGAGCCAGTCACCACATTTAAACAAAAAAATTTCAACGTGTCCTTCGCCTTAGTGCTCCGGCCTGTAAACTAATGATTGCACCCCACAAATTATACATATTATATATATAAATAGAAACAAATACGTATAAATATAGATATATAAATATATATATTCTATACGATGAAAAGTCAACAGGAAAAAGGAAGATGAGAAGGATTTGGATTGCGGGGAGCAAAGCTCGTCTCGGTGTTCATCTCTGAGCTCTGGTTTTGATTTTGTAGAAATTACTGTAAAGAAGAAGAAAAACTTTTTTATGATTCTATTGAAAAGATGTGTTCTCCCACACACACCTTTTTTCTCTCTCCTCTGGTTTTGTTTTTCTTTCTCAACTCTATGCCAAAACCAATCTATCGAGTGCTGAAACGTCATTCACTTTCTTTCTTTCTTTTTTTTTTTTTTTTTTTTTTTACGTGTACTTCTTTTCACTTTATATGAAAGGTTTTGTTTTTACTGCTATTTAATTTTCCTGTCCCTCCCCCCCTGTTTTTTTTTTAAACCATGCAGTAGTTTGCTCTGTACTAGTTTGAAGCGGTTCCACCAATCATCTTATGCGACTACTTTAGTAGCCCCCTCGCATCATGCTCCAGTTGTTCCATGAATCCGCTCTTGACTCATTGATTACTTGTGTTCTTTTATGGATTTGTTATTTTTTTTCATCATGTTCATGTTTTTAGTCTCTTTGCCGTCTCATCTCCCACTATCTCGTTCCCAGCTTCTGCAGTCTGTATAATAGGTTCTGATTCTGTTGTTTTTAGCTCTTATTTCTGAGATGTTTTTATCATCCACGGTAACAGTTTTGGGATGTTGTATGCCATTGTGTTTGGAAACTGAGCTTTTTTTTTTTCTTTTCTTTTTTTCTTTCCCCTCCCCCCCGACTGTCTGTAGGTTGGCCCACTGATCCGTGAGTGTTTCTGACTCTATAATCACGTCTTCTTCTTCTCCTTTTTTTAATGTTCTACTTCCTTTCTGTTTTCATATTTAACTGTTTTTAAGTTTCTTTTCCCTTTGCTATGTTTTTTTTTTTTTTTTTTTCTTTTACCCAGAACAATGTGTTGGTATGTTGGTGAGTGAGGCATTGAGGTCAATAGATTCATCTTGTTCAGATTATGGAGTACAACATCTTTTTTTTTTTGTTTGTTTTTTTTTTAAAGAAAAGTATTAAAATAATATTTAAAAAATATTTGGGTGTTCATGGTTTTTTGTTTTATGGGTTGAGTCTACAAACAAGTGAACTTTAGTTATCCACTGTCTGCCAAGGGGGGGGGCTGTTCCATCATTTTGCTCACTGAAGAGTCATTGTTACAGTACAGCTCCACTCTGTGCACATCCTGGATGGTACATGTTCTTTATGTCCTATGCAGACTTCACACTTTGGCCCAGTTACCTCATTCCAAATGTCTGTTTGACCTCTTATCGGGGTGGGGTGGGGGAAAGGTTCCCCTCTGGGCAGGCCGCAAAGCCAACGCAGATAGACTGTTGTGTTCACATCAACCTCAGTTCTAGCAATTCTAAAATTCTTTTTTTTTTTTTTTTTTTTTTTAAATATAGCCTGACAAAAAAAAAAAGCTCCCAATCAGGTATTGTCTGATGATGATAAATATAACACCTGTTACAAGACTCAGCTGTGATGACTGGCAGCTGTGATGCTTGTGTCAGGGCGGAGCTATGTTCTTTACTATTGCAAAAAGGCAAGGTTTGTCTGGAGCTCGCTCAACCTGAATATTCGGTAGAGACTAAGCAGTGCAGACACGACCCATGCTAGCGTCTGCTAAGAGAACACTTGCATTACCATTCAGGAGAGAGGAGGAATGTGAATGATGCTGCATTTCTTTTTTGCTATTATAAATCCATTTATAATACCAAAATATTAATGCATTTGTATTTCATAATGAAAGACTCCACTTGAGGCTCAAATCAGTGTAGTGATCAACCTGCAGGTGCTTAGTGCAGCGTTAACAGAGTGTTCCCAACAGTGAGACACTGAAAAGAGGGTTTGAAAGAGAACTGTCTGAAACTGAATGTTTATATTAGCCTAATGCTGGCGTGTCTGCCCTACTTCAGTTGTTGAAAATTGCATAGTGACATTTAAATAATAAACAGACCAGAACCTTAAAGCGGGCACAGTCACACTTATGTACAAACAAAAAGAATGACTGGCTAATTTTGCCAACTACTGTCACCTCTTCCTCAGCACTCATGGTTCAGACCACAACCATTGTGTAGAAGTTGGCCTTCAATTTTATTTCAACATTACACGTGACTCAACAAAACTGGTGAAGTCTTTCCACATGTTAAAACCTGTCAAGTACTCAAAAATGCATTTGTGGAGGTTGCTGTGACGCAAGGTGACAACAACACATTTTCCTATGATCACTTGCACAAATACACAGAAACACAAGTGAAAACCTTAGCAGCCATCCTGTCTCAACTGTTTAAAAATCAAGCAATAATACATTTTTGCAGTTTTAGTTCTGTGAATGTGAAAGCCAGAGAAACTTTATTGCCAAGAAAAAGTATTTACTCACCAATCCAAATCACTGAATTCACATCTTCTAATCTCTTTGACGACCACAGATGTAAAAAAATCAATTATATGTAAAAAAATCACCTAGGCATGCAGACTGGTTCTGCAAACATCTGGGAAAGAATGGTCGCTCTCAGGAGCTCAGTGAATTCCAGCATGGTACCGTGATAGGATCGCAGCAAGTCCAGTCATGAAATTTCTTCACTACTAAATATTCCACAGTCAACTGTCAGTGGTATTTTAACAATGTGGAAGTGATAGGTTACATAAAGTCAGAGACACATAGTACACAGATCATGGTGCTACATATAAGGGACAATCAACACAGGCCTACATAAAGTGCAAGTGTGCAAAAAACAAAAACACCAGGCAGAACAGAACGATGCAGACACAACAGTGCAATAGAAAAGTGCAACAATGACAGTGGGTTATGCAAAAAGACTGAGCATTGTACAAAAAGTAACTTCATGTATGAAGATGTGCATGTGTGTGTATGAGATTGTGCAGATAAGTGCTTGAGGTAGTGACGTGTATGAGGGTATGCATGTGTGTCTGTCCAGTCACTGAGTGTTCAGGAGTCTGATGGCTTGGGGGAAGAATCTGTTTCGCAGTCTGGCAGTGAGGGCACGAATGCTCCGGTACCTCTTGCCAGAAGGCAGCAGGGTGAAGAGTGTGTGTGAGGAGTGCACAACACTGGTGGCTTTGTGGATGCAGCGGGTGCGATAGGTGTCTGTGATGGAGGGAAGACATGCTCCAATGAACTTCTCAGCTGTTCACACTATCCGTTGTAGGGTATTGTGATCCAATACGGTGCAGTTACCATGCACAGTGATGCAGCCGCTCAGGACGCTCTCGATAGTCCCTCTGCAGACGGTGGTGAGAATGTTGGGAGATGGGCTTTTCTCAGGTCCCGTGGGAAGTAGAGATGCTTTCTTACTTATGGAGCTGGTGTTGAGGGTCCAGGTGAGGTTCTCTCCCAGAACACCAAGGAATTTGGTGCTCTTGATGACCTCCACAGAGGATCAAGGTTGCAACACGACTGCACACCAGTGCACAAAGACATGGATGAGCGAGGTTGGTGTGGAAGAACTTGACTGGCCAGCACAGAGTCCTGACCTTAACCCATAGAACACCTTTGGGATGAATTACAGCAGAGACTGCAAGCCAGGCCTTCTCATCCAGCATCACTGTCTGACCTCACAAATGCACATCTGGAAGAATGGCTGTTCGTAGTGTAGACCGCAGATACAAACTGTGCTACTTTTAGCTATTCTCTTGGAACAAGGGTCACTGCAGCAGGTAGCTGCTCTTCCTGATACAACTTCCTTTAGTTCGACCCTTAACCACTACTCTACGGCAGTACGACACAACTGTAAACTGAATACACACAGGGAGATGTGGTTTCAGTGTGTTTAAGAAGGTGTTAAATGAGTCTGAATTAGTTTTTATAGCACAACAACTTGTGATTCACACCTCTTAAAGGTAACAGCTATGTCAGCGACAGAGCCAGCATTCAAACACTTCTGCTCTACAGTTTGAATCAAGCCCCAGCCCTCCAGTACTACACATCTGAAGCCTTTGTGTGGATAAAATAACGTGGACAGTTTTATTTAAACTGTATCCTAAATCTAGTCTCCCATGGCCTTGAGCAGCTGATAAACCTGCTGCTGCAAGGATCTGCTTTGTTTCTTTATCATACTGAGCAGGGAGAAGGCTTTTCCTGTCCTCTGCATATTTGACTTTCAAATCTTTGTGTTGCATAGCTTTTAAATGGTTTGAATTAAATTCAGGGCGGGACAGAAACCAACGCATTTCCAAATACTCCACTTGGAAGAGAGGGCAGTGTGTGTAAATGCAGGAAAACTGACAAGTTGATCCTTGAATTACCTGTGAGAGGATGACAAGAAGTTAGCATAAAAATAAGGGGTGCCCAGGACAAACTGCGTGCACCTTCATATAAGCAGGAGTGAAAGTGGGGATCTTGAAAGGACAGTCTTGGAGTGTTTTTGTGTAAATAAATAAATGAAAGTGGAACGGCAAGAGCTCCTTTCTACTACATGTGGCAACACATTCTAAGACCCTGAGTCAGTCAGGCAAGCTGCATGTTGTCGCAGACAAGTCATGTGATCCACTTATGAACCAGAGGAGCACAGCCCTTTGCATTTTTGTCTCTTCACATTTTTATGTCTTCTGCAAAAGATGAAACACGTTTACTCAGCATGTTGAGGCACAAGTTTACTTTTACATTTGATTTAGTGCTGTTTTGTGAAACCTTTGCACGATATTCTTAAGGCATCTTGAAAGAAGTGTTTCCCCAAACTTTCCCTTGGCCCGGTAAAACAGGGCCCTTTGTACTGCCAAGCCCTTGTAACTGATTATATGTACACTCACCGACTGTGACTCGGGTGGTAGAGCGGGTCATCTACCAATTGGAAGGTCGGTGGTTCTGCCTTTGGAACAATTCATTTTTCATGGCACAGATTCAACAATGTGCTGGAAAGATTCCACGGAGGTTTGGTCCATATTGAGACAATACTCTCACACATCTGCTGCAGGCTTCTTAGCTGTACATTCACGATGCTAATCTTTCGTTCCACCACATTCCAAAGGTGCTCTATCAGATTGAGATCTGGCATATATGGAGGCCATTTGACTACAGTGAACTAATTTTCAAGAAAGCAGTTTAGATGATCTGAGCTTTGTGACACAGTGCATTATCCAGCTGTGAGCAGCCATTAAGAAGATGCCTAGTTTGTGGTCATTAAGCAAGGGAAATGGTCAGCATTTAAAAGATGCTCAGTTGATACTATTGGGCCCAAAGTGTGCCAAGAAAATATCCCCCACACCATCCATGTTTCATATTTCAGAAACTGAGACTCATCAGACCAGGAAACCTTTTTACAGTCTTCCATGTCCAGTTTTGGTGAGCTTATATGAATTGTAGCCTTAGGTCAGCATACCTGGATAGAAACCACGCAAACACGGGGCGAACATGCAAACTCTTTACAGAAAGACCTTGGCCTTGGTCTGATGGTGAAATTGACCTTCTTCTTGCTGTGAAGTAACCGTGCTAACCACTGCTCCACCGTGCTGCTCTTACCACAATTTTCTGTCTGAAATCAGCAAGGCATTTTCACCCAGAGAGCTGTCACTCACTGAAAACAGCAAACAGGCGAGAGTGAACTCAACATCAAAGGTTTGAAGGATCACGCAATATGACTAAAGCTGATGATCACAAAATTGTTTCCATTGCAAGGAAAAAGCACTTCACAACATCTAGCAAAGTCAGGAACAAAGCCTACAAACAAAAGACTTAATTTAAACACACAGGGTTGTCCTAAAGTTGAGAGCAAAGTTGAAACTTGAGAATACCAGGTTCAGATCAGACGTCACATTTAGAACGATGAAGAGTGTTAAGATGTAAAAGAGGAGATGACTATCTAAAGCACACCACATCCTTTCCCAAACACGGTTGAAGATGCGTAATAGCTTGATGGCTGACGGTAGAACTGAGTCTGCAGTGGTTACTAACGATGTGGTTGCAGATAGAAGCAGCAGCATGAATTCAGAAGGGTGTACAGCTTCGATTCAGTCCAGTGCTGCAAAACAGACAGATTCATTTCATTGACCTGACCTCAGTCCAGCTAACAGTGCTTTCACATGAAGAAGAAAATGTAAAAGCAGAGACCCACAAACAAATGTCTACTGAAGGCAGCCACAGTAAAGGCCTTGCAAGACATCTCGAGGGAGACTTCTGGTGAAGTTTGGGGTTTCCAAACTTGCAGATTTCCCCATTTTTAGTGACTTCAGTTTATCCAATTAGTTTGGGGCCTGTAACTCCAAAACAATTAATGTAATACTTGTGTCAAAGCTGTTGATTGTTCAAAGCTGTTCAAAGTCTGTACTTTAATCGCAAAGTTTTCACAAAACACCTGTCATGTTTTTAGAGGAAATATGCTCCATTTGCATGTAAGGGGCATGTGTGTCCTAGCGCGGGGGTGGGGATTTACAAATATTCAGCACACAACTTCTACCCTACATGTATGGTTTCCTCCCCCACACCCAGATTGAGTAAGAACTGCCTCGGTCTTCCCATTAATGACATTAAAAGAGCTCAGGCTTGGAAATCAATTACAAGGGGACATCAAGGTTCTACCAAAATTGATGCCAGATGACAATAAACAAGTCCATATGAGATTTACAGACACGCAAACACCCAGCCACGATCCAGACCTGAACACATTGCACAAGACCCCACATGGTTCTGTCAAAAACACACAGACACACTCGCTAATGCATTCTCCTGCTTACACGCAACTAGTTCTCATGCTCTGCTTTGTGTTGCACATGGTTTGCTTGTGGGAGGTGATCTGCTGTTTCAGCACACACACACACACACACACACACACACACACACACACACACACACACACACACACACACCACACTGGCTGAAAAGGTCTACACCCTCCTCGATAAATCTCTCTCAAGCATGTCTGCTGTCTTTGCCAGGTTGTTGTCTTGGGATCGACACAACCTTTCCTTTTTCCGCCTCTTCCTCCATCCTGTTCTAAATAGAGCTCCTCTTTTCTTTCTTTTTTTTCCCTGCTTGGACATTTTTAGCAACACAGGGCTCGTTTTCAAGTAACCTTTTGGCCTTGCTTTTGCATTACCTGATGATACACATAGCATGTAGCCCAGAAAAGCCAAACCAAAGTTCATATTTCATATTTCTCTAGCCTTGTCTTTGAAAAAGTAATTACAGCTTGGCGTTTTCCATACAAAAAAGGACACAACAGTGAGGTAACACTAAACATCTGCACAAAAGATTTAGGATCATTCATTTTACAAACATCACCAATCAAAACCACACGATGATACCCTGAACACCAGTGCCAGGGCTAGAAAACCAACAAAAAATGTTTAAAGGAGGGGAAACAAAGCAGTTACAAGCAAAAAACAGTAGTTGGAACTTTTTGGATATATGTAAATTCCAATGGAAATGTACACACTCTCAAATATAGCAAAGTTTTTGATAGAAATGTTTGAATTTCTTCCTTCATTACACAGAAACAGAAAGCCTATTTTTCAGGAGGAGACTCTAAATGTTGGAGGCAATGTGGGGATCAGGAGGCTAACCGCTGGAATATGGAATATTTTGGGGATGTCCGGTGATGAGGTCCGTACTAAAGAAACAGTCTTAATACTGCTCTGCCCTCAGTTTCCACTTTATTCTTAGGAAATGTAGATTTTCAGACAAGATGACCACATTAATATATATTTAGTATTCTGATGTATCTGTTGTGCAGGGTTCCTTCCTGAGCCCCGCACAACTGAAGAGTGGATTTAAACAGTAAGAGATATTTATACTTAGGAAAGGATTACTTTCTAACCTACTGGAGAGATGGGTGAATGACTTTATTTACTGATGTGTTCTCCTTTTTTAGCTTTTATTTGATAGATTGAATGAATAAATTACAGGTGGGGGAAAGACATGCGGCAAAGGGCCGCGGGTCGGATTTGAACCTGGGCCGGCCGCTCTCAGCCATGTGGCATGTGGGCGCCCACTCAACACGCTGACCTAAACCAGTGCCCCAATGTGTTCATGTTATCGCTCCCAAATTGTTGTAGTATGTTAGTTGTATGTAGTTCCCATAATCTAGTAAAAATCTATTGGTGGTGGAAGGTAAAACATTGTACTAGTTCTGCTACTTGCCTTGTAAACATAAACAAGGGTTGATCTCATGTCTCAAACAACTTTATTCACATGTAGCCCACTGAGATTAAAAATTTCCCCTTTCTGTAACGTGCACATGACCAGCTTGTGACAAGAACATGAGTGACGGTGATTTCAATGCACTAAATCAAAAGTTAAACAGCTGACAATCACTGATGATTTCACAGGAAGTCCTCTTTCTTGCTGTCCTGTTGAAAGTTTTAGGAATATTTGGTGAATTAATTCAGTGCCACGTTACCACCAGACACATGGTTATGCATATCATTTTAATGGATACCAGGATATCTATATTGACATGGTAATGTGTTAGGCACAAAAGAATGTTGGGTTGTTTGATAGAAATGAAAATCATCAAGTTACAGAAGGCTGAACCACATCAGCGCATGTTCCTAATTAGACAACGGATGGTGTCCTGGGGGATCTCCGCCCAGATCTGGATAAGAGCGCCAATAAGCTCCAGGACAGTCTGGGTGCCTTGGATGAAACAAAGCATAATGTCCCAGAGATGCTCTGGGACCAAGGGTCCAAGGGTTTCATCCCAATACGTAATGGCAGGAGTGCTGTTACTTAGCCTATAGAAGTCTGCGTGTCCCTCAATGGATATGTCTCCCCAGACAATCAATTACAAACTGGTCAAACTGGTCGTCCTGAACGATGTTAGGCAATAAAATGTTCTCCATGGTGTCTCCAGACTCTTTCACACCTGTCACAGGGGTGAAAAGCTCAGGATGCCAATGATGAACCTCCAGATAAAGACTTCCACCATGAGCATTCATCCTACATTAAAGCAATTTCTAAACAATTAAAGTACAGAAGTTCTATTTTTCACTATCCTCTACAGAAAGTTCTCTTTTTTCCCCCAATGTGTCCACAGTATGAAATTTCCACAGGAAACTTTCTGTGAATTCACAAAAACTTCCTGTTTTAAGTCCAAAAAGTCACACTGACAGATTTCTTTCATTAACTCCAGCAGCGTTTTTACTGTTGTCATGTATAAAAACATACAGTTGAAACCTCTTTTTCTTATGTTAAGATATTGCAGGGGTTAAATGCATGGTTACATTTCTTTACACTGTGTGAAAGGGGAGTTTCACTGTTACAGCCCCAAAATACAAAATTAGTTAAACAGCCCCGGTTTAGACTATAATAAACACAATACTGTGGCTGAAATCCACACTTTATCTGCAAAACAGTTTATACCTCATCAAAAACTGTATGAAAAGCACAAAACATCCAATCAGTTCGCCCTGCCTCTGGATTCCCCAGCTCTCCATATCCTAAAAGATTACCACTCTGAGATTGGTTGCTTTTTATTGGTTACCGGCACAGAATTGCTATTATCACTGCAGAGCTGCAGAGCCAAGAGATCTTACAGGATATGTGCGATAATCACATTTTCCCACAATTTCAATCAGCTGTGAATGAATCTTATTGCTGAATTTGTGAGACAAGCCCTGTTTTCTTGCCACTGTTTAATGTCCACTTACCAGGAAATCTGCTGTAAAACATAACTCATAGTGCAATAACACAAAATTTCAACCATTAAATTTAATATCATACTGCTCTGGCCTGCTGGTAACCTTGGCCTGCTCTGTGTTACACCCTAATATTAGAGATTTGTTAGAGTTTGCACACTGTCAAACAGGTGCGGAAGAAACAGACGGCAATCGGCATCCTTTTCTCTATGACTACGGCATACCCAGCCTCCGGCCAGCTGCCTCTGACACTGGGAGGAAATAAGGAAATGGAGGAGCCCAATACAGCTAACTGGAAACTGTCAGTGCTGGAACAACCACACACTGGACACACATTGTGAAATGCAACCCGCCTAATAAGGAAAGCAGATTGAACATGCTGAAGAAACATGTCTGAACCATTTCTCACATCCTAACCAACCACAAAGTGGGTCACTGGTGTAAACAGGAAGGGGTATTCAATTTCCTTGCCATGTGTCTTCTGTCTCTGTCTGTTGTGCAGTCTTTCTTTTAGTTCCTCCT
Source organism: Perissodus microlepis (assembly GCF_051167445.1). Lineage (NCBI taxonomy): Eukaryota > Metazoa > Chordata > Actinopteri > Cichliformes > Cichlidae > Perissodus > Perissodus microlepis. Next base: position 30,806,902 of record NC_140466.1, on the reverse strand, counting down.
TATCTTTTCCCTTCTTTATTCTCATCTTATTTTCATTATAAGATTGTTTGTACTTTTGATAGTCCCTCTGGAGCACCAAAAAAATGAATGCAGTGATCCTAAGTGCAAACAATTGATCTTCAGCTATACGTTTGCCTAGTCTACTCCTAAACAGCAGAAGACATTCTGACACTCTTTAGTCAGTTTCGGGCATTAAGCCAGAAACATACACTTAACCTGTTAGCCCACTAGTGTACGTGGAGGTTTCTGTGCTCATTATAACTGTACAAAACAGAGGCTTGAGGTAATCCAAGGTACCATTTTTTTACTTGAATACTTTTTTATTAGATGAACTGAGAGGTCAAAGGAAATAAGGTGAAAGGGAGTATGATCTGCGCCTAACGTGCTCATGCAAAGTTTAAGGCGGGATGCTAATCCACAGACTGTATAAAAAAGCGCTACTAAAGGCCTCATTTTGAGGCCTCAAGGTTTTGCAGATATGAAACATGAACATAGACCCTGTGACATCATCCAGTGGTTTTGTACTCCATATTTTGAAGGGTTTCAAAAACCAGAAATTTCAAAATTTCTACTTTCAAAGAGCTTGAGTGCTAAGTTTTTAGCTAACCCTAGCATGTAACACTAGCAATATATGGATGTAGCGGTCGACATCCATATATTGTATGGGTGCGACACACACACTGCAACACACACCTGCTAATTAGTGTTAACTAACAGCAATTCCTGGAATTTGACTCACCAAAACTAAAGCACCAACTTCCTGGACCAATATCACAAACACAAGCGAGAGTTCCAGCTCAATTATAAAGGTGAGGCCTAGCAGACACTGCAAGTCAAAGTAGTCAATCAAAGTGGCCAGCACACAAATGTTAAACCTTGGTAAGCATTAAAAAGGTGAGCTTTTAAAAAAAATCCCATCCTGTATGGTTTTTAAGAAGTAAAAATTTAGCACCAAATACTTTGGGGGCCTTTTTGGGGTGTTCTTTTGGAGCCAGCCTCAAGTGGTCATCAGAGGAACTGCAGTTTTTTTTGCCACTTCCACTTTGGCCTAATATGCAGTTATAGATTTGAGTAAATATACAACAACATGCATATGACTTCCCATACGGTAAAAAAATATATTTTGAAATATATTTTGAAATATATTTCAAAATACAATTGAAAATTAATTAAAAATCTTTCAAAAATATATTTTACCCTCCATATATATATATATATATATATATATATATATACACTTGCAGGCCCAGGCTGCTAGAGGCTTCCCATGATGCACTGAGTGTTTCTTCTTCTTTACTCACCTCTATTCACTCTCTATGTGTTTATACACCACTCTGCGTGTAATCATTAGTTATTATTAATCTCTGGCTCTCTTTCACAGTGTGCATTTTGTCCTGTTGGAACAAATGAAAAAAAAAACTGAATTGAAACTGATCAACAAAGTAATTGAGAAAGATCAAAAATAATAAACTAATTCACAAAGGAAGAAAAAAAAAATCAGAGGAACTCAGCTGTCTTGGTTGCAAAGATTGACTGAGGTTTACACAGCTTTAATTACTTTGAGCCTTTACTACTACAATACATCAGATGTGACAGACACATCCACCCTTAAAGCTCACTCCACTCCACGTGATCATTTACAGTTCACCTGCTACTTTAGTTTATATCAGGGGTGTCAAACATAAGGCCCAGGTGCCAAAATCAGCTCAGCAGAGACTACAATGTGGCCCACTGAAAAGCTTTGCTTTTATTATTATTATTATTATTATTATTATTATTAATGTGAAAGAGGGCATAGAATTTAAACTTTTAACTGTTTCTGTCGTACGTTCGTTCTGTCACAGGTTTTTCTATTGATAAATTATGCCAGAAACGTTTCTGCAAATGTTCTACTATAGAAAAAACATTATGAACAAGCTACCTGAACTTGTGTCATTTTACACATTGCAGTTGTTTTTCTTATATGAAGATATTTCGGGTATTATGATGTAAAATTAGCTTCACATCCCTGGTTTTTATCTGCCGCCTGAGTAGTGTCCTTGCCCACTCTGTCAATCACTCTGACGCTCCGCTCTCATTGGCTGACATGCCCCACCGCCAGCCAAACAGGGTGGATACCAAAAACGCGCAGGTTGGCAGAAGGAACGACCAAAAAGCTCCAAGCTGCTCGTTTAGTAGAACGAGTTGGAACAAACGAGGGAGCGGCTGCCGCGCCCTGTGTACGCCTCCTGGGACTGAGAGTTACTGCGCACAGGTAACAAGTGCTAAGCCCACCGGAAGCGAATCAAAAGTTCGAGTAAAGGTGACGCAGAAGACCGAGCGTATTTAACTTTGTGGGACTCAAAAGTAAAAGGTGGACTTGAGCCTCGATAGAAACAGAAAAAAAAACATATCATAGTAGTTTTTTCGGCCCTCTGTTTTTGTGGGGTTTTTCCTTTTTTTTCACTTTTGCTTTGTGAGCGTTACAAGTCTGGGGAGGCGTTCTCAGGTGCGAAAACAAGCAAAGATCTAACCTGGATAACTATACCTGCTGGAGGCGTTCACAGACTAAAGGTGAGTTCAAACTCGTCTCCCGCTCCACATTCACACTTCTTCTGTATTAAAAAAAAAAAAAAATCAGCGGAGGGCGACGAGTTTGAAATGCGCGCCCGGGGAGAAGAGAAATGTTTGTACGGTGCTTCATTGTTTCCTCCGTGCGGAGGTCGCGACTCCCGTGAGCGTGCGAAGGTATCTGCGCGGAAGGAGTCTGGAGCTCATTACCTTACAGAGAAGCAGCCGTTCCCTTTTTTTCTTTTTAATGCAGCTAAGCAGTTTTGCCACGCTTACTACGAGGGCAGTGTTAACTTTCTTCCAAAGTAAAACAACCATTTTTCTTCCCTCTGCCTTTATTTTCCCGGATGTCTACACAGCACACTGTATATGCAAATAGAAAAGGAAAGAAAACGCCAAACGCACATTTACATCACAGGTGTCGCCTACAGGAAAACAGCCCTGCAATAAAGTTAAACTGTTCCGTCTGTGGACACAGTGTTACAGCGTGTTCACTTCACAGAGTTAGTTTTGAGTTTACAGTAAGTCCCAAAAAGCGAAAGCAGCAAATCTGCATATGAAAAGCTTGAACATGCAGATTTTTTTTACGGGGGAAAAAATAAGACTAATGCCACTTGTGACAAATCTTATTGTTGCTTCCGCGCATTTTCTTTAGCTCAGTGTAGTTCACTTTAGGACCAGAGTATTGAGACAAAGTAAAACTGTGTCTGTGCCTCTTCTTCATAAACCACCATAAAGTTAACATCTCTGGTCTGCTTATTTTCTGATCCATCGCTCATTTGTACACTCTAACAAGATGTCAGAAAGTATTAAACCTTTCTTCTTCTTTTTTTCCTGTTTATTTTGACTAAGTTATTTTGGAGGGAGGGCTGTTCACATTATTCAATTCAGAGGTATAGAAAAAGCACTGATTTGCTTTTGTACTGAGTTTGAACGGCTGTGTCAGTGTTCATATGAAAGATGTGACAGGACAAACCTTAATTTGCCTGTCAGCTGAGGTTGGAATTGACATGAAATGCTAATGATCACTGCATCAAAAGCATGTTTTTCACAAGTTAAAAAAAAAAAACACCAAAAGATACAAACCTATTGAATCCCAGTCTTAAACATGCAGTAAACACACACCACCTCAAACTTATATATACATTTTAAATGACATTCCTGACCCAGTCTCCAGGGTTACTCATTTCACTATTTATGCATATCAGCAGTGCATGTCCTCCGTCTTTATTACAAGATATTCACTTGGGCTTTAAAAACAAACAAAAATAAGATTACAGGAAATGCTAATTATGGGAATGAAGATTTAAAGACAAACAAGGGTTAAGAGGGGGGGGTTAAAAAAACAGCTTAAGTTTTAAAAGTGAAACAAAGACTGAATCAGTCATATCAGGAGAAACAAGCAGCTGTGTGTGCGTGTGTCTGGGTGATTAAAGGGCTAAAGGTAATCTCCATACAGGTGACACATGGTGAGTGGTGTCAATACTTCACAGTAGAAGAGAGGGGGTCCTGTGGAGAGAAGTACCATCTCAGTTTTACCTGGAATCAGAGGTCACAAACACAATCAATTGTCTGCCTACACCGTCGTATTGGTTTCATCTATTGTGGGGGTGCATGCATTTCCTAGTACTGTTTCCTATTCTAAAGAAAGGCTGGCTGAAGTCAATAAGCTAAGACTCTTTCTTTAGGGAGAAAGAGAGCAACACTGAGGGGAGGAGGGAGAAAAGGCCTTGGGTGTGGCTCCCCTGGTAATGACCAGTTTCCATTCAAACCGGTGTTTACTGATCCCGTCGAGTCCTTTCACGCACAAACACAGACACACGATGCATGAAAACTCACAGGCTGCATACATGCATGCAGTCTGGTAGAGCGCGCGCGCGCGCGCGCGCACACACACACACACACACACACAGTGGTCAAGTTTAGAGGAATGCGCAAAAGTCTTAATTAGGCGTGCAGGAAATGCTGTAATTGAATGTTAGCTGGTGGTGACAGACGGTTGGTCTTTGTTCTGATGCAAGCTGGTTTGTTGTCGTGAACTTGTGTGTTCAGGTCACAAGTATCAGTTGTAAACCCACTAAGACAACAGAAAATGTGGGAAGGGGAAACTGCTAAATGTATGTGTGAATGGAGGGGGAGGGTATGAGACTGTAACCCACAACTTCCTAACATCAGCTTCTTTCTTCTTTTCACATGTCAAGTATTTGTTTAGCATACGTACTCGTATGCCTAACGATTTTCGGTGTGTGTTCAGAACTGTAGCTGCTGTTACAGCTTAAGCTCGACTTAAGCTGACCAAGTTTCACTTTTGGTCTTTAGATTGAGCCTGTAATAATACTTTATTTTTGTAGTGTTTATCATTTTTATAATGGTATTATCTTTATGTAATAATAATAATAATAATAATATAATAATAATAATAATAATAAAAATTTCAACATAAAGTGCATTTTTATTTTCTTAAAAAATAAGGCAGAAACATAAATGGTTATTTGACCAGCTTCACCTTTAAACTCTGAGTAACCTTAGCCAGCATTCTTTTGTAAATTAAGGTAAAACAGTGTGATCATCAAACACTTTAGTGCAAAAAATAACAAACTCATTGGACTCACAATACCTCCATGCTTATTTATTGTCTGTCTCTTTCAGCCAGTTATTTAGACAAACTAGCCTGTTCACATTTTCAGAGCTCAAGGCAGATCTCTCTTTTTTTGTTACTATGTATTTTGCAAGTGAAAACAGTCTCTCACATGGGACAGAAGTGGCAGGACTAACCAAATACTTGCAGACCAGGACAGACATCTGTGGGTAGGTCCCTGCTCGACTGGACCACCACCACTACAGCGGGCAGTCTGTCCCGCTTATGGTGGATTCCGCTCTGTACAAACTCAGGGCCCTCTTACACAGGGCTCATCTGAATCAGTAGCACACTTTCTAACCCCCTGTCTTCTACCACTGATACTAGTCTACAGTCCAGAGAATTTGTAAGTTTGTCTGATGTTGACTTAGTAATTTTGGTCATTTCATCAAGTTTGGCCTGCTGACAACTTTTGTTGGTACTCAAACTGCTAACTCTAACAGCTCCCACAGTTTCTGTGCTGCATTTAGATGGTACCATAAAGTTAAAGTGCTTCAGTGGTATGCAAACTCTGTTTGCACAAAACCACGCTTTTATCAAGGCTTCTGTCGGATAGACTGTAGAAATGAAATTTGCCTTCGTTCAGTCCTAGCAACACGTTTTCTTCTGATTCTTCTGTTTTTTTTGTAGCTGTGTGTGTCACTGTAATCGGTATACCAGGAAATCATGCATCAACAAAAGTTCCCCTTTGCTTGAAATGCAAAGTGCGATTAAATATGTTAATTTTTTTCACACAATGTTTTTTCAAATGAATCACAATTAACGCATTAAATTCCCACCCCTAATTTTTACATTCTTGAACATTCGTCCAGAAGTTTGACATAAAAGGACAAAAGTAGTCATGTGTGAATGAGTACCATTACTGAGTATATGTTTTTTAAAAAAAAAAGTCTTAATGACCACATGGGAAAATATGTATTCCCTGACCGGTTGCCAAGTAGTTGCTGGAGGTTGCTGGCTAACACTAGGAACAAGAACCTTCTTGTTATTGCTTTAATCATTAGCCGATTGCAGTGTTCACCTTTACACCACGTTCCAAATTATTATGCAAATTGTGTTTAAGTGTCATAAAGATTAAATACGCTGTTGTTCAAATAAACCCATGGATGGAATCATGTCTCAGAGCTCTTTGGATGATTGAAATCAATCTCGGACACATATGATAGTTAGTTCGCCAGGTGAGCCCAATTAAAGGAAAAACTACTAAAGAAGGATGTTCCACATTATTAAGCAGACCACCATTTTCAAGCATTATAGGAAAGAAAAAGGATCTCTCGCTGCTAAAAAGCATGAAATAGTTGAATGCCTTGGACACGTAATGAAAACCTTAGATATTTCACAAAAACTTAAGCGTGATCACCATAATGTTCAGAGATTTGTGGCTGAGTCAGAGCACACATGGGTTCGTGCAGATAAAGGGACAATGATGAAGGTTTCTGCCAGACAAATACGTCATATTAAGAGAGCAGCTGCTAAAAGGCCATTACAAAGCAGCAAACACATATTTGAAGCTGCTGGTGCCTCTGGAGCACTGCGAACATCAAGGTGTAGGATCCTCCAGAGACTTGCAGTTGTGCATAAGCCTTATATTTGGCCACCCCTAACCAATGCTCACAAGCTGAAACAGCTGCTGTGGGCCCAGAACTACATGAAGACTAATTTTCAAACAGTCTTCTACACTGATGAGTGCAGTGCAACCCTGGATGGTCCAGATGGATGCAGTGGTGGATGGTTGGTGGACGGCCACCATGTCTTAACAAGGCTGCAATGTCAGCAAGGAGGTGGTGGAGTCATGTTTTGAGCCGGAATCACAGGGAGAGAGCTGGTCGGTCCCTGAAGGTGTGAAAATGACCTCTGCAAAGTATGTGGAGTTTTTGACTGACCACTTTCTTCCATGGTAGAAAGAGAAGAACTGTGCCTTCTGCAACAAAACCATCTTCATGCAAGACAATGCACCATCTTATGCTACGAGGAATACCTCCGCATCATTGGCTGCTATCGGCATAAAAAGAGAGAAGCTCATGGTGTGGCCCCCAGTCTTCCCTGAACTCAACCCTATTGAGAACCTTTGGAGCATGAGTGTGGGAGGCAGTTCACATCCAAACAGCAGCTCTGGGAGGCTATTCTGACATCCTGCAAAGACATTCAAGTAGAAACTTTCCAAAAACTTACAAGTTCCATGGATGCAAGAATTGTAAAACTGCTATCAAATAAGGGGTCCTATGTTAATATGTAACTTGACCTCTTAAGATGTTTTTGATTGAAATAGCTTTTGATTTCAGTAAAATTGATCTACTAATGCTGCAAATTCAACAAATGACCATTTTCAGTTCTCTACAACCTATAAAATGTTTCAAAACTCTGTGTGCGTAATAATTTGGAACAGTGCATTTTAAATTTTTTTATTTTTGAAAAACGTACTGTTTTCATTGGCAGTTTTGTTGAGTAACATTTGAATTATACTCTAATGGTTGATGACTCGAAAATTATGCCGACTGTCATTTGAATCAACTATTTAGGAAAAACAGAAAAATACGAAGCGAGTTTGAGTTAGTGAGCTACGTTGAACTTAAGGTCAGTTTTGTGTCATGAACGTGACTCTCTCTTTATCTGCCTAAATCACCATGGTAACGCATACTTCCGAACAGGTTATGTCCAGAGTTTCAGTTGAAATTGTCTGGAAGCGCCACGCTTTCACTCCTCATTTTATAGTTGAATATAGATCCTTTGCTCGGAGAATATGTTTTATATATGTATGGTGTTAAGCTGTTACCGTCACAAATAAAGCCCAGCTGTAAAGTTACAAAAGCGGAAACTGTGCATCCTGTCGTCAATGGGATTTGCATGTATTCAGCTGGTGATGCAAAAAGTGTCTAAAAGTTTTTGTTCTTGACTCTACTGCCAAGTCTGTTAAGTGCTGCTGGAATTGGAGCTATTAAACCAAAGAAAACGGCAAGAATATCTGTTGAATTAATAAATAAATTTCACTTTGATCGGCCAACCACGCTAAAGCCATTGTCACATGTCCGTTATTAGACTGCGGGATAGTAACACTTACTGTTTAAATGTATTCTGTTTGATGTTTCAGCGCTCTAATGTGCAGTCAGCAGCTTTTGAAACAATAACCAGCGCTGAGCATGCATGCTACAGTAAAAGTACCAGTTTTAAAATGTTTATATTTTTAACAAATTTAAGTAATATTTTGCAGCATTAACTTCCTGTCTTACAAGATATGACGGTGTTGCAGTTTCCGGTAAATTTCACCGTTTCTATTATCACCATTTTCCCATCATCATCTGATAACTTTTTTTTAAATTTGAACATGCAGACAGTCTGAAGAGGAAAGCCCAGCTTATAAGATGAAGTTGATATCCGCCATTGCATGTTATCTCCAACCAAGATTTTAGACTTTGCTGAGCCAGCTAACGTTGTGTTGAGCTAACCTTTATGTACCCGTCTACAACCTAGACCAGAGTTGCTGCAACAGATTTACTGTTATTTCTCAATTTGTGTGAGTAGCAAGCTCTCATTAGTGCATCAGTTTGATATTTTGGGAAATGACACAAAAAATCTGGCCATTAAATTGTCCTACATACAAAAAAGTGTTAAATCTTATTTTTACACTTTACATCAGATGAGACAACAAGATTTGTTGGTGAGCATTAGCAGTGTGCCTTTAGCTTCACTTTTACAGCACAGAAGTTATATCAACTTAGTGGTATTTTTTTTTTTAACAGTTACCTAATTCGGAAAATGCTGTCAGTTTCCTTTTAGGCAGCAAGTCTTTATTTTTATTATTTGTCTACCAGATATTCACTCTCACCAACTTGAGGCAGACATTTCAGTAACTTCTCACTGACTAGTCACTTACTTTGTGTGTCCTCTGTATAACCTTGGTCACATAGCAGCATGTCTGTTGTGCCTAAAACAGTGCAGAAAATGCGATGAGCACTTCAGTTGTGGCACATCCTGTGACAGCAGCTGCTTAGTGCAGCTCAAGATGCACTTTGCATTGAAGCTTTGTGGTTTTGTGCCTTTTTGAAATAGGAAAATACAAATTCACAGAACTGTCAGTTGTAGTGCTGAAGGTGCCTTCTGAAATCAAGGTATGTTTGCAGGTGAAACTTAAATGGCAGTTGGACATCTAATTATGACTTAAGAGCTCATTTTTTTTTATTCATATCTTTGGCTCAATGCACATGTAAACATTTAGATGTGAATTGCAGACTAATGTTGGGCTTTTACAAACAGAGTTGGCCAATGTGATTATGCATTTAAAATAAGGAGTGGACTTGTCCACTTAGTACAATGGGTAAAATTAAAGTATGACTTTAAAACACAAATCCAACAACGAGAACTTTTTTTTTTTTTTTTAAAGCTGCAGCTGCTGGTCGTATGTAGTCGAGGTAGTATTGCATTCATAAGGGGAATAGCATCCTTCTCACCTTCCTGTTGCTCGCCACAAATTTGTGATGTTGTTCGGTGAGTTTCAGACACATTCCCATGCACACTACTGTTTCACTACTTTTAACCATTTGGATCCTTCCACATTATGTCACCACGGGGATAGAATGTGGAAAAGCTTTTTTTTCTTTTTTTCTTTTAAATTTCCTCACCTGTTTTAATTTGTTGCCTCAATCAAAAATCAAACCCTCTTTCCTGCAGTGGTCTCATCCATCACTTCATTTCCAACCTGTGAAGTTTGCACTCCTGCTGCATTTCTCACATTTTTAATTTGGCATTTCTTTCCACACATCCTTGGTAGGAGAACGGGTCACTAAGGGTGTGTGTGTGTGGTGCGTGTTTGGATTAAGATTGAGTTACATAGCTGGATTGTGTAATTGTGAGGTGTGTCTCTTCTGCAGGGAGCAGCTCTGCTGTTTCCATTGTTGGGGGAGTTGAACTTGGAACTGACGGCACTGCAGTGTTGTCGTGCAGTGCTGCGTTTCACAGGAGAGTGGAGACTGTGCGAGGTTGTGCTGCTGACTCAACAATAAGAGCACACTGTGCAGCATGTGCAGGTTTACCATAAATAGGGGATTAAAGTCAGTTGTTGGCTGCGTTTTGATCTGGGCTGTTTGTTTTCAGTTACAATCATTTAAAGCCTTGCCTGTTCTTGTTGTGACATGTCAGATAGGAGTTACTCAGTCGTAGTATATGAACGTAGTGTATAACGTTGCTTTTCTTACAAATCAAGGTTTTCTGGCTTGTACAGGGCAAAGTTACTTACAATGTGATTCTGTGGTAAATGTATAGATCCTTATTTCTATTTTTTGCCCAAAAAAGCTAATAACCTTTCGTTGGGGCTTCAAACCTTAACTGTAAAGCTTACCTGCTGGAGACGGCTCAGTAGCTAAGGATGCGTTAGATAAGTTGATTAATCAGATAGTTAATGCAAGAAATGCCACTCACGTATTTCAACAACGCTGATTAAATGTGCACGTAGTCTGAGATGTTCTGAACAACAACAACAAAAAAATGATGCGACTCGCTTCCAGCAATTACTTCTCTGATAATGTAAATTGATTTCAGTTTAATTGAACAGGAAAATAGTTGCTGTGCACTCAAACTTATTTTCTGCAGCACAACACTGAAGCATCAGAGGACTGAAAGGGGAGGTGACCTGTTTATCCACAGCTTGCGTGGGGGCAAATCTTGCATACTGCTTTATCTTTGTTGGCTGGGTCAACTTTATTATCGCAGCTTAGCCCTGTTTGGGAACAGCGTTATCTTTCTAGGATTATAAAATAAGTGTGTGTTCGGAAACTGCCCTCTGAGTGCATGTTTTGTAGTGCATTGTAATAAGTCATGTCAGCATGTCTGCATTAGTTTAACAGGAAGAAGAGCCTCTGTATTTTTGATAATATTGGAAAGTCATATGTCAGGACAATCTATTTAGATGCTGCCTTCAGTACATAGATTTGATGAAGGTTAGTGGTGTTAATAAATGGCTCATTTGTATTGGTGCAAAGTCAGTTTGAACTTGCTGCCCTACCTTTTCACTGTGAAAGAATATAACAGTAAAAAGCAGGATGTTTTCTTTTCTTTAAACGCTCAGTAGGGGTGTTTAGTTTATTTAGGTGATTTTAATGAATTATTTATTGATACCTTACCATTTCCATTCCATATTAGGTATCACATTTTGTTTGGCCACTAGATACAAAAAGCTTTTCTGGTGATTTAACCCCAACCTAGGGCGAGGGGGAATCCAGTGCTGTATATCTCTGTACAAGGGTGTCTAGAAATGGTTTGTTCGCACTGGTGTTTGACTCTGTTAAGACAGCGCAAATGCATAGATGTTCTGACTGTAATTTGAGCTTGACCTGTGATGGACAGCAGCACCGGGATAAGCTACAAGGGACAAAAGCCACAGCTATTTTGCATGATAAACATTATATTTGTCACTGTTTTCCAGTAATAGTCTGATTTATAGCCATAGTAAAATGCCCCTGTTAAAATCGAAGATTTAGTACATCTATAATTATGTCCTTTGGGCAGAGCAGACCAAAGTAAAGTAGTTTGGCCATAATGCACAGCACCACATTTGGATAAAAACCAAACATGTATTTGCTCAAACGTGGTGGTGGTGGAGTTGTGTTGGGTTTTTTTTTTTTTTAAACCACAAGATGTGGACACCTTGCAGTTCCTGAGTTGACCACGTACTCATCAGTATACCAAAGTATTCTAGAGTCAAATGTGAGGTCATATGACAGCCAGCACTGAGTGATGCAACAGCACAATGATCCCAAGCACAACCGGTTACTTTTGTTGGAAAAGGAAAAAAGAATCGAGGTGTCGCAATGGTTCAGTCAAAGTCCAGAACTCAACCTGACCGGGACTTAAAGAGAGCGGAAATGACTGCCTGCAAGCTGCAATGAACTGAAACAACCATGTAAAGAAATTCCTACACTGTGATGTGAGAGACTAATAAAGTAAAATGGCAAATCATGACTTTAAGTTATAAGGTCTACTTAGTATTTACCTCATCTTTAGACCTGGTAAAGACTTGGTAATTTTGTCATCCAAATATTGCTTTACTTCCTTTTTACCTTAATCTTGTCAAACTATATTATTTTAAATGTTTATTCTCTAAATGCTAAAAATTTTAAGTTAAATATTTGCTATGTCTATGTTGGATATCATTTCACTATCACCAGTTTCTGTAGTTTGTTAATAAATGCTTATCACTGATTTTGAAGTGTTATGCATAATTTAATGTTTGCTCAAACTTACTACTTTTTCTCCAGAATGTAGATGTGCATCCAGCATCCAGAGAAGTCCCCAGGCTCTCAGACGTCTGGATAACTCCAGTCCTCACCTGCACAGCTAATGGCATGCCGATCTCCAAACCTCCAAATGTGGCGAGTGTCAGTGGTGCCCTAGTCCTCCTCCTTCTACTCTGCGTCTGCAACACCACCCTACTCTTTCTACCCATCAACGTTTTTCTCATCCCACACCCCGCTCACGCCTCAGGATGGGTAACATAACCGGTACCTGCCATGACAATGAGACCATCGACTTTTTCTACAACAACAGTGGAAAAGCCATTAATACTAAATGGAAAAAGCGTGACGTTCTTATTGTCACGCTGGGCTTGATTGTTTGCTTCATTGTTATTTTTTCCAACTTTTTGGTAGTAGCGGCCATTTTCAAAAACAGACGGTTTCACTTTCCCATCTACTACTTGTTGGGTAATATGGCTTTGGCAGACCTATTTGCAGGTAAATTTTTTTCCATTTATTTTTGTAAAACCATTTGTGAAATAACTTAAGTTCACAGAAAACCCTTCACAAAGAGAAAGTAGAGCAAAATAGAAACACATTCTCACAGTTGTTTCCATTGAAAAGCAACAGTGATCTCTTAAACGCAAACCATGAATGCCAAGTTGGGGATTCTTGGACAGTCAGGCAACCTTTTGAGTTTGATTTAATAGTACTCCTGACTATTTCAACTAAGTTTGTACTGACCACAGCGATGGCATGTTACTGCGATGAGTCTCTGACATCCTCATAATTCATGTAAACACATTCCAAAGGTTGTCCTGCTCTGGTAACAACAATAGACTCGACTCAGAATGTAACAGTGTAAATAGTTTACCTCTGTTTAAAAGATCTTATCACTTTCCTCCTCCTAGGTTTTGCGTATCTCCACATGATGTTTCATACTGGTCCCTGGACTATAAAGCTATCACCGAACCAGTGGTTTACTCGTCAGGGGTTGATAAATACCAGCCTGACAGCCTCGGTCCTCAACCTCCTATTCGTGGCTGTGGAGCGCCACCAGACTATCTTCAACGTCCAGCTACACAGCAGCATGAGCACTCGGCGTGTTTTCATAGTCATGCTGTTAATTTGGCTGGTGGCAATAATCATGGGCCTCGTTCCCCAAATGGGTTGGAACTGCACGTGCCATCTAAGTGAATGCTCCACCATGGCACCGCTGTACCACCGCAGCTTCCTGATATTCTGGGCCGTTCTTAACTTGATGACCTTCTCCATCATGGTGGCCGTATATACCCGGATCTTTCTCTATGTGAGGCACAAGGGCAGGCAGATGTCACAGCACACTTCGACGACAAGACAGAGAGAAACCATGATGAACCTGATGAAGACAGTCTCCATGATCCTGGGTAAGGGAGTGCACACAATACATATCAAGTCAAATAGTTATGTTTGGGAGATAACTTTGCATTTTTAGCTTCATTTAAAAACATCACGCTAACAGAAAAGCTTTTGAAGAACCCAAAGTGATGATAAAGCGTGTGCCGACCTCAGCACGGCAGCCAGGCCTGTTCCTGTTACCTGTTCACTGCTTTTGAACAGGTAAAAAAAGCAGCGATGAGCAGTCGGTTCTTTGTGTTGCTTATTTTGTGAAAACACTAAAAGAAAGCTCTTACATGTGTGCTCATTAGGACAGGGATTTGTGTCAGTGCATTGCACTGTAGCCTAAGGTTTGTATTGTTAACTGGTAATTATGAGATAATGCATTATGGACTAACATGAAACATGACTGCTCTCTGGCAAGTAATTACTGTAATATACCTTACAATATGAAATGAAACGCCTTGAAGGTGACTGTTGTTGTGATTTGGCGCTATATAAATACATTGAATTACTTTTGAGAAAATTGTGTGTGTCTGTGTGTGTGTGTGTGTGTGTGTGTACTGAACATTTGTTGTGAAGGACTCACAACCAACCAAAACATTCCAAACGATGTGATGCTAATTCACTCCCGAATATTAAAAATCTCTGTGTGCAAGGGACGAGGCTGAAAATCGCTGACCTGTAAATCAGTTCAGTTTGCTTTCACGCTTAACTCTGTCACAGTGTAGACACCAGTCTGTCCTCTGCTTCACTCAACACACTGACATACTTGAAGTAGCAACTTGGAGTGAGCATTCAAACTATTTCTGGATGAGAACCACGGCTTTAGATTTGGAGGTGTAGATTCTCATCCTGATCACTTTGCAATCAACTGCAAACTATCACAGTGCAAGCTGAAGGTCACCACCTGATGGCCAACAGAACAGCATCTGTGAAAGACAGAGATGAGATCCTGAGACAACCCTCTAACCATGGCTGTGCCTGGAAATTCTATTGATGATAAAAATTATGAACACTAAGTGTACATAATTTAAGTGACTAAGTGATCGCAGTGCAAACCATTGCCATCTACTAAATTCTACTGAAAGTTTAGTTGCAGAAAGTTGCAGAGGATAAAGTTTGCTGGGAAACGTTTATCTTGATCAAACACAGCCAGCCTTCTCGGCCCGTGCAGGCTCGTCTCTTTTCTTGTCTGTTCCTGTAAAAATGGGCTTTACACACACATTACCTCCTCTCTTCCTGGTACTGATTTCTTCTTATTTTCTAATCTAGTCTTTCTCCTTTGCTGCTGTACTCTCACTGTCTCATTCTGATTTATTTTGATTTCAATTAAATTCCTCCAAATTTACCCCCCCCCCCCCCCCCAAAAAAAACAAAAAAAACAAAAAACAAAAAAACCCCACAAGTGTTTGTCCCGTCACTCAGCAGCCAGGATTCAGTTGTTCTGGCATGTAAGGAAGTTGAGGAAAAGCCAGAGCATGTCCTGACAGGGAGCTGCATAGTTTTGTTAGCATGACAGAAAACTGCTTGTTTCTGCCTGCATGACACTGCTGACAATTTGTACCTGCGAGCAACATCATCAAGACAGTGAGGACATTTCCTCATTTTATCATTCTGAGAGACACATAAAGCCACTATGCACCTGAGTGTGTGGTCTCACATCCTTTAACTGTTTTTGCAGCTGGTAGTTTTGCATATATTAGTGCTGAACATGCTACCAAAGTCTGCAGATATTATACAGAACAGACTACTGAACTGGCTAATCTGTGTGGTGTGTGTTCCCTCATATGCTTCCCCCTACCCTTAGAAATTAACAGAGTTAAGTAAAGTAAAGAATTTCTTTTTCTCCCCTGACTCTGTAGGCTGCTTTGTGGTCTGCTGGACACCCGCACTGGTTGTGCTGCTGCTCGATGGTCTGAACTGTGACAGGAGTTTGGTGCTAGGCCCCGAGAAATACTGTCTGGTGCTGGCAGAGTGCAACTCCTTCGTCAACCCCATCATCTACTGCTTCAGGGACCAAGACATGAGGAGGACCTTCAAGGAGATCCTGTGCTGCAACTGGTCTCAGAGGCACAAGAACAGAGGCTTCTCTGAAGTTAAATTTCACACCGTGGAGCAAGAGGTACTGTCCGAGAGCAATGGAATCGATGACAGCAATCACAATCAAAACAAGCACATGCTCTAAGGACTGTTTATGATTTTAGGCCACTTGGTATCATGCTGACTGTAGTCAGATGACCTGTCCATCTAAATATTTTGAGAGAGATGTGCGACAGCAGCGTAGCTGAATGTGGCTCGTTGTTGTTTTTTTGTTTTATCTATCTATATATCCATTAGGGGTGCAACGATACACAAAATTCACGGTTCAGTTCGGTTCGATACTTTGGTGTCACGGTTCAATATTTTTTCGATACAAAAAAAATGTTCATGCCTTTTTAATTTGTCATTTATTAAAATTATAAATATATATTTTAACTCAAACGTACAGTTTTTAAATTTAATGTTGCTGAAACAACAAGGGGATAAAATAATAAATCTATCTGATTGAGGAATCACTCATCTTTGGAAAAGAGAGTTTATTACAGAGAAATGTCTCTTTCCAAAATAAAAGCTATACTATACGCTTCTTCTGGGCTATATTCTCAGCAGCATATTAAACATATCAGGTCCCCATAAGGAGAATCATGTGCTAACGGCTGTCTAAATGACTCGGGTGAAGTTTGTAGCATGCGTGCTTGTTGTTTTTGTCTGCTTCCACTTGTCTTTGCACTAGGATGATGTCGGCGTAAATGTGCAGTCATATTCATTTTGTTCCCACTAGTGCTGTCAGTGTTAATCTGAAATGACGTTAACGCCACAACACGGCAAATCTCCGTTAACGAGCTACCGCGAATCGCCCCGTGCGTGGGGCTGGAAGGCCAACACGTTAACGAGCAAACTGCACTAACGCAGTAGTTCCCACCCATGTAATTGAGCATTGCGTGGCACATCCGACATACTGTTTTACTTTTGTCCATGACGCGCTTACCTTCAGGGTCATACTTCACATGAAGACCAAAATAGTTCCAAAGGCCAGATCTGAATGAGGGTGGGGGAGGTTCAATTTGCCATGTTGCAAGGAGAGCTTAACTTCTGTCTCGCTAGCTTGCCCTGCGCTCTTCCTTCTGACGATGCTGTCTGTGTTGAGCGCTCAGTGGATCTGCGCTCGACAGTGCAGCCTAGGCGGAGTAGTTGAATGCAGATCCACTGAGCTCTCAACACAGACAGCATCGTCAGAAGAAAAGTTGATAAAATAAATTAAAAATTTTGTATTGTTCGATACATATGCGTACCGAACTGAAAGCACTGTATCGAACGGTTCAATATCGATACGAGCATCGTTGCACCCCTAATATCCATATATATAGATAGATAGATATTTGTTGTTTAATTTCCTGAATGTCATGCCTGCAAAAAGTCCAGTTTGTGCCAGGTTTTCAGTCTATATACACACAGTTTACACACTGCATCCAGTAGTTTCATCCATCTGTCATTGAGACCTGGCAAATCTGCAACATGCGACACAAATCAGGGAAGAGTAGACACGGCTAGTCTTTGCACAGGCAGGCTGATCAGTTAGGTGTCCGATGTTTTTGTTTGTTTTTATTCTTATTGTCACTTCAGTGCTTCTTACTGCAAAGAGCTGAAAAGACTCGTTAATTAATTACTTGTAAGTAAAATGTTGCAGAACCTCTCAACATCTCCCTCCAGTTAAAATTGAACAACAGGTTAGAAGCAGTTTGATCAGAGCCAGCTGCATAAAACTGTAAATGCACCGTGCAGGGACAGTCTGTAAAGTGCTTCACATTACTGTCTCCACTCAGTTATACTGAGAACTTGGATTGCAGAAAGATAACTTTTTAATTATTATTAGTATTATTGTTGTTGTGGCTTACTTTTTCCTTTTTTTTTTTTTTTGGTGCATATTTTGGGGAAGTTTCTATTAGGAAAAACCACGTATCTTCACTGTAGTGCTCACTTCCCCAGTCAAAGCCTTTGTGCTGTTTTTTTTTTTTTCTTTTTCTTTTTTCATATATTCAGCTGAGAGCTTGTCTATGGTTGTATTATGTGAAAATTGTATTAGTCTTTAGATGTGCACCAGAAGCCGCAAGCACGGTGTTAATGTGCACCTTGCATACTTGTGAGTTATTGTGTTCTTCTTGTCTGTCTGAGCGATTGTAAACAAATGTGCTTTTTTGTTGCGTTGCAGTATCAGTGTTGACTGGTCGAAGAGATGGTTTAGTTCATGGCGATTGGTCACATCACAGCATTTATTGAGGCGTAAACAAACACTGCACTTGTAGAATTTCTTTTAGTAAGGATGTGTGAAAAAACACATGCAGAGAAAACCTCCAACAGAGGTCCAAAACACAGAACTCATTCAACACAGTGACTTTGTGTCAAATGTTCCATAACTTAAACTTTGATATTCTACAATGTTTCTTTTTTTTATTATTATTTTTTAAATCTAGGATCTGTTGGTTGTGTGCTTCCTTCTTTCAGTTCTTGTTTCTCACACTCTGATTTGTGGCAGGCTGTGTCAGAGTCAGTAATGTGGAAACTGGTAAAGCAAATGGCCTTCTGTTTAACGTTTAGTTTCTGTTCAGCTCACAGCTGCAGACTCGTCACCATCATTCAGAAATCTCCCACTTCTTTTGTGTGTGCGCGTTGCACCTGGCCAAATCAGACTAAACTATGATTTATGGGGTCTTGTTTGCGACTGCTTTGCATTAACCTTTAGTTTCACTGTGTCAAATGTAAGCCGACTTTGCTAGCTTTGGTATTAAATCTGAAAACATGCGACATCTAAACCCATGCTCGAACGTGTACCGCACATGTTGAGAGAGTACACACTGCTGTGTGATGCTGTTGATGGAGGAGGTCAAGAGCTGAAGAGTTGACAAGTGGGTGGAAGCTGGGAAGAAAGAGGCACACAGCCAAAGAGCGATGAAAGTGTTGGAATGCGAGCTAAAGACAGAAACAACAGGGCTGCAAAAATGTTATGTTGAGTTTGTTCATTGTTCAGTTGACTCTACAAAATGTTGGGAAAACTAAAGATTTACCTAAATAGCTACACAGTGCTGTAGACAGTTTTTCTGTGTAAAAACAAAATTCAAAAATTAAGACGCAAACATAATTCACAAATTGACACTTAAAGTATTTTGTGAAGGGGAAAAAAAGGGAAAAAAACTCTGTCACTATAAATGAGATACATACTTTGTTGCCTGATTTGAGATATGAGTTGACCCTTTTTTTTTTTTTTTTTTATTCAAAACATTTCATTTGTTCTACAGACAGGCACAATTAAACCCAACATTTAGCTTCATCATTATTAGGATTTTTATGCGTGATATCTGTTTGTAGACTTATATAATTGTATGTAATTATACATGTATATTGTATATTGAGGTAGGATCAAATGAGTTTACCTTTAAGTCTGTACCAACCCTTTCTTTATCTCATTATTGTTTAAAGTGTATTTTGTTGTTATAGTCAACATAGTCATGTTCAAAATAAATCAATCATTCAGTGAAAAAAATAAAAAATAAATGAAATAAAGTATTTTGTTAATAGCCACTTAATTAGCATGCTAAGTGGCTAATAAACTGCCACCAGTAGGGACATTACTGTATATGCTTTCCTGTGTGTCAGTAGTGCTGAAATAAGCGTCTTTGACTGGATGTCTTATAGGAGCGCCTAAAATTATATTAATAATTGTTGATCATGCTGAAATTCTGTCTCAACATCTGTTAAACATGGACACTAAAACAAAATTGAAAAATAAAACAGGCAAACATGTATTCTGATAGATTTTAAGTTGCTACGATGATTTTAGACAGACTTTCAGGCTATTGGTGCAATTAACTGCACAGCAAGTCATGCTAGTTGTTAGATTATTCCATTCAAAAGTCCACCAACACAACTTTTTTTTTTTTTAATTTAAATTTGGAGTCTTTGCGGACTTACTGTCTTGGAATTGGCGTCAAGTGTCCATTTGAAGAACTGCAGTTTTTGGCACTTCGGCACTGACTTTATTTTTGCGTCGCAAAGTTTGTTGCTTAGTAAGAAACTCCTAACCCTCCCATTTAGGTTTCTGATTTGCCGTCGTTAATATTTAAGCTCGATATCTCAAACTTAAAAGCTTAGAATTACGGTTTGAACCTTCAGTTCTGTCTTAACCTGTTCAAAATTTGGTTGTGTATGCGCAAAACATCTGTGTTCACACTGTGTCCCATCATTCATGCAGAATAAAGGCCACAAATATAATTCCATGCATATGCACTTTTATCCAGCCACCAAATTTTCCAGGCCAACTTTTTAACCGAAGGTCAAGGAGTGACCTTCACATAGCTCCTCAAAATCCCAATCAGTGAGGTTAAATCACCTCTCTGCCTTATGCTATAAACAGATTTGGTAATTACCCAAATGCCTGGAATTATCCTGTTGCCTGATGCAACTATTACTCTAGTTTATGCTGACCGTAACATTTCTGTGTCCTGTGTGCACTTCATTAATCCATGTGTTTTGTAGCTTGTGTACGCTCATGTTGTGGTAGTGTTTAAACCAGTCCAGATGTGTGTTGGTGGTTAGCGGGTCATGCTTCTTGCCACATTTCCTCTGACTCGTTACTCTGGCATGTGTGTTCAAAGAATACATTCTCGGTACAGAGGAAGTGCTGCAAGGAGTGTGTTATCTTGTTAGTGTGCACATGCATACTTGAGTGAGAAATAATTCACAGAAACATTGTCTTTGTTTTTTTGGGGGGGGGGACATAAAGATCAAAGAGAGGCATTTGGGCCACTGAAAGGAGGTTGCATCTTTAATAGAGCGCGTTAACTGTAAGCGCTCTCAAAGAGCACAGCATTGTGTCTGTTTATACATATATATCCTAATTATACCTCTTGTCATTTAGATTTTAATTAAATCAAAGTTTTAACCGATTGTTATATTATAGGCGTACTTTTTTTGTTTTTTTCCTTGGTGTTGTTCCAGCGATTCAGGAAGTTTTTTACGTGATTTTGGGGCTTTTTTTGTTTTGTTTTAAATTTTGTACATTGTTACGACTAATAAGAATAAATGCACCATCTGTGTACATCTGCAATTTGTTTGGTTGTGTGTGTCTGTTGCTTTGCGGTAACTGCTGAAATTTGCAATTTAGAAACATGGCAGGTCGTGTGGAAACGCTCCTTTGGGTATGAACATGAAATTCATCTCTTTCTAACTGCTTGTTTGTTTGTGGGTTTTATTTTTTATTTTTTGCTAGTTTTCACATGACTAACCCACCCACCTCCCCCCTCTCTATTTTTCACATTCTCCCCGTTGCATCTGATCCCCATTTCTTATCACTGTCATAATTTTTTTGTTAATAATTTTTAAACTTTCACCCTCCTGGTTCTTTGACCTCATTTTCAGCTTTTGTCTCACACTCTTGTCTGTTTCTCCACCTTTGTCTCTAGAATGGTAAGTCTCGTATCCCCAAGGCGAAAGAGAGGAGCAACGGGGCGCCTCTCATCCGTGCCAGCTCAGAGGACATCCCTGCAAGTCCGATTAACTGAGACCAGCTGAGAAATTTCGAGGCATGCACACATACATATCTAAGTGAACTTATCTGTGTATGTACACAAAAATGAGCCTTGAGCTGGTTCTTCAAGGATTATGTAGATTTTTTTTCTTTTCTTTTTTTTTTTTTTTATATATATATAAAGGGTTTTACCTCTGCTGTGGGTTTACCGTTTCTGCAGCTACTGGTAGAAGAGATACTCTTTGGCTGGAAGCTGCATAACAGCAGCTTGATCTTCTCATTTAAACAAAAGCCCGCCATCAACACCTCCCCCGCACAGACGCGTACACATTGTTGGGATCACTTGGACAACATGGGAGACACACGTGAGAGTTTCCTGTTGAGACATGAGTGACTCGGCAGTTTTTTGTTGGGTTTTTTTTTTTTTTCCCCTCAGTGACAACAGTGATGGAAGAGCAACACCTGGAAAGCTACACAGCAGACCGTGGAATAAATGTGTGAAAATGTGCAATCATAAAGAATGCGCTCTGTGCTTTAGTTATGAGCCACACAAGAGTAGTTTGCTGGCTACTCTTAGCTTAACTTAATGTGATCCAAGTTGTTACCACTAGTGCAGTAAATCCTCCTTAATAAATTTCGGGGTGTTTATTTAATTGCATGACCAGAAAGGTTTTTGTGATATAGAGCCTAGCTGTGTGTGTGTGTGTGTGAATAAAATACTAGAAACACGACTTTTATAATGTGGATTGATTTAAAAAGTAAACAGTAAAGTCCTGGAGGATGGATTTTATTGGCCTGTGTTATTTTCAGTAAACAGTCAGCTGTTGTGTATGCAGATATAGTTTCAGACAGGGGCCCAATGGCCACTCTAAGGGCATTAATAAGTAGTTTAGTAACATTAAAGTTATAGATTAGGTTTGATATTTTTAAACTAGTTCAAAGATTTAAAACGATTTTAGGGGGTTTCTTACACTTTTTGTCCAATCAGCAGCACTTTTTTTTTTTTCTTGCCAACATTTGTAGATGGTGTTCCTGTCACAAATGTTATATGGATTGTTGTTGTTGTTTTTAAATCCCTCAAGGTATACGTGCCTGTTATGACGCACAATTTTCGTTTTCTTTTATTCGTCAAAATGAGCGCCGTGCCTTGTAAATCTACAGCCAGTGAAAAATGTGGTTACAAATGTTGCGTTTCTTTTTAATATACAGCCAGTGTGATATAAGAATGAGATGCAAGTTGTTGTTTTTATTTAGGTTTTTTTCCACTCGCTGCATGCTGCTTGTGTTTGCATAATGTAAATTGTCTCTGCTCAGTGGAAACAATGTTCACTTGTACAATGTTTGTCATAGAAATATACAACTTAAATTTGCAATGACATTGTAATGGTTGATATTGTAACAGTATTCAGTAGTAATTTACGGGGGGGATGAAGCCCATCATTTGTCAGCAGGATGATAATCCGCAAATGTTTTTATTGCTGAGTAAAGTGAGTAAAGCTTTCGAGTAAAATATTGCAGCTGATTAATATTGATTTTGGGAGAAACTGACATGTTTAAAAGAAGAACCATTGATGGCTGTAACACGTTTTCTGCCATTATAATCTGCTCTCTGAGTGATGCCATTAAAAACGTGTATCTTCCTGACTGTCCTGTGGCCTGTTTACAGAGTTGTCACGTCTTCCTGCCAGAGGCGGTTGTTATCTGTTTGCAGCTGGACGAATGGATCGTATGATCTCATTGAGTTTCTTTTTAGGCACCTTTGCCTCACTTGTTGGATCATTTGCCTTATTTTCCTCAGATAGAGGAACAGTGTCTGTCTGACTGGTAATGTCTTTCTTCTCATCCTTGGAAAGTTTCTTTTTGATTTGCTCTCCAACTCTTTCCAGGCCCCCTTTGTCCTTCTCCTTCCTTCCCAGTGAACCAGTTTGACTCGTCTCTTTCTTTGTGTAATCCATCGAGAGTCCTTTCAGCAATGTCGGCACTTTCTTGTTTGCTGTCAGTGACAATTTCTTCTTGGAATGCTTGTCCTTCCTCGACTTTTTCACACTCAGTTTGTCCAGTGACAGAGCGTTCTTCTTGCGTTTCTTATGAGGCAGCACCCTCTTCAGTTGACTCCAGGTCTTTTTCAGAGGTGATTTCTTCTTCTTCTTCGGCCAAAAGATGGTTGTTTTTGAGGAGGAGCCACCCATTGCTGACCTGCAGGAAGAAGTAAAATGTGATCAGCACAAACGCACAAGTTGTTCTGGCAGCTTTTTACAACAGCTGTAAATATACCTCATACATAATACCTAAACAATTTGAAAGCTAGATTTTAAGATTGTTTAAATAAAAACTCCTAACGTGTAACTGTGTCTTGATGCATGCGCAGTCATCCAGGTAAGAATGTGTAACTATATTTGGAGTTTTGGGATAAGCAAAATTTGAAAACTGAAAATGTCAGCAGGGTCATTCCAAGCTGATGGTGGTTAAATGTATTTCAGTGTTAGGTCTTAGAAAAAGGCTGTATTTGATTATTACCTACTCATCTGGTTAATTTGATTATATTACAGAGTTTCGTTCTCAGTCAAGGAGAAAGTTAATTAATGATGGTGATCTAAGGTAAAGATGCCCAACAAGGCTCAACATCCTCTAGTGGGCTCCGTGCTCACTGCCCAGCACTGTGACAGCTGATTGGCAGTTACCATAAAATACCAGAAGTGGCAGCTCCACCATTGGAGCCAAGTGGAACCTCAGACTGTCCAGGAGCTAAGTGATGCCCTGATCCAGCTGGGGGGAGCATCTGTTGTCTCATTGGGTGCATGCTACAATGTTATAAGGCATGTGTACAAGCATGTGAGGGCAAGACAAATTTCTGAGTTACTGCAAGTAAATTTCAGTAGAGTGGACTAGCCTGCATAATTTTTCCACTTTGATTTTCAGTATCTTTAAATTCAGCCCTCTGTAGTTTCCTTTCCTTCATAACACATGATCCAGTCTGTATCAGTATAGATATCCAGAAGATTTTATTTTTTTATTTACAATTGAGATCTGATGTCTTTAAGTGTTCCTTTAATTTTTTGACCAGTGTAAATACGTATTTATATAGGTGTAGATATACAGAAATATAGTGTGCTTTTAAATTTCTAGTTTGGCGATTTATATGAATAGTATGGTAATTTCACAAGCCATATATGGAAATTGCCATACTATTCACACTAACTCTCTGGACAAAAATAGATCTTTAGTGTAACGGCCACACCAGAAACCACACATTGAAGATGTGTTGATTACACTTTCCTGTCACATTTACTTAGGGTTAGGTTTAAGGTTTCACTCAAAATGCACATATAAATAGTATCACTGTTCAAACTAATATCACTCCACTCTGGACTATCACTTCAGTCTCTGCTATTTGCAACAATAACTGTCACATACAATAAGTAGCTTTGGTAGTGTAAGTACAACACAAAGAGTTATCAAACCTGACAACTTTTATATTTCAAAAGGTAAAAGAAGTATAACAAAGATCAGTTCCTGTTCATACTATATTATCTGATTTGAGAAAGCCAGGGTAATGAAGTCTACGTACCGCAAGTGCTCTCCACAGTCAGACCGAACAAATGTTTTGGATGACTTTCCGTGTCGTCTGTGCCGAGTTTAAACCTGAGACTTGCTTATAACGAACATTTACACAACACTTACCCTAATGGAAAGTCTCTTAAGAATCAACATCAGATAACACCCCTGTCCTCCTGACTCTGTGACAAAGACTGGGCTTTTTTTCATGTGATCATGCACCAAACACAGAAAAACCTGGAAGAACCAACCTGTTCTGTGACATTCTCCAGAGCTGACTCTGCTTGTGTTTCTGCTATGTCAAAGAGGCATGTCTCCCTCTTAAAAATCCATTATGGACACTTGTGAATATGACATGTATGTTTGCTGATTACAGTTTTTCACTTACACAACTGTCCATTTACATTTAACCGGAGTGCCCTGTGGATCAATGTTGAACTTTGTGCTTTTCTGTTTGGGTTTTTTTTTCTTTTTGGATGAACTTCAACAACAACTGAGCACAATGTCAAGCACCGCCTCACCCTGGGTCCTGTGTCACAGAAGGTTTGAACTGAAACAAAACTGAAGCTCGCTGATCCAGAAGATAAATCATTCACATTCTCACTCTCTCTTGTTCGGCTCCATCTTTATCCTCTCTGCTCAGAAATCTCAGAGTCACTCAGTTTAATTTTAACCAGATTCCTGATGCAGTTTGCAGGTTTCTGGGCATCATGTTTGCTCACGCGAGATCCAGCTCCTGCAGTTTCTTACACAGTGCAAAAGCTTTTTAGAACATTCAAGCTTAAACGGTTTTCTTGTGTTTCTTGGATGCCGCAAGAGAAATGCTTCCATAAAACGAAGATTCTTTGAGATTTTGTATGTTAAGACTTAAGATGTGCTGCAGCATGGCTTTTTTAGCAGCACATTGCTGATGTTTTGATTGTCAGGGTGGTTTCCTGTTTCCTGAGTTTGTAACACCTAGCACTGGTTATATTCACTAAAATGTTTTGGTTGTCTAAATTCATTTAGTGCCGAGTTGGCAGTTTCAGCACTGAATGAATTTCAGTATTTTCTTCTGTCTGCAGGCAGCTGTTTCATAATTTGTGGTCATGCAAACCTTCAACCTCCAAGGGCTCAACCAGATAAGAGCATCAGACTGGTTTTTAGGTTAACTATCACATGGGGGGGAACATATCAATAACAAGACCATGTAAGGGTCTTAGGGTGACAAATCTATGTACGGTCTAGTCCTCGGTTCACAGGTTCATGGGGGTGTCAGAGTGCTTCAGTTTGCTTTTATCATAAAATCTTTTGTTTGTTTCTGTAGTTTGTTTCGGTAGGCTATAGTAAAGCTACCCATTTGTGTGACGCTTGGGTAAAATTTGCAAGAATTTCACGCAAACTTTTCACTTTCTCTTTGAGGTTACTGCGTTAGAATACGGTGTGAAAATGAACGTGAATACGGCTGTAACATGACACAACGTGGAACAAACGAAGCGCTGTGAATACTTTCCAGATGTAGTGAGTGATCGTGTGAGTGATCGAGTTGATGCCTTGCTCAAGGGCGCCGCCGTGTGGAGGAAGGAGGCTGTTACTCGCGTTTATGCCGAGTCTACAGGCTGAAAAGTGGCGTCGGGTAATTCCATCAATGTGCTCTTGTGAACCGGAGCGGAGGTTTGTTAGTGCTGTTTGTGCTGCTGCGGAGAGCATCGCCGATCTGAGGAACATCCTCATTGGCTGATTTGTGACGTTTAGGGGGGCGTGGAGCCGGCTTGGTGGCACCAGTGTGACATTTATTTTTTAAAAGAAACAAATCTGTCAGCAGACCACGTTTCTATTATCAACCCTCTGTTTGTGATAACTGATTTATTATCATTCATTTGTTTGTCTTCAGTCTAAATCGCAGAGCCCTCCTCCGTTTCCCCTCCTCCCCCGCCTCCTTCTCCATCCCTCCTCACATTTCCCCGGTGCTGCTGCTGCTGCCTCCGTGTCTTCGGTGCGGTACACCGCAGCCATGGTGGACTCTCCCAGCGCGATGAAGAAGACCTTCTCGGTGCCGGAGATCAAACCGCTGGACCAATACGACTTCAATCGAGCCAAGATCTGCGCCAGCGTTCGGTGGCTGCTGTCGAAATCCTACGGCTCTGCAGGTACCCTCCAGTCTCTACCCACAGCTGAGGCGCATCTTGGGTGGGGCGCTTAATAATTTATCCCGCTGTATCCCGCTCCATATGCAGCTCCGAGTCAGTCTAACCCCGCTATCTGCCTTCAAGGGAAAGCCCTTCTCCGCGTCATCCATCATTATCATCCTCTGCCCCGACAATGCTCGTGGTTAACCTGCGCCAGCGTCTCCCCCCCCTCTATCGGGTGTGCAGTTTCCACAGCGCGTGCAGGTTATCATATTAGCCAATTATTTGACGTGAGCACGAGGCTTGTCAGAAGGAATCTCCTCAGTGGTGCGTGATGCGTGGAGGAACCGGACAACAAAGCCTTTGTCAGAGCCGGGCTCAGTCAGGCCTGTGGAGAGATTTGTAACGACGAGCAAATTTATTTGTTGGGTTTTTTTTGTGGATTTGGAAAATGTGTGTATAGCTTATGCGTGGGCCTGCTCTAAATGGGTCAAGACCGCATAATATTTGTGTCACTGTTACGCACGCACGGTGTGGTGAAGGTGACACAGTGGGGCTGCTAAGACAATGGATGGCTTTCTTGCACCACACGCATTCATTCCCTGAAGAAGTTCTGAATAAACCCGGCACAAGTGCCACCTCCTCCCTGCATTAACAGGCCAAAGAATGCAGAGGGTTTCTGAATGCTGTATGCAGGTGTAGGTGCAGCATCTTGCTGCGTTAAACCACCTCTCATGAAGACCACGTTGTTTAGATTTTGGTCACACTGTGGAAGAAATGTTAGGTCAGCTTTGGTCTTTGTGCACTTTATGCCTGCTCTGTATCGGGTGACATCATACTGCGTGGCTGGGTCTGCAATCAGCAGTTTTGTCATTTGATCAAACCAACCGACCAAAACACAACCTTATTTGATTTTGAAGCAGTACAGTATCCTGCCAGCTGCTATTGCTCTGGTTAGTGTTGTGGCTACCTCCGGCCTCCTTTTAGCATGACAAATGTGACATGACCCAATCTCACATAATGTGCATGTGGGAAGGTTCAGACTGTGCTGGCTAAGGCAGTGATGTCACACAGCAGGCTAACTAAGCAGTAGTAAACCTGCGCATGTAATAATCCAGGTTATCTGCTGCAGTAATGGCTTTAGACAGAATTTCATATCACATTTGTGTCTGGCCTCCCCGTCAGTGCAGGACAGCAGAGAGGAGGAGAGATGAGCTGTAAGCCTCTCAGCAGGGAGGCTTCATTGTTATCCGTCAACTGGAAAATGTCCACTGGGGTGTCTTGTTGAATTTTTAATGGAAGCCCCGAAGAAAATGCCACTAATAAAGCTGCACGTGAGATTCATTCACCAGTCACAGTCCTCACACTGACGAGGTTTATTATTCCACCCAAACAGTGGACAGGACCGCAGAGAGCTGTTATCTAATGATTGTGTCACTTTAAAACAAACAGAGACATTATGAAACCAGTTGTATTTTTTTTCTTGGTATCATGTGGTTTCCAAGTCAAGTTAGGTAATAGTCTTCTAGTAAAGACTCTGTGACCTTTATTTAACCAGGAAATGGCCTCACTGAGAGTTAAGATCTCTTTGGCAGGATTGTCCTGTCTGAGCAGGAGTCACGCATCATCAATAAAATATTTCTAACTCACGAGAAGTGACAAACCGAGAGTCACCACATGCGTATGTGTTCACATCAGTTTTAGCTCTGTTTTTGGTCTACACCAACTAGAACTGAACCACCTTCTGTGAGTGCTGGGATTTAGCAACCATTCAACTTTTTCAGATGCAACCCAAAATAATGTTGACTTAAATTTATGTCCTGAAAGAGCTGGCATTCATTGGTTTCCCTGGTAGTAAGGAAATCATCAATTTCAGCACATGTAACCCTGAAATGATGAGTGGACTTTAACTCAACATGAATTTAAATTCGTCTAAATAGAGGAACCATTTGAATTCAAGCAGATTAGTACCTTCTCTCAGTTTTCAAGCTTATATGTTACAAATTCCCATTTTAACTAGTGGAATATTCTGCTTTTCTTTGACAGAACAGGATGTTTTTCATGTTCTGGGATAATGGTTGCACAAGGAAACAATCTGAAGAGTCTGAAGAGTCTGAGATTGGCTCTGGAAATCTATCCTGGACATTGTTCATTGTTTTTAGAATGATTAGCAGGTCAATCCATGGAGAAAATAATCCATATCTGCTTCCCTAAACATGTGTTTGCACTGTGGTAGAAAGATTTAAATGGATAGCTCCACAGTCCTGTTTGTTATGTTCCCAGATACACTTTGTGTAACGTTAAATGCTTTAGCCGATTCCTACTCTGCAGTCCAGTCTCATTGCCTCAGCTGGGATTGGGACAAATGGCCACTTTCCATTTTCATCGTTCCCATAGTGACCGCAGTCCTGTTTCCTCCCAGCTCTCTTTACAGAGTCTGAAAGGCAAAGGGGTTCAACCCCAAAAACATTGCACGTGTGTCACACTGCACTGCAGTGTGTGCTCAGTGTAATCGATGTGCTCGTCAAATCTTTTGTCTCCTCTCCTCAGAGAAATGGGCCACAGCATAGGAAGGAGGAGTTTCAGTTACATAAGTAAGCCTTACGACAGTGGAGAGTAGTTGTGGCGCTCATTGTGGGTCACTCTGAAAATGTGTGTGGACGGATGAAGAAGTGAGGGGGTAGAAAATAATGGCAGAGACTTAAAGAGATCAGGGACTGACTGCAGAGTGAACGGAAGTCATGCGAGCTCTGAGAGTTCCTTCAAATCTACTCCAGTCTTCCAGATCATGCCAAGTTGGAATATGGGTCAGTCAGGGAATTGTGTGTTTTTGTGGTCACAGTGTGTATGTGTCTATGAACTGACCAACTCCTAGCGGACTGGACATGTTCACAAACACACACTCTCTTGTCTGGGTAACCTAGCTGAGCTGTACATGAAGATGATGACATTATTGCCTCCTGCAGTCAGATTCTGTAGCTTTCCGTCACAGATTTCCATTGTGGGAATACGTCTTCAGTGTGTTCCATAAGTTATTTATATTTTTCCACAGTTTATGTGACAAGGCTGGCTGCAAACAGCCTGGGTGACTGCTGCAGCCTTTTTTTTTTACATTGGGCAGTGTTTTCATAAAGCCTTTCTCTGCATCAGAATTCCAGCTGGCAGTTTTTACCGTTCCCAGAGCACAGCACAGAAAAGCTCAGTGTTTTCTCCTCATATATATCGGCTCACATGCACCTAAGAGATGTAGCTCTTGTATAAAGTGGACAAGTTCTTATTCTCAATGATCTCGGCTTGGAGATAATAGATGAGTGTACAGCTTGCACCATTCAGTGACCGTCCTTTGAATTTCTAAACACAGTTGTATCTTTTGCATCTGGCATCGTTTCTTTAAGCATAAGCATTGTTGCAGATCAGGTACACCCTTTCATGGAAACGGTATTCCCTGTTGGCTGTGGCCTCTTTCAGCAGGATAAAGGATCTGTTGACAACAACATGGTGCCAGATACCACAGCACACCTTCAGTGGTCCATGCCTCAAAAGGTTGGGGCTGTTTTTCCAGCAAAAGGGGAACAACACCTTATTGGACACGTGGTCATGATGTAATGCCTGATCGTTGTGTAAAGAGGAGCTAGAAGTTGGTTCTTTAATCTCAAACCTCTTTTTCAAAAGCTACTACTGGTCAAACTGACAGTTAAAAATATTTCATAAAGAATTTTTCTCTATACCTTTGCATGCTAGCAACATCCATTGAGCTAATATGCTAATTCTAAGAAGATTTAAGGTCAGATTTACTGAACAGGTCAAAATGGCGTGGAAGTCAAATCTCAAATAAGTTTTTTTCTATGCTTTTTAACTACCTTTCATACTCCAGTGGATGTATCAGCAAAGAACTTCGGGTTAGTATCTTGCCCAAGGATATTTGGCATGCAGATTGAAGGGAGCCAGGGATCGAACCACCAACCTTCCAATCAGCAGATGACCTGCTCTACCTCCTTAGCTACAGCTACCCTGTAATAGGTGTGATTCAGTGTTAAATATCTGTACAATTAAGAAAAATCTGCTTGACTTAAATATTCCCTTCTCTATATTTTGTGCCTTGAAAGAGTAACTTCCAGAATCACAAATGCGACAGGGTCAGTTGCAAAAAGCTCTACGTTCCCACCTCATGTATGCATTCTTGTCACTGTGTTCTCTCCAACAAAAACCCAGTTTGTGAACAGTGTGTTAGTAAATCTGGCCTGTGAAGTGAGCTCTGACCACCATGTGAATGAGAGCGAGGCAGGTGATCCATTGTGGTGACCCCTAAAGAGAGCAGCCAACAGGAAGACCTGTTGGCTGCTAATATTTGCTAATATGGACTCTTCTTCCAAAAACCAAAGTGAGAATGTCCTTTTCTTTTCAGAGAACGTTCCAGTGGAGTTGCGCGATCCACTCTATAAGGACCAGTATGAACAAGAGCACCTGAAGCCAGCTGTCTCCAAGCTGCTTCTCTCCCCGGAGATCTACTGCAGAGCTCAGGCACTGCTTGCCCAGGCACACGGGGTCTCTCAGCCAGCATCGCAGGGGTCTCCAGCTGATAACTCTGCCCTCCTGCAGTTCCTCATTAAGAAAGGTTTCGCTCCAAAGGTCCAGGATGCCGATGTCACAGAGGAGGACCTTAGCAGTAGCCCTATTAAAACGGTGTGTGTTGTGTATTTGCATGATGGCGTATTTTCTACTTTAAATTCAACCTGCAAGTGGTTGAATGCTTTCAGCATCTCAGGTAGCATTTGAATAGTCACTTAAATACAATTTAAAAACATTTTTTATAGGAGGTTTCCAATGTAAGATTGGATCATTTACAGGAAGGAAAAGAGGAAGGCCAGACAATAGCCAGGGAGGGCGGTAGGAAACAACAGAAGGAAGGATAGGAGGAGAGAAGCAAATCTAAAGAAAAGAAGGAAACAATAAAGAAAGCTCATATTAAAGGATAGTTCATGATGTACTGTTTCCATCGAAACCAATACATTACAGAAATGCCGAAAATAGAAGTGCTTTACCACGATCTTCAGACTGGCCTTTCCAACTGTGCCAACATTTCAGTCTCAGTCATACCAGCTACTCAGGTGCTTAAATGGTCCTTCTTCTCCCTGATTGGTGCAGAAAGCCCACCTCGCCCTTATTGACTCGCTGATGTCACTGGCTACCAAAGAGACGGTGGGCCAGGTGAAAATGGCGGTGGAGGCGGAGCAGATGGGTGTTGGAGCACCGTGGGAGAATGGACTGCTCTTCTGGGTCAACAGGGTGAGAACACAACATCGGTGATTTCTGCTGGTCTCAGCAGATTCAACCTCTGTCCCAGTTCATGGTTTTTATTGGTTTAAAGCCTTAGATTAAGTTATCACACATAACACAACATCACTGACAGGACTAGTCATGAGAATCTGAATGCTGAAATACCACAGACTCTGCATTGTCTCCAGTGGCAACCTGAGGTTAGCTCCAAAAGCGAATCAATCCACACCGACTGTTAAAATGTCCAGCTTTACAACAAAAATAAACACGTTTACAACCCGATACAAAGAAGTGTTGGTCTTTGTAGCAGAGAAGACATAAAAAAAACCTCACTAGATGAAATTGTATTGAGATTCAAAGTTATGCAGATTTACATGACCATTTCATCCTCAGATGGATGCTGTCAAGAGACGGTATAAAAGACGGACATAACTACTATGATGACAACCACTGGTTTCTACTGGTTTAAAGCATCAGTATTTCCACAATCACAGAATGGTGTTTTGATTCTGGGCGTGACAAGAGAGGGGAGGATCTGACTGTGAAACCACACATTTATTGGATTACAACGTGTCAATCACATGTTGTTAGCCAGTGACCGTATCTTGGATAATTGTTGTTTCTGAAACGTGGAATGAACGAATCTTGTAAAATGGGCAGACTTGTTTACAGTCCATGATGTACCCCATCTCTCACGCCATGACAGCTGGGATAGTGAAACTTGCTAATTAAGCTAAAGAAATTATCATTATAATTTCATTATCAGCTAATGCTAGCATGTTAGCTAGCATTGGCTAAGAAACATTTTATTTCTTGTGATAAAACATTGTAACTTTGAAATCGTGTGAGTTCTACTGTAATAGTGTTTGTCTTACATTTGCAGTTGAACCAGAAGCTAAGAGAAAGCACAGAAGAAGAAGAGCCGCCTAAGTCACAGAATTGCACAGACTTGCAGCCTGTTCAGGACTCGGTAAAATACCGCCAACAAACACATAAATACTCACATGCTTGATGACTTGTAATAAAGCATGTATGTGCCTCATTGCTATGTTGCTGCAGCTTCAAACATTGACCTTGCCCTGCTTCTGTTTTCTCCCCTCGGTTTGTCTGTGTCACTCCTTGATCTCTGGCAGTGTCAGTCCACCCGGTGGTACTGGAAACTAGTCCCCGTAAGTGTACTCTTCTCTTCTCTGTTGTCCTCTTTGTCTGTCCATCTGCTACGGCTGACATTATTGTGCCTGCTGGAAATGCCCACACATACCTTTTACCTGTCTCCTCATAAAAAGTGTCCAGTAGACTTATCTTAATACCAGCTGACCGATCTGTTGCCCCATTATGTCCCGAAACTCCTTATTATTGTCAACTGATGCTGTTTTGGACCCTGGGTGTTTCTGACGTTGTTACATTCAGTCATCAGTTTCATCTCAAAATGAGCCAGATTTTTAGAGGCGAGGTGGAGGAGGAGTTGTTGAAGAAGGAGGCGACAGAGGTGAAGTGACCTTTATTAAGTGGTTATTAAAAGACATCTGTGCTCCCTTTGTTTGTCCCCTTCCTCTCCTCCTCCTCCATCTCTCTGTCCTCTCCCCCCTGAGCAGACGTTTTTTGGTGTGGCGGTTCCCATGATGAGCGGCCCCCTTGTCATTTATGCTTGTTTCCCTCTCTCTGCCATCCCCCATCCAGCATGCTATCGCTTTTTGTTTGAAGGAGTCGGGGAATAAGCCGCCAGTGGTAACGTATAACACCTCGCTCTTCTCTCACCCTCTCCCCCCACCCCCGCTTCCCGTACCATTGCACTCGACTGACCGACAAACCGACCAATCGCCACACCTCACCTACCACGCTGTCGACCAGTGACTGACCTTACAGCTGACTGCGAGCTAACCACCACTCCAACCTCGAGGCTGGATGGATCACTTTAAAACTCATTAGCCTTTAACACAACTTCTCCATAGTTATCGTTGTGTGTTACAGAGCCTTGTTATAGGAGGCACGGCGCCACTGTGTGCTACCCTTTGAAGCTGAACGCGCCTTCTTTGTCCTGCTCTAACAAGGCTGTGGAACAGTCAGCTTACGTTACAGATGCCTTGTTTTTGGGTTTGTTTATCTCATGTGGACGTCAAAGACTGATGCGGCGTCTGAGCTGCAAGACTCACCTTTTCTTTTCTTTTTTTTTTTACTTTTTTCATTTAATCAATGCCAATTAGAAGCAAAGGCTCACAGTGTCATCAGTGCCCATTACCACTGCATGGACACCGAAAAACAAACATCCTCCTTTTCACGTCTTTCTTTCAGTCTTTTTTCTTTGTTTGCAATGTCCCTTTTTAACTGTTGCACTGCACCTTCTGGTTGCTGTGTCTATATGTGTACAAACTTGAGGCATCATTGGTCTTGTGCTCTGTTTCTATGGGCTTTTCTTCTCTTTGCAGTTTTTCCTGGCGTTTGGCTGGCTTCACACTTTAAGTCAATGCTTTTGTTTCTTGTCTGACGGAAACACAACGCTGGCTGATTTTATATTTCCTTTGCTACTTCTGAGTCTCTCTCTGAATCCCTTTAAAAACAACCCATTTCCCTGCCTGTATGCTCGTAGTCTCACTTATTTTTTCTTCTTGCAAAACTTTCTTTTTCCCCCCATGTCAATTTTCTTCTCCTTGCCTCTCTTTTCTTATCCAGATCCGCTATAGGAAGGACAAAGTGCAGTCTAAGTTGACTCCCACTTTCCCTCTGGTTTCTGCGGTCAAAGATCTGTCTAACGGCTGCGCAGTAGCTGCTGTGCTGCACTATTACTGCCCCAGCTTGCTGCCTCTAGAGGGTACACGTTAACTCAGACACTAACACACATGCATAGATGTGCATAGACGTACAGATAGGATGATGAAATATTTATATTTAGTCAATGTGCGCTTCAAAATACTCAACAGCTTAAGCGATAGGGCTGTAATTTAAAATACAATTTCCTGTAAATGTTGCATGTTAATGCATTTCGTGTAACTTTTAGTACATCAGTATAGTCACAAAACACAATAGTGCCTCTCATGTTCTCTATTTAGATTTTGCTTTTAAAAAGGGTTTAAAAAGCATCTTTTATCTTGATTTGAAGCAAATATATTTAAAGTTCTCTTTGACAAACATCTGGAAGCAGCATTGTTCCATTGTTTTTCATTGTTTACTCCTTCCAGATGTGTGTCTGAAGGATACCATGTCAGTAGCTGACTCTCTCTACAACCTGCAGCTGATCAAAGAGTTCTGTGAGAGCAGCTTGCAGAGCTGCTGCCCCCTTGCTGTGGAGGATATGCTCTACGCGCCACCGACTCTGCATGTAAGCGTCACGGTCTCTGACATTAAACTGTTGTTAGTTAACAGAGAAACTTTGTATGGGTGTTTACTCCTAACTTAATCCTTTCTATAGGCTGAAAAATGTTTGTGGTCTGAATGTAAACCAGTTGGTTTCAATTTAAACCACTAGAGGGCAACAGAAGCCAGCTTTTAGAGCGAAAAGGTATAACACTATGACCACTGACAGGTGAAGTGAATTAAACCGATCGTCTCTTCGTCATGGCGTGAGTTGGTGGGATATACTAGAGAGGAAGTAAAGACTTTGGCTTCAAAGTTAATGGGTTAGCAAGAGAAAAATGGGCAAGGGTACAGATTTGAGCGAAGGGCTAAATTGTGATGGCTGCATGATTGGGCCATAGCGTCTGCTAAACTTTAAAAGGGGTTTAAAAAAGCATCTAAACTCATGTTGGGTGTTTCTAGTCTGCAGTGATCAGTATCTGTCAAAATGTAGTCCAAGGGAGGAAAAGTGGTGAACCAGCAACAGTGTCATGGGCGGCCAAGGCCACCTGATGCATGTGAAGAGTGAAGGCTGGTCTGTGTGGTCTGATCCAACAGACGAGCTATTGTAGGTCAGGTGGTAGAGTGGATCACCTACTAACTGAAAGGTTGTTGGTTCGATCTGCTACAGTCTGCATGCCAAATATCAGATAGAGTAGAAAAGCACTATATAAGAACCAGTCCATTACGAAATTGCCAAATAAGTTTCTGCTGGTTCTGATAGAAAGGTGTCAGAGTACAGAGTTCATCACAGTTTGTTGTGTATGGGGCTGCATAGCTGCAGACCAGTCAGGGTCGCTGTCCACCACTGAGAGCACCAACAATGAACACATGAACATCAGAACTGGACCATGGAGCAATGGTAGAATATGGCTTGGTCTGATGAATCACGTTTTCTTTTATATCAAGTGGATGGCGGTGTGTGAGGGAAGAAGCCAAGCCGGCAGAGGCAACGTGATGCTTTGAGCAACGTTCTGCTGGGAAACCTTTGGT
This sequence comes from Perissodus microlepis, assembly GCF_051167445.1. Taxonomy (NCBI): domain Eukaryota; kingdom Metazoa; phylum Chordata; class Actinopteri; order Cichliformes; family Cichlidae; genus Perissodus; species Perissodus microlepis. The sequence goes on along the minus strand of NC_140466.1, from coordinate 30,770,287 downwards.
CCTGACATCCATGTGGATGTTACTTTGACTCGTACCAGGTACCTAAGCATTGTAGCATGACATTACCTGATGGCCTGCCACAAAAATGATTCAGGAATGGCTGGAGGCACACAGCAGTGAGTTTGAGGTGTTGACTTGGCCTCCAAATTCCCCAGATCTCAGTCCAATCAAGCTCCTGTGGGATGTGCTGGACAAACAAGTCTGATCCATGGAGGCACATTGCAACTTACATGAGTTAAAGGATCTGTTGCTAACATCTTTTTGCAGATACCACAGCTTCAGGGGCCTAGTAGAGTCCGTGCCTCAACAGGTCAAGGCTGTTTTGGCAGCAAAGCGGAACAACACCATACTGGGCAGGTGGTCATAATGTTATGTCTGAAAGGTCTATCTTATAGTTATAGTAATATAGTTATCTTGAATCTGAGGCGTGACATTAAAGTAATGTATTCAGTGCTGATGCTGTCTTCATAATGTCCATATGTCACGCTAACACACTCTTTTCCTCAGCTTAACATCATGAGCTTCATAGCAGAGCTGCTGGAGTGGTTTGAGATCAAGAAACCTGATTTTGTCCAACCCGTACAGCCCATTGACCTCACAGGTTTGTGACTTCACCACGTTAATAAGAACTTCTTTGCTTTACTGGCTTTGTGCACATTTGTTCACTGACTGTAACACTGCATTCTGTACCTTTCAGATGTCTCAGGGTTAACTGACTGTATTAGTCCTGTCACTGGTAACAGCAACAGGTACCAGCATGCCACACATACAAGTACATATACAAAAAGTGGTTAGAAATATTATTTTAAAAAAAGACCAGTCACTAAACCCAAATTACTACAGGGTAGGAAATAACACTCAACTGAAATAAATCTGAATACAGTCAAACAGGACCTAATCAAGCCATTTGTTGAGTCAAACAGATGGGCCACAGACAAAAATTGGCTGTGTTGTGTAACACTGTTGTCCCTTTTCAGCGGTTCTCCTTCTTTCATCTTTAAACAACCATTTGTACCCATCTCCTCTCCAGTTTCACCAGGTAACAGTTACTGGGCACGCATCTTTTATGCCTATTGCTATTTTGCATTTGCGTGCAATTAGCCATTGTGTGAGACTTATGAGTTATTTTCTTTGCAGAAAACAAAAGCTGGACAAAGAAACAAATCAGGTAGATATCCTTAAACCCTTTATGTGGTTTCTATCGTAAGTGTTGTGTTGCTCTCATATTTTATCTTAATTTTTTTAATCTTCTTACTTTCGCTTCCGTGGACTCTGCTTTTCCATACTTGTTGGTGCAACTCATCCATTTATCCATCATTCCGTTGTCACCCACCTCTCTGCAGTCGTCCTCTGTCAGCAGTGACTTTCAGCATCCCATTTGGCCTGGACAGTGATGTTGACATTGTCATGGGAAACCCAATAGATTCTGTCTTTCGCTCCGTCAGCACTGACAGCCTCGCCACCGCCATCCCGGCAATGACGTCCCCGATGACATCAGCAGGGATGACTCGTGTTCCGTACAGCCCTCCGGAGGATCTCAGCCACCTGGTCAGCGCTTCAGCCCCATCGCAGCGCTCTTCCTGGGGTCCATATGCACACACTGCACAAATGGGAGAGCTGCCGACCATTGAGGAGGCGATGCAGGTCGTCCATAGACCGGGCAGCAAAGACCAGAAGAAGGGAAGGGTACCTGAGAAAGGTGGGAAAGGAGCTTTGGCAGACAGGCCGGAGCCCAGGTTACGTCCTGAAGGAGCTCCAGCAGGTTTCTTTCTGCACTCGCCTGAAGAGGATAATCCCCAGCTCAGCAGCTCTGCTCCGTGTCGCTCCGGAATCCTCTACCGGCCAGTTGGAGGAGAAGTGGGCGGCAATGAAAGGCAAGGAAGGAGAGAAAGCCGGGAGAGGTCAGGACGTTCTGATATGTCACGTGATGACGACTCTGTACTGCGAGATGGCAGCGTCGACTCCTCGGAAGCATCGGACGATATGCCCAGAAACGCCCCGGGTAACATACGACCCAGTAGCGGTCGTCAGGGAAACCACAGCACCAGCAACAGTCCACGCATGACGAGCTTTGCTGAGCGACGAGACAACCGAAGAAGACACTCTGCTGCTCCTGGGGAAGAGTCGGCTTCTGCTCAGACTCCAACAACCCCAGCAACTCCAAACACACCCTCCACCCCAGCAGGTGCAGTAGGGCGCCAGGACAGCCCAGGTCCCAGAGGTCCGGAACCTGGCTCTGAGGCCTGGGAACTGGGAGTTCGTCTTGAGGAAAAACGCAAAAGCATCGAAGCTCAAAAAAGACGTATCGAAGCTATTTTTGCCAAGCACAGGCAGCGGCTTGGAAAAACCGCTTTCCTTCAACTGAAAAGAGAGCAAGGAGAAGGAGGGGGTGAGGCAGCGGATGATAATCTGACCCTTGATGAGCGTCTCACTCGCATGGAGGAACAACTGAAACAGGAGGAGGAGAAAGAAAAGAAAGATGGTGAGAAGGAGAAAGAAAAGCCATCTGTTTCCAATCCTCCGCGGTTAGAGAAACAGGTCACATTCTCTATTGAAAGTAAGAAAGGATCAGAGAAAGAAAAAGGAACAGAGAAAGTGGGGGAAGCCGTTTTAGTGGAATACAACGAGGTGGTGCAGAAACTCAGTGAGGCTCTGCAGTCGCTACAGAAGGACATGCAGAAACTTACCGAGCAGCAACAGCAACTCATGAGCAACCAAAGACCCAAAAATATGCTCAGAACAACTCCAAAATCAACAACTAGAAGTAATACCAAAACACCACCCAAAACCCCTCCTCACACTCCAACAAAAACACCACCAAGAACTCCGACAAAAACCCCAACCAGGACTACCAGTAAAGCTTGGGTGATTCCTGCTGGTCCCAATGCTCCATCTGCTTCTTCCCCATCACGCCGGTCTCATCTTCTTTCCTCTTCCACATCACCAAAAACTATTATATCTTCTTCCTGCCCAGCTTCTCGCACTAAGAGTCAGTCCACTCCCCGCAGCCCCAAACACCATCCACGTATCCAACACCAGCCTCACCCACGGCCTTCCGAACTTAAATTCCCTCCGCTCAATCGCGTCTTGACACCGACCCAAACTGTGGACACACTCCCACACCTGCGGCGCGTGTCGCCCAGCAAGTGTCAGGTACAGACCTCTTCTTCCTTCCGTATCGGTGGCCCCCGGACTCCCCAGGAGTCTCCCCAGGCTACCCAGCAGCCACAGGCCGCTGAGAGCACCTCGGACACAGGCTCAAGTGAAACACCCACCCAGTTTAGCCTGGAGTTGGAGCAGGAAGACACAGGGGTCATTGGAGGGTTGCCGCAACCCAGGCAAGATCGTCTAAGAGCTGCTGGAGGGAGCAGCTCTGGTGCTCCTTCTGAGTGCTCATTTGAAAGTGAGACTTTGTCCATGTCTGCTGCATACAGCACAGGAGGTGAAGGAGGAAGAGCCGCAGGTGCGGGAAAGCAATGCAGCCTGATTGAAGTATCATTATCATCTCTTGGGGGACCAGAGGGGGGAAGCGATGAACCAACTGATGAGGGGCAGGAGTTCTCCTCCGATTCCGTGAGCGACCACACAGAATCCGCTGTGGAACCTGCAGAACGACTCCCTGCCGAACCTTTGGATCCAATAGAGCGACTAAATTTGGCAATAGAAGACAGCGATGTGCCAAAAGAACAAATTGAATCGAAAGGCGGACATGCAAGAGAGGCAGAGATGTTAGAACCAGGTGAAGAGCAGAACGAAGTGGGAGCCAAAGGAGGAATTGGATTTTTTTTCAAGGTGAGTTCTTGCAAAAGAGAATGGAGAAGGAAAAGTGTATTTTGGATGCACATGAATTACATGCTTCTTTGTTTGTAGGAGGAGGTTCACAGTGAAGGGGAGATGGCTCAACGTAGAGCGGTACTGTTAGAACGACAGCAGAAGAGAACAGAGGAACTAAAGAAGAGGAGACAGTGGAATGAGCAAGAAAGGGAAATCAGGTAGTATTTCTATAAATTTGTGAAAGCAACTATACAAAGTAAATCCCCACAGATTTCTTGAATTTGTTGATTAACAAGTCCAAATTCGAGCTGCACGTGTGTAAAATTAACCTAAATTTGTTTGGTTGGGTTTAGACTAGCGTCCTCAGAAAAAAAAGCGGCATCACCTTCCAGCACACCTCCTGCAGCCACGACCTCACCTTCTCCTACACCTCCAGCTACTCCAGCTCGCCGTGGAGATTTTACACGGGGGGAGTACGCACGGCGGCAACAACTCAGACTCATGGAGGACCTGGACAAAGTTCTTAAGCAAAAATCGACTAACCAAGGACGAACTTCCACTAAGAAAAGCCGCTCCCGGCCTCGCAGCATGACCAGAGAGGAAACGCAGCTATCTCTGAGTCCCGCCAAGGGAGCGACTGGTAAAGCCAAAATAGTTTCGAAAAAAGTATTTCTACATTATTTGAATGACTGCACTATTTTTATGTTCTACCATTTGCTTCCCCAGGTACTAAGTTGACCAGAGTCTATTCTCACTCCTCACTCAACCTGGCCGCCACAGACGAACCAAGAAACAATGGTGGTGACCCCACAAAGAGACTCCGCAGGTACACTGCTGCATTGTCAGGTCGCAGCAGCACAAGCATAGCTTAAGAAATTGCAGCATTGGTTAGTTGGCCAGGTGTTTGCATCCGAGTGAAATATCAGAAATTCCAGTGGTAAAGTTAGAAAGTCAGAAAAAATAGGATTTGTTTTGGTTCTTATTAACTTAAATATTGATACCTACCTTTGAGTTATTTTCCCAAAAATTTAACTTACTAACTCAAAATTTTGAAAAGAGAAAATTCTGGTTGTGGATTGCAGATTTATTTATAGTTTTTCAATAATTTAGTTTGTTTCTATCCTCTATGTTCAATACATTGCTCCAATTCATCAGGAAGTAGCCGGCATGCTAGAAAATATACTACCTGTACTTCCTGATGTTGGCAAATCCGTTGACATCAATAATGCAACAATTTGTTGTTTTTTCACGAGCGTCTTATAGGGTAGTTTGTCAACACAGCGAAATTTTAAATACAGTACCAACATTCATATTGATACTAACGATATTTGGATCAATCTGCCTACCTCTGCTGTCTATTATGATGTCATAATGCGACCAGGGCACTCTTGGTTTCTCTGCAGCACCCGCCCTGATTCACCTTCAGGTTGTGTAACACCAAGCAGACTGACAAATGGAGAGAAGGACTCGGAGAGTGGTTCAAATGGAACTTCACCTGCCCCAGAATACTCAGGTACAACGTTAAGCAGGTCCAACGCGATCACTCGGTTCCTTTGTACTTGTAAGCAATAGCCAAGTGCTTTCAGCTGTAGTTGGTCTGCAAAAACCAGCGTGTCTGTTTTGTTTTTTTACATTTCAGGTCCAAAACTCTTCAAGGAACCAAGTTTCAAGTCCAATAAATTCATCATTCACAATGCGCTCTCTCGCTGCTGCCTCGCAGGGAAGGTCAACGAGTCTCAAAAAAACAAGATTGTTGAGGTAAACTCATTTTACTTCACTTTTAATCAACCTCATTGTGAATTCTGCTGTTTCTGTAACTGTAGGCGCCATATTTATTGCCATATTTATTAAAATCACCCAGGGACCAATAATCCTTCACGTCCTTTTTTGAAGCATAAACATTGTGCTGTTTTTTACATTTTACTTTACTAACACAAACATTTTCATTATGGTGATCTGGTTTTGAAGCCTTAACAAAATAAATCTGCTTTTCATTCACATATAGAGAGTAGAATAACATAATTATCTCCTGAAGCTGAATATCAGTAGCTCAGTGACTTACTGGTGTTGCTACACTGAGGTGAGAAGAAATGACACTGTATTAATTCTGTTTGTGGTGGCAGGCCATAAATAATGCATTTTAAAGGTAGGAGCGAGGGCCATGTAAAATCTGACCGATGTCTGTGATCAGCCCCCGGGCCAGACTTTAGACATGCGTGGTGTAGACCATACTCACAGATGCAACATATGTTTACTGCATCTTTTATTCATGTTTTTCCAACTTCAGGAAATGGAGAAGAGTCCTGCCAACCACTTCCTCATCCTCTTCCGCGATTCCAGCTGCCAGTTTCGAGGCGTTTACACCATGAACCCTGACACCCAGGAGCTTGCGCGATTGGCAGGGGTGGGCCCACGGACGGTTAGCTCCATTCAGGTGGAGTCCATCTACAAATACAGCTCAGACAGGAAGCAGTTTAGTGCCATCCCCTCTAAAACAATGGGCATGAGCGTAGACGCCTTCACCATCCCCAGCCATCTCTGGCAAGGAGGAGGAGCGGGAGGTGGAGGAAGCAGGAGAGCAAGTGTTACTAAGAAGGCTGTCACTTCCAAGTGAGATCCAGTACACACAGTGGCACATGGATGATGAAAACACTCTAAATACACTGTAATTACAGTCAAACTGTAGTGAAACACGAAAAACATACGTGCACACTGACAGGCCTGTAGACGTGCGTGTGCATAAAAAACACCTTACCTCTGTTGGCCTCAGATTTTACAAGAAATTGAAAAAAAGAAATTGGAGCGATTTGTCCCCTTCATGTGCACGAAAGTGTCAACAGCACAACTTTGAGACAGGAGCAGCACACTAGCACAGAGGAAGGTTTTGTAATTACTCAAGGATTAGTTACTTTTAAAAAGTCTCCTTACGTACACTTTCATTGTTTGAAAATACAAACATGTTTTTTTCTTTTGAAAGAAAATAGTTGTTTCCTGAAAAACTTCATGAAATTACCGATTGCTAGCCAGTCCTCCCCTTAAGTAAAACACCAGTTTTTTACACAAAGCCAAACGACAGAGAAAATGCCTTCACGTCAGAGTGTCTGACGGGACCTTTGCTGTCTACGATGTTAATTCTACCAGTAACTCTTAGTAGGTGGATAAAGCACATTTGTTTGGCAAGATGAAAGATAGCCATAACCATGTGATACATATAGCAGAGGCGAGCTTTTTCTTTTGGACATCTGTAAATGTGTAGCGGTTCTCAGAGATGATTACCACAGCATGAATGGTTATTTACTGTATGTGGTATAAGCTTATTTCAAAATAAGATCACAGTGGAAACTTGTGGTTTTGATGAAACTATATTGATGGTATGTGAGCATTAGATGCCAATTTAAACAACTTTTGTATACATGGACTTATCAAATCTTGAGAATGACGTGTCATAAACAAGCTTACATCTAGAAGTACCTGAATTGTTGTGCTCTTGGGAAGAGATTGATACAGACTGGAGTTCCAAGCGTTGCCATCTTTGTATTCCCTAATGAATCTTTCATTAAAAAAAAGAAAGTCTTTCACATTTGTGAAACTAACAATAAACTGGAGACCATTTTGCAACTAGATCACATCAGCTGCCACACATTCTGACACCCAACGCATAAAGAAATGCATAAAGCCTAAATAACAATAAAAAAATGAAATTGCTTACAAATCGTGGGTTGCATTGCATAAGCTCATCTGTAAATTATGCTCTTTGAACTGTGTTGGAAGCTAAATATTTTCTAGGTTGATGGAGACCTTGAGCTTCTCAACAGTTCAGAGCCTCTATGTCATATTTTCTGTTCTTTTCTATTCTATTCTATTCTTTATTTATTTTTTGTTTCATAATGTGGCAGGTCTGGACTGCAGGCAGGCCAGCTAAGCCACCTGAACTTCTACCGTGGAGCCATGCTTTATTAATGCAATCAGACCACTCTTTGACTGAGAAACTCTAAGATCTTTCTTGAAAATGGGGAAAAGGTCTGTATATATCATTCAGCTTTAATGGAGCCCACACAGATGCGTCCCATTTCTTTTGTTTAAAAAAAAAAAAAATCTGTTCCTTGTATCAATTTAAAAATAAACATTTTTTTAAACCCCATTTTAAATATTTGATGTTTAATAAAATATAAGGTTTAAATAATTTTAATTTGGATCATTAAATGGAACGTTTTAAGTTTTTGGAAAAACTGGGTGTATATATATATATGTACACCGGATAGAGATATTGTATATGGGGAGTTACAAATAAATCACCAATTAAAAACAATAGTGTAAGGCCAGTGGCCAGACCACACCTCACTTCATTTTCCTTGTCCCTCCATAGTTAACACAATTACATGGACATTAGAAGGCAGAAACCTGGTCAGTGACTCAGTGAAACGATTGAACACTGCGAGAATGAACATAGCAGACCAATTTTGCTACATAGCAAAGAAACAACAGTGAAACGCACTATTTGCAAGATGACACCGTTGCTTTAAATATTTACCTGCTGTTCATAATATTAAAGAAGGAACTCGTGTCTTGTTTTATGACCTGAGAAGGACAAGTGAATTACCTTTTGCTGGTTTTACACCACATGTGGTCTGTCATATTCAAAGATGGCCAGCAGTCATTTCATTATAATCACACACCTTCTGCAGTAGAAACTTCCCATTGCAGCAAAAATGGAAAATCTCTATACAGTTGATGAATGTTACAGGGCAGTACGTTTAAGCACCAAAACACCTAAAAAGATTCATTATGGATTCAAAAGCATTTGTTAAGGTGAAGTCAGATTGGACTGAATGTTACTGAAACGGTTCTCTGCTCTTGGTTGAGTGCACACAGTGAAACTGGTCTCTTTCAAACCAGCATACATGTATGAAATAACAAACTGGATTAAACTCCACTGATCAAACCTTTCATTGTTGTCGTTTCTCACACTTACAGCATGTGACCTCATCTTATTGAGAAGACAAGATAATTTTATATAACTGACCTAAAGTCTCTTATTGGCTCTTTTAGAGCCTCGCTATTGGCTAGGCCAGGCATTAGCAACCTTCAGCTTCAAAAGCGCTGTTGTGGCTCCTTCCAAATGAAGGGAGAAAAAGAGCAGCAATCTCGGGTAACAAGGATGTTACATGTAATTAGGAAAGGATAGATTAATGTATGTACATGTATTAATGATACATAGTAAATGTATAAATAGGCTTACGGTTACGGTACAGTGGCTCGTGAGCCGCAGGTTGCCAACCTCAGTGCTAGGCTTTGACGTGGGAATCACCAAACACCCCATGATATGATATTATCACAATACATTGCTAACGATATAATACTATTCTCATTCATTCATAAAATTCTCATTCACTGCTTATTTTCCTCCACAAATATTGACAAAGTTGCTACAGGGCTGCAGGTGCGCTCCAGCCTTGCTTTCATATAGGTTTTGACCCATTTCTCCTGGTTGCAAGGGAGATGTCGTTCCATGTGAATAAAACCAGAATACATGTGGGAGACCATTTGGGTTGATTCCCCTTCAGTTGTGTTCACTGACAAATGAATAAAAGGAAAATTGAACATTTTAGTCAGTGAAGTCCAGACCATCAGCAACAAAATGAGTCCAACATGAGTTGATGTTTATTTTATTGCATCTTCATCAGAAACAGAATGTGTATATATTGTGTCTATATACAGCATGTAGCTCAGAGATGCATCAATAGAGGATGTCATTCATTAACATGTCAATTTTATTGCGTTGGTTTGATCAACTGGGATTCTTTGAGATCTTTGGAGCAGTCTTACTGCAGTTGGTTGAAACTGTAGGTCACACTTAAGCAGACAGTTTGCAAAGCAGTGCCACTGCTGGGCTAAAAGCTAAACGGAGAGAACCCACACAGACATGGCTACAGCAACGTGGTTGTGGAGTGATTTTCTAGAGAAAATATGACTAATCAAGATTTTACATGAGGGCAGACTGAACTTCTTAATTTCTACACAGTGCTAAATTACATTAAATATAACAATTTCCTTTACAGATAAACACAGTTTTAACTTTCAGTATTTCTTACCAAGACGTTTACATCCTTGATGGCTGAAACACTGATCTCCTACTCCCTAAAACACCCACAAAGCTAAATAGCTGCTTACGTTAACATAATGATAGTGTCTTTCTTCTTTACTGATAAAGATGTGGCATATTATTATTATTATTAGCCATTACCACTCTTGTTGTATCACCCTTGCTTACAGTACCATGTACTATATGGACATGTATAGAGATTACCAGAAATACACTAACTGGCCACTTCAGTAGTTCCACCTTGTCAGAACCAAGATTGCTCAGAGTTTGAGATGTAGCACTGCTCTACAGCAACCCCTAGTGGTGAGAAACACTTCTGACCACTTTAAAGTAACAGAACATACAAAACATTTCTTATTTTTGGTCAAGTTTAGCAGGGAAAGTAATTTTAAAGGTTTTGAAACATTAATCGAAAAACTAAAGGCCAGAGCCAAGGAGTCCAGTTTTACTTTCAACAATCATACTGTTCTGGTATAAATGTTGAAATTTGATTACTCTATTAATTCCCATAACATACTGGTTAAATGTATTGCAAAGGAAAGGTATTTTTGGTAAATATTTAATTGCACATATCTAAGTTTGGAGCTGACAAATCATATGGCTGCAGTTTTGGGGGTTCTTCTGGGCCAACATACTGGAAAGAAAAGTGAAATACAAAGTCATAATCTGGGAACTGTTTGTATTATTAGTTAGTGTCTAAGATTGCAAGAAAGATCCCAATGAAAATGCAAAATGAATATGTTGCCACATACATCACGAAAGTGATGAAGAAGTTGAACACATGAACTTTTAGAAAGTTGCACCCAGGCAGTAAATATTAAGAACTTCAGTGTGAAACTGAGCATTGAGATAATTAAGTCTGGCCTATTAATTCGTTCCAGCATTTCATCTATCAACCAGCACAATAACTCAGATTACTAACCTTCTAACTAATACATAGATTTCACTTAAATCTACGCTGGAGCGGTGGGATAAGTTTGGAATGACAAAGTGGAAGTGCACGTGATCAGTGATTCGAGAAGCTGCAGGTGCAAAGCTGCGATAGAACACACAGTTAAACACTTGGTGCCATAAGTAGGGGTATAGTGAGAAAAGGAGGAAAAGGAGAGAAACAGCAGGTCCGTCTGTCACACGCAGACTCAAGCACCTCCACTGTTTGCTTTCTGTTTAGATTACATAGAAATATATCTGGAAAAGCTGCTTGAATCACATCTGACTGCTGCTAATGAGCATCGTTTGGCTCGACCACAGGCTCAGTGTCGGCCGGTGTCTCCTCGGGACTGGTAGCCACGCTGTTCGACAGAGTGGTGCCAGACTGGGGCTCCAGCGACGGGCTCACAGAGGTGGGATCGGAGGAGTTGGATGTCGGTTCCAGCAGGATCTGGGTGGACGTTTGGGGATTGCTGAATGCAGCTTGAGCAGGCAGATCAGATGGAGAACTGGGTGGAGTGTTTGATGGGGACAGAGTGGGTGTGTCAGAGGGCATCTGTGAGGTGGAGTTGGACGTATTGTTTGAGGACAGGTCGGAGGGAGTGAGTGAGGGGGAATCTGAATCAGAGAGGCTGTCTGGGAGAGGCTCGAAGGGGAAGTCTGTGGGGGAGATGGTGGGAGTCGGACGGGGTGTGTGCGCAGGTGTCGGCTCGTGTGGATCTGAGCAAACTGGCTCGCCCTCGGCCACGTACCACACCTCGTTGTGCCTGTTCAACAGCTTCAAGGGGCTACGCACAAGAAACGAAGAAGAGACATGAACATTAGAGTTGGAAGTAGGCGACGATGCCTTGTGCAGCAGTACAAGTCCAGATAATACTGTTTAATGAGTGCACAACATGGACTAGAGCAAAAAGAACCACATGATGACACAGTCATGAGTGATTCCCTCAAAGAAAATTAGAAATGAGACATGCGTAGCACCTGTCGTAGCCAACTCCGTAGTGATAGCTGTGGTTGTACGAAGCTCGAACTCTGGTTAGCTCTTTGGTCAGCAGGTGGGCGTGAAGCCTGGAGGTGACCGACAGCATCCAGCCTCCGTAACTCCTCACGTACACGTCCATCTCTGGCATCTCAGTGAAATACAGCTGTGCGATGGATGCAGAGAAGAATCCAGTACAGGGAAATACATGTGGAAAACAAAGTGGAAGGGCAGCAGAGTAGCTTTAGAGTAATAGAAACTCTTACGCTTATATACAATTTGATCTTTTTATTTGTGGGATCAACTAGAGAAATTTTGCATGATACACTGTTCAAAATAATTGTTACACTGGGCCTTATAAAGTCCTCAAGAGCTGTGGAACTGAGACGACCATCTGCTGTCACTGACAGCACACAGAGTCCATAGTTTAAAAATAAACTGCTTGAAACAAGTGTGTTGATCATTGTAACGCTATACACACTACCTGGAAGCTTTAGTAGGTACACCTTGCTTATACTGCGCCCCAATCCCACACTTAACCACCACCCTAAACCACTGACACGGGGGGATGGATCCATGTGTTCGTGTTTTTTACAACAAACATCTGAATGTTACAGCAGAAATCGAGACTCATCAGATCAGAGATCAGATCAGTGTCCGTTTGTTAGCGGACAGGAATGGCACTTCAGGTGTGGTCTTGTGTTGCTATAGCGCATCTGCTTCAAGATTCAGTGTGACGTACATTCAGAGATGCTCTTCTGAAAACCTTGATTGTAACGAGTGGTTGTTTAAGTTACTGTTGCCTTCCTGTCAGCTTGAAGTAGTCTGGCTCACTTAAATTCGGATGCCATCTCTACATGCTTACACGCATGAGTTCCTGCCATGTGATTGGCCAATTCGTCTGTTAAGAATCAGAAAACACAGAGAGCACTGGTGCCTTGCTGACTCAGCACTATGCATTTCTATTCTGCTGAGTGAGAGCAGCAGCAGGGCCAGCCACACTAAGTACCGCGCACCAGTCAATGATCTCTATTGATCTGAAAGCTGAAAATCACTGATTGAATTACACAGTTACTGGCAGGATAAACAGCGTTTGACCTCAGTAGAGGCAAGGGCAATTCGAGGGCTCACCTTGTCATTAGTGGGTGCTGGAGGGTTGTCCTGATAGGTTGACGGCAGTGGGAAGTTGAGCGTGTAGATAGCAGGCTCCCACATCTTGGTCTTCTCTGGGATCTTGACCAGGACAGGAGCGGTCATGTCCATCTGGACACCTGAATGACCACCGTCATCATCATTCCAAACACTGATGCACTTCATCAAAGCTCAATTTGACCTCCTGTATATCGACTTCTTACCTCCTTCGTTACTTCCGGTAATATACTGGAAGAGTCTCCTGAAAGCCATGGCCGCACCCACTCCCATGAAATAGGCTTCAGCATCTGTTGACACCCAGCGAGTGGGGCTGTAGTGCCGCACCTGGACACGAACGCGCACAAGCACACGGTATGTGAGAAATACGAGCTTGACGAGTCGGAAACGCGTGTTGCACTGCTGGCTGCTGAGAGCTTTCACTCACTTCATATTCATCCGTTTTGCAGATCAGCTCATATTCCAGACATTCCTTTGACTCTGTGCAGTAGCTGCTGTTGGTACTGGGTCTGCAACAAGAAGACTGATAAATTACATCAATTGTCCAGCAGCGCTACGTGGTCAGAAACAGTCAGGTCCATAAAGAAACTGGGGATGAATTCAGCTGACTTGTGCTGTTAAGTTCAATCAGGATTGCTTTAGTTTATGGGAACTTGGATGTCGGTACCCACACCTTATAAACCTTTAGATATTGTGACTAATTCGCTGGCAATAATAGCAGTAATCATTAAGATTGCACTATATGGACAAACTACACGTTACACTTACAGGAGCCATGGAAACGCCTACTATGAAGCTCCATAAACATTCAATGTACAGGGTGGGCCATTTATATGGATACACTGTAATAAAATGGGAATGCTTGGTGATATTAAAGTCCTGTTTGTGGCACATTAGTATATGTGAGGGGGCAAACTCCTCAAGATGGGTGGTGACCATGGTGGCCATCTAGAAGTCGGCCATCTTGGATACAACTTTTGTTTTTTCAATAGGAAGAGGGCCATGTGACACATCAAACTTATTGGTAATGTCACAAGAAAAACAATGGTGTGCTTGGTTTCAACGTAACTTTATTCTTTCATGAGTTATTTACAAGTTTCTCTTTGTTCACAGCCATTGACATGTCGAAGAGGTTAACACGTGAGGAGCGGATCGAAATTGTGTTGATATCTGGTGAACGCAGTAACCGGGTCATTGCAGCAGATTTCAATGCAAGACACCCTACGAGACCACACATCTCCCATGTTACAGTCAGCAAACTGCTTGCTAAGTTTCGTGAAACTGGTTCAGTGTTGGATTTGCCAAAATGTGGACGCAAGAAAACTGTCACTAATGAAGAAACATCAGCGGCTGTCCTAGCTTCATTCAGCAAGAGCCCACAGCGTAGCACTCGCCGCATGTCACTGGAGAGTGGCATTAGTCGAACATCCCTTCGGCGGATATTAGCTACTCACAAATGGCACCCTTACAAACTCCAGCTACTGCAGCATCTCAACGAGGATGACCCAGATCGGTGCACAGAATTTGCAGAATGGGCAAAACAAAAATTGAAACAGGACCCTCAGTTCACGCAGAAGATTTTGTTGAGGCAAACTTTTATGTGAATGGTGGAGTTAACAAACAAAACCACCGCTATTGGTCTGACACTAACCCACATTGGATGGATCCCTCCAAGACTGTTGGAACAACAAAAGTGAAGGTTTGGTGTGGTATATGGGGTACAACGATAGTGGGTCCATTCTTCATCAATGGAAACCTCAAGGCCACTGGATATTTGAAATTGCTACATGATGATGTGTTTCCCTCTTCATGCACTGAAGCTGGCACGTTCCCTGAGTTTTTCCAGCAGGATGGTGCACCACCACATTATGGGTGCCAGGTCCGAGCATTTCTAGATGAACAGTTTCAGGGAAAGTGGATTGGTCATCGTGGGCCAGTTGAATGGCCCCCAAGGTCTCCCAATCTGACCCCCTTAGACTTTTATCTTTGGGGTCATCTGAAGGCAATTGTCTATGGTGTGAAGATACGAGATGTGCTGCACCTGAAACTACGGATACTGGATGCCTGTGCTGGCATTTCTCCTGCGGTGTTGCTATCAGTGTGTGAAGAGTGGGAGAAGAGGGTTGCATTGACAATCCAACACAATGGGCAGCACATTGAACACATTTTATAAGTGGTCAGAAACTTGTAAATAACTCATAAAAGAATAAAGTTTCCTCCTTGAGAGGACACAAACCTCCACTTTAAAGCCATGTTTGAAAACCATAGCGTGGAACTGAAACTGGAACATTTCAGTGCCATCATAGGTTTGTAATGTCATCTACATGAAGCGTTCCACCTACCCAACACTGCCTTCAGCTGAGACCACAAGGGCGAGAATAGCAAAGATTGGGATGAAAGCCCTGTGGGAGGACACACAAGGCAATGATGTTTGCAAATGATTTACATAACAAAGAGGAAAAAGTCTCATGAGTATCAAAGAATCATTTGATGGGAAACAACTAAGAGAACCGTCTGTGTACAAGTTAAAAGAGTGATGAAGAAAGACAAACAGCATTAATGATTTTGTAGCGAAAGGATGTTGTGTGGGTAGAATAACTCTACAGTTTCTCTAAATAATCAAAGGAGTGCTGTTCTAAAATGAAAGACGATGATAACGACAGAAATATATATATATATATATATATATATATATATATATATATATATATATATTTTAAAAAGGTGCTAGACTGCAGAAATCGGAGTTTGCCTGCTGTGCTGCATCCCGGCGTGTTTGCACTGCGGAGGTGAAACAGGACACGTTTTCCTGCCTCAGTGCGACGCAAACAGGGAGAGAGCGAAGGAATCTGCTGCATCATCAGGCTGGGTCTTTTCTAAATCAATCCAAAGGCATTTCGAGGTCAAGGAAGAACCGAGATCGGCAGCTCATCGCATCCCGCTGTGATCACAACCTGTTCAGATCCTAATTTTATTCCAACTTTACAAAAAAGGCGTTAAAGAGGAAGGGCGTTTCACAGATACAGGTGATGTAGTAACGGGGCGGACTGTGTCCAAATGAGCTCATCGGTGATCTTCATTGTTAATAATAATTATTATTATTATTATTAACACTGATGTATTAGAGCAGCTTGAAAATGCATTTTCCTGCAGCCGATAAACGATGACGCAAACAAATCAACTTTACCTGTGCGCAACGCCGCAAAAACTCCTGCAAAATAACGGTCAACTACTATCACAAACATCACCATCACCAAACACCGGACGGTTTCTTAAACTAGAAGATACTCGAGATGATACGTACATGATCGCGACCCCGCGTGCTTCTATAAGTGTCCTTTCCACCTGCCAGGGGAGCGCAGGGAGGCGCGGCGTGAGGAGACTGCAGTCTGCTGCTGGATGCACTGCGGAGTGACTGCAGTGAGCACCGGCGTCTGCCTGCAGCTCGCAGAACGGAGGGGCGGAGCAGCCTCGAGACTTCCAACTGTATCCAATACGGGACAGAGGAAACCCCGCCCCTCCCGTTTCTGGGGTTTTTTTTTTTCCGCTTCGAAATTTTCCATTAGTAATGAATCACTGCCTGCTGTGCAAGCAAGGGTTAAAGTGAGGATGGAGATCCCACATGTATACTGCTCTACAGCAAGGGTGACAAACTTAAGGCCCGGGGCCCAGAATCTTCCGGCAAAGACTCCGATCCGGCCCACTCGGCTTTTGGAAAATATATACACTGGCATGCTAGATTTTGTACTTTTAACTTTATTCACATTAGCTTCACAGCTTTGCCTACAGATGAACACATCCCCCATTGACAATGACAGGAAACAGTGCTTATAGTGGGGTTTTTTTTCAATTTACACTATATATTTTTAAACATTAGGCCAACAGTAACAAAAAAATAAACAGGACATCTTTACACTGACAGAAAGGGCGTTTGACTGGTCCGGCCCACTGCTCCCAGAGTGTGCTCCACATTAAATGATTGCCATTCTTGCTGTACAAAATGTTGCTGCTAAACAAATGTAATTGTGTGTACATACTAAGCTGAAGGTGATATAATTCCTTGGGTTGCTTCATTTATAAAATAGCGTACTAGTTTACAACTAGTTTGTTTTACATGGATGGGTTCATTTTTGCAACTTTGCCCAAGAAATCTGCTTAACTTTGGTAATTTCCCACTGCAGGAACTCTTCGAATGAACCTCAGGAGGAAGTCAGAGAGCAGGGTCTGGTGTTTAACAAGTGTTTAGTTCTATCCAATTTTGCTCTAAAGGGCAAAAATGTTAACAAGTTAAGAAAAAGAAGGTATTCCTAACTTGCATTGATTTTTCCCCTTCATTGAGATCTAATGTGTTTTCAAAGTGTTCCCTTACATTTTCAAGCATTTAGGTGCATTTAGGCGCATTTAGGCATGAAAGCATCGTCAAGATGACCTGCTGAAAGTCCAACAAAGCATTGAACTCTTTGGACCCCTTGGTGGCAACTGAGCATCAGTTAAACACCACAGCCTACCTGAGTACTGTTGCTGACCAGGTCAATACCTTTCTGACCAGATGGTATGCATCTTCTGATTGCTGTTTCCAGCAGGATAATACAAAATGTCACAAAGCTCAGATCATCTCAAACTTTTTTCTTGAACATGAAGTCACTGTACTTAAAGAACTACATGATGTGAAGCACGAGAGTACCATAAATCACCTTTAAAGTTGTGGCAGATGTAATTTAAATAAACAGATGGGCAGGAAAGGTTTGGCGGCTGTCATGCAAAACCTGCTCAGTAGTTACTTTACATATCATGTAAATGAAGAAACAGCAGGTCAGACCCTCAACATGTTGTAAGCATCACAATCAGCTGACTCATGCAGACAGCAGCTGAATGTGTGGGCCTCTGAAGGAGCTCTGTCAAGTCGGTGCCCCTTTACCAGGCACAGGAGGAGCCAAAGCTCGGGGCAAATGTGACTCCTTCTTCTGCAGGTTCCCCACTTTTCTTCATGCCTGGAGCACAATTCTTTTCCCATCTTGATTATTTTAGTGCAAGCTATGCAGTTTAATAAAACCACAAAAATGACATATACATAACAGTGTAATCGGAGAACTTTGCAGAACTTTATTGTGACAGCTGATACAGACACCAAACAGCCCTCTGTAACAATTTAAAAAATGCTTTCACTGAAACTAAAGTGAACTTCACCCACTGCTAAATCCTTCCCTCCAAGGTACTGGGGTCATCCCTGCACCGGAGTGATTGGTGTAAAATCTCAGTGGCCTTTCCTCATCGCCACACCTGTTTGTCTATCCAAAAAAAGGAGAAAAGATCTGATTGAACCTGAACCGTCTAAAGCCCTCCACAAAGCCTCTCTGCACTGCTCAGCAAAGTGTTATGTGCCTCCTTTTGTGTCAGCAGTCTTATTTACAAATGGCCATCCACCCGGTTTGGCTGCACACACATTGCTGATCTTTTCAAAACCTAATATCAAACCAATAATTCATAAAATAAGCTTCACATCAAGAGCAAAAAGGTAAAACCAAAAGCAGGCAAATTCAAAAATGATCAGTTAGGTCACTTCTCTGCCCAGTTGGCACAGCAATGCCAAACGAGAGATGGGGGGAGGGGTTGTAAAGAACAAGGCCGTCATTGAAAACGCAGAGGGCAAACTTCTCTGCCTGTTTTAGAGAAAAAAAACTGTTCATCTGCCTACATCTTCACATGTCACCATATTGGCTGTATTCACAGAGGTGTACTGGACTTGTCCTCAAACCACTAAAGCACTAAATTACAGCAGCAGTCCGAGTGACGGGCTGGGAGGAACGCTTAAGTCTCCAACATCAACAATAATACTGAAATATAACATTTCAATATGTAATAAGTCAATCTATATTGAAATATACAACTTCTTGTTAACCATATATTTCAATATACAAATCATACATGTAAGAGGAAAAGAAAAAAAAACATACGGTACTGTGTGGTGATAAAGTGGGATTTTTCTGACCCGTGAACAATGGGAATGAAACACGAGATGGATGCTTAAATTTGAAATATACTGATTAGCCTTTTACCTGAGTATGGGCTATTGTCACTGGGGTGGGGAGGCGGGGTAGCCAAATCCTGTGTCGTCTCACTTTCACACACACACACAAAACACACTCTGCACAGGAATAGTTACAGCTAAGAGGCTCGCAGAAGTACTGTTTTAAATAGCTGCTATAAACACACTCAAAAGCAAGTGTCTAAAAAATTATCTTTGGAGGGGGAGAGAGAAATGAAACATACAGAACATCAGAGCTCCTTTCCATATCTCCACCCGTCCATGTGGTTGTATCTCCCCGAAACCTCTCAGTTTTTAGGTGGAGCATTTAAGGGAAACAGAGAGCGTCCAATAAGTTAGTCCGTTTTTTTTTTCTTTTGCATAGCCAGACAGTGGGCACAACCACTGCAACCACAGAAAGAGTTTCAATAGGAGAGCTGTCACTGGAAGTGGGGAGCCTTGGTCCGTGTGTGTGTGTACCCCTTTCTGTCAGCTGGCCTCGGGATGTTTAGTTGGCCGCTCCCAAAGATGCAGCTTCCTGCTCACAAGGTGGACTCTTTCTGGCGATCGCGTCCGTTGGACGTCTTCTTGACTTTGGAAATGCCCTCGAGTGCGCCTGACTCAGTCACTCTGGACACAAACAGAAGAGCAGCAGCACTTTTAATGGCAAACACTTTCTCAACCTTCATCTTAGTTCAGTCGGAATTATTAAATCTTATGGAAATCACAGAAAAACAAACACTTAGCCACACGAGCCTCCTCCTTATGTGATGGGACTAAATAGACAGTCAGCACCACTAGAATAGTTTCAGCTCAACAAATCAAATCAACAAATCAACTACTATCACTCATAAAGTAATGTTTTCTTCTACCTATTTCCTTTAATATTCATTTATGATCACACCGCACGCATGCTATGCTATATCATAGTGTTTTCACTTTGTGTTAATAAGGACAAAAACAACAAATCTCAATAAAAGACTCATACGGAGATTTGGCTACTTCAACCATACTTTGAAGACATGCTACTTTCTATAACTTCTCCAAGTATAAATTAATCAGGTAGAGTAAGAACTCAGTAACAGGATAAGTTATTTAAATGCCAGGTGTGGGCTCCTACAGACGTGTCACGCTTACACTTCATCATTCTCGACGTCGTCCTCGTCCTGGGGAAGCTGGAGATAGGGGTTATTGGATGCTGGGCGAAACTTGTAGCCCGTCAACACAAAGAAGATGAGAGTCGACACCTCCACCAGAAACTGAAGAAGAAACAGTGCGTTTAACAACAGACAGGAGAAAGTGTCTTAACACTGTCCACAACATCCAGAAAATTTCTTTGCAAACAAATAAGTAGCACAGGGCCTTTTTAACATGTGTGCTGTTTCACATTCTTCAAGCAACGCTAATATCCCATCAGGCCTCAGAGGGGAATACAGTGCTCTTTAATGAAGGGCTTTAAATAAGTAATGTGCTGGCAGATTTATACCAGCTCACATCAGGCAAGTATTGCCAGTCATTGTTGATTCAGAGAGCACAGACCGTCCTCGACTTTTTACAAACAACTGCTGTAGCTGCACCGTCATCGTCTTACCTCATAGCACCACTGCCACTGGAAAGGCATAGTGAATTTGAGCAGAATGGCTATGATCCTTGTAAAGTAGATGTAACACACGATCTAAAATGACAGAAAACATTTCAGTAAGAACTCTTTAAATTTGCACGGTTAAACAAAAAAAAAAAAAAAAACCCAAAAATATCAATCACACTAAAATCTTCCTTTTCCTCAGGATTAATTTTGCTTTGCTAAAAAAAACATTGTCAGAGGCAAGTTTTCAGTGTAACTGGTAAATCTATTACTGGTCCGATTGTTCAGATGAATGGAGGGTCACAGAACAACAGCAAAATACTGGCCTTCTTACCATCACATAATAATGGCGGAAGAGCTTGAGCTTCTCCAAATTCATGGCAGCTGAAAGAAACATGCACCAAGTTAAACACAGAACAAAACCTCTCCACCTATTAAAGCCCTGTAGTTGCAGCAGGACTCACCTTTGCCATCGGTGCTAGAAGCCTCTTGTAGGTGACGGATTGACCTTTAAAGACAGAGACGTGTTATACAATGAATCTGTTATTTGGGGCAAACTTGCATGCATACACCATGTAACACAAAGTTCATTTCGAATTACAAGAAACTACTTATCTCTTGTTTTATAACTTCAAACTGAAAATTTTCATGACCGTTTGATCAAGTAGGCAGGGCTGGACGGCAATGCTTTTGGTCCCGTCCCATTTTTTTCATGAAGTTGAATTATTCTGGGCGTTCTACTCTATCAAACATGCTCCACTTTCCCATACTGATCCGCTTATCTCAGAAATCTTAGTAACTTTAAACACTAGCCCCCAAAACTAATTTGGGACTAAAATGTAATTCAATAACAGATATCACACTGACCACACAACAGGGAAAAGGATGGCTCCACAGCAGATAAGGTCCACCAGAAAGAGGATCTCCTTCCACACGTAGTACTCGCTGGAGCCCTCCTCTGTAGACTCGATGATGATGTATGCGACGTTAGCCAGGACCTGCAGCACGACCGGCGAGCCATCAAAGCAAATACACATAAAAATCACCCAAACACCATTTGATTTGCTGCTCACTTGCAGAGGAATAAGCGACAGTACCTGCAGAGGAATGACGATCATGAAGATCTTCTTCTCCTTGTCGGACAGGATGTATTTCACGAAAGCCCAGCCGGTACCAATCAGCGCCAGTGTGATGAACAGGAGCGCCCCCTTTAGCCTGGGAAGGATACAAACATTTTGTGTGTGTAATACAAATCAAATACAACCTAGGCTAAGACGCCGATTCTGCTGAGGTTCTGCTTACAGGTGTGTTATATAATACATGACGGCCCAGCCCTCAATAGGATGCCCCTCAGTGTTGATGAAGTAATAGTTGATCTGAGAGAGACGGGGACAGAGGCAGAATTCAGTGAGTCTCTTTTTATGAGAGGATTCAAACTCAGACTGTGCTGTGGTGGTGATGCACTTACACTGTGGAAAACCAGTGACGTGGACTTTGTGAAGGCTAGCGCTGCCATCAGCCAGTGGATCTTGAACACACTGTAACTGCAAACAAGCACAGAAGAGAGATGTTTAAACACTGCAGGAAATGCTTTTATTCCTACTGCTTAAGGTTCATCCAAATAATTAGTTATGATGTAAATTTTAGTCAAGCAATTGAAAATGTTGGACAAATGCTTTGGGGCAGGATACTGTGTGACCTCAGCAGCTCAGTTTTGTTAGTCTGTCTTTTTTTTTTGGGAATGTATACCTGTTAGCTAAGCTCGAGCCATGTCAGCACAGAAAGCGTTTCAGCCATCTTTAATAAATCCAGCAGTTCATGGGATCGCATGTTTTTATTCTGTAACTCAATTTTCCTTCTTTCTTCCGTATTTTCTGGGCTATGAGCACTTCCAGAGCAACAGTAAGCCACAGCAGAACACTGTGTCAGAGCTATAGCTGCCAAGTTGGCTAAAGGACAACACGTTTTAGTAAATCACTCACTGTAAACCTGCTTTATGTTCCTTTAGTGGAAAGGCTGCAGCATCTATGGGCATATCTGTAGAGTCCTGCGGGGCACTAGTGGGATCTAGAGGAAGGCCAGTGGTAGCTAGTGCTCTTTCACTGTCATGACTGGAGCAAATACTTCAGATATCTTCTTAAAAAATGTATTTGGGCTGCGTTGTAAAGTATGATGTGTCAAAGATGCCAAAGTCTTTTTTTTAAACTTTATGAACTAAAAGTTCCTTGTAGTGAGTGTGAAGTACTTGAAGTTACTCAACAACCACTGTAAAACAGTGACTGTGTCACAGTCTTCCACTGAGGTGTGAACAGGATCCTATGCTTAATGATCTAATTAGTGTCAATTAGCAAATATTGTCATGCTTCATGTTAGAGTGATTATAACAATAAACACTACAAACTGTGTTCACTTTAGTATGGCGTCATATGAGCCAGTGGCCCTAACCATAGTCTGCCATCATACACTTTGTAGCAAGAGCTTCCCAGATTATGCAAGTAATTTTTTTTTTTTTTTTTAAATTTCTAATCCTGCAAAACAGTGTGGTTCACTATTACTTCATTGTGCCCGTGTACCTGTGCTTCATGAGATTGTACACCCAGACCAGAGCAGCAATGAAGAAAACTCCAGCCATATAAAGATAAAGGCGAGGCAGAGGGATTTCCGCTGCAGAGAGGTAGCCATGGGGATTCTTCTCCGTCACTTCCACCTGTGATGCACGCAACATGGTAAGCAGACACACGCACGTGAGTGTGCATTTTATAAACTCAAAAATACTCAACTCACTGCAAACGAGTAGGGCTCGTTAAACCCCGGATCGCTGTTTCGACAGTAGTGGAACTTCAAGCTGTACAGGCCCTCCGCCTCTGAGCCAAACCGCATGCGGAACTGTTGAGAGAAAGAGAAAACACTTCCTGTCAGAGACAATCCTGCCCTTAAACATGCCTGAGCATACTTTTGATTTTGGTGATTTTCTTACACTGAAGCTGTAGGCGCTGCCGTTTTTTTCCAAATCTAAAGTCACATGGTGGCGACTGCTTAGCTAAAATGAAATACAGCGTAGAAATTCATTTTGGGATTAAATCAAACTAAAAATAGACCAAAATAACAAAAAACAAGAAAAACATACATTGAATGTCCCTGTCACGTTAACAGCTTCAGCTTTTGGGTTCTGCACAGCCTGCTCTGGTTTCTTGTCATCGCTCCGTTTGTCCGCTTCTTCTTGGTGCGCCGCTGACTTATCCTGATTTTTTGATTGTTGTTCTGATGCACGTTTGACTTTCTCCTGATCTACAGAGCACAAGTGCAGATACCAGGCACAAAGATAGAAATTTAGTTTATTCCGAGCATTCTATACACAGGTGGATGCTTTCATATCAAGAAAACAAAAACAAAGGCAAAGTCTAATGAAAACAAAGGACAGTATAATAGCAAAGCCTCTTTCCACTAGTACCTATTTGACTCGGCTTAGGCTTGTAGTACCAGGTACTTTTTTTAGTGCCTACTCAGCCGGGGTTCCACACAAATCACAGGTGATCCAAAAATGATGTTAACAGACTGCATAACACCGATTGGTTAGTCAGTGATGTCAGTGTTTGAGTCGTGAGAGTGTCTTGTTCACAAAAATCAACACTGTGGTCCCAGACTGTGACAAAAAGCCACACGCTGAACAGTAGCTATACAAATCGCTTCGACGCCCGCCATTGTTGTGGCGTTTGTGCCACATACAAATGACTTAACAGCACTTTCAGCCACGTTGTTATGAAGATCCCACGCACATTGGTTGACACTCGACTGTAATGGCAAATGACCAAAACAGAGTCGAGTTGAGCAGAGTAAGTACTAGTGGGAAAGAGCTACAAGTGCATTTGATGAAAATCCTTACACTGTGTAAAATATATAAGAGACTATATGAAATTATCTTACATTTGACATATTATGTAAATACCATAAACAAACACTTATTAAGACCTGCTCCTTTATCACAAAAACAGAAGAACCTTGATGAATACATCCGAGTTACTCTTCTCTTTATCAAAAAAAAATAAAGACAAGCCTTCAACAGAACACTTTAAATAGAATTGTTTTGGGGTGGGATAGAAATTCAAAGTGTACTTTGTTTAAATGATGCCACTGAAGGAAGCAAAATCCAAATTTTGGTATTTGTGCGGCCAACACTAACCTTTATCTGCTTCAACCTTTTCCTTCGCAATCAGTATGTTGTCTTGTTTACCCACAGCATTCACATTGACGCTACACAAACACAAATTATACAGTTAGCCTCCACACACTGAGCTGCCGACGGCACTGTAACAAACATTTCTGAATATTAGTGCTGAAACATCCACACCTTTGTTTCTTGATATTAATGAGAAAACGAATGAGAGGCTCGTCATTGGTCGAATTCTGAGTGAGCAGACATGTCTTCAACTCCTCTGCCTAGAGGGGGAAACGTCACACAAACACACACACTCAACACCTGTATTCATAATAACAAAACTTTCATAAGTGCATTTCAACAAAAGGCCGTCCTTGTCCTACATGATTGCACAACTGATTTTGAAAGGTCTGAAAATAATGATGTACAATGTTGACAGAAATATTTATGATGATGTACTTACTGTGTAGGACAAGACTCCATTAACACGCGATCTGGACAGGCTGAACCCAACCTTAAGAAAGTGGGATTACGTTAATCAGTAGGGTTAAAAGCAGCTGATTCAAATCTCTATTTATTTTATAACACATATATTTTATCACACTAACTCAATCTGCAAGTTTTTACTGTCAAATCAGCTCTTAAAACATGACACTTGACACCATCGCAAACACAAGACCAAAGGTTGATGAGCTCACTGCTGCTGCTTCATGACTTTTGTGTCAGGTTAGCCCGACTCACTGTTGTTTCAAGCACTCCACTACATTACTTCAGTGGTCACACTGCTTACAGTGCACTCGAATGTTTAACAACAACTGTCTAGGAAACAGAGGCTTATTAAAGGCAATGTTCATGCATACTTTCATTGTATGTTTTTTCCCTATATTTAAAAAAAACCCCAAAACAAACAAAACAACAAAAACAAAAAAAAATGTCAGTGACGTAGTAGCTCATCTGACCCATGAATAGTCACAATTAACAGGCTGTTCCCCACAAAACAGCACATTTTGTTGAGACCTTGCAGCTGAGTAATTCAGGTGAAGACCCATTAGATGATCGTTGCGTGATGGTTTGATTAAATCCTGATTAATACTGTAGGAGAAGTAGCCGTTCTAATGAAATGTGAATAACTGGATGGATTTCATTTATGTTTTAGCTCATTAGTCCTTCAGTCTGATGAATTATTGGGGAAGAAAGAACTTAAAAAAAAAACAACAACAAAAAAAAAGCAAGAAAACGAAAAACGCCATTAGCCAGCATGAGCATGTAAACAGTTATAACACTACTTACGCATCCTTGTTCATACTATTAGGTGAAATCTGCAGATTTTCCTGATAATGTGCCACTTGCAAAATAAATAAATAAAATTTGGAAAAAGGTCAGATTGAATCCTTTTGTTTTAAATGAACTATTAGCCTGATAACTGGTTCTGAGACCAATTTTGTTGTCTGTTTATTTTGTTTCTATTCATTATTTTTGCTTCTGTACCAAGATAAATAGAAATCTTTGCTAAAAAGATGTTCTGGGCTGTGAGGTCAGTCTCCTGATAATGAATATGCAAATTCTCATAACCACTGATCTTTGACCTTCATGAGTGGTGCTAGTTTCAGTCATTGTGCAAATGTACTGTTTATAAAGTTGGGAAACCTGGAGTCAGCTGACACTGAAGAAGTCACTTGGATGAGTGACGAAACAGTTTTCCCAGTGAAAACGCTACATCCAGATGAACAGAATTAATCTTTTAGGTAAACCTAACAAACACTTTACACACTGTATAAAATATACAAAAATAGAAGAAAATATTGCCACATTACATAGAGAATCCACAAAATAACAACACAAATATGTTAGCTGGGCCAAAAATACTTCATTAACTCTGTCTGCAGCCTAATCGAGTCAAGATATTAATTCTTTAACAAGCAGTTAACAAACATATAGTTACATTTTTTCCCTTCAAAGCCTCAGTGTTAAAAAAAATTAATTAATTAATTAAAAAATCTGTTGATGATTATAATTTGCCGTCCATTTACACAAAATGGACAGCGACTGTGGGTTTGATTATAGATCTGCTACAGTGAACCTGTTTATTAAAACCCAAGAGGCTGTACAATTATTAACAAAAACTGAAAAATTCCACAGATAAAGTAACAAACTCAGAGCCTTCATTTCCAATCACCCATTAATTTTGAGTCTCTGTCCAAAAGGCATATTTTGAGTGAAAACCAGTGAATTTGTTCTTTATTTGGGTCTTCTCGTTGGATTAAGAGTCAGTAAGAAATTGAGCAAGTTACACCAACCTTAGTGAATTTGTGCTCTAAGAAATAAGCGGCCACTGTACAGGTATCCAGTTTGAACATGAATATGGCAAAAACTATTAAAGATAAAAGCTTGAGATTGTCACTGGTAATTTCTATCATGAAAATTAACCAGGATCTGTAATTTAGGATAGATACATAAAAACAACAACAACCACTCTGTATTGGCTGGTTAAATATGAAAACAACAACAACAACAACAACAATAACATTGCATTGGTCAAGTAGAGAGCCATATTTGAGAGACACAATTTAAAAAAAAAAAAAAAAAAAAAAAAAAAAAAAAAAAATCACATTGCAACAGACAACTAGTCCTCATTTCTCAATGATATATAGTTGTATTTTACAATAATGCAAAACAAAACACGTGGAATACTTTTTAACGTGAAATTCTTAGTAACAAAGATGAAGAAAATGTTCTTTTCATTCAACTTTTGTTTTAGTTTGACCACATATGATACGTTTTATGGGTCTTTACAGGACTGCTAGTTGTTTTTATTATTTTTTTCATATTCAAAGTCAAACAACTGTTGATGCACCTGTCCCGAATTACAGATGTGGATTTACATTTATGGAGAGGCTGGAAAACATTTTGACATAGTCGTATTCAAATGTGGCCTCAGATTTAAAGGTTTTATGCAAACAAATGATGAATAGAAATGGAATGACCCATCTGTAATAGATGTGCCATTTCATATTAATATATAAAACCGTACATCTAACGGTACTGCCTGGTACAACATTACCTCTAGCTTGAATTTGTTCCTGCTTTTTTTTATTATTATTATTAGTTTCTTTCTTTTTGTAATTCAATTCTATCGTTTTGAAGAACACAATGCCACCTGTTGAAAAGAAAGGTAAATGAACCACCGCATATAACCAAACACACACACAGGACTTACTGGGTACTTGCTGAAGTCCACTTGAGTTTCCGGGACTCGCAGTGAATACAGGTGGACATCCAGAGTTCCGTTAGCGTAGAAGCCAAAGTCGTTGAGGTCGATGGTGTGGCGAATTTCATTCTGGTTGTAAGAACAAACAAGTAGAGCTCAGCGGTTGTGGTTCAGTCAGTAAACATGTCTCCTAAGACTCAGATTTAAGAAGCTTTGGTAGCTTTTCTCGTGCGCCCATAACAAAACCCAACGCGACATTATGTTTGGACCGTCCTCTGCCATTAGAGTTAATTACAACATACGAATTGAGTAGTAAGACGCTCGACGGGAGCAGAGAAAAACAACACACCATTAGCTCCCGAGCTAGCGCTGTCATAATTTGTCGCCTTACCTTCAATGTAAGCTTGTGTATTCTTGCTTCGCACCCAGGCAGAAGTAATATGAATAAAAATCCAGCCACAAAGCAGACTCTGTGCGCCACCGCCATCACCGACTCGCTAGCGGTAACTAGCTGCTAATACTAGGGAGCGTCAATCCTTCCAGGTGGCTAAATAACAAGCTAGATAGCAGACTTGAATGCGAGAGTTTGAATCTTTCAGCTTAGCTTTCCGGCTCTTAAACGGCGTCGTTTACTATCAAACTACAACCATGTATCTTGTTTTCGAATTCCTTTCTGCTGTCATCGCTTAAGGTAACAGCTAGCTTGTAGGCGTCACGATCTGACTTCCTGGTCTGGTGTCAAGAACAAAACGTTGATTAAGGTGCGGACAAGAGCGTCAGCTGCTGCGGGCTAACACCCATTACAGTGCCACAGCCGAGATATAGACAACACTCTGCGCAAGCAACCGGAGCAATGTAGGCTTTAAAACTGCCCACCCGTACAACCCGCTTTTCTGTACTAATTTTGTGTCAGAAAACGATAAATGTTGTTCAAGGACCTGACTACACCTTATATAAGTTGTCCTAGATTCTGATCACGTGGTTCAGCCCTGACACTAAGCTTCCGGCTAAAACGAGTTCACGTGATTAGAATGACCCTCCACGTCGGATACAGTCTCTCTGTGTTGTTGCGTTGCGGAGATGAACTTTTGACACGTGGAGCTTTTATTGTTTCAGACATTCAAACTACGAGTTTACGTTTTGTTGTCTCACTCAACAAATGCTCTATATTCTCTGTACACGTTATTTGTATTGTCCACAAATCGCGATTATTGTTCAAACAAGATCATTTTTATAGCCCCTCTGATGACATGGTCCAAAAAATAAATAAATTGTGGCCACAAAATACTACTTTGTGCCGTCGAAATAGTATAACGTGCCCACGAAATAATTATTTGTGGCCACGAGAAAAAAAAGTCACTAAGGGGGTCTTAAAACTCGCTAAATATAGCGACAAAGAACAAGTTGGCAACAAGTCATTGTGGAAAGAAAGTATACCCTCTGTCTTAGTCTGACTGTTGGGGGATTTTCTGGGACTTCCAGTCATGAGAAGCTTTGCAGCTGTCTTGAATATTTTTTTCACCTGGGAATAAACTTTCTCACTGTAATATGATGAGTTTCAAATTATTTGGAAATAACTAATAACCCTTTAAAGATTGATGGATAGAGGCTGCTAAGATGTCCAGATATATTTTTAATATATCCTGATATTTAAAATTGTGAAAATGAATGAGGGTGCAATTTCTTTTTCACACAACAGTAAATCTACAACAACTGACTAAACAACTGATGTATTATCACCATTATAGTTGAACTTGTATGTGACTCCTGCTTTTAGTTGTTGCTGTTGTTTGGCTGGAGTCTACACCAGGGGTGGGGGGACTCCAGGCCTTGAGAGCCGGTGTCCTGCAGGTTTTAGATGTGTCCTTGATCCAAACAGCTGATTTAAATGGCTAAATTACCTCCTCAATATATCTTGAAGTTCTCCAGAGGCCTGGTAATGAACTAATCATTTGATTCAGATGTGTTAACCCAGAGTGATATCTAAAACCTGCAGGACACTGGGCCTTGAGTTCCCCACCCCTGGTCTACACCAACTCCTGAGGTACACATCTGGGTCTTTAGCAGCTCAGTGCTCATCGGCTCTTTGCTACCCGTGTCATTCTGGTGCTTGGGCCTGAGCAGGTACAATGGTTCAGTAATATAGATAACTGATTGCATATTATTAAATTCTTTTTACATTGTAATTTGATTATCTTTTAAAATAATTTGACCGACTTTAATTAAAAAAATAAATAATTTTTTTACAGCCATTTACACCAGTTTTTCTTGATCCACTGTTTATGTCTTGTCCAAGTGCTGCTCTGCACACAGCAACATGTGCACACACACCAGTCAGCAGTCTGTGGTGAGAGGTTTGCTGCAGTCAGACAGCTTGATGAAGTGTGCGGAGGCCAAAGAGAAAGAAAACCGTTTCCTGGATGGTGATATGTGAACAGGAGAGATCAGAAAATCTATAGAGATGCTCGATAGAGACTTGCTGATTATCACAGTCTTAATTCCTCTGGGAGAAGTAAGGGTAATATTTGATATTCCTATTTCTGTAACAATCACACTTGTGAAAATACACAAAATTACGATAAAGCACGTGCTGACCACAGAGTGAAACTTCCCACAAGAATGATGCATGGAATTTTCTATTGATTCTATTGATGTCAGTAGATTGGGGATTGTGGTCAACAGATTTATTTTCAATTCAAGTACCTAATCGTAGCCTCAGTGATTATATAGGACAAACATGTCTTAGTCAGCCAAGAGTAATTAAAAACATTACATTTACACTGTAACCCATGGCAACCAAGGTTTGAGGTGAGGAGGAAGAGGATGATATTTTATTATGACGCCGGTGGTGTTGTCGCTTTTTATTTCCTTGGGGAACTCCTCGTCTTACAATAAAACAAAGGTATGATCCTTCATATCTTGAGTCCAATGGCACAGACATGAATTTAAATGGCACAACTTCTCTTCTTCTCCACCTTTGGGGTACAACATATGTATCCGGTCTTCAGCTACAGATGAAATCTGACTAGTCAGAAGGAAGATGTCCGTCTCGGCCACCATATACAAAGGAAACATGCCGGCTTCAACAAACCGGCGCACACTCATGTATTTTTAATAGATTGATTGTAAGTTTATGTGAGTGCATCAGTTTGTTGGAAGATGTAATCACTATGTATGTTTATGAGTACAATATCAAGAAGTGGATGACACAGAAACATCAAAAACACAGCTTCACCTGCTGACCTCAGATGAAAGTACGAGCAACTCCTGACACGTTTACATACACAGCTTAACAGGCCTGATTTAATCTGAACATTTCAGAGTTTGTTGAAACAGCAAAGCACAGGTGGACATTTGTACGTGTTACAACAGATAAATCACAGAAATAAAGATTAAAATGAATAGTGGCTCAATACCATTCAGGCTTTATTTTCAGGGTTCTGGGATATAACTCATGCTGTTTCATGATAAAGGAGGATAAAGAACCTTAAATGACCCTGTGTGTTTGTTATACAGTCGACTCCCGGTAGTCGTGGTGATTTGGGACCACAACTGCCGCGAATACTTGAGAACCCCTCTAAAAACGCTTATAACTGCCTATTTTAATAGTTCAAACACCAAATATATCTTAAGCTAAAACACTTTATATGATTTCAAAGTCATCTTACAATATTGCCCTTAAAATATTTGGCTTACAGGTACGTGTGAACACTCCTACAACTGTAAGAGAGTTCACGAATACCTGACGGGGGTCGACTGTATTACCATCGGTAATTAGTTGTTACTATTGCCCGAACAATTATGTCAAGCAATATGTCTGCTGTAAAAGTAGCCTGTTGGTAGCAAAAAGAACATGAATATGCCCGTACGTGTAAGTGTCTCTCTTTGTTACTCCCTCCCGGGATTTACTTTTTTTTCTTTTTTTAATCAGACTTTAATGACTGCAAATTGCAAACAGAGTACATTCGTGGTTCTGGAGTATATTCTTTACATGGCATCGTATGTAGCTGTAACAATTACTGGCATCATTAGAAGACCTTACATATGCCGGGCATTTCTGTGTTGAAAGGAACATGTGATTGCACTGTGTAAGCTACATGAAAACATCCAGCAGATGGACTGCGTGAGAAGATCCCCATATATCACAGGGGTGACACAGCTCATAACTCGGCCTTATACAGAATCACCAGTTAACATTAATTTCATTTCATGTAAAGGAAAGAAATAATTACAAACTATATTGTGCCCTCCGCTTTAATCTCCATTGAGATTATTTTTGGTAGAAGTTTATATTCATAGGTGCGGTGCTGCTACCGGTGACCGTGGGGGCGAAAACCACTCCTCCCTGCTGAGCCAACATCGTGGCTCCAGCGGTAGGATTTAAAGTAGAGGATCCAGAGGATGCAGCTGCTCTGCCCTCTACAGCTGAAAGGACAAAGAAGCAGAGAATCAGTGGTAATGTCTGCACAGAGGCAGACCACAAATAGATTGTCAGTTACAGGTGAGTTTAAGAAACTCTGCATTCACCGCACCTTCAAACTTGCCCTCTAAGTCGTCTGCGATGTTGTTGACATTGATTTTCCTCAGGATCGCGACAGAGACTTTCACAGCCATCGCTTCACCGTAGCTGTCTATCATACAACTCACAGTGTCCATACGGTCTTGGCCCTCGAGTTTGCTCTTTGGAATTGATTTGCAGCTGTCCACGATCTTCATGGCGAGGTACCACTTAAAAATTTTATAGTCATCATTAGACAGGTCTTGCAGTTTTTCTAAGAGCAGCTCTGGGACCAGCATGTCTGCTCACTGAACAAACGAGAGAGAGAGAGAAAATGAGCTCTGTTTCTTTTAAATAAATACTTCTTTCATTCCTTTATGGGCTTAGTTGATCAGAAAATTCATGTCTGTAACTATCTGTCTATTTTAAAGTATATTACACCACATTCAGTTTGTTCAAGACGATCTATAGAACAACAATAAGGCATTTAAGTGTCACTGCCCCCATTATCATAAAAATAATAGGAATACTTAAAAGTGTTGTGCAGTTAACTCCTCGGTTAATGCTTGCTTAGCTTAGAATATTGAACTTTTAAATATTATAAAGAAAAAACATGTGAGTGTAACTTTTCTGGTGTAAATCTTCTGTATTTTTAAGGTTCTGTGAACACAACAGAGACTACTACAATAAGTCCACCAAAAAATCCTTTGCAAATCTGATGTGTGCATGGAACAAAACATTTATTTATTATGTTGTTGTTGTTGTTTTTTTTAAATATGATTTTTACTTTCTGCTTTTTTTCAAAGGATGTTTTGAAAAAGTCTACGAGGAACCAAATTTGTACTCAACAGTGTGATCACATTTTCATATGTATGCTATATGCTAGCCCCAAACCCTCTGGCTCTCTTCCAGTGTCTCCTCGGTCCTCTCTTCCTCCTGCCAACCAGCTGCATCAGGTGACTTCCCCTCCCTGAACATGGGCTCAAATGAATGTAATAAACCTGAAGGACTAGTTTAAAACACTGAAGCTAGTCGTGCAGTAGTTTCATTTTTCGTCACTGTGTTTAGTGGGATCGCAGACAACGAGGAAGTAAATCAGCGTCACCACGTCAATGAATTAATAGCAGTGCTAATACAACTTCTAAAACCTGCTAATGAACCACATCTGGATCTGGATCATACATCGGTCACTATATGCTCTCAATGTCTGCTTTCGTTCACATTTACATTTTATTTACACGCCGCAGTTTCTAATGGATGTAGATAGACGGACTCTGCAATAAAAAAGGGAGGGGCGCTGAAGTCTCACTTACAGGATTACTTCTTATCCATCTGTGCCCCTTTAACACTCACATAAACCGAATATATCTAAAACTACATCCGATGTAAAGCTGCACACAGACAGAGCGAAAGTAAACAACAAGAAAGTCAAGTTCACGTCTCCGTCATCCTTTCTAACTCCTCCTGTTTCCTTTTGTATCGCAGCGTACAGACGTTATTAAACCTCCAAAGATGTGCATTTTAACTTTGGGGAACTTTATGAATCAAAGAACTCACCTCGTCACTGACCCGCCGATATAGCACCAAGCAAAGGATGTAAAGAAAATGGCGCAAACGAGTGCTTTCGGTTTCAAACCCTCTACCGGGAAAGTTCTGCGAAACCTACAGGACTACGTCAGAAGTGATTACTCAACACGTAGTGAATGTATTATGACTTATGAGATAATGTGTGCACAGCCGTACTTGGTCAAGATACAACTAGTTTATATATAATCCCGTTGTGTTTATACGTCTTATGTCTATAGTCACATAAACGGAACATTTTGTCCTCCTTGTGATTCTGCCGGTAAAAAACAGCTGCTGTACAGATGTGCCTGAGCGACTGAGGGGTTGGCTGGTACATTGTAGTGATGTGTCGGTCGCGGCTCTTAGAGCATGCCCTGGGGTTTTTTTTCTTTCTCTCACCCTCTCTCTCCCACTTTTTTTCCGCTTCACTCCCCACGCGAGCCTTGTGCTTTGCGCTGGGAAGAGGGGGGAGGGGCGGTAGTTACACACTCAGTAGCACAGGCACAAAGGAGGGAGAGACAGAGAAAGAGAGCCAGGGACAACAAGGTCACATTAGAAAGGTATAGTAATCATCCACAACTATTTTCAGTTGCAGATGATAAAGGATTCAGAAAGTTTATTCATGCAGGCCCATATGACAGAGAATATGCATGTTCTTTTTGTTTTCATATTTTAGTTTATATTTAATTGTGTTGTGGTTTGCAGTGTTTTGTGTTGTTTCACTTTAAATTTGTAAAAGGAAAAAGCTGGAAATTTAAATAGTTAAAAGTTGAAATGTGAATAGTTGATTTTTGTATTATATGATTTATTTATTATATTTTATGTGGCGTGAATAAATAAAAGTATATTTACGGTGGCCCCTACAGACAAAGCATGTAAAAACTCCAAAACACGTAAAAACTCAAAACACGTACAAAACACAACAGAAGTGCTCCAGGATGCTAGGCGCAGTGTTGAGCTTTTGTTACCTAGTGGCTACACAAGCCAGCAAGTACCAACGACCGGATTTGGTGTGTGGTAATAACAGGTAAATGAACATTGTTTTTAAATTATTTGAATATATATACAGGGAGTGCAGAATTATTAGGCAAGTTGTATTTTTGAGGAATAATTTTATTATTGAACAACAACCATGTTCTCAATGAACCCAAAAAACTCATTAATATCAAAGCTGAATGTTTTTGGAAGTAGTTTTTAGTTTGTTTTTAGTTTGAGCTATTTTAGGGGGATATCTGTGTGTGCAGGTGACTATTACTGTGCATAATTATTAGGCAACTTAACAAAAAACAAATATATACCCATGTCAATTATTTATTTTTACCAGTGAAACCAATATAACATCTCCACATTCACAAATATACATTTCTGACATTCAAAAACAAAACAAAAACAAATCAGCGACCAATATAGCCACCTTTCTTTGCAAGGACACTCAAAAGCCTGCCATCCATGGATTCTGTCAGTGTTTTGATCTGTTCACCATCAACATTGCGTGCAGCAGCAACCACAGCCTCCCAGACACTGTTCAGAGAGGTGTACTGTTTTCCCTCCTTGTAAATCTCACATTTGATGATGGACCACAGGTTCTCAATGGGGTTCAGATCAGGTGAACAAGGAGGCCATGTCATTAGTTTTTCTTCTTTTATACCCTTTCTTGCCAGCCACGCTGTGGAGTACTTGGACGCGTGTGATGGAGCATTGTCCTGCATGAAAATCATGTTTTTCTTGAAGGATGCAGACTTCTTCCTGTACCACTGCTTGAAGAAGGTGTCTTCCAGAAACTGGCAGTAGGACTGGGAGTTGAGCTTGACTCCATCCTCAACCCGAAAAGGCCCCACAAGCTCATCTTTGATGATACCAGCCCAAACCAGTACTCCACCTCCACCTTGCTGGCGTCTGAGTCGGACTGGAGCTCTCTGCCCTTTACCAATCCAGCCACGGGCCCATCCATCTGGCCCATCAAGACTCACTCTCATTTCATCAGTCCATAAAACCGTAGAAAAACCAGTCTTGAGATATTTCTTGGCCCAGTCTTGACGTTTCAGCTTGTGTGTCTTGTTCAGTGGTGGTCGTCTTTCAGCCTTTCTTACCTTGGCCATGTCTCTGAGTATTGCACACCTTGTGCTTTTGGGCACTCCAGTGATGTTGCAGCTCTGAAATATGGCCAAACTAGTGGCAAGTGGCATCTTGGCAGCTGCACGCTTGACTTTTCTCAGTTCATGGGCAGTTATTTTGCGCCTTGGTTTTTCAACACGCTTCTTGCGACCCTGTTGACTATTTTGAATGAAACGCTTGATTGTTCGATGATCACGCTTCAGAAGCTTTGCAATTTTGAGACTGCTGCATCCCTCTGCAAGATATCTCACTATTTTTGACTTTTCTGAGCCTGTCAAGTCCTTCTTTTGACCCATTTTGCCAAAGGAAAGGAAGTTGCCTAATAATTATGCACACCTGATATAGGGTGTTGATGTCATTAGACCACACCCCTTCTCATTACAGAGATGCACATCACCTAATATGCTTAATTGGTAGTAGGCTTTCGAGCCTATACAGCTTGGAGTAAGACAACATGCATGAAGAGGATGATGTGGACAAAATACTCATTTGCCTAATAATTCTGCACTCCCTGTATGAGTGCACAAACAATACACATATGCTTTCAATTGTGTAATTTAAGTGATCTAGGTAGCCAGTGGTGGTCCTAGCCTGTTTGGTGCCCCGGGCGAACACTCCCTCTGGCGCCCCCCCCCACACACATATAAAACATAAAACATATTAAGGATTATACATTAACATAAAACTGTTGTCGGAACCATACTGAATTTCGCCAGAGAAACACACACACACACACACATATAAAGAGAGAGAGAGTATGCATTGTATGCAAACGGCGACCAAACAGCCATCATAATTCGTCATACAATGAGAACAGGACAAATCAACAACTGACAATGACTAATTAATATTAAAATCTGTAACATAATGTATTGTTTGGAGTTTAGTCTGTTACTGTTGCTATTTTTACCATTTCTTTTTGGAGCAACTGTAACCCACATTATTTCCTTAGGGATTAATAAAGTATTCTGATTCTGATTGTTTCAGGATGACCTGCCATTATCCAATCACACATCTGCTTACCTGTATCTGTTGCTCGTTTCTCCTCCTCTTCTTTTCTCTTTTTTCTAAACTGAGCACCTGATGGCTTTGAACTTTTCTTGTCCATCTTACATTGGTTTTAATTTTGCACTCCAGTATGAACACAAATCCCCCAACCCGAGGATCACCACAACATAACCTAATAGACCTACACCTTAGTTCACAGATTCACTTTGTCGAAGGTGTATTTCTGGGATTTCACACAACCCAGGATTCAAATCATGAATACATAATGGGTTTGGATTTACAACATTATGAATGAAATGTGCTCTATTTGGAAGCAGCCACCCCCCCCCCCCCCTCCCCTTTCGATGGGTTGTGTGTGAGACTTTAAATCATCAAACTGTAAATTATAAATTGTTATTGATCCCTTTACCCCGAGTCCTAAAGTGTATATTTATTTTCTTACTCTTCTTATATTTATTGTTTGTTTTCTTGCACTGCTGTAACTGAAGCCTCGTCGTCTCGTCTCTCTATATGCTGGACTGTATGTAGCGGAGATGACAATAAAGTTTACTTTGACTTCAGCAGCAAGCAGGCGCACCGAGGGCTCTTGCGCTCACTTTTCGCGTATAGAATTTCGAAAAAACATTGGTGCAAATTATAAGTCTGTATCATAATGTCTGGTGTTTTCGTGTTTGTTGTTTTGTTTTTATTTTGTTTTATTTTGCGAGTTGGTTATTAGATGCTGCTCCAGCCAGTCAGTGAATCCCCCGCCGCCCCGCCCTCTCCTCCCTGTGCCGCAAGCGGCAGGCGCACCTCGCAAACGGAGGGCGCTCTTACTCCCCGCAAATGGGCGATAGAAAACCGATCGGTGCTTATGCCATTCCCAATATGCGCTGGCTGATGTCGGGGCAGCATGAGTACGAGCAATTTTTTATTTTTATTTATTTTTTGCCGATGCCCGTGATGCCGCCCCCCACCACGATGCCGCCCCGGGCAACCGCCCGTGTCGCCCGTATCAAAAACCGCTACTGTAGGTAGCTCTGTTTTGGAAGTTCAGTTAACGCTAGAAATGTGTTTTGGAGTTTGTACATGCTTTGTCTCTAGGGGCCACCGCATATATTTATATATAAACATATATAAATAAAACCACTTTTTTTTTACATTAGTAATTACTTTTGTGCATAATTTTATATTATTGTTAATAATAAATTAATTAAAGCAACAAAACAACCTGAAGAGCCGGTTCGGAGCTGAAAGAGCCGGCTCTTTTTAGTGAGCCGAGCCGAAAGAGCCGGTTCTCTAAAAAGAGCCGGAAATCCCATCATTAGTACATTGTCTGTCACTGCCACAGAGGGCAGGTCACGTCACAGTCTGCTCATTTTGCAGTGGTCAGTTTGTGGAACACGCACAAAGTATTTTATCATTTTCATGGATCGGGCGTGTTGTTGTTGCATAAAAAGATCACACAATAATAATAATAATAATTATAATAATAATAATGAATTAAAACAGAAAATATAAAAGAACGACAAAATATGATTAGAGACACATCTTCAATAAATAGTATCTGGGTCAAAGTGTGCAAATACTCCACATAGGAAATTATCACAAGACTTTTTTTTTCTTCAGTCAGACTTAAAACATGCATAATAATATTAGCCTATAGCGTTATGTGTTATTTGTGTAAAAACCTCTATTTCTTTATTTTAGTCATTAAATCTGTTATAATACAAGTGTTGTGTCTGCCAGACTCTCTCTCCTTAAGGTACCTTTTCCCCCATTGATGTTCCAGGGATGTACCTTTCATTGGTTCACCTGGATGATCATAAAGCTTACTACTACCTCTTGTAGCACTTACGTGGAGGTATGTACAGTGCCGATGGATGATTACCAAGGTATTGAGTAATTTGGGCTAGTATCAGAAGATTAAGAACGACTCTTAGAGCTCTGGTACATGAATGGCAGAGAAACCAGACAAACACAGTTGTGTGGCTTAAAAGTACTTTAGTGATGTTAAGCCTTTTAAAAGAAATCAACACAGGATTACATCAGGTTTTAACAGAATTCAATTCAATTCAATTCAATTTTATTTATATAGCGCCAAATCACAACAAAAGTCGCCTCAAGGCGCTTCATAGATACAGAGAAAAACCCAACAATCATATGACCCCCTATGAGCAAGCACTTTGGCGACAGTGGGAAGGAAAAACTCCCTTTTAACAGGAAGAAACCTCCGGCAGAACCAGGCTCAGGGAGGGGCGGCCATCTGCTGCGACCGGTTGGGGTGAGAGAAGGAAGACAGGATAAAAGACATGCTGTGGAAGAGAGACAGAGGTTAATAACAGATATGATTCAATGCAGAGAGGTCTATTAATACATAGTGAGTGAGAAAGGTGACTGGAAAGGAAAAACTCAATGAATCTTGGGAATCCCCCGGCAGCCTACGTCTATTGCAGCATAACTAAGGGAGGATTCAGGGTCACCTGGTCCAGCCCTAACTATATGCTTTAGCAAAAAGGAAAGTTTTAAGCCTAATCTTAAAAGTAGAGATAGTGTCTGTCTCCCGAATCCAAACTGGAAGCTGGTTCCACAGAAGAGGGGCCTGAAAACTGAAGGCTCTGCCTCCCATTCTACTTTTAAATACTCTAGGAACAACAAGTAGGCCTGCAGAGCGAGAGCGAAGTGCTCTAATAGGGTGATATGGTACTACAAGGTCATTAAGATAAGATGGGGCCTGATTATTTAAGACCTTGTATGTGAGGAGCAGGATTTTGAATTCAATTCTGGATTTAACAGGAAGCCAATGAAGGGAAGCCAAAACAGGAGAAATATGCTCTCTCCTTCTAGTCCCTGTCAGTACTCTTGCTGCAGCATTTTGGATTAGCTGAAGGCTTTTCAGTGAGTTTTTTGGACATCCTAATAATAATGAATTACAGTAGTCCAGCCTGGAAGTAATAAATGCATGAACTAGTTTTTCAGCGTCACTCTGAGACAGGATATTTCTAATTTTAGAGATGTTGCGCAAATGGAAGAAAGCAGTCTTACATATTTGTTTAATATGTGCGTTGAAGGACATGTCCTGGTCAAAAATGACTCCAAGGTTCCTCACAGCGTTACTGGAGGCCAAGGTAATGCCATCCAGAGTATGAATCTGGTTAGATACCATATTTCTAAGATTTTCAGGGCCGAGTACAATAACCTCAGTTTTATCTGAATTAAGAAGCAGAAAGTTAGCGGCCATCCAGGTCTTTATGTCTTTAAGACATTCCTGCAGTTTAACTAATTGGTGTGTGTTATCTGGCTTCATGGACAGATAGAGCTGGGTGTCATCTGCATAGCAGTGAAAATGTACTATGTCTTCTAATGATGCTGCCTAAGGGAAGCATGTATAATGTAAACAGAATTGGTCCTAGCACTGAACCCTGTGGAACTCCATAATTAACCTCAGTGTGTGAAGAGGACTCTCCATTTACATGCACAAATTGGAGTCTATTAGATAGATATGATACAAACCACTGCAGTGCAGTACCTGTAATACCTACAGCATGTTCTAATCGCTCTAATAGGATATTATGGTCGATAGTATCGAACGCTGCACTGAGGTCTAGCAGGACAAGCACAGAGATGAGTCCACTGTCAGAGGCCATAAGAAGATCATTTGTAACCTTCACTAAAGCTGTTTCTGTGCTGTGATGAGCTCTGAAACCTGACTGAAACTCTTCAAATAAACCATTCCTCTGCAGATGATCTGTTAGCTGTTTGACAACTACTCTTTCAAGGATTTTTGATATGAAAGGAAGGTTGGAGATTGGCCTATAATTAGCTAAGACTGCTGGGTCTAGAGATGGCTTTTTGAGTAAAGGTTTAACCACAGCCAGCTTGAAGGCCTGTGGTACATAGCCGACCATTAGAGATAGGTTGATCATATTTAAGATCGAAGAATTAATCAATGGCAGGACTTCTTTGAGCAGTTTTGTAGGAATGGGGTCTAAAAGACACGTTGATGGTTTGGAGGAAGTAATTATTGAAGTTAACTCAGAAAGATCAATTGGAGAAAAAGAGTCTAACTTAACATCAATGGTACTAAGAGTAGCTGTAGATAATATTACATCTGTGGGATGATTACTGGTAATTTTTTCTCTAATGATAAAAATTTTATTTGTGAACTTATGAAAATGTATAAGTAATGTCTAAATTTTTCCCCCAAAGTAGCAAAAAAATAGAATAAAAATAAAACTGTGCCACTTTGATGAGGAGCTCTTTTTGTGATACTGTTGCCATCTCTCCCAGGATGAATCCCTGAGTAGTGAAAGAGCATATCAGTTGTTTAACATGTTACTCTCTTCCTTGTAGGCTGCTGTATTTTATTTTAATTTTTGAAATCACACCACATGAACATATATCCTCTAGTATGTTATGCACTTTCACATATCATATAAATAAACACAGTGGGCCACCATTACCAAAATATGCCAGTGTCAGTCCAGCCCTGAACCCAGATGATC
Organism: Perissodus microlepis; assembly: GCF_051167445.1. NCBI lineage: Eukaryota > Metazoa > Chordata > Actinopteri > Cichliformes > Cichlidae > Perissodus > Perissodus microlepis. The sequence continues at coordinate 30,728,707 of NC_140466.1, read as the reverse complement.
CAGAATGCAATAAGACTTAAAATGGAGAGCAGTTCAGAGTCAGTTCAATATTAATGGAGTTCGTTTCTGTTATCACATGTTTACACTGACTTGCTTACTATTGCCCAGGTTACCTGTTGGAAAATCTTGCCCAAAGGGAGTGTTTGCCTTTTAAAAGATGTAGGGAGCATCTGGTCACAGTCATGGAACGTGGAAATGTTCTCAGTTGTTTGTGTTGTATGTTGTATGTTTGTGTCTTTATCTTGAAAAAAATTAAATGTTATACTTTTTAAAATCACTGTCCATCCATCCATCCGCTTCCTCTTCTCCTTTTCAGGGTTGCAGGGGTTGATGGAGCCTATCCCAGCTGTCTTAGGGCGAGAGGCAGAGTACACCCTGGACAGGTCGCCAGTCTGTCACAGGGCTAACACAGACAGAGACATCCAATCACACTCACATTCACTCCCACATTCACACCTATGGGCAATTTAGTGTTTCCAGTTAACTTGTCCCCCACTTTAAAATCACTGTTTTCTACTAAAACTCCATTGTTAGCTATAGGGACAATCAACCCCATTCCTTCTGACAGCTAACCCAGCTATGGGGTCAAAATTTCAGAGTGTCATAGATGAATGAATGAACAGCAGTTCATCAAAGAGTAAAAAGTGTGATACCCAACCCCGGTCTACCCCACGGTTTCTCTCTCAAACACGCTCCTGGGAGGAGCATATTTAAATGAACCACACAAACTTGATTTACCGGCATGCAATTTCCTGCAAATTATACTAAATTTAACGCTGTGAAAGAATGCTTTGTTTTGTAACTGATGCGGTTTTGATAATCTTGCGTCGGTTTAGCTGTAATCAGTGGGGGAAATGTTATCAGAAGGAGTGCATAATTGACTCTGCCCCGGTTTCACCCTGCATGTTTAGAGCCGTGCGTAATTCTGGTCAGTGTATGAATCAGTGGAACCGAGACAATGAAGCCTGTAATGCAGACTATAAAAACAAAAACAATGAGCTCAAAGACCCCAAAACAAAAAACTGTTGAGTCAGTGACAAGTTTTGTGGAATTTCCTATACTAACAATATGCTTCAGCATAAAAGCTGTGCTTATGAGTGAAAGAGAGGCGCTATTATTGACATTAAGACATAAATAGGAGTCCTATATAGATTATATGGTGGAAGAAAAAAAAGGGAAAAAAAACAATCAGATGTTGTTAGCTGATTGAAGCTGATTTTTTAGTGCTTTTTTCCCCCAATATAACACACCAATGGGATGATTATTTTTATTCTCAAAAGCTCTGTATCAGTGTATTGCTATGTAACTACTCTCTCTTTCTCTCTCATAGACACACACACGCGCACACACACACACATTCTTGCCCTCCACGTTGCAACACTACACTTCATTTTTCTTGACCCTCCCTTCCTTCCTCTCTTCATATACCAACAGAACGCCCATGGTGGGTTTCAGAGGCCAGAGCAAAGGAACTCCCTCGTCATCAACTTCAGACACACAGAAGCAAAGCAAATACACACACCCCACACCCACATGTGCACTCACTCACTCACACACATACACACACACTCACACACCCCACAGTTCCACATAAACTAAAAGAACCCACTGCTACCTCATAAGTCTCAGGCTGTGGCACCGTCAGCATCGATCAGCTGTTAACGTGACATAGAAGAAGGATGGCTTCTCCTGGATGGGCCGTCGCGCTCATGCTGTTTCAGCTCTTCCACTCAGGTGAGTGAACTGATGGCTGAGTGGGTGCAATGGGCAGCTCTGATGAGAAGAACCTGTTCAGTGTAGAAGTCAATTGGGCAATAGAAGCAGATAAGGTTAAAAAGTAAGGTTAAAGAGTGTGACAAGAGAGATAACTGGGACTGAAGATGAGTGGGCAGAGTGTGGTGGCTGCGCTTGTAAGAACCCCTGAGGCAAATTGATTTGTAGTTAAAAATGACATGTGATCACTTTTCTGAGGGTAAAGTTACTTTTTTTACTCTGCTAACCTAATCCAAGGGTTTCAGCTCAGGTTTTTCCAAAATTGTAGGAAACTATTTAACTTTAAAAAAAACGTAATATGTTGTTAGAGAGGATTCAAAGTGGTTACACATGAACACATCAAACATAAGACATTTGAAAACATAACACAAAACATTATCTACACATGTAAAGCTCCATTCTGCATCAGAAGACATTTGAATTTGTGATTCTTAGACAGACTTAGCTGACAGTAATTCCCATTCACATTTTGAACGCAGGCTTTTCCTTAAAGATTTCCATTCCTGCAAATCAGGAAAAAAAAAAGACGTCATTGATCCTTCAGATTTTGAGACTTGTGATCCTGGTTTTGGTCAGACTACGCTGTCTGTAAGCTGACAGTTGTACTGCATTGTTCACGTTGCAGAGTGGCACATGGGAAACACAACTATAAATTTTGACAGCCGGCACGCCTACTGCCAGTGAGATCATCTGATAGGCAGGAGAACAACCCCAGGACTCGATGGAAATTGAAAAGAGGAGCGAGTTCTTACGACTTGGGCAGGGTGTCCTTCCTTCCTCAGAGGAACACACTGGGTGTATTCAGCATGCTATGAAACAATAGTTCACAATAGATCAGCTAAAATGAGTATTATTTCATGAGATGGCAAAATTTAATTGACCCTTGCATGTATTGTGTTAAGACTGAGAAAAAAAATTACTCATGAGATCATGTGGGTTACAGTGCCAGGACAAACATAGGAGGAGACCCATCCTTTTATTCATGTTTTTATTTATAGTATTGGGTTTAACATCACAGGTACTCAGTGTGTTAGGTCTACATGTACAGTATCCTCCTTAATGTTCTGTTTTTCCATCTTATGGCATTGTCTCCACCATGTTTTACAGATGATGTAATGTGTTTCATTTCATAAGCCGTTTACTGTTATGGCACAGTATGGATCCAGTATAAGGATCCATACCGCTAACTGACTGCTGATAAAAGCAGCAGGATGAATCCTGAAGCATAAAGGACTCTCTGCCCAAGTTCAGCCAATTTTTATAAGACAGTGCTTCACAGCGTAAATAGATAATGACTCAAAGCATACCGCAACTCCCAGCAGAGCAGCTTTTCAGTGACTGAAGATAAAACTGAATGCAGAGAGACGCACAAATGGGGTGCGAGTGGTTGCAGAAACGGCCTGGCAAAGCATCTCAAGGGAGGGAACACAGTAATTGTCCATGGGTTCGAAAATCCAGGGAGTGATTAAAGGATTTTCCTCCAAGTATTAAGAACAGTTTATTTAAATACATTTAAAAATCCATTGTGGTGGTGTACAGAGGCAAAATAATAAATAAATAAACATTTTTTTAAAAAAGTACATTTAAAAAGTCACTGTCTGCAGTGTTTTTGTAGCTACTTTCACTTTCAGAAGGTGGAGACAAAAAGCTCACAATGAATTTTTAACAGTTTTTTTTTTTTTTTTTTTTTTTTTTTTTTTTTTTTTTACAAGCACAACTGATGAACCCCAAAAAGTTGATTCTGTTCATCTGGATGTAGCGTTTTCAGTGGGAGAAATGTTTGTCCCTCATTCAGTCTCAACTGAAGAAGTTGCTAGTGTTTCTCCCACTGAAAGCTCTACATCCAGATGAACAGAATCAACATTTTGGGATTTCCTTACCTGGATGATTGAGCCTGCATGAAACATTTTATAGTATTTTGAGGTTTTCTTCCAGTTTATTAAAAAAAAGTACACGTAACACAAGGTTTTACAGTATTGCTGCCCTACAGATTGCACTTAGACAGAAAGGTACAACATGCAGTCTAAAGTTGCATAAGCTGACATTCGTAAGGAAAGCTTTAGCAACTAAAGACTTGGATTATTATAGTAAAGCGAGGAAAATTAGATCTTTTTTATTTCTTAGTTAAAACCTGTTCTGTGGATTTCTGATAAAAATAAAAGTGCAAAATGATTTTGCACAGACCTTAAAGACACAGTACACAGTGTTTACTTTCATGACTTATGTCTTGCTCTTTCTCCCACTCCCTTAACCTCAGGTACTTCATACCCTGTTTTCACTAACACACCATCTCTTCCACCAGAAATCGCACTTCCCTTTCCAAATGTCAGCCTTGTCCCTTCTCCCATCACACCTGGAGAATCAACACAAAGTGTCCTCTGCCCTCTAAAGATATCACCCTCCACTGTGGTGGTCAGGTATGGCAAAAAGAATGAGTGATTATTTAAGGCTGACGTAGGTGGTCAGTGATAAGAGTCTGTGTGCACTAACTTGCTGTTCACTCATCTGTGCAGTTTAAAGCCTTTTTGGACAATAAAATGATAGCTTGGTGTCACTCAGACATGGTGACCTTGTGGCATTTCATTGTTCAGAAAGGTTCACGAGGTTTTGACCTTGCAGTCCTGTTATGTTGAGCTTCTGAAATCTATGGTGCAAAGATCAGCACTCTGATTTTTATCTTGGATCAATTTCCAACTATTAAATATTTCAGTTGCTGTCATGACTTTTACTTGACTTTTATTGAAATGTAAGAGGCAACATCAAGAAACAGTCACCAAATTAACAGAATCATCTGCGTGTCTGAGGGAATTAATTGCATATCTCCTTTTACAGGTTTGGAGATCCAGTCAAAGCTAACTGCTCCATACAAAGAATGGGGTATTTTGGCATTGGTTGGGAAGTCCCACTGGTAGGTCAATCAGTGTTTGATTATACAGTGTTTTATATGTTGAGAACCAAACAACACCCACTAACTAAACTAAATATAAGGCTTATATCCTCACTTTGTAGTTTTATATAAGAGAGCTGTATATTTTCATCACACAGTCTTCACAACTTCATAACCAATGCAAAGAGAGTTATGCTAAGTGTGAAGTGTATTGGGAAATAAAGAAAGAGCACTGCAGATGCAGTATTTGCTTTGAGGGCGTTGACTGAGAAGTATTGAGAAGGTCAGGAGTTGCATTGTGTCTTTGTGGATCTAAAGGACATGATAGGGTGCCAAGATAGGAACTGTGGTACTGCCTGAAGAAGTCAGGAATGGCAGAAGATGCAAGGATGGTGCCAGACATGTATGAGGACAGCGAGATATTGGTGAGGTGTGAGTACATCAGGGATCGGCTGTGAGCCACTTCTTGTTGACAGTAGTGATCGACAGACAGATGAGGCCAGGCTGAAGTCTGCATGGACTATGATGCTCACTAATGAAATTGTGATCAGTAGTGAGAGTATGGAGTAGGTGGAAAAGAACCTGGAGACGTGGAGGTATGCTCAGAGGAGAAGAGGAATGAAAGTACAACCAAAACAGGATAGATGTGTAAATCAGAGGAAGACAGATGAAAAGGTTACTATGGAAGCAGCAGAAGTGGTGAAGGTAAATTCAATTCAATATTATTTATATAGGAAAAACTTTTTAACGAGAAGAAACCCGTGGAAGAACCGTGCCCACGGAGGGGCAGGCAATTGTTGAGATTGGTTGGGGGTGAAGAGAAGGACACAGGACAAAAAGACACTGTGGAAGAGAGCATAATTTCAGCATAATTGTCAATGAGGAAAGTCTTAAGAGTAAACTTAAAAGTAAAGAGGGAATCTGTCTCCTAAATTCAAACTAGGAACTGGTTCCACCAAAGAGGAGCCCGAAAGCTGGAGACTGTCTCCCATTCTACTTTTTAATACTCTAGGAACCACAAGTGAACTCAGTCTGACTGTGAAGTGATCTGATGGGGTGATACAGTACTAGAAATTCTTAAAAGACGTATTTTAGAATGATGATTTTGAATCTGATTCTGGATTTAACAGGGAGCCAATGAAGAGAAGACAATATAGAAGAAATGTGTACTCTCTTACTAGTCTATGTCAGTATTCTTGCTGCAGCATTTCACCTCAAGTAAAGGCATTTCAGGGAGTTTTTAAGGCATCCTTATAATAATGAATTACCATCATCGAGCCTAGATGTAATAAATGCATGAACTAGTTTTGGGGGTCCACGTAGAGGGGGCATCTACATTGTTCTGGGTAAAAAAGTGATTGCCCCCTAAACCTAATAACTGGTTGGGCAACCCTAAGCAGCAACAACTGCAATCAAACATTTGTGATCACTGGCAATGAGTCTTTTACAGCACTGTGGAGGAATTTTGGACCACTTGTCTTTGCAGAATTGTTGTAATTCAGCCAAAATCGAGGGTTTTCAAGCATGAATTACCTTTTTAAGGTCATGCCACAGCATCTTAATCTGATTCAGGTCAGGACTCCAAAGCTGTCCTGCTCTTTTTCTTAAGTTAGAGGTGGACTTGCTGGCGTGTTTTGGATCACTGTCTTTCTGCAAAAACCAAGTGCTCTTCAGCTTGAGGGCACAAACAGATGGCTGGATATTCTCCTTCAAGATGTTTTGGTAGATTCATGGTTCCATTTACCAGAGCAAGTCTCCCAGATCCCTAGGCAACAAAGCAGCACTGGACCATCACATTACTGCCACAACGTTTTACTGTTGGTATGTCGTTCCTTTTCTGAAATGCTGTTACTTTTATGCCACAAGTAATGGGACACACCCCAGTCTGACCATTTTTCAAGGCTTGGGGATCATCACGATGTTTTCTGGCAAAACTGAACTAAGCCTTTATGTGCCTTTTGCTCAGCAGTGGTTTTCATCTTGGAACCATTTGGGGACATTTTTGCCCAGTCTCTACCTTATGGTGAAGTCATGAACACGGACCTTAATGAAGCAAGACAGGCCTACCGTTCTTTGTTCCGGGGTGTTTTGTGACCTTTTGGATAAGTTGTTGCTGAGGCCCTGGGGTAACTTTGTTCGGCCAGTGAAAGTTCACCACTGTTCCATGTTTTCGCCATTTGTGGATAATGTCTTTCACTGTGGCTCGCTGGAGTCCCATAGCTTTAGAAATGGCTTTATAACCTTATCCAGACTGAGATCTGAGTTACATCGTTTCTCATTTGTACCCTAATTTCCTTCGATCGCAGCATGATTTCTAGGTTTTGAAGACTTTTTGGTCTACTCTACTTTGTCAGGCAGGTCCTATTTAAGAGATTTGATTGAGGACAGGTGTGGCAGTAATCAGACCTGTGTATGGCTACAGAAGTTGAACTCCGCTTTTCAAAGACATGATACACCACAGTTAATTTCCCCTTAATAATAAACACCATTTTGTTTACTTGTTAATATTGAAATTAGTTTAATGGGCTGAAACATTTGAGTGTGATGAACACACACACACACACACACACACACACACACACACACATAAATATTATCCATTGTGTGGAAAAGAAAAATCTAAATAGCTTTGTGATTTGTTACCCTTTGCCACTCCAGAACCGTCCTAACTTTACATTACAAGGTTTTCTGGTCTGGAGTGTTGAGAAGATGACTGAGTGGACCATCAAGCCTGTGTGTTTTGCCCTTTCTGAACAGAGAGGACAGTGTTACAGTAAACTCACCCTAATAGTCTACAGTAAGTCAACAGCATTATCCTTCTGACATGCATGAAGCACTTTACATGGCTGATATGCCAACTCTCTCCACAGAGCCTCCAGACAGAGTATCCATCACATTTCTAAATCACAGTGATTCACTGTTTGAGGGTTATCAGTATACTCTACAGTGCCACGTTACAGAGGTTGCGCCTGCTGAAAACGTCCTCGTGACCTTCTACAGAGGGGAGAAAATGCTGGCTCAGATGCACTCGAATACATCCAGTGAGAAGAAACCAGTGACTCAGAGCTTCACTCTGAACATCGTATCCAGTAAAGAAGACACTGAAGCTCAGTACTGGTGTGAAGCCAAACTTGAGCTGGGACCTGAAGGACCACAGCACCTTCCAGTGATGGCATCACAAAGACTCTGTAAGTGAAACCAGTGATCTGCGCTACGAGTTTTTGGAATTTATGTGGATTCTGTTTTTTAATTTCCCCTTTAGTTCTTTTTCCCCTCTCCACATCTTTAGGATCCCTCTTTGCTTTTTCTGTAAGGCCAAAAGGGTGGATGCAAGCTATTTGCTTCAAACATTGCAGCATCCATTTAAAACACATACATTTTGAGCTCCAGTTCTGCCACTTGGAGCTTTCCCAGCATCACTGAACAACTACTTACCCAGGCTACGTTTAATGTGTATGTGGTTATCAAAGCTTAAAACAGCATAACAGCTCTGTAAGTATAACCTGATCTGCTCAGTGCGCGGGATGCAATATTATGGTAAAGCCACAACAGCATTTCCAAAATTGCTTTTTACATGGGAGTGACAACCGTGCAGAAAATACAGCAAAGAACATATCAACACAGTTCAGGTGTGGATAATCCTAATATTTATTTACTTATTGACTGTGGGAAATGACCACCAGAGCTTCTGCCATAGTCACAATATATGCACTGTTAATAACATATGACTGAAGACTTTCTGCTCTACGAACCAGTTTATCACTCAAGAGGCATTTTAATGAGGCAATATAAAGCTGTTATGTGTAATGTTTCCTTATGCAATTTCAAGAATCACGTATTCAAACTACTTCAAATGAAACTGCACTCTTTGTTCTCCAGTCATATACCTGTCAGCTGTAAAGTGTTACATAGAACTGCTTAAACCATATTTTTCTTCTTACTAGAAAAGTGAACAAACAGAGCTTCCTTCGTTAGATAAAATGTATTAGGTGTCTTTTCTTCCACTGACTGTTTTTCCTTCTTGTTTCAGTTGCACCACAGCTTAGCTGTCCTGTAAAACTTAATATGACAGAGGGCGAGAGATTCCCATGTGAGGTGACAGGAAACCCTCAGCCATCAGTGACCTGGTTCAGAAATGGGCAGATAGTTGCCCCACCCTCTCATTTAAATAAAAAGGATGCTGGAAATTACACAATCCAAGCTAAAGGATTATTTCCAAAAAACTTCACAGTGGAAGTGAAAATCCTTCCTGCCAGAGGTAGGGTTGTCTGCATTACTACTGAACACAATTAATGCTCCCTGTTAACATTTCTACATTCATTGTTCCAAATCATCCTTCCTGGAGTTTGAGAAATCTTTTGTTCTGATATATGATCATGTAAATGAGAAGAATGCTAAACTGAAGGTTTGGAGTAATCTTGTGCTGAAAACTGTTTCTTCTGCTTTCCAGGAACTGCAAACAGCTGTTGTGGACATTTCTTGCTGCTTGTTCTTCTTACCCAGATGATAACTCACATGTAAAACCTTAAAAGTTCCTCTTTCCATGTTACTTGGATAAAAGTGCTCCTGCTGTAGAAAATGCAGAGAAATGTTCATTGCTGTGTCACTCCTTGTGTCCTCAAGGCTCAGCTTTGAATTTGAATGTCTTTATGTGCATTTCAAAGACAGTGGAGTCTCACTGAAAGCAGATGATGCTCTCTAGTTGTTCTTTTTAATCGTTTTGTTGCTGAACTTCTGTCCAGGTACATGTTCTTATGTAACTAAGCTGTCTTTGTAATCTGCCCAAAAGGCAAAGTTCACATCTTCCAGACTGAAAGCTTCTCTAGAAAGAAATTCACATTTTAGTCCTTAGTCACTCAGTGTTCATGGGTATGGGAAAGCAGTATGATTTAGTTAAAAACAATTTACTTTTAAAGAGCTGAAACTGGAAATAAGGCGAGACAGTCCAGCAAAGGCATCCAGAAAGATATCTGGTTGTCTTATTTTCTTTTGAACATCACAATGGTGTTTCATTACTATTTGATATCTGAAGAAATGCTGAGTTATGCCCCCATCCTGCCATGTAAAGAATCCAAGAGTTTTTGGAAGGATTTTCTTTGGATTTGGAAAACTGGATCAATGTGTTGATGTGGGTGAGGGTAAAAAAAAATTAAAAAAAAAATCCTTGGGCATAATGCATGTGTCAACTCACTGTCCAAGTGTCCTGCTCCACCCCCTTTTGGAAACTGTCTGGGTTAGCTGTCAAAGCAAAGGCTGCATCCAAATGGTACAAGAGGCTAACTGTCTAACAGCCTGCTCGTTAGTTGGGTAACTTTAGACTTCCTCATTGTCCTTTAGGCTTGTTGAGACATTTTATTTTTACATCCTTATTCACAACTCCTGCATTACTCCTTGCAATACTTTCATTGCACAATAAATTTCAGCTTAAATAAGCTGACTAGGCAGTTGAACTTTGTTGTTTTGACTCATTTGTTACTAGCCTCAGTCAAGTTGGTAACATGAATCACTACTAAAACCTTCAGTTGCTGTACAAAATGTTAAGAAAATAAAGCACCAAATAAACAGCTATGACATGCTCTCTTTATTATGTATTAAGTGAAAGTGTGTAGTTTAAGACATTAACTTTGTTGATTTTAGTATAAGAACTACTCCATTAGAACCTCATCATGTGCCCAGTTCATCTTCAAGGATTCTGCTCCATCTAAAAAGAAAAACATTTTATCTACTTGACAAAATGTTGATTATAAAGCTTTTAGTTTGACATTGAAACTTATTGGAATACATAAAGCATCTTGCAGCAATTGATGTGTTGCGTTTGATAAAAACGTAAACTACTAAACCATGATGTCACACACTGGTTTGGTCCCACAATGAAGTTTTTGCTGCCATTGTCGTTTAGAAACCATTAGCTAACACACATCCTGGATAATCCTCTCACTCTTAGCAGACAGAATGCAGGTTTCAGGATTTTGGAGCCAATTTTGAACCTTGGAGCTACAGCCATCCTTTATTTTGTCTAAATATGAGATTTGAATTTTTGAATTTGAAATTAATTTTGTTTCCAGTACAAACATGTCCCTTCGGTTGTTGATTTTTGTCATTTTGAGCATTTCTGATAATTTTAGTTCAGTTCTATAAAACTGCTATCCAATTAATTCCCTAAATCATTGGAGTGTCCCCTTTTCGTCCCCTTTTATTAAGACAGAAAGAAAACTGAACATGAGGAGCACTACTCTAAATTCAGAGTTGTTGTAATGTTAGAGTAAAAAGAAAATATACAACTTACTGCATGTCTTTGTTGAAGGTTGTCATTTTGTAGCACCATCACCTTCAGAGACTCTCTGCACCTGAACAGCATCTGCATGTTTGGTGCCTCCAACCTGAAGCATCTGAGGCAAAATGTCACCACATGTACTCTGTGCTGGGAAACCAACTGGGCTGGACTGAGGAGGAGGAGGGAGTAGGGGAGAACTCTGTGTCTCCGAGAAGCTCCAGTGATGAACAAAACACTTGGTTTTTGCAGCTTCTGCTAGGAGCTCCTGGAGCCCTGGGAGGTGTTGCTCCTGAGCTAGGGCTTGTTCAGCAAGGAGATCCAGGAGGGAATGAGTGGGAGTGGGTGTCTCATCAACTTGATATTTCTCCGACTCTGCATTTGAGTTGGCTCTGACATTCAGTTCCACTTTTTTGACCTCGCCCTTCTTCGTGGCAGCACCCTCGTGAACAACAGAACTGAGTATATCGGAGCCTTCAGTGAAGGCAGAAGCTGCTCCTCTGGACATTTCTGTCAGTGGTGAATTTCCCCGATCGTCATTACAGTCATCTGAGAATGAACATGACTGCTTCTTCTCACACTTGGCCTTCTTCGTTCTAAACATGTGAAACAATGCTTGCATTTTTGGTAAATAACTTTAAACATTTTATGTAGAAATTCATACAAGTAACAGCATTTAATTCCGCCCATTGCTGCACTCACAGTAATGACGAGAGATCTAACAATTTCCTGCTCTCCTTCATCAGAACCCTGAGAGAGAGAAAAGACATTTAAGTCGTAACATGTGTATGGTTAAAAGTATGAAAATAAAGTTTCAGGACTGAAACTGCACCATTATAGTTTACCTCGATTGCATCCACCCTTTTGGCCAAAGCGGTTTGACCTCATTGTCAAGAAAGATCTTGAGATGCTCTTCAACCTCCTGTTCCCCCTTCCTTTCCTTTTTATAATTGTCTGCTTTTGCTTTCAGCACTTGGCCCAAACACTCTCTAAATGACAGAACAGGTCAAAGTGTCCGTTTTCATGGACTAAAGCACAGTTTTAAAAGATCTTACTGAAATAAAACATGTTAACACGTGATTGATCTTTACAGCTTACCTGATCTCCTCATTCCACTTGAACACTTTCTTAGGACCTGCTTTTCTCCCAGTTTTCTCCTCATCATTGTCCTCTGTTGCTCTTTAGATAAACAGAAAATGCCATTGTCACAGAGGGCTAGGGATGGTTCCCAGTAGTCCAATTCTCTTTGCAAGCACCTGCACAGCCAACATGCTAATGCTAAGCTAGCCTAGAAGCCAGAGTGCTGTTAAAGCTGAGTAAATGCTGATCCCAGCCTAGCAGTTGCATGTACATGCTGTAGAGTAATGTTCATGTCGCATCTGCCTTTTTGAAATTGTACAATTTGGTTGTGTCAGCCATAAGAAAAGATTGTAATATTTAAATACAGCCACAACTGTGGCAAAGAATGGGAGATGAGACAACGTGGTAAGTAGGAAAGGAGATTTTATTTTGTTAAATAAAATTATAGACACTAGTAGCTGATAGTCTCACCTCCATTTTCCAAGAATAAATGAACTTACTTTGAAGTCTTGACTTGTTCATATGCCTGACATTCTTCATTGAAACATGAAATCTGCTCAGGCATAGATCTTCCAATGGCATCTTTAAGTTTCTGCATGGGATCTTCCACCCCAGGGGGCTCCCCCTTATCAAGAGCACATATAAGAAGCAGGTCACACAAGTATAAATAATTTACAACTCTGTAATAGAAATGCAGCTGAACACATGAGCACACTCACCACTTGTGCGATTAGCAGTTTCTTTACACGTTTGAGAAGCGTATCTCTGCTACAGGGCAGGAAAGACGACAGGTGTGTGTACACCTTGGAGCGCAGTGGCCCACTCTGCTCCCGACACTGTAACTCAATGCTGTGCCGAAACACCAAGAGCAGAAACATGCATTTAAACACCACACTCAATATCTCAGGAGGAACAGGTACACATTTAGTTAAAGGGTTAGTGAGTTATATACTGCTTCGTATACCTTTGAGCATGCAGCCATAACAGCGGCTTTGTGACGCTGCACCTACATAGCTACTATCTTTGTATGCCATGCTAATCTGTGTGTTCACCATATTAGTTTAGTGTGTAAACCGGTTAAAATTTGCTTAGGAGATTATTTGAAATCTTAGGCATGAGTATAGGTATAACAAGATTTTTGATCAGATAATCACGTGTGTAGCAAATTTAAGGTCAAGATCAAGGTTTGCAGGTCAATACCTGAACTTGAAGCAGGCACTGTCCAACTTTTTCTTACACGAGCATTCAAGTTCCACAAAACGTGATCACCTAATATAAATAAATACCACTTCCTAGTAGTTTCTGAAAGAATGAGTCATTGAGGTATATCTATCACTATATCTACATACATACACACACTCAGCCTGGCCTTATATAAACGCACATTTCCATGACAAGATTTTTATTCCTCATTTCTTTTTGTTTTTAATTTTTTGCCCTTAAATTCAGCATCATTCTTTAAAATAATATTAATAATAATAATAATAATAGTAGCAGTTTGTATGCTGTGCATGTCTGTGCTGAAGGACTTTCGCTTAAACTTGCAAAGAGAAATATGTTCGTTTACTGTTAATGGTTTTACATTTGAATATGTTCACTTGGGAAAACTCACTCTAGCAGGATTGAGTTGATATCTGGACTGAAGAACTTGAGTTTTGACTCTCCCTCTGATATCTTGGCCGCCTAAAAATCAGTGTAAACATTGCTCATTAAACTGCAATCAGTTTGTCATCCTATACAGTGTGCACAGGCATTTCCTTTCAGCAGAAATACATAACATCTCACCACTGTGAGTTTTCTAATGCTGTCTTTCAGCGCTGGGGGAAGTCCCTCTGGCAGCGGGGCGCTCTGTGATATAGAACTGGAATCTGACACAAGCTGGGTTTGCTCTGGTTCACATTTCTCCAGAAAATTATTCTTTGAAGTTGAAGTTCGGGTTTTGGGATCAGAAAAGGTGTCGAGCTGCACGGGATCATCCGTTTTGCTTTGGATCAGCTGCATCTCTAATGCTGGTTGAGGAAGTGATTTAGGCGATGAGATCTCTTCACTGACTTCTAACAGAGAGTCCAGATCAATATCAAAATCTACTGTGCTGGCTGCTTGAATAAGAGCGTGGTCATTGGTTGAACCAATTAAACTGAGAAGAGGGTCAGTTAGCCCCATGCCTCCACCCCCACCTGCATCTGCAGGAAACAGAGGAGTTGCTGTTGCACCCAAATTTGCAGCTGCCTTGTCCCTCGCTCTCTTCTGTCTCTCTCTCTCCTTTTCTTTTTGAAACTTTTTCAGCATGCTGGTGACGCTCAGAGTCCTAACAGCCTTTTTCTTCTTTTTGATCTCCATCTCATCAGTCTGCCCAATTTCAGACATAGAGCTACAAAACAAGAAAATTACAAGGGAATAATTTAGTGTTGTTAAGTCAGCTTTACAGCATCAGTATCTAACTTTGGTCAGCCTCACCTTAACTTATGATCCATGTTGCTTTTTATCTCTCCATCTGCTCTGCACAGCTTCTTCCCTGGCTTCTCCTGATCATTATTCAGTTTACGTTTCTGAGAAATTATTCGAAGGTATGTTAAACAACTCAAAAATGTTAAAGAACCAAAATGTTGGTGCAAAAAAAAAAAAAAAAAAAAAAAAAAGTTTGGGTACGAGGACCATCAAAAATTTCCTTTTAAATCTATTTAGCAGATTTGCCAAAATATCCAGCGCAGCCAGTCATGTACTCTTACTGCTTACTTTTGCAATCTCAATCGTTTCCTCTTCGGCTGTGAGGTCATCGTCTTCGGTGTCAGAGGCCTGGCGGAACTGCAGCACGCCCGAATTCACATAGAACCCACCAAATTTGGTGGTGATGGAGCATGGCACGAACTCGTCATACTAAAAGAAGTATGTAATACAATTACAGAAACTACTGAGGGACTGTATAACCACAAGCAGTACACATGATGGCTGTTGAGAGCTTTCACGTGCAGCAGCGAGCTAATGCTTAAGCAGAAAGAACATTTACTCAGTGGTGAGTGAGGTTATTGTCATAATCTATAAATCAAACCGTCTTTTTGTGCAGCACAGCAGGCAAGGACGAGTTTATACCAGCTGTGAGAAATTTCAAAAGGTGTTTAACACCGACTCACAGCCTCAGAGTTGTCAATGAAAGAATCCTCGTCATCATAACCAAATCCGATGTCGATCAAGTCCTGGATGCGGTCCTTTTTTTTCTTAGGTTTGGCACCCTGTATTGAGAGAAAGCATAACATTACTGCACCATTTACAAATGTTTATCATAGTGATCGCCACCTTTTGTTCACACATCAATTTAATCTTATAGGTTAATAAGGTAATTGTTTTTTAAAAAAACAAAAGGAGTAACAGGCTGCTTTCGGAGGCACCACCTGTGTCACCACAAGTGAACATAATTTATTAAGCCTTAATATATGAACGTTCTCTTTATCACATTGTATTCTTACCTGCAGTTTCTTAACAGTATAGATGAGCAAACAGTCATTATTGCCTGTTATTTGTCAAGTGCCTATTTAAACACACCTTGTGTTCACAAGAGTTTCAGAAAACTTGATCAAAAGAGATTCTCAGGTTATCGTGTCCAGGCTGACCTCTGGGCCACCCAGCCGTAGACAAGCACCCATCAACCCTCACAAAAAAACACCGAAAAAAACAAACAAAATCTGTTTACAAGAGTAAAAGGCTACTCACATATTTTTCTTCCAACTTCCTTGCAATGGTAGCGACTTGATCGTTCTCCCTCTTTTCTTCCTCCTCTAGTCTGCTCAGTGGTCCTTCAACTTTTGACTGACTTATCTGAAACCCATGAAATGCCATGCCAGCCATTGTTTTACAGGAAACTGAACACATGTCTGGCTCCAATGCAACCAGCATGTTTATTAGTTTTTCATGAGATTAACAAATCAAGTCATTCAGAATAGCAATTTACTCCCACTGTGAGTGTTAAAGCAGATCTTTGTCCCACTTTGACTATTATCTAACTTTTAAACCCAGCTCTGGCTTTAAAAAGTTAGTTGTTTTTTTTTAAACCACTTTTGAAACTAAGCAAAGGCTGCTACTGAATTAGCAATGCAGTTCAAACTGAATTAAAACTGAACTGCTTTTTATATGTGTAATACCTTAAATGGTTTACAAATTCATGTGGTTAGCCAAAAGCCTAAACAATATTTAGCCTACTTAACCTAGACTAACTACAGTCACGGGTCTGTTTGTATCTTAACTGGTTACAGGTTAGGAGGGTGGACGTCGTGACTTAACCCCTGTTAGGCCCTTAAAAAAAAAAAAAAAAAAAAAAAAAAAAAAAAAAAATGCACCCTCTAAAGCAGGGGTGTCCAATCCCAGTCCTCGAGAGCTACCGTCCTGCAGGTTTTAGATGCATCCTTGTTTTGACACACCTGAATCAAATGAATGGCTTGTTATCAGGCCTTTGCCAAACTTGATGGCATGCTGAAGAGGTAATCAAACTATTAGGGATGCATCTAAAAACTGCAGGACAGTAGCTCTCGAGGACTAGGATTGGGCACCCCTGCTCTAAAAGGCCCTAAGGACCAAAAATGGTCCCGCCCAAAAAAGTGCAATAAAAAGATTATATATTCATTTTTTTTTCCACTTTAAATTGGTCAGTCTTTTAAAACTACTTCTCCCTGAAATATTCATATAAAGTTTTAATTATATTTTCGTTGTTTTAACCCTTTAAATCCCAGTTTTATTACATGAGCGCACTGTTTTTTTAGCCCCAAAAAACAAAAAAAAAAAAACTAAATATTTTCCAAAAAAAAACAAAAAACATTTGAAGTAATATTCGTTTGTTATTATAATTAGGCCTTTGGATGGACCAAAGATTACCACTGACATTCAATTTGATACATTACTATTTTTTGGCAGAAGCGCACTAAATGTCATATAGTGCCATATCAGGTTTATCATGTTTTGCTTACACTAAATGCTTATTACCTCGTTTTGTTCTAAAATAAATTTTTTAAAAAAACGTCTAAATAACAATACAAGGTCACTTTGAACCAGAAAAACATTTATTTTACAAGGATGAACATGAACATTTATGTTGTTGGTAATCGGGAAAGTTGTGCGTCTGCCGGCGGCTCTCCGTGGCTCCAGCAGCCGCAGGCAGCTGCTCCACCGCCCGCTGCGAGTAGCTGCAGCGGTGGGATAGTGGTTGGGTCCCGGTGTCCCCAGCACGACACGTCCGATACCACGTGAAAACAAATATATAATTTTCTGTTGTAGCCGTCACACTGAATGTACCGACACTAATTTTTCACTCCTTTTGTTATTCGTGACACAAAGATACTACTTTGCTTGCACATAATCAAAATCTAGTGGGAACTTGTTCCATCTAATTTGGCACGGCAGGTCACACAGCACGATAGCACGTGTGAACAATAAGATTCAAGATCATTATTTTTTGTCACATGCATAGTTGTACAAGTACAACATGCACTGAAATCTATCAAAAAAGAGCCGAACGCCAGCGTTTCACTCGGTGTTCTGGGAAACCACCCTACCTGCTTCTGCGCTTAGCGCCGCCATTAGCGCATTGTCCGCGGGTAACAACAACAGACGAGCAGGCTCGGTCGGGTTTAAAAGTGTCCAAGATTACATGTGCAACCTTATCACCGACGTTTAGAAGTGATCTGCTGTCGTTTACTATAAAGCTAGAGGACTTGGTGACGTAAAACTTAGCGAGAAAAAGGTAAACAACATAGACAGGAAGGAAGTCGTCGTGACGTTAACGTGTCGCCTTAAGATTTAAAAACATCATTTTTGTCGTAACCCTCTAACTCACTGGTAATGTAACGATACTTATTTTTCACTTTTTCAAACGAAAACATCAGCACTTACCTCCGAAAGCGTGAGCGGAATGTTCACTGTGCGCAATTTGACGCACGGCGAGTCCAGCCCTGTATGCCGCTTCAGGAGCAAAGCTATTGTCCGTCAATTTGTCGAAATCATCCAATGGCTGTTCCCATCGATCTCCCCTTCGCTCACAATTTGCAGATAATTGGTGTCTCTACATGATCGATTGACAGTGTGAGATGACAGAAGCTCCATTTTCTGCTCAATGCGCGTCTATTTCCAAAGCAGTTTAGCTTAGCTTTCCATCAATGACTACTTCCGGGTCATAGGTCATTCAACCGCAGCTGCATTTTAAAAATTATTTTGAAGGTAAAAATAAAGTCCATTTTGCTTTTGGTCCATGCTTTTATATTTAATTTGTTTGTATTGCAGTGTGGCCGTCTGAGAGAAAATACTTTTGAAAGCTTTTGAATACATTTGAAGATTGAAAGTGTGTTTGTGTACTTTTTTTTTGTTTTGTTTTGTTTTTTTTTTTTTTTTTTTGGCATAAAGACCTTTATATTGTTTAAAAATATAAAGGTCATCGATAGTGACACACAACACCACTCTTTTTTTCCACTTTTTAAAGCAGAAAGACATGCTCAAAACCTGAATTTTTGGCTTGAGTTTGTTCAATGCTCAAAAATGAAAAAAGGGGCGCCACCTGGTGGACAAATAAAAAAAAAATTACAACTCTAAGGCCCCTCAAATCCTCGGTGAAAGTGAAAAGATCACTTTTAAATTGATGGTAATGATTGGGCAGTGAAAAATAGCGTTTATAATGGGTTTCAATGGGCCAAAAATGGCCACTAGGGCCTTAAGAGGATTTGTATTATTAGCTTAGCCACTGAAGCTAATTTAAGGAAGTCAGACTTAAATTTTGAAATAAAATTATACCAAACTTTTTTTTGGAGAATTTGCCTATATTCCATTCAACACAGTGCAAATGGCTTGGAATTAAAAAATGCAAAAGCCCCAAAAAGAGCCCAGGGCCTTTTAAGGGCCCACCTTGTCATCAACAAGCTGCCTGTAGCTGAACTCCGGGAAGCTCCGCTCGTCGGGCTCAAATAATGTGAGGACGAGCCGGACTGTTTCAGTGTCAGCGGGTCGGTCTGAGCGGGATTCTTCCATCTGCGGAACCCCTGACGGACACCTGTGGGTCGAAGGCGAGTTAGAAGAGGGCGCATCACTGCTGAGAGTAAACAGCTGAACTCTCCGGGGTTCAGCCATCCCAGCGACAGCACACCGGAGTCAGTGGTTTGGTTTGAATTGAGGAGACGGGCAAAGAGAGTTTAATTAAACTCAAACTGCGGCAGGTGTGCGCGCACGTGCCCAACTGTGATACCTTGGCAACCAATCCCGTTTGTTTAAAACGAGGTTTATTTCTTTAAAGATGGTCCGTCTTCTCCGTTTCTCACGCATAAAACTCTCTCAGAACCAGGTGGAAGAAGAAAGTGTTGAAAGAGAAACACGATTCTGGAAAAACGTCTGTAAAGCTTTGAGAGTGCCAAGTACTGGCTCTGTATTATCCTAAGTATCCATCCATTTTCTTCCGTTTATCTATCAGTGGCGCCTCCAGATTTTTTTCATAAGGGTGGCCAATATAGGGACCACTAAAAATATTGGGGATTGCGCACAAAAAACAGAATTTCCAGTTTTATTATGCTGTTGTCAAATATAGGTTGCTTGAAAAATATTGCAAAAAAAGAGAGACGTTGCTATTAAAGTTGATATCGCTGACAATAGGTACATATGAAAAGCAAATAAGATTTTGAAATCCATAATAATGTGTTTTAAACAGGAATAAATAATTATAAGTTAATGTTAATGTTTCAACTCATTGTAGGGTGTCTTTCTCTCTCTTGTGCTCACGTTTATTCGAATTATTACCAACATAAGACAGTTAGGGAGGGCAGCAAATTTTCTGAGGGGCTGACCATTCTAATAAAAAATGTAGGTAATTTATTCATGCTGTTCCACAAGAGTTTTTAGTAATTTGGTTTGTGCATGGCAACAAGCACATGTCTCAAAGCAGATTTGTGTAACAGTTAATATAAATAACGTGAAAAATACTTTTACAAAGAATAAAAAAAATCTTTTTTTCAGTAGTTCTATTTGCAGAAGAGGAAGATTGTCTGAGTATGGCCCCTGCTGCTTCTTATCTGCTTTTGCAACACCTGAAAATCTCTGCCCTTGTGTTTACACTTTACAAAAAGTCCAAAGATTCTTGAACACAGAAGAAATCTTTGACATTATTTTCGGCCCAGGATGGAAGGTTTGGCTTTTGTGATCCACACTCCAGGCAACCAGATGGACTACCCTGGGCCCAGATGGTACTGGTACAGCTGTTGGGTTTCTTTTCACACATTTGGATGATCTTATAACAAAACTTAACAAAATGTTCACTAAAGTTAGGCACCAGTCGAGATGCTCATTTTGAACTGACGCCTGTGCTTTTTCAGCATTTAGATGAGCTTAAGCAAAGCACTCTGCCACATGTAAATTCTCCTGCCTAAGCAGTCAGTGCCCAGGGTTGTATTTCTCCTGTCAAAAGGGACGCATCTCAGGTTTAAGTGCAGATAAACTTCAACATGACAGTCTGCTAGAGGTAGCTTCTCATAACCAAATAACCAAAAAACAGAAACAAAGATTTCTAAGGAAAAACTTAAGAACTTTGACATTGGAAACAAAAAAAAAAAATCACAACAGAGAAAGAGATACGGCAGTGAGATTTGCGAGAGTTTAAAATTCATATCAACAAGCTCATTATCATCAAGACAGAAGTTTCCAACAAAAACAAACGTCATACATCACAAACCGATACCAACAGGACATCGGCTTTAAGCAAAAGCAGAGGTTAGTTCGAAGAGTCTTAAAAGGCTTATATCACCACTCGTTATGCAAGGGATGCTGCATTTACATTTAAACAACGGCTAAGAATAAGACAAACAATGTGTAACAAATGCAAACGACTGAGTAACACCATGCAGACTGCAATAGACATTAGCCAAAAGTATACAGAGGAAGATGCAAAATAGACACCAAAATGACAGTTTCGATCACAAATAAAAAGTGGGCTTACCAGCCCTAACCCTTAGGACAAACTTTTGCCTTATGAGAAAGTTTATTAGTTTGCCATAATGAATGCCACCATTCAGAACAGTGCATGCTTCCAAATAACAGAAAGAGAGGGTGGATCTGTCACACTTGCCAAAGACAGCTTAAAATGGTAATATGTCTCCCCTAGCAATAGCTAATAATTTACAGCTTACAGATATTCCAAATGAACTGTGCGACCTGAACATATTAGAGAGGCATGTCATTGCCAAGTGCATAGCATTTGCCAAAGTAATCCCTCTTCCAAAAGGCCAACAAAAGAGCTGTTCATGGCAATGTTGTCTTTGTGCTCGCTGAGGTACAAGAAGCAGTGAAGTTACCAAGACTGTAGCATAATCGCTCATAACTTGAGATCCATTTCTCAAAGGGCATCAGCTGTTTCAGGCTGTGACATGGAATAAGCTCCTCATAAGCTTGTGAGGACTTTGCTTAAACACCATCCAAAGTATGAGGACGTAACAATCAGAGATACACCTGACTTATGCGACCCAACATTAGACAGTGATGAAGGTTGAGACTCTGATGGATAGAGATGATTACTTTAAGGAAAATTTAAGGGGAATTGACAGGTTTGAGACTGAGACACTTTGTGATGCTGAAAGTGATCCTGAAATTGCTGAAAGAGTTAGGAGTAAATCAGGTGATTTACGGGAACCAGAGCCTCAATCAAATAATTGAGGCTCTGCCAACTATAAAAATCTTCCCTTGTGCCCGACTGTTTAACAGGAAACAGAGTCCTTTCTTCAGTTCAGCAACCCTTCATTAGAAGTGGCTGGGTCAATAAATTAGGAGGCAAAGATGTGAATTACACACATTTCTGGACCTCAAACCTGTTAAAGAACACTGGTTTCCTCCATCTTCAGTAGTGAAATGCTTGCACTGTATGACCATTACACATTTATCTGGTTTACTGCGAACTGCCTCAATTGATCATATGCACGTTTTCTGCATTAGACTTTTTAGACCTCTCTAAAAAAGTTAGACCTCTCCAGCAGCTGAGAATCTGCACCCAGTGACCGAGAGAGAACAGACAGCAGAGACGTTGAGACCAGATGATCCTTTTGAGCTGCACTCCGTCTCCAGGTACCTTAAAAAGAATAAAATGAGCAGTGTGCCACTCTGTGAAACATTTATTATATGCTCAAGTTTCCATATTTCTGTCTTTTAACTCCACTGCCATTACATCAGCAAATGAGTATGTTTGATTAAGGTTTGATCAGCATGTTAATGAATGTAACATGACATTTCTCACCATTTGATGTCAAATATATATTTGCATTATCCATGTTTTGCATACCAATTCTCTATCTACTGACTTCTGAGAAACACAAATTTCTGATTCCGCTAATCAAAGCTATGCAGAGTCGTGTCGACTGAAGTGGAGCACATAGTGATTCTGCATGGACTCAGCATTAGCTGAGATGAACCTAGGCACTGCGTAAGTGCATAAAAAGCCTTAGCTATGACTATGGCTTATGCACACATTTATCTCACCACTCAGTGACTGTTAAATTCAGTGAAAATGTCATGGTGTTGAATGTTAACTTCCTCTTGTTTTGTGCACTGCTGTTTAACAGGAAGTGAAGCCCTTTCTATAGCTTGCACACACATCATTGCATATTATATATTTCAGATCAATACTCAGTAAGTGCATTTTTTCCCTTCCTGTCTTCAAATGTCTCAAATCTTTTATTCCATGTACATTATGTAAATGTATTTACTTTCTTTTGGATTTTTGTGCATCTGTGAATATTGTACTTTTCAGTCTTATTGAGTTAAATCTATGTTCTGGCATATGCAAGTTTTTCACGTAGGCATGTGCTGATATCATAGTAGAGACTATTCACGGCCACGTTAAGGAGAAGACGACGTTCACATGTGGACGAGGAGGAATAAGCTGAAAGAAATGGAGAGGGCATCCAAGGAACTATTGTGTGATCCATTTGCAGTCATCTGGAGAAAATCTAAAGAAAAAGTTCAAAAAGTCAACTGAAGGTGATCTTTGTTTTTGACTTAAGAAATTAATAATTATGGTAATTCACTTTTCAATAATGACACAATTGATTTAAGACAAAACTTCATCAGAATTGGTAAAAAACAAACAAACAAAAAAACAAATAAATACATTTATAGGTCAATTGTTTTTTTCACATGTATCATTTTTATAGAGCACAAAAGAAATGGTTGGATCTGAAATACCAGCCACCTCCAGCAAAAAATCAAGAAGGAGACGAAAAAGAGGAACACTGCTGATACATTATAGGTAACATATTTAATGTAATAAGCTCTATAACAAAAATCTGTTCTCCAGCATAAGGTCTTTAATAAAAAGATATTTAATATTTAACACTGATGTGACAGTGCATTCAGCAATAAGTCATTAACGCTTTCATGTTCAGGTCAGAAATTATTGTGGAGAAAATAAATGCTAAATTCCTGTTGTTGCCTGCAGGTTGTGCAGCCTGAATGTTGTGTAGGACCCAAACATGGACAGGTACAGGAAGAGAGAGTTTTTTTTTTTTTTTTTAAAGAAGCAAGTCCTTAATTGACAAATGTACAAAAGTCTGAAGAATCCAAGTGTTGAAAAATGAATCCAAAAAGGGAAATATGAAAACTTAATGGGTTTACTAGGAGCAACACCAAAGGCACAGAAAACAGGAGCAGAGACAGCTGTTCTTGTACAGGACTGCATATACACAGAAGGGTAATTAGGAAAAGTGGAGACCGAGAAACGGCTCAACTGAATTAGAAAAGAAACAGGAAATAAAACTAAAAGCAAAGCATACGTAAAACTAACTTTCAAAGTTAAATGGAAAATGTTTGAATTAAACAGGAAAACACAAATGAACTAAATAAAGCAGAAATGAAGACTGAGGGAGGAATTAAACGAAAGCAACTCAGAACTAACAAACCGAACACGCTAAGAACAAACACAGCAGTTAATCATGTTTCTTTATTTGGAAATCCACAGAAATCTATTGTTTCCCCACAGCACTGCAGAAAAAAGGGAAACAACTTGTTGCTGTGGTTCCATCTCAGATCAAAGGCAGTAACTTTGTTTTTCAGCACAGTGAGCTGAAATCATTAGAACCTCATCGTTGGTTAACAGGTAAGTTATGTGCCTAAAACAGAATCCAAGTAACTTCAATTATTGTGTTAAAATAATCCTTTCAACACACAAATATTATAAGCATGCCTGGCTGCTAACATGTTCTTCTCCTGGAAACCAATGACTTAACATTAGGAAATGTTAAGCATTACCAACATTAAGCATTAGGGAGTTAAAATCTTACAGGGCATCTGTACATTCAGTGGGGAAAAAACTAAGCTGTAAGATATCACACTGTATTTTAAATTGAACAGGGATTTAATTGTTTGTAAAATGCTAAATAATGACCTGTTTTACATCCTTTGTCTGTCCCTCCTTCTAAAATATGTCTCAACGAAATAGAAAGTGCCTTGTAATACACTGAACCCCAATTAGAGATCCAACAAGTTGGATGTGGGCGTCTGTGAGTACTGTTGTATATACTGAACCACTACATCGCTGCTTCCTGTCTGGGGAAAGAGAGATACTGAGGAGGAATATAGAACAGCTGTCCAGGAGCTCTGTGTATATTTTGTCAAAGCAATAAAAAGTCTGAGATCAAAGAATCACCAGCCACTGTAAAATCTAATTCTTTCCCAGAACTCAAAAAAATTGAGGAAACTCGTTGCCTCAAAAAAACTCAGTAAAGCTGAGCTAAAAATGACTAAATTAGGACAACTTGTTTATTTTGAGTACTCTGTACAAGCTCATTTGTTCCCAGAACTCAAAAAAATTGGATCAAGTTTACGTAAGATGACCAAGTTAGGGCAACTTACTCATTTTGAGTACACTGTACAGCCTTGTTAGTTCCCTGAACTCAAAAAAATTAAGGAAACTCGTTGCCTCAAAAAAAACTAAGTAAAGCTTACTTAAGATGACTAATATTGCAAGTCTGCAGTATTAAGAATAACTTGATATTTCTGACTGTACAGTGCTAATTGTTTACCTACTGACAAACATTTCAAGTTCAACTAAATGAAAAAACAATTTGTGGTAACCTGAATATGATTAAAAATAATTAACAACACTTTTTGTAAGGATGTCAAAATCAGCCCAACTTTTATTTTCAAACACAACAAAGTATAACAGCCAACATACTGGACACTGTTCTGCTGAACAACAAACAATTATATTGCCATCACTGTTATAATCTTACAATGAAAAAAAGTCTCAGATTTAGTTATTCTGAAAATAAGTTTAGGCCTACCACAAGTTTGTTTTGTACTTACATTACTTATATAATCAAAATAAAATATTTGTTGTTCTGTCACAAATGCAGTCTCTAATTTAAACAACACATTTGTTTTTCATTCCAACACATGAGCTGGAATGTTGTATTATTTTAAGGATGGCTTGTTTCCAGTCCAGGCATTACTGCCTGAATGACTATCATGGATCGAGGTGATCCAAATGTAGGTGCAGAAGAAAGTCTTTAACTTCCCTTAAGTACAGTGGCAGTGGATGTGGGTTGGAGATGCAATGAGCTTGAACCTGCGGGCGACCGTCTTCACTGACCACACCATCTGTGACGGAGGACTCATCTCTCCTGGTGTCCTGCAAGCAAACAATCATATTTTTTGGAACATATACTTAATTGCTTTCTTAAAACATTTTTTTCTGCATTTGGTATAAAACAGACTCCAATTTGGACAATCTCAGGCTCCCTCCCCACCGGAGAGGTGATATTCAATGTCCCAATTGTCAGTCTGGATAGCCGTGACCACCACCCAACACATAATAATGTCATGAAAGCATCATTTTAAAAAGGGCTATGCAAACATGGCCAAAAAACTTTCATTCTAATGATGTGCAAAATGATTTGGGCACAAAACAAATTTTGCTGTTAGAAAACTTGCAGACTTCACTATATACAGTGTAGACCCTCTAAACTAAGTTTGGGGGATGTGATCTTTCAAGAAATGCAGACCAAACTGTTGTTGCTTGTTTACTTACACAGCATGTCTTGTAGAATTAACTGGAGTCACCAGCAACAGCATAGTGCAGTCATATCTCAAGTCTAATAACAGAAGACAGGAAAAGATCAGTAAAGAAACAACTTCCCCAAACCAAAAAACAAATAAAACAATAAGTAAAACAGGCTGATCTAAAGTATGATTAAAGTTCAGCCTGATTGATATAAATGTCACGGACAGTTGCTAATATATTGGAAAACCAAAATATTTACCACTGAGTTGATGTCTTTCTGTCCAACAGCAGGAGTGCTGGTCCCGAGCCTCAAAGACAGTAAGAAGCAAGCAGAGGGAGAAAAAACAGAACATTTTTCAGAAACCGATTTGATCCTTAATGGCTGTGCAATCATTGTAACATAGAGTTTGCTTATGTTGTTAAATAAAGGCTAGATTTGACATTAATAGATGCCACAGATGTTCAAGGTGCCACAAAGCATGAAAAAAATGGACGTCTTGGAAAACGTCGGGGCATTTTTGCAAATATGTGATGTCTTGATAAATCGAGCAGATATTTGAACTTTCGACAGCTACATTCTCGCCTGAAAATATCTTAAAAGTTGATTTTGTGACCCAGAAAAAGTAATAAGTTTTTTAGCCGCGCTCCTCCGCCATTGCAGCGCTTACAAGTAGGCACAGGCTCCGACAACCGTGGCCGACATATGAGAGCCTCCTTTTCCCCAGATTACCCTTTCTGGGTCACAAAATAACCTTTTAAGATATTTTCAGCGGAGAATGTAGCTGTGTAATGCTCAAATATCTACTTAATTTATCAAAATATCACATATTTGCAAAAGTGCTTCCATGTTTCGGAGAGCTCTGTTATCCACCAGCGCGATAGCTGACCGGGAGGTCAAGGCTTGATAAGAGTCCGCGAGCACAGCTAACTCCTGGCTTATTGTTTTCAACCCCCCCCCCCCCCCTCCGAAGAATTTTGTCTGGGCTCTTATCTCACTTTTTTATTTCAAACAATCAACAGAAAATTTCACAGACATATTTTTATATAAGGTTTTTAAGGCTGTGGTGTTAATTTTTAAGTAACATGAGCCCAGCCGCAGCAGCAACGCTAGGCTAACACTAACTAGCTAGCACGATTATAAACCTGGTGCTAAACTAAGAGAAGCCACAAAATCAGTTTGAATAAGAGTAAACATTTACTCACCAAGTCAGTGTATCAGGTAAAGATCCACAGCAATGACAACAATAATCTCTTGAGCTGATGCTTTTCTAGGTTTGCTCAACATATTCCATAAAAAATGCTGGCACCATGAACATGCGGACTGATCCGTGCTAGGGAGGAGGACGGTAGTGACGTGGCATTTTCAAAACACATCTTTCATCCTTCCGCACTGAGAAGAAAAACTTCCATCTTACTTAGTTTTTCTAAGTTAAGACAACTCAAATAAATTGAGTTTATCAGCGTTTTTGCATAAAATGTACTGGTAACTTATTTAAATCGAGTTCTAATAACAAATTGATAAAAAACGGAGTTCAGCCTATTTAATATTTTTAATTAAACACAATATTACATTTTACAGTGTACTTTTACATCACTATGGAACACCAGCATTTCTGTAGAGGACAGAACCACCTGCTTTAATCTACCATGATGCTCTGTGTTATGTTGTCATGGCAATATGAAGTCAAATAAATACAAATATATAAAATGCACATTTGAAGGAGGACAAGAAGACAGGCAACTGGAAGAGCTTTTGAAGCAGGAAAACTTTTCTGGATTACTCTTAATTTAACTGGAAATTTTGCGAATACAAGTCAAGGAGGAAACAAGGAGGAAACAAGGAGGCAGGTTGGATTATATCTGAGGACAGGATGCATGAAGGAGAAGCACGAGGAGAGAGAAAACAGCAGAGCGATGGTGCAGAGCTAATCGTGGATCAAGTCGAAGAAGCAAGCATCAAAACTGTGAGTAAACATAACACATAAAGACTTAAAAATTACTGTGCTGATTAAG
This sequence comes from Perissodus microlepis, assembly GCF_051167445.1. Taxonomy (NCBI): domain Eukaryota; kingdom Metazoa; phylum Chordata; class Actinopteri; order Cichliformes; family Cichlidae; genus Perissodus; species Perissodus microlepis. The sequence continues at coordinate 30,700,681 of NC_140466.1, read as the reverse complement.
GAAACATTAAATTTGGTTAGTTTGGAGTCTGCAGCTTCAGGTTTGTGGGTTCAGTTGGTCTCAAAATTGAGGAAAGACAAAAAATTTTCTTTTGAAAGGTTGTTGGAGGATTCTTACTGTAAGAAATATCTGGGTGTGCAACTGCTTTTATTTAAAAAAAAGTTGAATTTTATTTTGTCACATTGGAAAGGGAAAATTGGAGGATCGGGACAATGATGTGGCCAGATTTACTGTTTCCTTAATCAGAACAATAATTTTGATCTGAACTAGAAATTTTGAAATGGGTTATTTTCTTTCTTCTCTACTGATCACTGTGTTAAAGGTTGAGTTACTTGTCAGTCTACATTTATGTTAAAGGTACTTTTAAAAAAGTGCAGTTTATTCGTAATTTTGTAGAAAAAAGGCTCCGCACCTGTGAAAAAAAGAAAATAGGTATCCACACCCCCAAAATTGCTGTAGATCAGAGTAGCTAAGCCCTGGTTAACTGCAATTATATAACAGGAGATGAAAAATATTGGAATGATTGAAAGAAACAAAGATTGCTTTAGGGTTTGAAGATTTGACTTTCTTATTGAAAGAGACGAAAACTAATCCATGTGTGACACTGAGAAAAAAACTGAAAGCTTAAAAGATCTGGAGGTCTGACTACTGTTATTCAAATGTGCAAACTTGTTTTAATGACATTAGAAAGAAAAATGGGATGTTTAAAAAGGTAATATATAAAGATGATTTTTATATTACTTGAAAAAATGATGTTGGTTCTGTTTGCATAGCCCTTTTTAATGATGGCGCTTCTGTACTTAGAAAAATGCTGGGTCACTAGTAAGCTGAGATTTAATGTGATAAACTGAGGAAAGGTAATGTAATCTACACACTCGCTATTATTGTTGTAATCCATACAACAGTTAATATTTAATCAATCATCATTCATAATTGGTGATCTATGCAAGTTTTAAGGAATAATATTTATTTGCATTCCCAATTAATTTGCAAAATCTAAAAGCGAATCTTGGTTTTTTAAGAAAAAAAGACGTTTCTAACTGACTTCAAACTTTTTTCAGCTGTAGAGTAGATTGATGACGCAATAAAGTGAACATGTTAGGGAGAGTTTGCCATGAACTCAATTTTGATGACAGAAACAGCTAAAAAAAATGAGCGTTTTATTGACACTGATGACAAAATCCTGATCAGATACAGACAGACACATGCATACAACACACACTACTGCTCAAAAGTTTGTGGTCAGTTTCAAACAGTTGTCTTTTAATTAATAATTTACATTTACTTTAACATAATATTACATGAAATTTATCAGAAATGTTTTCACAGATGTGTGTTTAATGAATCATTTATGTTAAATCACCCATGATGCATTAGGAAATGTCTACACACTTATACGTGCGCCAAATTTTAGAAACAATCACTGCTGTGTGGACCGATCACATGGTTATAAACCAGTTGAAATTTGACTTCGAACTTTTGAGCTGTAGTGTAGGTTGATTGCAATGATAGTGTATAGTTATCTATTACAGAAGAATATATAGAAGTATGAGGACAGGGAGACACTGTAAAAAAGTTATGAGCTGTCTTGCTGCAGAGAAAGTGGAGTCTGTCATCCTTGAAAAGCTCCCAAGATAGGCAGCTGGCAGGTTGAATGATGCTCTGCCTCTGTGGTCAAGTACAGACATAGGCCTTAAGCAACCATGAGCCACTGATAAGTGTGAGAAATTAGTCCACTTAATGCATGTTTCCTAATTATATACGTATGAGCCACTAATAGGAGAAAATGAGCACGCAATAAAGTGGACTTGTTAGGGAGAGATTGCCATCAGAGTTAAAACACTCCAACTCAATTTTGATGACAGAAACAGCTAAAAAAATGAGCGTTTTGTTGACACTGATGACAAAATCCTGATCAGATACAGACAGACACATGCATACAACACACACTACTGCTCAAAAGTTGGTGGTCAGTTTCAAACAGTTGTCTTTTAATTAATAATTTACATTTACTTTAACATAATATTACATGAAAATTATCAGAAATGTTTTCACAGATGTGTGTTTAATGAATCATTTATGTTAAATCATCCATGATGCATTAGGAAATGTCTACACACTTATACATGGGCCCATTTTTAGTAACAATCGCTCCTGTGTGGACCGATCACATGGTTATAAACCAGGTGAAAATTGACTTCAAACTTTTGAGCTGTAGTGTAGATTGCAATGATAGTGTATAGTTATCTATTACAGAAGAATATATAGAAGTATGAGGACAGGGAGACACTGTAAAAAAGTTATGAGCTGTCTTGCTGCAGAGAAAGTGGAGTCTGTCATCCATGAAAAGCTCCCAAGATAGGCAGCTGGCAGGTTGAATGATGCTCTGCCTCTGTGGTCAAGTACAGACATAGGCCTTAAGCAATCATGAGCCACTGATAAGCTTGACAGATTAGGAAACATGCATACAGTTCATTAGTTAGACTCCTATGAGCCACTAATAGGAGAAAATGAGCACGCAATAAAGTGGACTTGTTAGGGAGAGATTGCCATCAGAGTTAAAACACTCCAACTCAATTTTTGACGACAGACGCGGCTAAAAAAATGAGCGTTTTGTTGATACTGATGACAAAATCCTGGTCAGATACAGACAGACACATGCATACAACACACACTACTGCTCAAAAGTTGGTGGTCAGACTGAAACAGTCGTCTTTTAATTAATAACTTACATTTACTTTAACATAATATTACATGAAAATTATCAGAAATGTTTTCACAGATGTGTGTTTAATGAATCATTTATGTTAAATCACCCATGATGCATTAGGAAATGTCTACACACTTATACGTGCACCAAATTTTAGAAACAATCACTGCTGTGTGGACCGATCACATGGTTATAAACCAGGGGAAAATTGACTTCAAACTTTTGAGCTGTAGTGTAGATTGATTGCAATGATAGTGTATAGTTATCTATTACAGAAGAATATATAGAAGTATGAGGACAGGGAGACACTGTAAAAAAGTTATGAGCTGTCTTGCTGCAGAGAAAGTGGAGTCTGTCATCCTTGAAAAGCTCCCAAGATAGGCAGCTGGCAGGTTGAATGATGCTCTGCCTCTGTGGTCAAGTACAGACATAGGCCTTAAGCAACCATGAGCCACTGATAAGTGTGAGAAATTAGTCCACTTAATGCATGTTTCCTAATTATATACGTATGAGCCACTAATAGGAGAAAATGAGCACGCAATAAAGTGGACTTGTTAGGGAGAGATTGCCATCAGAGTTAAAACACTCCAACTCAATTTTGATGACAGAAACAGCTAAAAAAATTGAGCGTTTTGTTGACACTGATGACAAAATCCTGGTCAGATACAGACAGACACATGCATACAACACACACTACTGCTCAAAAGTTGGTGGTCAGTTTCAAACAGTTGTCTTTTAATTAATAACTTACATTTACTTTAACATAATATTACATGAAAATTATCAGAAATGTTTTCACAGATGTGTGTTTAATGAATCATTTATGTTAAATCACTCATGATGCATTAGGAAATGTCTACACACTTATACATGGGCCCATTTTTAGTAACAATTGCTCCTGTGTGGACCGATCACATGGTTATAAACCAGGTGAAAATTGACTTCAAACTTTTGAGCTGTAGTGTAGATTGATTGCAATGATAGTGTATAGTTATCTATTACAGAAGAATATATAGAAGTATGAGGACAGGGAGACACTGTAAAAAAGTTATGAGCTGTCTTGCTGCAGAGAAAGTGGAGTCTGTCATCCTTGAAAAGCTCCCAAGATAGGCAGCTGGCAGGTTGAATGATGCTCTGCCTCTGTGGTCAAGTACAGACATAGGCCTTAAGCAATCATGAGCCACTGATAAGCTTGACAGATTAGGAAACATGCATACAGTTCATTAGTTAGACTCCTATGAGCCACTAATAGGAGAAAATGAGCACGCAATAAAGTGGACTTGTTAGGGAGAGATTGCCATCAGAGTTAAAACACTCCAACTCAATTTTGACGACAGAAACAGCTAAAAAAATGAGCGTTTTGTTGACACTGATGACAAAATCCTGGTCAGATACAGACAGACACATGCATACAACACACACTACTGCTCAAAAGTTGGTGGTCAGTTTCAAACAGTTGTCTTTTAATTAATAATTTACATTTACTTTAACATAATATTACATGAAAATTATCAGAAATGTTTTCACAGATGTGTGTTTAATGAATCATTTATGTTAAATCACTCATGATGCATTAGGAAATGTCTACACACTTATACGTGCACCAAATTTTAGAAACAATCACTGCTGTGTGGACCGATCACATGGTTATAAACCAGTTGAAATTTGACTTCGAACTTTTGAGCTGTAGTGTAGGTTGATTGCAATGATAGTGTATAGTTATCTATTACAGAAGAATATATAGAAGTATGAGGACAGGGAGACACTGTAAAAAAGTTATGAGCTGTCTTGCTGCAGAGAAAGTGGAGTCTGTCATCCTTGAAAAGCTCCCAAGATAGGCAGCTGGCAGGTTGAATGATGCTCTGCCTCTGTGGTCAAGTACAGACATAGGCCTTAAGCAACCATGAGCCACTGATAAGCTTGACAGATTAGGAAACATGCATACAGTTCATTAGTTAGACTCCTATGAGCCACTAATAGGAGAAAATGAGCACGCAATAAAGTGGACTTGTTAGGGAGAGATTGCCATCAGAGTTAAAACACTCCAACTCAATTTTTGACGACAGACGCGGCTAAAAAAATGAGCGTTTTGTTGATACTGATGACAAAATCCTGGTCAGATACAGACAGACACATGCATACAACACACACTACTGCTCAAAAGTTTGTGGTCAGACTGAAACAGTCGTCTTTTAATTAATAACTTACATTTACTTTAACATAATATTACACAAAGCTTACCAGTAATGTTTTGACAGATGTGTGTTTAATGAATCATTTAAGTTAAATCCCTACGGTGGCCCTGAGAGGCCAAATGGACTGCAACTTCAGAAAACACTTGCAAAAAGAAAAATGCTGCAAAAAGAAAAACACTTGCAAAAAGAAAAATGCTGCAAAAAGAAAAACACTTGCAAAAAGAAAAATGCTGCAAAAAGAAAAACGCTGCAAAAAGAAAAATGCTGCAAAAAGAAAAACGCTGTAAAAGCACACAAAGCACAACGGAAATAGGAAAAAAGACAACGGAAATGTTTCTGGGGAGACAATAACCGGACGGACCAGTTGCACGAACCAAAACATGCTAACAAGTGCACTGGGACTGGGAGACACTTCAAAGAAGTGGAGCGGCCAAAGAGTAAACTTTCAAAAGTAAGTTCTGAATATTATGTCACTTATTTATGTGCAAATATTTAATAATGAGGAACATTAAAACATTACTGTTGGCCACATGCCGGCAAAGTTGTGTGACATTAGCGATGTTTGTACTTTCAGCATTTACTTTGTTTTAAAGCCTTTACTTTATACGCCGTTAGATAGTCGACCTTAATCTTACAGAGAATCTGATGATTTTGTGGATAATTAAAGTCAGTCATATATCCACAAACACAACAGGCTGAAAGTCAGTGATGCTGCTCGGTTTGCAGTCCTGAATATCACGGCACAAGCAGGATCCACTGCACTGCTAATGTTAGCTATGTTATATTGCTGCCTCTGTTCGGTGGTGTCGAGCCAAACGGACTTTAACGTGTGTTTGAACGAGCTGACGGTTCACTCGTTAAGCTGAAAGAAAGATGCTTTAATGACAGGAGTCACACATGTGTCCACTGTACCATCTGGGAACTCTTCTTGTTTCGTAATAACACAAACACTAAATCCTCCTTCTTTTGTGCTGTTTTGTAGCAGTCTATACACCTGAGACTGTCACCTGTCTGTCTGTCCTGCACTCTCTCTCCTTTTCTTTCTCTCTGATTGTGTAATAAAAGTATGAACATGTATTTATAAGTTACACTTGTGTTTGAATCCTGCAGCTTATCACACATTTGATCTCCATGTGTGACAACTGCAAGTGTCCAGAGTGAGGATAGACTGAGGGACCCACTGCTGCACATCATCTGTGAGGCTTTGCACCCCTGATGATCCACCAGGACAAACTCAGCAGTGTGTGAGGAAGAGGAGGAGGAAGAGCCAGCAGCAGCTGACAGATGGAGAGAATAGGCAGACTGTTCCCTGTTTGTGAAGGACTGCTAGGAAAGTTTAACATAACTAATTGTCTGTCCTGAATCAGTCTTATTAGGTAATGTTCAAATAATTTTATCATTCCAGTGTTTTCAGTGTGGGAGAAAGTACTCAGGGCCTTCAAGTTACACACTATGAAAGGCAGCAACAAGTTTAATATTCAGAAAACTAAAGTATGTATCAGCAGCAGAATGGACCTAAAAATAAATGTTTGTTTCAGTTCTATGAAGCTTTGAGTATTTTGGATTAGTAGTACTGCTGTGTTTGTTGCATCATATTGCTGTAATTTTTTATATGCTTTATATATTCTGAGGTAAGTTGATCTTACATCATATTCTATAAGGATGTTATGCGTTTGGATACTTTCTGCTCAGTTTGACCCATTTAACAGAAGTCAGCCTGTTTAAGGCTCTGATATCTATTCTGTATGACTTAAAGCAGTTATGACATGGTCTGATTTTCTCACCCAATAAAGGAATATTTCATATATCAGTCTACTCTTCATTCTATCAGAAACAGTTATCACAGCTCGTACATTTGCTTCTTCCACACATATATAAGCATTGAGCCAAATTTAGTAATGCCAACATATTAAAAGAACAATATTTGTCTCTTATATATAATACATCTATAGATACACTGTCACAGATACTTGTCTTTAAGTGAAAATTTAAGGTGATAGGAAATATAAATAAATGCAACTTGAATCTTTACTGAAGCTCAGTGTTTGGCACAGAGTTCATGTTCACTGCTGTAATAACTAATAATGATTAATATAATATTGGCCATATTATATTTACATTACCAAAGTGAGATGACTTTAGTCTCATGAACAACATTAGCTAATTGTTATTTACTAGCTAATCTTAAATGACTGTTCAGTACAGAAATGAAGCCCAAAAATCATGTTTTACAGTCCTGTGGTCTCAGCCTCAGATACTTAAAAAATCACACAAAGCTCATGTAGAAACAAATGTACAAAATATGTTCTCCTTCATTTCTGTCAAACAAAGCTGTATGAAACGTTTCCAGCTGTTAGTATCATGGTTGCTAGGCAACCTGGGCAGCGCAACGGAGGCTAGACCATCCCATCTCACAAGCCTACAAGCCTCACACTTCCGGCCTCAGCGGTCTTTGAGTGCGGCCCTTGAGGACCGTTAAGGCTGCAGACCCTGAATTGGGATACAGCCATACATACATGTTTTGGTTCGTGCAACTGGTCCGTCTCCCCAGAAACATTTCCGTTGTCTTTTTTCCTATTTCCGTTGTGCTTTGTGTGCTTTTGCAGCGTTTTTCTTTTTGCAAGTGTTTTTCTTTTTGCAGCATTTTTCTTTTTGCAAGTATTTTCTGAAGTTGCAGTCCGTTTGGCCTCTCAGGGCCACCGTAGTAGTACTTAATGGATTGAAAAGAAAAAAGATGACACCCTTGTAGTTCACACAAGTGGTGATGAGTTATAATTTGTAAGGTTTGAGCAATCATAAATTTTAAAACAGGAAAGTATACTATTTAACACCCTGAAAATTATGAAGGTCTAAATATGTATCAAAGGGACTCACTGAACATCAGTGGATTTCTATGGGGCAAACGTACTTAAACTAGCCACTGTGACCATTAAGGCAGAGCAGAATGAATGATACTGATGGGAACTATGAGGGTTTGTAGTTAAATTCCTGCTCTTACAGGATCAGTGAGTATCTGTTTAAAGATTATTAACATGCAGGTAGCTCTATATTTTTGACTTCTTTCACCTAAGCCTACTTGCAAAGGTGAAGCCATTTCTCTGTTTCAGAGACTTTGAGAAAGCAATCGATGCCTTTAATTCATCTCGCCTTGAATTCTGCAACAGCCTCTACGGTGTTACTTTGTCATTAATTGGCCGACTACAGCTGGTTCAAAACCCCGCGGCAAGGTTCCTGACTGGCACACACAAACGAGAGCACATATCCTCTATACTTGCCTTGCTACACTGGCTGCCAGTTAGTTTTCAAATTTATTTTAAGATCTTGACACTTGTTTTTAAAACATTGCACCTGATCTTCTAAATTGGTATACCCCGGTGAGATCTTTGAGGTCTGCGGACCAAATGCTTCTAGTTGTCCCTAGGTCTAGATTAAAACAAAGATCAGGTTTTTGCTGTGACTGCAACGGGAATTAGGCTCCCTTTCCCGTCTCCGGCTGGTTGCTTGCCCCGTAAACGTGTTAACCACGACACTACAGAGCCACAGAACACCACGAGAACGCAATTGTCTTTATTTTCTCAGGAATTCTTCTGCAATTAGGGATGAAACTCTGCAAACTTGTGGAGCGGTTACACACATAGGAGGAATGTGTTTTCTTTATGTCAAATATCATGGATGGCTTTTAATTTATTTTTGATATTAAGTCATCACATTCAGTTAATCTTGTTGAATTTAAGTGCAACTGTCTTTTATTTTCTTGGGAATTTTGTAGTAACTTATGATGAAACTGTGCACACGTATAGAGTGAGTGAGCCAAAAGACATCTGCATCTCAACTATCAAGGATGACTTGTTTACATTTTTTTTAATAACTGGAAATGGATACAGGAATGCCGTGAAGAAATAACAGATGTTACAACAAACACAAAAGGAAGAATCAAAGATATAACTACACAAAGGCTGATTAGAACAGCCCGGATAAATTAGCACAGTTGTAGACAAACACCACAATGAGAGCGGGGAGGAAGTAAAGCTAAACAAGCAGAGACAAAATTGTATCAAAATAAAACAGCTAGTGTAGCACAGTAACTGACATAAACCTAGACATAGGGGAACTGACAAAAAAATAAATACATTTAAGGAGGTCTAATGGCTAATATTCACATTGGCACTTTTTGACCCAATTCCAATTAATGTCTCTGCATTAGAAGGAATCACCAGTGTTTCCTCAGTCTTTCAGAAAAGTCCTCCATTACACTCACAGTGGTGTTTTTCACCTATGTTCTTGCTTTTTCTGTGATGAGTTCAAATTCAAAAAAGATTAAAAAAAATAAATTAAAAACAAAATATTAAACCCCTGTTTAACACCTCATTTAGAAACATTTTCAAACTCAGAATTAAAAAGAAATATTAAAAATCTTTTAAAAATGTAATTTAAAAAGAAAAATTGGAATCCAGGAATTGGATTAAAAAAATCAGTCTGACTTTTGCTTTCCATTTCTTTGTCCTATTAGCTGTTGGATTAATTATTGGATTATCTTCTCCATTCAGCATATCCGAGACTCTTTTGGTATTGGAGAAAAAGGAATGCAAATTAGGCTAGTGTCACAGTACGCGGCAGCACACTGTATGAGTTTGCGAAGAGGACCCAAAATGCAGGCAAAATGGAACGTGGAACAAAACTTGAATTAACAAAAAGCGAGCTGTTTAATATGGCTGATGGAGATACACGAAGTAATACATAAGGAAAACAAAGATGAGCATAAACAATAACCTAAACTGGCGAAACTAAAAAATAAACATGAAAAAACCCTCAACATGAAACTTGGCCTGGATGCAACAAAACCTGAAACATGACAAGAACAACAGACAACCTGACAAAGACTGAATGAGAAAACACAGACTAAATACACACAGAAGGCTAATGAGGGGAGTGGGAACACATGGTGAAATAGCTGACACTAATCTGACATAACCAGACAAAGGAAGAAAAGCCGACTACACTGACATAGGACACAGACCTTCAAAATAAAACAGGAAACATGAGACGCAGACATGACAGTACAAACTTGATAACATAAGACAGCATGAAACACATAAAGAGTGAGGAAAACTTAAATACAGGGGAAGAGAACACAAGGGGAATCTAATAAACAAATAAACTTCGCTAACCAACATCAAAATAAACTAAATGTAACTTTAACATGAAGACATATTGGCTATGTAAAAACAAGCTAAAGGGCTAAAGACACACATCTTTGATGCTGCGAGGCAAAATATCAATTTTTCACACATAGAAATGCAGAAACTAAGAAAAAACAAAAGTTTTCACCCTGGCAGGAGTTCTTCCACAAGCTCTACTTCTAGTGATTCAACTTAACAAGTTGAAAAAACAGTGTGATGACAGAGCAGCTCAAAGAAAAAGCTACATTTACTAAAATATCAGGATATTATCAGCCTTGCTGTACCCTTTATTAGTTCAGTCTAATGTGTATTATGAGGATTCATTTGACCCAGTGCAGGAAGAAAGCGAACGTGAAGAAAAGAGAGCTCAGCTTTTACATAATGTTTTACGGGATGTTTCTGTAACTGATGAAAGAACTAACAAAAAACAAACTGCCAGGAAATTCAGAATCTCCAGGAAACTGTGCGTAACAACACAGATTTAGCAGACACAACGGACACAACTTAGCAGAAAAGCCAATGGAGTCATTTTGTCCTCTTGGCTTTTTAAAAATCATGTAATTCTGGTCAAATCTATTATATATTATATATTTATGACTTTATATTTCATGACTTTTCCTAAAATTGGCTTATTTATCAAAAAGTGAATTTTGGGTTATGTAGGAAGCAAAAAAAGCAAAGATATTATGATTAGTTCAGGCAGATGTGGCAGATGTGGATGAGATGAAAAGTTCAGTGTTAAAATGAGTAGTCATCTATTGTGATGCCTCTCTTTTTTAATGTTCTTTACGTTATCCAAAATTCCTTTTTAGCTTTTTGTAATGTTCTTCTGCAATTATTAAATTACTGAGATTTGTTAGATGTTGTATTATTTGTTGTAATCTCCATTTATTAATTTATTTTTCTTTAATCTGTAATTAAATTATGTATAAAACTAGTAAAATCCCCCAAAATTAGTCTTAAATCTTTTTTTTGTCAAATTGTACTTAAAATTTACAATTTTTTAAATATCTTTGCCATTAGTACAATTGTTCCAGGACAGAGTCACAATAACTCCTCCCTTTGGTTCCAGCGGTTTTGGAATTCCAGTTCCAAAAAGAAGAGGAACTATTTATGAAGCAGGAATTGGTCTATACTAACGGGGTTGCACACAAGCCTAAAAAAGTTTTCGATCCCTGTTGTGCACAATTGCAGTTAATGTTTTTGTGCACAATAAAAGTACAGTTGTTAGGCAGTAAATATCTTTTCTGGTATTTAAAAAAAATCTACTGAAACATACTTTTGGTCATGTGCTGTGGAGGTCAGTCAGCTGATTCACAGATCTTAACCATGAATATTTGATCCCCAGTGAAGTGACTGCCTTTGGTGTTTGGACTGAATAGTCTTTGATGAGAGAAGGAACATAGAGCGCTGCCAGCTTTACAGAGACAAAATAGCCACATGAGGAGCTGCACTGCAGCTTTTTCACTACATGAGGGCGCTGGAGATCTACAAGGCTGAGCATGGCTCACTATTACAGCCAAGACTCAAACAGCCTATTTCAGGAGGCCCGGACTTATTCAACATTATGAACTTTGATGAAATGAAATCAGCAGACTCTTCTTTTAAGCCTTTGTTTGTGCCAGGACAATCAATCAACATACGCTCAGTTTATAAAGGATTACAAATATTAATATGTATTTGCAGATTGTGATCACATGTTTAAGGTGAAGCCTGACTGCAGTGTGTTTGTTAAAGTGTGGCTTTTGGACTATTAAAAAACAATAACAGAAAAACCCAGCTACATTTGTAGATTTGTGTGTAACTCCTTCATGCAGCCTGCACACGGCCTGCAAGGAATTGACTCTGACAATTACAATAATGAGATAATTGCAATCTGTCACCATACATTCAGCGTTAGCGTATCACAAAATAACCAATGCAAGTGTGATATTCCTTCCACTCACCACACAAGTCTGATCTGCATAACACACACAGCACCCCACTTTGTAATTATAAATGAATTTCACGGTGTGAGGCTTTTAATGCAAATAATGTGGATCTTCTCACCAACAGGACTGTGTGTGTGTGTGTGTTTGGGAGTATGTGTGTATCAGATTGTGGCCAAGCTTTGTTTGACTAGCTTTCCCTCTAAAACGAGTTAATGGGATGGAAGTTATTTGCTACCCTGAGCTGACGATCCGGGGTCGAACAGAAGGGTTGAATTAAAAAAAAAAAAAAAAAAACAGAAAAGAAAAAAACTCATCAATAATTGTGCAGAAGACAATGAACTAAACACACCAAATCAGGACAAAGAAAGACAGATGGAGACGGCAGGGGTATAGCCTTGGTTTCCGTGTGTGTGTGTGTGTGTTTGTGTGTGTTTGTGTGTGTGCGGTTAGTGACAGGGACCCCATCAGTGCAGGATCAGAGTGGGGAAATTGGAGGACAATGTTGGAAGAAGGGGGGTGTGAGGGGTTTGTGGGATAATTTAAACCGATTGGGGAGGCGGTGTCCCAGAGGTGCATAATTTACTCATTCATTAACTAGACCAAACAAGAGCCAATATTAATTAACTCGTTCCTTGTGGCGAGGCGCCCCGAGAAGCGCGTGCTTTGTTGTCAAATGACCACATAGGAAGTGAAGGCTTTAAAATGACACAGGCCGCAGGGTGAAGATGCTTTTAATTTGAAATGTGACAAATAATCAAGGGCATTTGTTCTTAAATGAACTTTGGTGAGTGTACTTATGTGCACATGTTTTTTTTTTTAAATTTTAGACTCTGCACTTCCAACACATTTTTCATTTTCTTTAATCTTGTATTATTATTATTATTATTATTATTGGAGATAAAGATGTTTCACAAAAAAAAGATATGATTGGATCTATGAAGTGGTGAATACAGCAAAGTAAATAAGCAATGCAATACAAGAAGATGCTTGCAAAGAATTTTTAATGTTCAATACTTTTTTACACTTTAGTAAATGACCTAAATAATTTTAACTCTTAAGTTCAATACTACTACTTCTACTACTATTGTTGATAATAAATACTAAGCAACATCAATTGTCATCATTGGTGGAAAATAATTAATTAGCCTCGTTTTTTGGTTTAGTTTTTAGAATTGCAGTGTACAAAGTTAGGTTTAGTTGGTTTCGGACCCCAATAAAACTTCTGGTACTCTTAATATTTTTTTTTTATTTACTCATTTTACAAGTAACTTCCCATGGAAACTGATTATATACAGTGAGTAAATGCAAATATATATTCTATTATTAAAAAATAACATAAGAATAACAGTATTTGTTTTTTTAAAAAATGATTTAAAAAAATCCACTTATTTTATGCATCTTATCCACCGGAGGGCGCTCCTTCACTGAGCCACTCAGTGCTGTCAGGCCCTGCTAACTTTGATTAAGGTTTAAATTGGCTGAATTTAATGAACGCTGCCTAATTAGGCAGGATAACAGCTTTAATTGATAAGTAATTATTTGCCACAAATTGTTATTAATTCTCCAGCTCCGTCTCATAGTGTACTGACTCTAAACCCTACCCCCCTCCACACACCCCGCCTGCTCCCCCTCCTCCCCTGCAGCATCTCTATTTATGTAACAAGCAGTGGTAAACAATTAAGCATATGTTAGGATGGGATGCTCCGGAGGGTATCATCAGGCTGTGCTTGGTGCACTGGCAGTTTATGTGAAATTATTTGCTCTCGCTGACTGATACCTCTGAGCATTAATTGCTTAAACTGTCCTGTGAATTTGGCTGAGTGCCATTGAAGGCTCAGTGTCACGTCTGACAGAAAAAAGGAAAATCAGTGACCCTTTAACCAAGAGAGCTCAGCTTTAATTTTACGAGGAGGTGATATATTACTTATGTATAAATAATATATTGATCTTATAGCTTCTGCAACTATGTACTAAAATGCCACTGAGTTCATCCTGATATTTTTATTACAATGAATCAAGCAAATATTATAATAATAATACTATTATTCTCATGGAATTAATTTACATCAGGCAAAGACCACAAAGGTTACAAGAAACAATCAACAAATAATATTCTGCAAATAATACATATATAAATGTGTATATGTATACATATAAACATGTATAGATGTGTATATACAGCATTGTTTTCATTCTTGTGTGAAAGCAATGCATTCATTATTGAGTCATAGTGTGTACTTAGATTTTGAGTTGAGTTTTTATTAATTATTGACACAGTGTAACAGAGTCACATGTTGTTCATCTAGGACCTGGCAACAGCTAGATTTTATTTTTATTATGTCTTGGTACCTGAAACTGTAGACTTGATAGATACATAGATACTTTCTATTTACTATGACTGTATATGTATGTGATGTTCAGTTTGCTTCCTGTTTAGAACATATGTAGTAACTTCCTGTCTTCTACTGTACATGAAGCTGCAGGAACTTGTAGCATTGGTCTTCAGAGCATCCTACTTCTCAAGAGTCTGCAGTCAAATCCAAACCTTCTCAAAAACCATCCATGTTTAACAATAGCCCGCTGAGCTTCACAAACACAAGTTTGAAGTTTATGTAAAGGCTCAAAATGTGCCTGTGCTGTGGTCACTGTAAGAAAAGCTGTATGCTGTCAGTGCTTGAATGTGGAACTGTGAATGCTAATTGAGGTAACAGGTCAACAAATTTGAAGTAAGACATGGTGCTAATTTTGCAACGTTGAACCAAAACATTTGCAGTAATAGCTAACCAATGCTGTTATGGACACTTTCCAGTCTGGTTTTCGTAAATTGCATTCCACTGAAACGGCCTTACTTAGAGTATCTAGTGATATCTTGATGGCAGCAGACTCTGGAGAATATACAGTGCTGGTCCTGTTGGATCTCAGCTCTGCTTTTGACACTGTAGATCACAGTATCATGATAAACAGACTCGAGAACTTGTTTGGGATTACTGGTGTTGTTTTAAAATGGTTTATATCATATCTGTCTGAGAGATCTTTTACTGTTTGCATGAATCATGTCACATCAGAATCAACAGTTTTGCCGTGTGGGGTACCTCAGGGATCTGTCCTGGGTCCAATTCTCTTTTTACTTTATGTATTTCCCCTAGGCCAAATTATTAAGCGCTATAAATATATCTCCTATCATCTCTATGCTGACGACATCCAACTATACTGTTCCTTCAAAATGTCTGAGTTTTATAAATTGTCTAATTTAAGTAATTGCCTGACAGAAATCAACAAATGGTTATATGACAATTTTCTCCAACTAAACTCTGATAAAACAGAAACTCTAATTATTGCTCCAGACCACATGGTCCCAGAAATTAGACAGCATATCAGCTTCTTAGACCCTTATGTAAAATCAAGCCTTAGAAATCTCGGTGTCATATTTGACAGCTCGATGTCGCTCGAGCAGCATTCTAAGCAGCTGGTCCGAAACTGTTTTTATCATTTACGGAATATTTCTAAACTCAGACTAATGGTATCAAAGCTTGAACTTGAGATGATTATTCATGCTTTTATTTCTTCTCGTTTAGACTATTGTAATGGCCTTTTTACTTGTTTTAACAAATCAGCCTTAAATCGTCTTCAGACTGTGCAGAATGCTGCAGCACGTCTCTTAACAGGCACCAAGAGAAGATCGCATATCACTCCAGTCTTGGCCTCCCTTCACTGGTTGCCTGTAAATTTTAGGTTTCATTTTAAAATTTTAGTTCTAACCTTTAGGGCCCTACATGGTCAGGCTCCTCAATATTTATCTGACCTGCTGAAACCACATACATCTTCTCGGGCTTTAAGGTCATTAGATCAGAGACTGCTGGTGGTGCCGCGCACTCGTTTTAAAACTCGTGGTGATCGGGCCTTTCAGACTGTGGCACCACGGTTGTGGAATTCTCTCCCACTGTCTCTTCGCTGCACGGACTCCATTGATTCTTTTAAGAAACAGCTGAAGACATTTTTATTTAGAAAAGCATTTGATTAATTTCTTCTTATGCTGTTTTTATAGTTTTATTGTTTTACATTGTTTTATTTACTGTTATATTGTTTTTATATTCCCATTTCCCGTGTTGTAAAGCACTTTGTGATTTTTATCTGTGAAAAGCGCTATATAAATAAATTTTACTTACTTACTTACTTACACAGCCTATACCACACCAGGAATCCCACATCTAATTCCCCAAAGTCACTACTGACTCTATCACACAGGTAATTATGTCTGTTTTATAGACATGAGAAGTTGTAAGGCTTAACTGATGACAATAGACTGATGTGAAACCTACAGCTGTGCAAAGAAAGATGCTCAAAACAAAACAACATTAAAGTGGTATACATTGTATACATTTAGGGATTTAACATAAGGGTCATGTATTAAAATAAAGCACATGTATTCAGATTTAAATAACTGTCATTCAGCAATACATTATCCATTCGCTGATTACCATGGAGGAATCAATGAGGGTTGTCACAGCAACGTTGTAGTCACAATAAGAGTGGCACACATAAAAATAAATCATTGAGATCATGTAAATAAAGCACATACATCTTCAGTGTAATTGTGTTTCTGAACAGCTGTGGTTAAAGACTATCGTGCGCCTTCCATGCACTTTTCTGTCCAGTTATATAGCAAACAAAGTGAATCTGCCTGCCAGTGTCATGGCACTTTTGTGTCAAAATATTGGATAAAAATTATGTTTTGATTTCTTTAAATGTGCTTATTGTCAAATCTGAGCTCATGCTAGCCAAATAAATAAGTGTGCAACTGAGTCTACAGTTGTTCATGCTTTAAATTGAAGTTGTAGGGGTTAACAGACAATGAGGAGCTCAGTGAGTTGAGAAAACAAAACATGAACCGAGCGCGCCGAAGAAAAGGCCTTTGTTTCAAACAGCATCAGTCATTTCATGTCAGCGCACGGGGGCCACTCTGACGGAGCTATTCATTAAAGTGATTTAAATGAGATGCGCATGAACTTGCTTCCTAATTAAAACATATTTCCTTGTTTACAGAGTGGCTTTAAGCTGGGCCCTTTGGGGTGGGGTGGGGGACTTTCTCCTCCCTCTTTTCTCCCTTCCACCGTTTCACTGCCAGCAGATGGTTTTGTTGGGCTCCAGTAGTTAGCCAGTGGCCGAATAGGGCCAACCATTCTTCCCCTGTATGCCCATCAGATCCCAGCATTTATTTTAACGCCTCACCCCTCCCCTCCACAAACGTGCACGTGAGAAGTAGCTCTATTGATTGGGCTGCTAAATGTATATGCAAATATTTCGAGCCCGTGCATGAAAAATTGGCGTCACCATTTCTCAAATTACTATATTTTGAAAATGTTAATTTGCATAGTGGATTTCCCTGCGGGGTAGGGGGGTTAATTAGGTCTATTTCCGTGCGGCTTGTGCCAAGACAGCCAAGGAAAAAAAAGAGGGTGGGCAGAAGAAAGAGAAAAGAGGGAGAGAGGGGGAGATGTGACTCACTGATAACAATTAAAATGCCATTTTGGACTCTTTCAAGCATAGAAAATTTTTGGCATATTAAGCATGTTTTAGGAAAAGGTGATAAGTCAGTTTTAATTGAAATGGAATTGTTGCTCCAGAGGAAGTTTGGCATTTAATCCACTCAATTTTAAACACACAGGCAGATCTTAAAGGCATCAGGTTTAATCTATCAAACCAGAGGTGAATTAAAGAAAATAACTTTAACCACAATTTGCATTTCCTCCCAATATTCTGTCACAGGCACAATTATGTTCATAATTAGATGGAGAAAAAGTTTCCTAATTGCATGGAGAGAAGGAGCTAAAACGCACTCGCCTGGAAATGGGGTCTTTCCTTTTCTAAATTATCAAAGCTTTCATTATGTGTCAGGGAAAAGATTTGTGGGAGGAAAAAAACAAAACATCAATACATTAAATCCTTTCGCTTCTAATTGGAATGGCATCCACTTTCCTGGTTTAATGCTGCACCAAGCGCACAGCAGGATCAAAAAACCGTCTCGCAACCATTAATTTAGATTAGACTCTTAATTATCAACCAATCACTAAATAATGACTGACTTCATTTCAGATAGTTAAAAATTAACTTGCAGGCAGTAATTGAGTAATTAACTCTCCACTGCTTCACCTTTACTTTGCTAATTATAAAAATTAATATGACTTGATTCTTTCTCTCAAGAGGAATATTGACGGTTTTATGGCTCAGAAGAGATTCTCATTCTTGTGTCTTGCAACCTGCATGATCACAGGGTCATCTTTTTATATATCAAGCAAAAAACAATGTTCTGGGAGGAGGTGCCCTATGGGAGCCTCCTCTTTTCGTGGATATGGCACCTACATTTGAATGTTAACAACAGGTCACGTGATTATGGGAATGATATAAGATGTTAGATGACCATTTCCTGCTCCAAATTTTTGTTCTTGATCTCAACTGGAGTAGCTTCACAGGATTTAACTGTAATCTTGCACAGAGGCGTGGTGTAGACACACAGTTCATCCAGTACTTGAAACCTTCTTCTAAGCCAACTGTCTCCTGATTGGTCACCCCTTACAAACAGAAGATAACAGGAAGGTGAGGCTTCAGTGTGAACTATGTGTCTGAGATTACTATAGAGCCAAGAGGAAACTGACAGTGATTATTATCTGAAAGTTGTAAGAGGTGGCATTAATTTTGTCCTTCATACATTTTTTGTATACATGTGCAATAAGTTGTTGAACAATCATAATCATTTTCATGATGTGTTTTTTTTCTGTTCTCAAACTGATCTCCCTATTGGAGAGCAGTCTGGAGGGAGTTATTTTTTTTTCTCCTTATCTTTCCTCATGTGGTGCATTTTCCATTGTTACACCTCTCTGACCTGTCTACCCCATGTGATGTTTTTGTGTAATGTATGTATGGTCGGAGGGTAAGATGACGCCACCAATGCGTGCAATAGGTCGGAAGCCTTAACATGAAATTTCCCACTCGTGGGACTAATAAAGGTATCTATCTATCTATCTAAGAGTCAAAGAGCTTTACTACAAAATTTTGACCATGACTGTACTTTCAGTTTTACTTCCTTCCTTGGTTAGTTGTTTATGAGATGGTAGGCCCTCAAAAGTATGGCATAACCAGTACAAAAATTAGATAGAGTTTTTCCCTCTAAAGCTACGCTTGCCCTTCCAAACTAATGTACAGCTGGTGATTTAAAAATAAAATAAAACTTTTACCAGTTTGGATTTTGTTAAGGCGGTTTTAGCTTGCCCCTGCTAGGCCTCACTTTTTAATTATGTTTGGATACCTTTTCAAGCATTTTTACTAATATGTCTGCTCTGGGGTGAGAATTTCATACTCCAGTTCTGGTGAAGGAAACTGTGTGTCTTTGCACTTTATAGATTCAGCTTGCAAACTAGAGTTAGTTGATAACTTCACCAGCTATCAGTCATTTACCAGTTATTACTTAAAATGCAAATTTAAAGACACAAATTGTCATGGGAAATATAATTTGCACCTATTGAGCTATGCTGACAGAGTTTAAGGTAAGTCTTTTTGGTTTTTTTGCTTCATTGTCCATTTATTCTGCCATTACAGAAGCTTTCCAGCCCATATCTCTTTAATATGCAGAATCCACCATGGCTGCCAAACTACTACATATAAGTGACACATACAAGCTGTGATCACCCATTAGCACAACAAGTTCCAAAAATGGATCAATTTTAGTTGTATTGAAACAAGGTTTAGGAGTCCTTTGAGTTCATGTTACAATTAATTAGATTATGATATTTATTTTTAAACATACTCAGACTACCTTGCAGATGTTTCCTTTGATGTGACTGCTTATAGGTATTTTTGAGCACTCACACACACCTTCATGCTAAAGTCTTCAAGCAACTTAAAGAAGTCCAGACGCTTTTCTTTGCAAGCTCCTTTGACTACGATGACCTGGATGACTGAGAATCTTCACAGACTTCATGCTAAATTATTTCAATTACAGGATTTTTCAGGGTTTTCTTGCATGTACTGCTCACTGCAATAACATTCTCAGTGAAGTGATAAGATAAAATGACCAGTAAATGTGGACATAATTTCGTTATCACAGACTCAGAATTAACATCCAGAAATGTTATTTGGGTTTTCTTAAGGTGCCACCTCTTAGAAACTTCCATGCATCAAAATAGTAATCTCCAGAGGCCTCAATGACAGTGTGACTTTCTGTGTCCATCAAACCTGTTGCTAGAAGTTTCTTTTCTTAATAGGCAGACAAAAAGTGCCCCTTCTTAACATTCAGTATTCAACTTTTACCATCATGTAGGACTGGTATATTTAAGGCAGGCTATTAATTATTGGCACAATAAAGAGTCCTATTTACAGAATCATTAAAAAGAAAGTACAACCCTTTCAGTTTGAAGGTTTTGCATTTCAGAACACAATAAAAATCATACACTCCTTATCAGGTTCTCAAAGTAGTTAAATACAAATGAATAACAACACGATATTATACACTGTGTTGTTATTTATTAACAAAAACTAAACCAAAAGCTGGGTGTGAAAAAACGAAGTACACCCCGTGATTCAAGAACTTTTAGAACCACCTTAAGTAGCAATAACTATGAGTTTTCTATATGGCTTTATCAGCCTCTCACCTCATTGTGGAGGAATTGTAGACAACTCTCATTGATGTTTGGGGATGTTTGCTTATGCACAGCTCTCAGGCTGAGGTCAGGATTTTGACTAGGCTATTGCAACACTTTAAATCTTTTTTTTCTTTTATACAAGTGCTCCACTTGCCAATGATCACTTAATCACATGCATTTGATCAGCAGCGCCTTGCTGCTACTTACCTCTCCATTCCTGTGGAAGTAGTAAAGATGTACTTGTGTGCTTTTTAGCCCAATGCTTCTGCATTTTAACTCAATTTTTGTTAAATAAATAATAACAGTGTAATATGTTATTTTTTTCATCTGAGGTTGTACTTACATAATTTTGAGATCTACTATTGACCCGATTAGTTTTTTTTCTTATTATGCCCTGATATGCAAAACCTTAGAATTGAGAGATTGTACTTTCTTATCACAATGACTATACACAGTGGGCTGGGACGTTTGTTGATGAATGCTGTTTCTAAGCCTGGATTACAAATGTGTTTGTATTTGAAATGTGACTGGAACAAATAATAGCTGCTTGGAGCTGTCACCCAAAGAACACCCACGACACACACACAGATATATAATAATGGACATAGCTATAAGGAAACTTCATGATCAGAGCTCACTTGTATATTGAAATCCTATGTGAACGTGTTGCTGCTGTTGGTCGTTCAAGGATGTCTTTGAAAACATTGTGAAAGTAGCAGAAAATAGACCACTCAACCAAATGATCGTGTGTTTCCTTTGGTTCACAGATATGCACCAGCCAAATGTGTAGTAGATCAGATTACATAGGCAGACATATAAACAAAGTTTTCCTCCTTTAGAGATGGAATCAAAACAGCGATGTTTGCTGTTCCTAAACTGCAGCAGCCAAGTACAAACAGACATATAAATAAAAAGTGAACCTCTACTTACTCTCCAAACCTCACTTGTAAAACTATGATATTTTTGAGTGAATTTTGGAAAATCTGCAGCGTTTTCCAAAGTAACGGCAACTGAGGTCATTTTATCTCGAGCAAAATCCAAGATCCATTTATAGATTTTATGTTTTTGAAGGCCTAAGCTACCAATCAGTTTTAAGGTGATATTTGGAAACAATAAGCTATACTTCACTGAAATAATCGCTCTGTTTTGATATGTATTGCACATTTTACCACAGCAGGAACACTGAATCGTAGGTTTGTTTCATTATTTACCAACAAGCAAGATTCCAAACAGTACAATGCATCCAGCATAAAGTACTATAAATAAATAAGTGCACCCCATGGAAACAGATAAAGTCAATATACTTAACATGAGGAACATAAACAAGGAACATAAACATCTGGCCTAATTCATTTAAGAAAACGTCAGGAGTTATATCCTGTTGCAGTTGTTTATCATTAACACAGACTTAAAACCAAATTAAAATTGGTTGCACATGTTTCAGACTTTTATTGCATGTGTTGTCCATAAAATGGATTTCCTAGTTTGTTTAGGATCATTATATACTATATACTATACTAAAAGGTCCTTTTTTGGCTCCACTTGTCACGTGGCTTCATGCTATCCTGAAAGGGTCTGGTGTGGTCGACACCAAACGTACCTACACTGTCTCCAAATAACTTAAATCAATTGTTGTGTTCAGGATGTGCTTTTCCGCCAGGCCTTTTAATTATCCTTATGTTCACTGGCAAATTTATAGATGCATGTACTTCAGTTTTAGGATTTATTTCTTTATTTGGAAGTTTCATTTTTAGCAATTACTATCAACAGACTGGAAAATTTACAGAATTTTTACTCAAACATGAGGTTCTTTAAAAAGCAGTTTCTTTCTGCTGCTACCTTAGTTTTAAGGGGGTTACCACAGGAGGTAGTGCCACATTTGTTTGGTAGATTTGGTACATTTTTACATCAAATAACCATCCCGAGGTACTTTTTTCCACAAAACTGATCTCATTTTATGTCATTAAATGTCATTTGTTTGAGGATTTTAGGGCAAATATATTTTTGTCTTAAGTTGATAATGCTGATACCTTGTACCATAATAAATACACTTGATGTTGTATGTTATGATGGTTGGACAGTAGTAACGTGGCCGTGGCTTTAATTGTAGTTTATCCAGAAAACATCTGATTTCACCAAGACATCATCTCACAATGATGATGGAGGGGGAATTCCCTCTAACAGTCCCAAGGCTGAAGTGTATTTTGATATCAAATCAGAAATATTTTTGTCACTTTTTTCATAGGCTTTTCCTTGCGTAAGTGTGGATTTAGTGGCGTGGCCTGCAAAGAGAGATGAGAGAAGGGAGGAGGGCTAGAGGCAAGGCAAGCCGAACCCTGGCCTGCATGTGAGTTGCCCATCTTATTATCAAGTTAATTAAAGCTAGCATCTGACAATGTCACTCGTGCCCAGCAAAAAGAGGAGGAGGAGGGAAGAAAAGGGAATTTAAATGCTGCAGTCTCTGAGGACCTCATGTCAAGGGCTGCTTTTCATCGAGCACTGCATGTGTTTGGCTCACACAGCCACTGGGAAAGAACAGGGGAGGGTTTGGATGGGGAGGGGGAGCTTTCAGAAAAAAAAAAAAACCTTTTATAAGCAAATGACAAGAAGGCATTGGATTTTGATGTTCAAAAATGGCAGCAGGAAAATAAATACATATCAGAAAGAACAGCACAGAAATAAAAAGGAAATAGAGCAACAGCAAGAGATAGAGAAGTGAGGGACATGAAAAGGGCCTCTCAAGCTGTTCAAAGTTGCACTAAGATTGAGGAAAGAGGGGTTTATAAGAGCCCGACGACCAGCCAACATTAAAGAGTCCATTTAAAACCTAGACATTGAAATGCAGAAAGCCTGCTCGTGTGTGGACTCGGGGTCAAGTAACGGAGGGATTATATGGTTCTTCATAATAATATTAATTAAACAATTTACATGCTAATAAGGTAACAATTATCGGAGCTTCTGGTGAAAGATTCAGGTTATTACAACACGCCAATCCCAGGGCTACGGGTCACAGGCAGAACAGCAGAGAGAAATCTCAACTCAAATTAACATTCTGTCAGCTCCAGAAATTGGATAAATAAAGTCGAATTAATTCACAGTAATGGAAGCGGGAGGGGGAGCCACTTATTCAACCAGCTCTGATTACCATTCAGTATTCACCAGCACGCGGGTGGCTTTCTGTCAAGAAATTTAACACAAAATGAAGCAGTCACCGCCGTGGGCAAGATTTGGCCCCTGCGACACCGTTTACAATTTATATGTATAATCTTGCTCTCTCTCTCCCTCTCCCTCCATCACTTCCTCGAAGATGTCCACCTGGACACCCAGTTGCTCCTGGCCTGTGCTATGATTGTAAATTTCAACACCTTTCATTTCCCATTTTCCAACGCACACATCAATTTGAGCACCATTTCCCCTCGCATTTGGCTAGACCCTTAACTTGATGGGATAACTTGAAATTTTAATTGCAGTCATCTTGCCTCTTTTTTTCTTAACCTGAGACACCAGAGACTGCTTCAGTCTGTTTGGTTGCTATTGAAATGGTGTTGCTGGTCACTGGAAAAGGCTATATCTTGCTTCCAGTAAATAAATGGAAAAAAGATGCAAGTTGGGTGTAAAAACGATTGAGCCTCACTTTGTCAATTTAAGGGCGTTGGAGATCTATTTCAGTTTGGAAAGCTAAGCAGAATACGTACTAACACATATATATATATATATTATATATCTGCAATGTGATATATATTTATATATATCAATTTTTTTCCTGCTTAGAGCTGTGATGATTTGAAACATCTTGAAAATTAATGGGTGGATTACCATGAAATTCATGTCATCCCACAGGTCAATTTTAGCATCTTTGAACATCTTACTTACTGTTCTCTCCATCAGTCATATTTCTATTATTTTGCTGCATACATACTATGTTTTTAATCTAATTGCAACAAAATGAATGCCATTCCCCATATCCCAAGGTTTAGTTTGTACTACTAATACGCCAAATGAAGATGATCCAGCATGGAGCAACGTTTGCTATGCTAAACATTTAAGCATGTTAGCATGAAACCACAAACATGATCCTGAAGTCTGACAAGAGTTTGTTCTCAAAACATGTGCATACTTCCTATTTTGATCACTTGCATCACAAGGATGCTGGATTCTTGCTAAATGACCTCATAATTCATTGTACCACACTTCAAGTTATGCGCTTATTCTTGTTGTGGTTTTGACCAAAAAGTAAAGAGTCACCAGTTTCCAAAACAAAAAAAGAGAAGGTACAATGAAAATACAAAAAAGAAGACAATAGATGTAAAATCTAGCTTAATAATGTATGGATATTTAAATTGGCCTTATCAATTTTCCAATATGCCACTGATAAAACACATATCATTAGAATTGTGTTGCATAACAGCACATTCTCATTTCAGGCATTTACAGTTAGCTCTATCATTTACTGGACAAAGATATGTTTCGGTTAGCTTTACCTCTTTACCACAGAAGATTTTAATTTGTTTAGGTATTACAGCCATTTTTGTACACAGTTTCCCAGCTCGAAATGAGCTCAACTGGACAGTTGACTGATAAGTGTTGCATTTGCCTTTTGAATCTTTTCACTAGAATTTTAAAGGTCCAAATAGATGCCAGTGCAAATGAGGGTTAGGCTGAAAAAAACAAAAACAAAATAAACCTGCCAGAGGGACAACAAAAACTTTAGGGTTGGTCAAATCAGCAATCTGGTCCATTGTTAAAACGAATTAATGCACTGGCCAGCTCAGCAACAAAAGATCACAGAAGCCAACTGAGTGCATGATCACAGAATTATTTCCATGGTTAACAAAAACAACAAAAAACAAACACAATCTAACCAAGTCAAGGAGGGGGTGAGCGTATCACTGTCAAGGTTTACAGTAAAGGGATGCCTTAATAAATGAAAATACAGTTTACAACAAGGTACAAACTGCCCATTTTACTCAAGAACACGAAGGCCAGATGGGACACATTATCTGTCACACATGGTGGAGGCGATGTTATGGTACGGTCATGTATGGCTGCCAGTATAAGCAGGTCACTAGTGTTTATTGATGATGTGACTGCTGACAGAAGTAGCAGGATGAACTGTGATGTATACAGGGCTATACATCCGCTCAGATTCAGCTAAAAGCAGCAAAACTGATTGGACAGTGCTTTACAGTAAAAATGCATAATGACCAACAGCATACTGGAAAAATAACCGAACAGTCTCTCAACAGCCAAGTTAGCCACAACCCAATATATCATGTTTTGAATTTTTTTAAATACAAAATTGAAGGCAGAGATACCCACAAGTGGGCAGCAACTGAAAGTGGCTGCAGTAAAGGCCGAGCACCTCACAGCATTTGGTGATGGTTGTTGGTTCCAAACTTCAGGCAGTCATTGACTGCAAAGGATTGTCATGCAAATATTAAAAATAATCCTTACATTTAAAATTATCTTAGTTTGTCCAATTACTTTTGAGCATCTGAAATTGGTGGACTGTGTGCACAAATGGCTGTAGTTCTGAACCAATTAATGGCAAAATGTTGTTAAACTTAAATTATGGTCTGCACTTCAATCACATATTGATTGTTTGAGCTAAAATTGACTGTGGTGGTGTACAGAGGGAGAAAAACAATGTCTCTTTGTCCAACAATTTATGCCCCTAACAACACTTTAGTTTAATGCTGTTTTTTTTGCTTGGTTCCATTTCTTTTAGCCTGAGATGGATGATAATAGACAGATGGATTCAGCCAGTCACCTGCCAAGTATTTTGAAACTGGCTGCCTTGTCCCAAGCAGTTTCAAAGGAGGGCTATCAATCTTTTTACGTTTTTTTCCACTTTCCATTTTGGGGTTGCTGCTGGGCTGGGAAGTTATGTAAATAATAAATAAATAAAGAAGATGGGTTGTGGGTTATTGTGTGTCAAGCAATATGATGGGCTGATTCAACAAGGACTGTAAATTAGGACTGTTCAAGTCAGTAACCCTTTAAACAAATAAAGTGAAATGTCATGCTTTGATATTAAAATTGTTTGCTGTATCTGTCAAAACTAAAAAACAATACTTTAAATGTTCTTTTCGGCAGCATTTTTCTTAACATGAGCGCACACACTAAATGGAAGAGCAGCAGGATTTTCTATTTCCTACCAGATTATCAGATTTCTAAGTAAATGTTTTTTAAAAAAAATCTTCCTGAGAGTTCAGAAATGTCTATCCACCTGTCTGTGAAAAAAACATCTGTCAGGGCGATGATCTGAACATTTGGACCCATCAGCATGAATTACTTAAACATAAAGACTCTTTTAGTAAACCTTGCTTACTCTTTTCCTCCCTCTTTATTACAAACAGCATTTCTTTATTAGAGTCAGAAAAATTCTGATGTCTGTTCTGACAAAGAAGCTACACAGAGTACTGGTTGTTGCATGGTTTTTTAAAGTTTAGTTGACCAAATATAATGGCCGAATTAACAGTCAGGGCCAACTAAACCTGCTATGTTTATGTTTTTCTATTGCTGTATGTTAGCCACTATGCCAGAGGCTTTGTGTCTACAATGTAGTTTATTTCCTTTAAACATAGACACATGACGTCTATCCATATGAACATTGTTGATATAATTAGTAAGCCTGTTCTCAAATTAGGACTATATAAGACATGAAGTATGAAAGCACACACAGCTCAGGACTTAGAATAAGCCAGAGTGTAAAATAATAAATGAAATCTTACATTAACTGACCTACAGTTAAATACAATTTTGTGGTAAGTACAGAGGGGATCTGTTTTTACAGGTGCTGTTCAAATCAGCATGAAAATGTGGAATAAATCAACATATTTGTCAGTCGTTGAAAAATTACAGCAAATGTAAATGGAGCTAAACAGTCCTCTTTTTGCTTTTACTTGATGGAAAGCCAACACTGACTATTTATAACTCTGTGACTGTTCCAGTTATACTTACTGAGTAGAATTTAAAAATGTAGAACTTTTCCATATTTGAGCAGTATTAAAACAGTTTATGAAATTACATTTTATTTATATGGCACCAAATTATAACAGTTACCTCAAGGCGCTTTAAATTGAAAAGTATAGACCCTACAGTAATACAGAGAAAACCCCAGCAACCCCCCTATGAGCAAGCATCTGGCGACAGTGGGAAGGAAAACTCCCTTTTAACAGGCTTAAAGCTCAGGGAGGGGCAGCTATTTGCCATCAATGTTTGATGATGACTGGAGAAAGACAGGACAGATCTTCAGTAGATACTCTTTCATACAATGTTATAAAGTTTAACTTTAAAAAAACTACAGTGTAACTTTAACTTACATCAGAGAGGTCTACTTTTTTTTTATATTGGTGTAAGTATTACTTTTCCTTTAGAGAACAAAATGCTGGAATACCTTTTGCATTTAAAGTTCTATACTCTGTTTATTTTTCAACAATAGCCATAAGAAGTTCATTTCTGAAAAGAAAAAAACAACCCAGGCTGTCTGCCTGCGATCCCTTCTCTCAAAATTCACTGAAATTTTATGGGTTTTGATCATCTCACATTATCCAAGAGCTGAAGTTTACTTAATTCCATGTGATATGGTAGGAAGCTCCAGAACAACTAGATGGTGAGGTAAAATTTCACTAGTCACCATTTCAAGAATTACAAGCAAACTTTAAAATTTAGCTTTGAAGACAACAGGAATTATTGATTACCTATGTGAACATCTGTAGACTAAGTCTCACTGCTGGACAAACACCTATCATCAGGTGAATGTCATGTGATATCATTTAAAAAAGAAAGAAAGAAAGAAAAAGCTCCAGAAAAGCTAATAAAGCTTCATGGCCTAACTCAGAAAAGCATTTTATCCTAGCACGCTCAGTTAAGGCTGAACGGAGACTACTTACTGTATTGGATTCTTGGAAACATCACGTCGTGTAGGCTACAATCCACTTTACAGCTAAACACGCGTGTAAGCTGTGAGGTAAAAAATCGAAATAATGAATAGTCGACCAACACCTCGGTCATGGAGGGCTCGGTGATGTGTGTATGTGTGTGTGGTGTGTGTGTGTGTGTGTGGGGGGGGGGGGGTTACAGAGATGGAGAGAGGCTTGTACTTTAAAATGCAATGTGACAGCTCAGGAAAAGGCGGGGAGGCTGATAATAAAGGCGCTGTTATTGGATCAATCTGCACCCGAATGCCCCGTAAAAGACACTTACACACCAAACGGGAGCGCGCACACATGCACGATCGCGCAATTGAAGTGAGAGTGAAAGGAAAGAGGGAGCATGGTTATTGCGTTAAAAGTTAAAATAAAAAAAATGTTTATTTCTAGAAAAAAACTGCAGGGTTTACTCCTGGGGATTTCATGGAGTTGGTCTTTCAATCACTTAGCTATTTCCACACGGCAGCTTAGCCTCGTCCTCATTGTTTTGACAGGGCTGAATTAAAGGACCGTGCCAGGTGTAATTAGCGATCGATCTGAAAGGGGGGAAAGCTCGCTCTCTCTCGCTGTCTCTCTCTTTCTCCTCCCTTTTTGCTTTGCTTCCTTTAGCCTACTCCATTAACCGCGTCTCTGACGTCACGTGGCGATTAACGTTTCTTATTGGTCCCGCGAGCAGATGGAGGAGTCCTAATGAGCTGGCTCGCGGAGAGAGGGAGCAGGGTTGACATATCGGCTGGACCGTAAACGTGAAATACCTCCCCTAGCCTGGTCTCCGCCGTTTCACTACAGACCGCACCGTGGCCGTGGGAGACGGCTGTCTGCCTGGGATCCCTTCTCTCCCCCCCTCCCCACCTCCGCCTTCGTATCTCCTCCTCCGGTTCCTCTTCGCCGCTTCTTCCTCCTCTGCCCGACTTTTTGTTTTGACTGCATGTTCAGCCACACTGCCTCCCTCTGCATCTTCACTTCGGCCCCGCCGCAGCCCGGGCGAGCATGGACAGCCGTGTACTCGAGCATCCTCACGCCCAGTTCGGAGGCTCCTTGGGCGGGTTGGTGGGTTTCCCGTACGCGCTCGGCCCCCATCACCACCACCACCACCATCACCAGCACGTCTACGAGCTGGCGAGCGGACACCAGCTGCAGTCCGCGGCCGCCGTGCCCTTCTCTATAGACGGATTACTTAACGGCTCCTGCTCGGCCTCGGTGGTCAGCTCTAACTCGCTGCTCTCCTCCGACAGTCAGCAGTTCAAACTCTCAGGTAGGCTGGGCTATTGTTTTTTGTTTTTTTAATTATTTTTTACTGCCTTGTGAGGCACAGAGAGGTGCATGAAAACAGTGTACTGTACTAGGAAGTGGGGTAAATCAAAGTTTCCTCGGCTTTTCTTGCTACATTGAAACATTTTTAGTGGAAATATGCCACTTTTTATGATTCTGGGGGCCAGGTTTTACAGGAAAATCAGCCTACAGAACAAACATAGTCTTTAAAAGTTTTTAACCTAGGTTGGTTTTTTTTGTTTTTGTTTTTAAAGAAGAAGAAGAAGAAGAAACAGAGTTTTAGTAATTTTGCGGTAAAGGCTACAGAAGAGGCTAAGATAAAAACTTGTCATTGCGGGGTGCTAATTCATTTGGCCAAAATTAAACGTTAAAGGCCTAATGAACAGAAAATTGTCTCTTATATCAAATAAAATCATGCATTAATTATTTGTTTATTTATCGGGACGTGGTTTATGTCGAACAGCAAAAAGAAAAGTGATAGTTGTCAGTTTTACAACAAACTGGTTTAAATGTACAAGCTAACTTGAACCTCGTAGCATGAACGTCTCTCTCTCTCTCTCCCTCACTCACACGTGCGCTCACATACACACACTTCTACACACGCAAACACACACATACACACACATACTTACACGTCTTCAGATTCCGGGGACCCGGATAAGGACAGTCCCGGTTGTAAACGGAGGCGCACGAGGACGAATTTCACCGGGTGGCAGCTGGAGGAGCTCGAGAAGGCTTTCAACGAGAGTCACTATCCGGATGTGTTCATGCGGGAGGCGCTCGCGCTCAGGCTTGACCTCGTGGAGTCACGGGTTCAGGTAAAGGCACACAGCAAATTAGACACGAGATTTGGGCACACTCAGGAGCATTTTTATTTCTTTTTTCTACCCTCGAGATGGACGTAGCCCAACACCAGACCCCAGATTTATTTTGCTGCTTCTCTGAATTTTCTCTACAACAATATAGTTTTGTCATGGTCCGTGGAGGCTAAGCCTGGCCAATATTCAGGTAGCTGTTTGCCAGTTATCAAAGCGTCAATAAAGAGTCTCCTTTGAATTATGCATGTAGGCAACCTATTGATTTATGGGTTAATAAAAAACATGGCTATTTACTGAGCAAACCAAGGGGGGATATAGTTAATAGAATTCTTCCTTCACCTTTCATTTTTTGTTTTAACACCCAAGCTATTATTATTATTGTTATTATTATTATTATTATTATTATACAAAGAGTCTCATGTCAGTTTGTAAACAATTTATAGTTATTAGATTTTAGTTTAACTATATATATTTAAAGCTGAGTTATTGCATTTTTATTAAAACTTTTAGGCTGTTATTATTATTAGTAGTAGTACTATTAAGTGCAACAATAATGAATACTGGTGAGCTATTAATAAAACGATTAATTTTACAGTATATCTGATAATAATAATAATAATAATAACAACAATAATAACAATAACAATAATAATAACAATAATAAAACCTTATTAACAACATTCATATAATATAAAAATACTTTAAGGTAAATATTTATTTTTTGAGGATCTGGATCATCACTTCTTAAATTGGTGGTTTAATTTGACTTAATTATAATAACAGCAACAATAATAATAATAACTTAATACGTGATCTAGTTTGTTGCTTGTAATTAATTCGCTGTGTTCGTTTTAAAATAATATTCTGTATAATTTACCGTAGAGGCTGTTCATGTATATTTGCCATGTATAGCTCTCACATGGCTGTATGAGTGAAAGCGGCAACGAAGCACAGCTCTCCATTGATGTTGTTTTGGGGATTTCGCTCCTAAACCGCAGATTATTGTTCCTTCAAGCTTCTTAACGCTCCTTTATCAGCAGGTTTGCGGGGGAAAGATATAGCCAACATTAACAATTCATAAGAAGCGCCTTTGTCGCGCGCGATGCTGGTCTCGCCTCCTTATTATGCAATATTCTCGGATCTTTTTACCACTCCAGACCTTATCAGTGCCGAACACGCGGGCACGAGCGCGCCCAGAGGCCGGGCGTGGAGCGCTCCTGGGCGGGGGAGGCT
This sequence comes from Perissodus microlepis, assembly GCF_051167445.1. Classification (NCBI taxonomy): domain Eukaryota; kingdom Metazoa; phylum Chordata; class Actinopteri; order Cichliformes; family Cichlidae; genus Perissodus; species Perissodus microlepis. Next base: position 30,668,772 of record NC_140466.1, on the reverse strand, counting down.
CCCTTTCTTGGCTCGCTGCGGAGGGAGGAGAGCGATTGCCGTGCAAGTGCCACAGTCCCTCCGACCCACAGAAGCGGACGGAATATGGCCGATTTAAGCCAGTGTGCAGTCAAATGTAATCGACGGAGGTGCTCATCACACACGCTCGTTCGTAATTAACACCTGCACATCTGCGCATCTGTAGGTTCCACCGCTGTGACCTATTAACCTAATGTGCTGCGCACATGTGTAAAGCTGCAGTAAACAAAGAAACACGGAGAACGAAAGCAGTGATTTCACTTGTTTCGAGGCTTTGTGGGATTTGGGTGGATTTACAGGCAGTTTTTGGTTTTGTGCTTACCTTCTGGTCAGACACTGCTTTATCAGTTTATCCTGGCAGACGAGAGGTCTGCTGTTGCCATAAGGCTGTCAGACACTCTATTTAAAAAACCTTTTGTCTAATGCAGCCCCACTCAGTGAAGTCATGTAATGGTTTTTATGGCTGGGATAATTAAAAAAAAGAAGAAAAATATGAATCCTTAAAAATTAATACAGAGTTTATTCTTTTTTTCTCCGATGCTTGTTAGAAAGGGAATCTTTCTGAATTCAGAAGATATTTTTGATTAGAGGTATCCATGTTAATTTAAGATATTCTGTAATTCACTATTTACATGGTTATTTAACAGATATGTGGATTGTATTTATTTTCTGATAGGCTGTAATATGTTAGCAAATTGATAAAAATGCAAATTGAGTCTTGGATGAGTATTTCTGTAACAACAGCAGGTAAAAAAAATTATAAAGGAAAAGGAGCAAATCCTCTCAGCATTTTTGGGAGATTCGCCTAAAAAAAAAACTTTAATATTTGATAAACTATTAAAACAAAATTCAGTTTAATTCTGTCAAAATTCACCAAAGCAATAGGGTGTATAAAATGACATTTGCTTAAAAGTCCTTTTTGTTATATGTTGTTGTGAAAAAAAGACCATTCTCCTGCAAAATTCACCTTGTGTGCTAGTGTTCCACCTGTGCATGTATTTTCATGTGTATATTTGTGTACATGTGCATAGGTTTGGTTCCAAAACCGACGCGCTAAATGGAGAAAAAAGGAGAACACAAAGAAAGGGCCGGGCCGACCTGCTCACAACTCCCACCCGACCACCTGCAGCGGCGAGCCCATGGACCCGGAGGAGATAGCACGAAGGGAGCGCGAGCGGGAGGAGAAGAAGAAGAGGAAACAGGAGAGGAAGCTGCTCAAGTCCCAGAATAAACTCCTCGCAGGTGACAGCTTCCACACACCCGGCGGTTCGGAGAGCGACAGCGGGGTCTCCCAGTTCACTGACAGCGAGCAGCAGTCTTCTAACCTTACTCTTCACATAGAACTGCCAGCATCGAAGAGTACGGGAGGACACCAAACTGAATCCAGCTGTGACCAAACGCGGCACGACTTCAGCCAACTACAAAACCACCAAAACCAAAGAACCACAGCAGACTCGGAGCAGGTTTCACCAGGCAGCACGCACAGCTCCAGCCCTGGAGGCCCGAGGTCCTCCGCCCTGCAGAAACGAAACCCTTTCAGCGTGGAGAGCCTCCTCTCTGACACCATGCCTCGACGGAAATCTCAGCTGGACTTCCCCTTGCTGCCTAATCAAAGGACACTGGTGGGAAAAGGTCACTTCTTGCTTTACCCAGTTACCCATCAGCCTTTGGGTTTTCTAGTGCCCCAAGCGGCCCTGAAGGCCACACCATGTCAGGACAGCATTAACAGGCTCAGCCTGGGACAGAGGTGTGTGCCAAGTGAAGGGAGCCCCGCTCCCTCTGACCTCTGCAGCTTTGGCAGCATCACCAAGCCGCTGAACTCGGATCATATACAGCATGACACGCAGCATCACTACAATCACGTTAGCAGCAGAGCGGATGGAGCCGACGTGGAGGACTGTGGTGGTGACTGTGTGGATGGAAGATTCCCCGTTTCTTCTCCACCAAACAGTTCAACTCAGACAGCTCGGGTCAGGCTGAGCTCCACGCAGTCCAGCGACAGCGGCGAGGAGAGGAGTCCCAGAGTTCAATTGGAGGCGGCGACCAATGGCTGCCAATCTGCTGAGCTGTGTGCAAAAGAGAAGGGTGCAAGAGAGGAGCAAGCGTCTCCAGACCTCTCCGAGTGTCTCAAGGCAAACACAGACTGTCAAGAAACACCCGGAACAGATGGAGAGGATGTCGATATGGACTAACACTTTCAAGGAGCAAACATAAACAAAGGACCAGGAACACTGCTCAGACTATTCAAACATTCCCAAAGCTCTGCTGAGACGCTCTAAAACATATCAGGAATCAGGAGACTTAATCCTCATCTATTTTTGAATCAGAAGGTGTGATCAATCCAGATGGCCCCCCCTCAAAGCTGTGGCTGTCCTTATATTTGGGCTTCAGGCCTCAAACACCTTTAGAAGCAGGTTCTTTCTTTTTTTTCTCTCTCCTTTTATTCTTTTGTTTTCTTCCCTTTTTTTGGTGAACAACTTGTAACAAAAACTAGGCTACAATAAACATCTTACACACAACAAAAATCCTCAGATATTGTAAAAAAAAAAACAACAAAAAACGAGAAAATGATATTTATATGTAAACATTTTGATAAATAAAGTTATTGTTTAAATTGAATCACTGTCTTTCCAGGGCCAGATTGAAAAGGGAGGAGCAGGGGAGGGGAAGAAGGTGAGATTCGGGTGTAGGGGAGTGCTGCTGTGTGGCAGAACCTCGGATCATGGCGGCTGGAGTTTTGTCGTGTTACAGCAGATAAATCCCCCCTTTTCCCCCCTCTGAGTAGTGAGCCGGAGCTGGGGCTCAAGTCCGTCTGGCTGTTTGTATTTATTGCTTTAACAAATTTATTCATTTGAAAGGCCGAGCTGGAATGAGGTTAGTGGCCGCGGGCTATAGGACCCTGCGCCTCCTGCTGAGTTTTGATATGAAAGTAATTATTTTCCCACTGGCTGCCGCGGGTCTCGAGGCAGTTTCCCCCACCGCCACCACCGCCGCCGCCGCCCCCTCCTTTCAGCCCAAAGGGTTATTAGACATTACCGATTTCTAGTGATACGGAATCACATAAACTTCCTACAATAATAGAATTAGCATGAAAGGCAGGGGTGTCAAATTGAAATGGGAAAATAATAGCCGCGCCAGCTGCACCGCGAATGTGTGCGTGCGTGTGCCCGTGTGTGCATGAGAGCGCATAGTCTATTGAGCGCGAGGAGGAGGAGATGGTGGTAGATTCGTGGGGCGGAATTTTCATGAGCTGCCGCGGTTGTCAGACGGCCCTTGTAGTCGGCTATATTAAGATAGATGTTCGATGATATCCCTCATTGTTCTGTCGCTTATATTGATGTTGCAGCGTTATCGCCCTATTGATCATGTGTCGCACATAATAGGACAGGCGCGCGCCCGCCTGCCTGCTCCTTTTTACAAAAGCGCCCGGGCCCCTCGTCATTTGTTCTAATAGGACCGCGAGTCCCTGGAGGGGAGACAGATAAAGATATAGGAGAGGGGAGAGAGAGGAGAGAGAGGGGAGGCGAGTGATGTGCGGGGCTTGCATTAATAATTTTTTTTTGACCAATTGTTGTCTGAGCAGAAAGAAAAAGTGAAGGAAAGTGAAGAATGGGCGTATTAAAGATATTTAGAAGACCCCACCACCGCCACCCCTCCGTAAAAATGTGCCAGGTGTGTGCCCGCTCGCGCTCACTGGGCGTGCGCCCCGTTTAGAAAAGAGTGTGTTTAGCTTATGAAGTGTAAACGCCACCAATTCCCTGGAAACTGAAATCCCAATTATTAAAACCATCAATTCCGGAGCGCAGTGCGCAGAGGAGCCGTGTTGACAGCCCGGCTAAATATCCCTGATCCCTCCCGGTCACCTCGCCTTTATTTGCAAATAAATTGAGGAGGATCCGAGGGACAGAGCTTTACTTTGCTGCGCCGACCTAAAATGAATTTCCGTGCCTGAGTCCCTTTAATAATATTTACATAATTTTCGCTCGGTGACTCTGCTATTTGCGCGACAGGAAGCTGGTGGTGATGGTGGGGAGGGGGGGCTTTACAGGAAAATAATTAGACAAGAGGACGAGGAGGGGAGCGAGAGTGGAAGAAACAGCAGGAGGAGGAGGATGGGTTAAGACCGAAGCCGAACACTAAATTCCCAGACAGCTAAAATCAATGAAAGTAATAACCCTATTATTTAATTCATAAGGACATTATTTTCCCATAAGGCCTCGGGAAATGTCCCCTTCGACCGAAACAATCACATTAAATTGTTCATTCCGCGTGCGCTGTGTGAAATTCCGACTTTTATACTCTCTCTCTCTCTCTTTTTTTCTTTTCTTTTCTTTTTTTTTTTATTTGGCGGGTGAAACCGCTTTATTATAATCGGTTAGTTTCGAGAGAGCGATTAATTAGAAAATATAGGTCTGATATCCCTTCAGCAGGGCCTTGTGTGTGTGTAGAAACTGTGCTGCAAGACATAACGAACCACAAATGAGTCTTTGGTAGACTATAAAATTGGACCCCTCCCCTCTTCCCAAATAATTAAAGGAATAAACTGAAAAATAGATTAAACCTATAAACCTATGGGTAGAAAACAGGCGTCCACAATAACCCAGGCCAACACACGTGCCTCCTCACGAGCAGCTTTGAGAGCCACAAATAAACGAACCAAAGCGTCTCGAAGTGCCTGGCCTTAATACATTTTGGAAGTGATGATCTTAACCTTTATTTGCAGACGTAACAATGTAACAAGGCAACAAGGCACAGCGGAAATCAGACATGGACCTCCATTCAGCTCCCATGTATTAGTCGATTTTTGCGTGATTTCCCACTTTTTGTGAAAAGTTTGCAAAGTCCCTATCTATCTATCTATCTATCTATCTATCTATCTATCTATCTATCTATCTATCTATCTATCTATCTATCTATCTATCTATCTATCTATCTATGTGTATGGGGTGAAACACGAGGAGAGAGGAAAAGAGAGAAAGCCAGCGAGAGGGAGAGAGAGATGTTTTGGTGGCACCGACACAAACGACCAATCGATCAAGCCGAGCCTGGACTGGGCAGGGCCTCCCGCTGTGTCCGTGCCGCTCATGCATCACACTTTATGAATTCAATTTCAACCGGGAGAAATTTTCAATTTGAACGCGCGATCATTACGGCGTGGGGGGATAGCGTAAATTGTTTTTGCTCTATTATGCATTCGGACGCCATCATTTTTCTTTCTAATTACCGAGGTGACAGCGCGGCCTGTCACCCCGGCGCTGATTTTCAATTTAACTGATCATCATACATTCATTTTCCCATTTGATAAATCTGCTATCTAGACGCGCCCGCCATGCCCGGAATATTAAGCGGCGCTGGGGCGCAGTAATAGGGGGATGTGTATGCGGCAATGAGCGCGGATCAGCCAGCTAATTTAGCACCTTCCACATTCCCCGTCTCCATCCCCCATTTCCAATTCTCAAGAGGCAAGAAAACACACACACACACGCGCGCACCCAGGAAAGGAGAGGAAAGAGGAGAGTCCGATGGCTGCATAACCTCCACCAGTGAAGAAAAACCCTCAGGTTACAAAGAATCACAGAAATATTGCGAGAGAAGAAGAGAGGGGCTTCCAATCCACGCGTTTTTTTTTCTTGTTCAATTTACGAGCAGGATTAATTAACACTAATTGAGTTCTTCAATTCTTGTTATTTTTATTTAATAGAAACAAATTTGCGCAATTAATTATGTGCGTAATTTCAAGAACCTATTACACTCCCCTCCCCTCTCCACCTATCCCTTCTCTGTCTCTCCATCACCTCCCCATGCTCCAGAACGGACTATATTAGCAGCTTTTGTCATTAGCTTTGATCCGCTCTAAATGGGCCTACAGCCAACATCTGTGACCAACTATAACCTGGTGTGGTGCCCAATATAGGTTTGAATCCCATCTAACAGGAAGCTGGTTTATATCAGTAAACAAGCAAGTTCTTAGTCTTTAATGTAGAAGATGTATGATGAAGAAAAAAAAGTCATAGGCCTCAAGGTCTGTTTCATGTTGTCAAAGGTTTGGGTTATTCCAGACTGCTTTGTTTTGTCTTTATACACTCATAGTGTGGTGGTTTACGGTTTTCCACGTGTCATCCTCAAGTTAAGCACTTTATAACAGAAAGTTTGCTGTGTGAATATTAACAAAGAAAGAAACTGAGATGTGATGGAGGGCAGACCAAAGTTAGAGATTTCTAGGCTTGAGTTCTGTTTCCAGGTTTAAGATCAACTTTCCTATTCAATCATGACATAACCCCTGTGGCAGATTTGGGGAAAAAAATCAAAAATCAAAAAATTAGCACAATCAACATCACTTATCATTTTTGAATCACTCATTTTTAAAAATATAATCACCAATCCTTTCTCAAATAAATTATCCATCCTTTATATTAAAGGAGATCTTAGTTGGGTTAATCATTATGTTTATTTTATTGTTCTACTGAATACTTATGAACAGCAGCCCTGGACCAGAGTTCAGTAATCATTATGCTGTCTGTGGGCTTTGGATAAACAGAAAACACAGTTAACATTGGTTTTATCATTTAGATATAACCCAATTATAATTTACAACCAAATAAAAACAGTTTAAAAACATGTCGAATCTCTTCAGTGGCCAAATATGTGTTTCTCTGGTTAAATATGAACTTTTTCTTTTCTATATTTCTTAACAGAAGGCTGCTTTTTCATCAGGGTTTCCTTTCACGCCCCTCCAAATCCTAAACAGACCTAAATGTTTTAATTCTCTAAAGTGTTCAAACAGTTAACCAGGAGGCTTTAACCTTAACTTCTGCCTCTACAGTGTGGCTGAGATGGCACACTTCATTAACTGTGTCTCTAAGCTTTATAAAGCATGGCCTGTACTGTCTTTAAGTGGCGCAAGCCTTTGTGGATGCCAGAAGAAATCGCCTACAAATTTAGAATCATTTACTTTTTAAAAGGTAAGCTAAACAGGTGAAATGCTGAATTGAACATAAGCAACATCAAACAATGAAGACTCAAAGCCAGTGTCAATAAATATAAGGGCTGAATTTCGCTCCATAGTTTCTGCGCGTCCCTCTTTGGAGCATCTGGATGCTGAGTGAGACGCAAACACTCCCAACAAGCCCACCTTGTTTCAGGTGCCAGTGGGTGCAGGGAGGACTGGGTGTTTGTTGCGATGTAATGAACGTTTATGGGCACAGAGCAGCTTTGGTTTTGTCGTATTCTTTGTTTCATTAGCCCAGTGGTTGTAATAAATGCCAGCGAGCCAACGGGATAGATTTTAATTAAGTCAGTGAGAGATGAGTGGAGTGACACAGAAAGCGGGGCAGGGTGGGGAGATGAAAGTGGAGGGGGACAGCTTTTCAATAAATCGGTTCGCTCAGGGGTTAGTCGGTGATTTCCTCGGCAAAGTGTTGAGGCCGAGCAGGACTCGCAGTAATTTGGTTGATAAATCAGCGGCGTTAGGGGCATGAAGCTTGCCGGTCGACCGGTTGGTTCTGCGTGTGATTTATGTGTTACCCGGGGGTCGTACACAAGCCCATGACAGTCCAGGATGAATTAACCAGCAGCCAGCGCGCTCCTAATGAGCGGGTATTATTTCGCACACACCCCTCCTTAAAAAAAAAAAAAGTGTGAAGAACGAGCCTGGCATACGACCCTCCCTCCCTCACCCAGCATCCCCCCTCCACTGTGCCATCCCTGAGGTGTCGCATTGATTCAGCATCAGAGTTACCCCCACACATGCACACAGAAAGATAGTGTGTTATTTATCTGCAGTATCCAAGAGACAAATTGTTCAATAAGAGTCTGGCACCAGCTGATTGGGGTTAACTGAAGCATAGAAGTGACAGAGACTTGTCCTGACAAAAGATTTAAACACATAAAACAATTTCATCAGATATTGATCGCCAGCACTATTTTTCTTGTCTATAGTTTCCTGCCATAACCTTTAAACATGCTCTGGTGTACAGTGATGGAGGAAGTAGTTAAATCCTTGAGGAAACGTGGCAATGTCACATTGTTGATATAGGACCAAAAATGATGTTTAAGTAAGTCGCTGACAAAATGTAGAAGGATCAGCAATGCAGAAAAGTGTTTAGGTGTTGTGTTATTCAGATCAAGAAAATCACATCTGTGAATTTGTATTTAAAAGCTTTAAAGATGCAGGAAAAAGAAATACACCCAAGGTGATCAAAGGTAGCAATTTCTTCATGGATTTTAACATTGCTCTATGTTTAAATTCTTATTGATGCATGATGCATTTTACTGTTTTAGCTCATCAATTTATCCCCTTCTGTGGTTTATTACCTTACGATGATCACCTGTTTTCTATGGACAATTGGAATTTTTACTGTAACCGAGTAGCATACATTAAAACTAGCCCTACAAAATAGTTCAGCTTTCGAGAAAATGTACTTACTTTGCAACACCGTTTATATTATTTATTGTATGAATTGTATTTTATTTTTGCAGGGTGGACTCTATTATTTTGTCTGTTTAAACCCTGTATATCTAACCTATGACAATGGGACTGGTTTCAGTATCCCCAGTACCCTAATAACTGGTTAAGAAAATAGATGGAATGATGGACAATCAAATTTAAACAATGTTGTAAATACACTGTAGTTAGATAGGAGGCTAACTATAAAACATCCAAGAGTCTCCCAATACAAGACACGCACGATATATAGACAAAATAAGATCCAGTTCTTCTCCGCTGCTGTAAACTAACAAAACGTGCAAAGCAGAAGCACAGACATAAAAAGCATTCACAGTATATAAAATACATAAATCCACATAATACAATAAAAGCAAACTGAAAATAGACAAGCATGAAGGTATATGATGATAGAGTGGCAATAAGACAGAACAGATGACTTGAACACAAATATGCTGACAAAATAATATGCCACTGAGTTTTATTGCTGACAGACAAATATTAATTAACCCTTTCTTTTAAGGACAGTTAATATGTGTGCAGTTGCATGGTTGCTCCCAGCAAATACTAATTCCATTGTAGTGCAGCTTTAAAAAGCAATTTAGAATCACTAAAAGTTAGTTTTTTGAGTGGAAAAATGCACTCCTCTCCTGTTGTCGCTCCTGTGAAGTGCCATTGTTTCTCTGTTCATAAACTCAAAAAATGTCTAATCTTTAAATAAAAAACAGCTTTTTCTACCATACCAAGTTACAATTTTGAACCCCCAAGCTGTGTTTATTAATGACTTTTGTTATATTATACACATAATTATTATATACATTAGATATTGGCAAAAGGACAGGCAGATGGAAGATTATTGATAAATAATACAAACAGAGGTGGGCCCAGGGCAGAGACTTGTGGAGCACCGAAAGACAAATGGAGAAGAGTTGATTAATTCATCTTATCCATCCCTGATAAGGATAAGCAGAAGAGAATGGAGAGATGAATGAATGGATCTTATCCAAAGAAATGAGGAAAAAAAGAAATGAGATTACTTAGATGTGAGATCCCTGTGACAGTGGCAAATACTGCCCTGAAATCCAGAAACAGAGTTTTGACAACATCAACTTTACCCAACAGAAATCAGCAATTTTTTTCTGTGAAGAAACAGTTGGCTGTTTAAGTTCAATAATTGGTGCTGAAGCCAAATTAAATGAAAAATTAACAAATTGACAAATGATATGTTTGTCAATTTGTCAATTTATTAATTTTGATATGTTTGATATGTTTAGCTAATTTCACTTACTAATACTATAGGCGGGATAATTACAGGCTTACAAATACAGGCACGAAAAGTAGTTGTTGTTATTGAAACAACAGTTCGTTGCCAAAAGACTGAAAGACTGGCACTTGTTTTAGTGGTTGGCATTAAATAGAAGTATATATATTTCTTACTTGCTGGCTTTCCATTTACTGAATGCAGCACAGCTAGTAGCTTATTTATTCAGGTGAAAAAACTTCTGCAAGTGGTAGTTAGGAGTTTCTACTACTTCAGCTTCAATATATGTTAGCTTAACTTAAAGTTTAACTTTACCTTAGAGTGCTTTTTAATGTTTTGTGATTAAAATAAATATCTGCATGGTAACAGCTGCCAGAAAAATACACCAGTAAAAAGTTCATTATTTCCATGTGTTGGGAACCAAACAGTCAAGTACAAGGAAAACCAGAGGCTGACTATTCAAAAATGAGTCAGTTTCTCAGGATCTTTTGTGTCATTGTGCATCTCTATATTATGAATTGCCACGCAGTCAACTTTACATTTGACTTAAAGTATAACAGCACCAACGGAAACAAACACATGAAGATCGTTTTTTCAGAGGTTATGTAGTGTCTTACAGATCAGTTCTGACCTTTATACGTTTCTAATACTTGCATCTTTTGGTTTGTTTTAATCTTATCTGTTTAAAGAATGATGGGGAGCCCTCTATATTTGCTCAGCTAAACTGCTCTGTTTGTGATATTTACATGGCTACTTTCTGAAGACTCCTTTACTGGATGTTCTGAAGGATTATTTCTTTAACATGGAGAACTTCCTACAAACGTCTTCCACTATCATCCACTGACGTCCAATGCTTGCTGCTGAATTCACCAGTTTTATTTCTTCACTAGCATTTTTATACCATTTCTCTGATGGGTTTGTTTTGTATTGCAAATATGGCAACTTACACTTGCATTACGATCTCATCTAACTGCAAACTGTGATTTCATAGCCCCATAGCAAATGGCAATACCATGCTTGGAGTCATTTCCAGACCTTTTATCTGCTTAAAATGAGCAATAATGACAAAAATGACCCACACTTATGCCAAAAAAGTTGGATTAAATTGTCCTGCCACATTTGAGGGCCAGAAAAATGGGACTATATAAAAACAGTATATCATTCCTCAACGATTAAGTCAATATTTTTGTTCAATATGTCAAATGACAATCTGGACTAATGTTTTCAGTTGCTCCAGAATCAGATAAATCAAACTCCAGACATCTCAGTAAATTTTAAATTACTACCTAATAAACATGGTCCTCCTCTGAGCCTGGGGGCCTCCTAATGTAGGCTCCTGTATTTCTTTAAAAAACAACAATTAACACACCCCCCCCCCACAAAAAAGAAAATCAAGAGTTTCTGATGTCAGATTTAATATCAAAAACAGTCATCTAATTGCGTATAAATGTAAAACTAAATTTGCTGAGTTGTACTTCAGCGGAGACGTCATTCATGTAAGCAGAGGGATCAAATATCTTAATTCAGATTGTGTGACAGAGTTGCCAAAGAGGTCTTAAATATATTATGTTCTTATATTTTGCCTATATATGATGTAGGTTTAAAAAGAGAGCTCTACAAAACTTTTATCACGCAGTTAAGATTTTATTATAAATTATACATTTTTCAGCATTTTTTATATTGTAAGAGGAAATTTAAGCACGTTAACGAGTGACTGTGTGGCATCTACCAATATGTACATTAATTACACAAATTTGTACAGTAAATAAAAATAGTACCAATTTAAAAACATTTTTTTAAATAAAATCTTTTATCTTTTAGCCAAAATAAATATTTTAAATCAACAACAAAAAAATGTCTGTATTTGTGCACACAGTACAGTTAAAAAAAAAAAAAATGAGTGTGTACATGCAAATACTCTGGTAGAAATAACTCCAAGTTCATACAAATATTTTACTATTTAAAATATGCGCAGTTACAGTAACATGACCCACAGGAAGTATTTGGATTTCAAGCAAATACAAAGGAGACTTGAAATATGGTATCGCTCTTCATTCAGTGGCTGCTGCTGTCTAACCTGCACTCCACCACAGTGGATGAGCCAATTACACTTGAAAGCCATCATGCAATTAATTGTCAAGATAATATGTGGCCTTTCATTTGCCTTTCTTGCAGTTTAAAACGAACAACACATGAATGGTACCTCCCACTGTTAGAAGTAGTAAGCATTTTAACTGCTTTACGTAGGGTGGCAGCAACGCTATCGTACATTTAAAGTAAAAAAAATGTTTATAGTAAAAATACTACAGTATTACAGGAAATGGACAGAGTCTTGTGCTGTTTGGTAGTTTAACCAAAAATATACAATACTGCCTGCTCCCTGTTGTTAAAACGATGTTTACAGGATGCACACTGATTTACAAGCACTGTGGTTAACAATATGGATGTGCAGTAAGGCTCAGAGAGAATCTGAGGAATCTACTTTAACTGGGATTTATTTTTATATGACAGGATAAAGACAGGCTGACAGATTGCTCTAAACAAAAATTGCATCATTCAGTGTGTAACTACTATAATTTGAGCTAACATAACTCAAACATATGGTAAGACTAAATTAAATGAACCATCTCAGGTTTCACTCAATCATCTGACAACAATCACTGTCAGTAGAGACAGAAGCCTCACACCTGAATCCATATCTGTATTTAAAAGCTCTGATCAAGGCTCCTTCGTTGCTCTTCACAGCAAATGGCCTGTTTTGGGTGTTTTAATGTCATCAATCATAATTATAAACTTTTCTGTAAAAAGTTGCAGGAAAATTAAAGGAAAATATTTTCCTCTCAAACTGAGAATAGTACTGTAAAGTATCTAAAATTTACTCTCAAGCACTACACTAGTTCCACTCATATAACTGCTCGTTAAAGGAGGTATTTATCAGCCAATCACACGGCAGCATCTAATTGCAGTTTTCCATATAGGGATGGTGATAATGACCTGCTGAAGCTCACATCAACACCAGAATGAGGAAAAATGTGATTTAAGTGACTTTGAACCTGGCATGATTGTTAGTGCATGACAGGCTAGTCTGAGTATTTCAAAATACACTGATCTTCTTTCAGATTTCCCCACACAGACATCTCTGGGGTTCACAGAAAATAAGTCTAGAAAAGAGTAAATGTCAGGTGAGCAGCAGCTCCCTGGGTGTAAACATCTTGCTGATGCCAGAGGTCAGAGGAGAATAACCAGATTACTTCAAGGTGACAGGAAGGTAACAGTAAATCGAATAAGCAAATAAGGTATGCAGAAGAGCATCTCTGAACACACTGGGCTTCAGCAGCAGAAGACCGTACTTGTCAGATAAGAAGAGGAAACTGAGGCTACAATTCACACAAGCTCAGCAAAATGAGTCAATTGAAGCCTAGAAAAAAAATGTTACCGGGTCTCATGGGTATCAATTTCTGCCGTGACTTTCGGATGGTGGAGTGAGAATTTGATATAAACGATATAAAAGCACGGAGCCATCCTGACTTGTATGAACAATTTAAGCTGGTGATGGTTTAATGGTTTAATGGTGTGAGGGATATTTTCTTGGCACACCTTGGTATTCTTAAAATGTTGCAGCCTACCTGAGTATGTTGCTCTTTTTAATTTGATTTAACCGTTATCTTATACGAGTAATCCATTGAAACTCTCATTTACAAGAGAGACCCATCTTTTGATATCTCTTTCCAGCTTGATAACACAACATGTTACAAACCATCTCACACTGGTTACTTGAACCAGTTCACTGAACTCAAACAGTCTCCACAGTCACCAGATCTCAATCCAGCAGAGCACCTTTGGGATGTGGTGGAACGGGAGGTTTGCGTCATGGTTGTGCAGCCGACAAATCTGCAGCAGCTGTGTGATGCTGTCGTGCCAATATGGACCAAACTCTCTGAGGAATGTTTCCAGCACATTGTTGAATTTGAACCACAAAGAATTAAATCAGGTCCGAAGGTAAAACCGGGTCCAACCTGTTACTGGCAAGATGTAATTAATAAAGTGACCAGTGAGTGTATACCTACAGTACAGTTCCTGATAAATAAACACCCTACTCATGTCTCTGATTGACCCACACCCTGTGAAAGACTGGTGACATGTGCATGGTTAAACATCCCCCACCCAAAATTATATCAGTGATCCACACCAATTTTTAGAGAATTTCAGTGATGCAGCAGAGATGTAGATGTTTGCTTCATAAAATGCTTTCTAGTACAAGATGCCATGTACCCGTTTGTCTTTTTGTTGGATGTGAAGGTAGAAGTAAGCCACAGTAAATCAAAAGGAAAGTTATGAGTTCCTTATTCAATCGACCAAACTTTAAAGAGAAATGGACTCACAATAATAAAAAACAGAAATGTTTGATCTCGTGTATTTGCGCTTAAGCTCTGAGTTTAGCAAAATTAAATTCTTGTTTTTGTACGACACACAAGACATTTTTGGGGGAGAAGTGCTTTCTCTGACAGTCAGTCCCAAAGGGGAAGTAATTCTTAAGTTTCTGAGGAGTTTTGAACAGGCGGCGAAAGGCGAGCGTCCAGATGCTACTGTTTGTAAATCTGTAAAGCCTTATGGACACGTATAGAAATTAGAGCGACTCAAAATCTCATCAGCAGAGAGAGCAGGACAAACAAAGAGATTTACTTGCACTTTGTGGAAAAGTGTACATGCGCTAAAGGAGCAGAGGCATTTCCACATTTCCAAGAAGCCGGAAAAATCTATTAAAGCGTAGAATTAAATAGTTCATCTGCCAGATCCCAGCGCGCACATGCCAGGAGTTTTGTATTATAAACGCACCGGTAGTTGAAACTTTTGTTTTACTCATGTGCGCTAATCTCCACCCTATCCTGCTCCCGCTATAATTCTGTTAGACTTTTTCATATTTATTTAATAAACGCTCGAAATTCAAATTGTAACTTTGTGTGTCAAGAATTAATGGGAAAAGCCCTAACTGTTAAATCGTAAAATTTGAATTAGAAAGTTCCCATGTAATGCATATCAAACATTTATTAAAGCCACGCAGAATAATTGAATTGTTCTGCTGGTCTGATTTGTTTAACTAAATTCTTTGGCTGTTGAAGTGTGATACAAGATTTCCTGCAAAATCCATTACAGACACAGGTATCTTTTGTGTATTTGTGCATCTCCAATACATTTTTATCGGATTTTATCTCTCCTTTCCTCTCTTCTCCCTATCTAAGCCCCAGCTCTGTCACTGCTTATCCACATCTCCACTGCTTATCTGCATCAAGCCCCTCAGTGAGATTTCAACCACTGTGACATGCAGTGAAAGCAGAGGCTGTCAGTCAGCTGGGCCAAAAAGATTGAAATCAGAGAGGGAAAAGGGAAGAAGGAACCAAAGGCATGAAGGGGGGAAGGAGGCAAACTTAATATAATTTCATTTTTGACCCTTCCGTGACAGAAATCTGCCTTGATATACAGTAAGCTTATAGAAAGTGAATGCATTAAATCGGCTTCTTCAGCTCATGTAAATGTCAGCTCGTGTATCCCCGCCAAAGAAAAACACAAACACATCTGGGAGAAGGTCTGCTCTCACTTATTGGGCTGATTATTAAGCAAAGCTTATAATGTCAGCCTCCCATTTACACACTATGAAAGTGTGTACACACACACGCACACACACACACACACACACACACACACACACACACACACACACACACACACACACACACACACAGAGAGAGAGAGAGAGAGAGAGAGAGAGTGAGAGGGAGAGTAGCCAGGGAGAAACTTTGTGTTTTAGTAAGCTGAGTTTCACACATTGACTGGAGGTGTCCTTGCTTTCTACTGGTGTAATTATCACTCCAAGAAAAGTGTTTCATTAGGAAAGCTCCTCTCTCAGACACATTACTCACAGAGGGCTGGACACAGACACCCTGGACAACTCTCTCTCACACACACACACACACACACACACACACACACACACACACACACACACAAACCGCACACAACCGATTCTCTATTCATCACCCTTCATTCCCGTCCTCACTTTGAGGACTTATTTTTCTGGACTTCTCTTTCTGTTTGTCATATTCTGCTCATTCTTCATTGTTAACTTCTTTAACGCAGAGACCCCCCCCCCCCCTTTTTTTTTTTCCTAATAAAGTTAAGTAAGATAAGTAACTCCAGATTTATGAGTGCATGGGTAAGCTACATACATACTACCACAAGATCAGCTCAGAAACTATATGTTGTAGCTGTTCGCTGTCACCAGGGGGCAGTGTCAAAGGGCTACTTTTACTTAAATTGCTATAAGTCCTTCTGCCAACACAACAATAACAACAGCTTAAGTGATACATGCTTTTTGCTCCTTCATGTTGAACTTTGTTGTCGCACTTTTCAACCAATCAGCATTAGACCTATGCACAGCTAGCTGTACTCATAAGCACTTTTTTAGTTCCTTTTTTGATTACTGCATGCAAGCACGTCTGCTTGTAGGCTGCATGCCGAATACCTACACAAACGGACACAAACATGCCGTCCTGTTTAACAAGCTCCATCACCGGTTGTGCTGGGAGGCCCTTTGGCCCCGCCCCGACTGGTGTCTAACGTAGTAATTCAACTCTCACTTAAGCCAAGCTCGAGTGCTTCTGTGTTTAATTTTCCTTGCTTTCAGATCATTCTTCAAATGCTCCTTCAGCTTCCTGTATCCAACCCATCATCTCTCTATCTGTGCTGATTCTTCCTTCTCCTATTCCGCCTCCCCCTCCTCCTCCTCTACCGTTCACTTCCCCTGCTGCCTATTCTCTTGCTTGGGAGGCCTGCAGGATTCTGCAGGTTAATGAGTCATGAAGTGTGAAAACTTCCTGAAAGTCAGCCGGGCTTAACGCTGTTTCCAGATGTGGCTGTGCAAACGTCTGGATGTCCACTTGACGTAAGTTAGAGAGGGAGCCGCGGAGCAGTTTCGGGGTGAGGTGGGGTGAACAGGAGGACAGAACGGCGATGAAAGGGTATAGTGTGAGAAATAAACGAGGGTTTGAAAAACATTCTGAAAGTCTGGAAGAGAACAGGATGGATGAATAGGGTGAGCAAGTTTTACGGCAATCGATCAAATATTGCTGCGATATTTTACTCTCATGCAGACAAGTGGAACTGCCAGTGACGTGAAAGTGAAGTGGGGCGGCACAAATATTATAGGAAAAAAATTCAACTGTAGTATGGCTAAAGATGACTAAAAAACTTAAGGAATAAGCCTCAATACAAATGCACAGCACGAGATGAGGCCATGTTTTCTTCAAAGCAGATCTATATTCATCTAAAGGCAAATGCTGGATAAAAAGCTGATGATGACCCATTGCAAGCATATGTGTGTGAACATGTACATGCACAAAAGTGTGAGCCAGTGTGTGTGTGTGTGTGTGTGTGTGTCCATAATCTGGCGTAAATAATGACATCTCTGTCCCCCGTCTTCTGTGGTGCCAGCTCCACTAATTATTTATTCTTGGAAGCTGTGAGGGTGTCAAAGCTCCTGCATCTCAAACAGTGTTCCCCTCCCTGTTTTGGTACTGGCTGCTTTACTGCCAGTTAGCAGTAGTATTGTTTCCTAGTTGTTGTTTTCTTAGTAAAGATATTTCTGCTAACACGCCGTCTTTAATTACAAAAGCACATATTCTCAGTTAGCCAAGAATGATACATTTGGATAAGACTTTAAAATCCTTGTCCTCCACACAGTGATTCATTCTGCATCATGACATGACAAATACGGAGACAGAGTGATGAGGTCTATCATCAGAGAGAGAAAGAACAACAAGATCTAGAACAAGTTCCACTACAGCCCTGCGAACAAAAACATGGAGTCACTCTGAGATTACATGGAGGCAAAAAGACACAGTGACCAACCAAATCCAAGGAAGACTGTGGCTAAGGAGGTGGAGTTTTTGTTGTGGGTTGGGAGACTACCTGGTGGTTGGATCCCAGTTGAAGTTGGTACCCTAAATTTCTTCCGATGCATCCGTCAGAGCAGGACAAGTGGGTAATAACTAGAAAGGGCTGAAAGGCATAAAATAAATTGCTCTGTGAATGTGTGTAAATGTCTGAATGTGGACTGTAGTGAGGAAAAGTCAGGTGCTCAGAGCAGAAAAGAAAACCAGTCAATCTGTGACTGTTACTTGGAACTATCTACCTGCCAAATGTCTTGAAGAACTGTGCAAGTATAACAGGGATATCCATTTGTTTGATCTGACATAATAGCCACCTCAAGGTCCAAATACTCACATCACAAAATGGATAAAGAAGTGAGAAACCTTCACGGGGTAAAAATGATTCAAATTCATTCAACAGTTACAATTTTGAATGGTTATTGAAGTCAGACTATGAGCTACACCCCCATAAATAGTTATGCAACTAGGGTAGGACAGTATCTAGCTCAGATTACACAAAACATAAGATGTAATCCACACTGGGGTGGGGGTGGTATTGAAAATGAAAAAAAAAAAAGACATATATTGACCTGCAAAAAAACTCCATCATCCTCAGTCATTTTTTTTCAGTTTATTTAATAGAAAAAAAACCCAATATTAAACTCATAAATATACATTCATTGGTGTGTAATCTTCCAATAAACTGATACATTCTCATAAACGTATAATTAATACATTAAAAATACACAGGAGAGGATATAAGAGAGATTAGACAACAACCCTTCCCTCTCTCAATGAAACTAACAATAGACAAGCTAATGTTAGGCTCATGTGTCCTAAAAATGTCACTTTCTGTTTGATGAACAGTTTGATTAAGTTTTTACATCATATGATGTTTATTCAATAAGCGTCGGAGTCAAACGAAGAGCCACTTCAAAGAAAAGTGCACTAATGTTGGCTAATAGTAGCTAACAGAGGCTAACTGCAGCTAACAGTGGCAAACATAGCTGCGCTTGTTGACAGAAACGTTCAGAATATGCAACATCTCACCTCAGTATCGCTGTCTTCAGACAGAAGTGAGCTTCACGCATGACTCAGCGACTCATATCGGCCTCCTTTAACAAAGTTTTCCAGCCTCCTTTAGAGTAAACAGACACGGACACAACCTCCACTCTCCGCAGATGAACGGTGGCCAGAGTTGTTTGTCCATCAGCAGCCACGGACAAACGGTAGCTATTATTATGCTCTTCAATCTGGAAAACAGAAGTAAAAACAGAGTGACTGCAATCTGCAGTCTACTGACATCTAGTGGTGAGATTTTACACAGTGTTTCTTTAAAAAGGTAACGCCATTCAATATGTCAGAATTCTTTTTACAAGATCTATCAAAACCACAGACGATGACAAAGTCTAATGCAACCTCTTTCAAGAAAACCTTAATTAAGAAAATGATGTATAGAAAGTGGAATGAATTTAGGAAGAAAAAGAAATAATTTTTGAAACTGGATTGCTTCTGTTTCTCCTGAAAATATGCTCATTGTAAAGTTGACGTATGATGTACAAATTTTTCCGGCTGTACAGAAATAGCCATTAATTTTATCCAGGTGCTGACTACATGTAGGTTTTACTGAAAATAAGGCTTAATGTTTGACTATACTCAGTTGTGGACACACACACCAGCTTACAACCGAATTAGCTTAAGACCAAGTTTAAGCCCTGTTGGTGCAAACAAACCTGGTTGTAAAAATACATTCTTATGTTTGTTTTAATTTAAATTAAAAGTAATCTAAACACTGGCGGGGCTTTTGTGAATGCCACGCCAGCACATACTGCACAACCACCTCTGTCAACTGACACAAACACCACTGGAGTGCGTGGGATTCAAGCAGCTCAAACTTAAACCAATTAAACCCAGTCGGCACTAACGCTAATCAAGGCAAAACACAAAACTCGAGAAGAGTTGCTTTAAAAATAAATAATTCAAGTGATCAGTGGATATTTTCCATCATCTATTTTTCATTTGGGTCAACAAATGACATTTACAACAGTGCTTTGTCTTTCTGTTGGCGTGTTTGCACTTATGAATAAATGCTGGTGTTTGCATGTGGGCAAGATTCAAGAGACTCTTCATTCTCGTCAGCTAGTGAGTGCGACTGAGCTCTGAGGGGTTATGAGAGAAAATAAGTTGAAAACAGGACAGAATCAATACCGTTTACCCAATAGCATCGTAGCGTGTGTGTGCGTGCGTGTGTGTGCGTGCGTGTGTGTGCACTGTGCATTTGCGAGCTTGAAAATGTGTGTGTTTACCTGAAGTGTGACTGCATTTAACGTGTCAAATTGAGGAAAAACAACCAATTGCCTCTTAGCACACATTTTATTGACCAGTGGAGCACACACACATTTACACACACACACACACACTGCAGGCATATCGACTGGTTGAAGGGAGAAACGGGTTTAAGGCAATTAGAGTAGTGTACTTTCCACCAGAAACCCACTATGATCTTTTCCACTGCAGTTAGCCAAATACTCCTTAAGTGTGACTAATATTACAGCAGTGGAAGAAAGTAAAAGAAGACACTTTGCTGAACCCAGATGCTGTAACCTCATTATTAAGGCTACTCTGCAACACACAGAGAATGTAACAGCTCCAACTTTTTTCTATCATATCATGTCTAGTATAAAGCACTTTTTTGCATTGGTATATGTGTGCAGTATGTGTCACGCTGGTTGTACCACTTCAGACAGTTGCTTGGCAGTTGTGAAGGACCAGTGTGAAAACTTCGGATCACACTACTTTTCTGTCTTTGTTTTTTTTACATGATGAAAATCTAAGCTACGTCAGCAACCTCTCGCTCCCAAGCACTGTATTCAAGACTGACTGGGAACAGAGATCAATACATCTGACTTGAAACCAATAACTAATAACTGAAGACCAGCAAGACCCAATATCAGTGTATTACAACTGTATTTAAATGTTTCCTTTGTCAAATAATAGAGTTATAGCTCCGTGCTGTATTATGGAAATACAAAAAACTGATCATTGAATGTGTTCAAAGCTCCGTTTGTGCTTTTTGCTGACAACTGAATCTGGAGGTCATTCAGGAGGGGCTAACAATAGATCCAATTCTCCACTATATCAAAAGGACTCAGCTAAGGTGGTTCAGACATCTGACAAGGATGCCTCCAGGACGCTTCCTTGGAAGGCTGTTTTAGAAATGTCGTGCCAGGAGGAGCCAGACCCAGGACCTGCTGGATAGATTACATCTCTCTGGCTTGGGATCAATTTGGTGCTGCTCTGGAAAAACAGGATGGATGGATGGACGGACGGACGGATGGATGGATAGATGGATGGATGTGGAAACACTACTGTAGATTTAACTCAGCGTAACGACAATTTAAAGGAGCATTACACCCCTTTCTGTTTTAAAACACCTGATTGAATTAAGTTAACAAGAAGGCAGATTTAGTTCTTGCTAATCTAGTGGAAAATATTTCAACTAAGTGTCGTTTTTGAACCCTTTAAAGTCCCAGAAGTCTCACAATTGAGTGACATTGCCTGTCTAATAAGCCACTTTTAACTCTTGGTTTCCGGTGTTACTCTTAATGTTCCAAGCATCCACAATTCAACTACTTGGGGAAAGCCACCGAGCACTACGGACGGAAACACAAGCACTATCCTCTTCCTATTTGAGTTTCAAGGCCAAGTCTATATTTTCCATAGAGATCATGTACCAGTCACAGGTCACAGGTTGAAAGCTTATAGAAGGCCAATCTCATCACCGATGGTGCTAATATTACATAACCAATACCCTGAGCAATAAAAATCAGCATAAAGATCTGTCTTGTTGCCTGTTTAAGGGGCTGTTTTTGAAATGCAGCTTTTGATTTCAAGACTTTGTGCGACTCAACTGATATTAAGTCTGATCTGCCTTCAAAGAGGAGAACGAGTATGAGTAAGTATTAAACAATGTTCTGCTGAGAACAGGAGTTTTAGCACAAAGCAAAGATGCATCCAAGTTATGTGATCGAGGAAAAAGGACTGTGGTGGCATTTTTCATTACATGGCTACTGAGGCCTGCAGTACTTGACCTTCACTCCCTTAGAAAGTCTTCCTAAGACCCGAACTCTTCCATGGCATGCATTTTTAATTTCTCTTTGATATTTGGGCATATTGGGACCTCATAAATATAAAAACAAAGAATTGCCAGATTTTTTATTTTTTTTACCTGATTTTTGTTTCTGACAAAAATAAGATCCACATATGAGGACATTCGTTTTAAATTTTGATAGAACAGTGACAGTAAAATGTCCTTGTAAGTAGATATCAGGCCCTTGTAGAGAAAAAAATAGTGTTTTTAGGTCTAGACAACTCAAAATGTGATGTCCACATATGTGGACGCCAGGTCCTAGGAGTTTAATCTACTTCTTAATACTTAATCTGTAGCATAAATACACCAAATACTTATCTGATTTGGTTCCTGACCACATGTTAATGCTGCAAACATCACCGCCAACGAGTCACTACAAGTCCATTAATTTCCAGTTGAGCTGAGCGACTGAAGCGTGCAAGGTCAGTAGGTTAACAAGCTTGTCAACAGAGAAAAGTTTTGTAGTCTCTGGGCCTCAGCCAGCCAGATTTCCACGCTTTGTTGTTTCTGTCACTTGATTTTAGAAATAATAGTTCTGCCTGTCTGGGTTATACAGTTAATGTTCCTCATTGTGCGTATCCACACAACATTATGACACTTAGTCTTTTACAGCTTGCTCATGAAAAGCACTGAAAAAACCCACTGAACTGTACTAGACCATCAGAGCCTCTCATACCAGCTCCATCTGGTCAGAAAAGAGTAGCCCATCAATCAGGTTGCTGACATTATGGACGTGAGGTAAGGACACAAACTTATCAAAGAGGGGTCCGTGATCAAATACAGAACTATTTGGGGCGCTCGACGTAAAGTGGTCTGGGAGCTCTTCACCTAGAGAGCAGCAAGTGGTACACAATCATTCTCTTCCTCTTTCATTTTCATCTCTCCATCTGTCAGCACGTTCAAGTAGATTTCTATTACTCAACAATGGTCGCTGCTCAGTTAGAAACACTCTGCGAGGAAGGGAGGGAGAGAAGGACACGGAGGCAGTCATAGACAGCAACAAATACAAGTGCTTGCTGCTGTAATCCTATCAGGCAGGGCATGTTGGCTTTATGCAGCGTTTGAGAGGTCAACATGAACTGCATGGACATGATGGAGAGAGGGGGGAATGCTTAGAGGAGCTCCTCAGATTCAAATGGTCAACAACAAGTACACTCACTGAGCATCACACATCCATGGACATTGTTTGCTGTGCTAGATGTGGTCGTCCCGTCACGGTTAGCCTTTAAAAAGGAACCCCTCTATGTCTAAATGTGGACAAATTGTGCAGTCTTTAACTGCTTTTTGGCCTTTTGCAAATACCTGAACATTGTAACCTTTTTAACAGTGTGTTCAGAATATATATGTGAAGGTTCTCAGTCATCCAGGTCATTGTAGTCTAAGGAGCTTGGAAAAAAAGCATCCAGAAGCTTTATTTTACAAGCTCCTTAGACTGAGTTCAGAATACTTTAATACATAAGGAAACTATGTGTATTACAGTTGCTCCAATGAGGATGCTAACGCTGTGAGCAGGATTTGAACCTGCGCGGGGAAACCCCATTGGATTTCAAGTCCAACGCCTTAACCTCTCGGCCATCACAGCTGGGCATTCGACCTACTGAGCACGTTCCTGTTGATTAGAGGTAAAAATGTTAGCGCTGATTAAATTGATCCAAGAGAGAACATTTAGCAGAGATGTAGCTCACAACTAGCCACTATTTTAACTTTACTGACATTAAGCACTGCTCAAACAATTAAAAGAACACTTTGAAAACATGCAAGATCTTAATAACAAATAAAAACATCTATGTGTACTCATATAGTGTCCCCAGTGTGTTAGTGACAAACACACTGGGATGGAAATGAATGAGGGCTGAATTCACTGTGGAAAATAATCCTAATCATGCTGCAGGTTATTTTTTTTGGACAAAAGTCACGTCACAAAGTCTGTTTGTGATTGTTTGGCCAGTTAAATTCACACCAGTGTCCTGCTGAAGGTCATTTTATAGTTCTGGCAGTGCTCATTCACCCATCACCCTGCTTGCACAAAGAAGCAGATGCTGTTCTGGCTGATGGGTTGAGGACCTTCTACAGCCCTGTCCAGCTCTCCTACAGTAACTCCCTGTGTTTTGGAATCTCCTCCATCCTCTTAAGACTGTGCTGGAGACACAGAAAGCCTTCTAGTAACGACATATATTGATGTGCCATCCTGGAGGAGTTGGAGTACTGTGCAACCTCTGTAGGGTCCAGATATGGACTCATGCTACCAGTAGTCACACTGACCCTCGCAGATGCAAAACTAGTGAAAGAACTGTTAGAGAAGATGAGGAGGGAAACATATCAGTGTCCTCCACCTGTGAAACCATTCCTGTTTTGGTGCTTGTCCCATTGTTGCCCCTCTAGTGCACCTGTTGTTAATTTCATTAACACCAAAGCAGCTGGAACTGATTAACATCCCCCTCGACTACTTAACTGAGCAGATCAATATCCCTACTTGTCTGCGTACTCCAAGTACAGAGACAAGTATTACTGAATTAACAAAAAAATATATATAAAACATCTATGAGTAGCACAGTGATATTAATACCTCCAGGGCTGGGTCCACATCTGCTTGCTGTCTGAAGAGTTTCCAGGTGTATCAAGCACAAAGTGATATAACTCTTTTCAAACAAATTTGGACATAAAGGATGTCCTTTCACCAAATGAAATGGACTGCTTTTTAGATGGAGTTTTTCTAGTCTTTCTAACCACTCTAAGCACTTAACACTACAAACCACATTCATACCCCAGTTTATTTTATGCACTTAAGCCTATAGCCAATTGAGAAATGCCAATTAATCTAACATGCATATGTTTAGACTGTGGGAGGAAACCCTCTCAGTCACTAACCTGAACAATCAAACACAGAACTGCTGTATGTCCAAATCTTATGTTGTTTAATCTTCTCATCCCCACTGATGTCCCCATCAGTGCAGGACTTGTGGGCGTGCCCTCAAATAGCAGTCTGTACCACCGCAGTGACATTAGCGTCTAATGGTGTAACTACATGTGGCGGTTTGTGTTGCTGTATTGTTGAACTCCTGTGGTGAATGCTCACGCATTTGTCACGTCTGATAGAAGCACTGCAGGTTCAAATCCCACGTGGTGATGTAAAGCTTCCTTCTTGGCTAATGTTAACAGCTGTAGCAACATCAATATAAGCAAGAAAAAACAAAACAGCTCAGAAACCAGCAATAAGCCGACTGCAACGTGTCACATCACGTTTTTCTTTTCTGTGTCTGAAAAGCTTTTCTCCAAACTGACAGAAACCGCAGAGTTTACAATTTTCTTATTAATCCTTTATTTATCCAGGTAAAAAGTCTTATTTCCAAGAGAAACCTGGCACCAACAATGCAGTTAATGAGTATGTCAATATTATACTGTATTATTAAGTTGCATTAAAGATATGGTACTGGGATGGTGGCATTAACAAACAGACAGAAGGAGGAGCTAGGGCAGAGGTGAATATGTGAAGGTTTTTATTGGGAGTGACCAGAATGGAGATTAGAAATGACTAGATTGGAGGGACAGCTCAGGATGAGTGATCTGGAGATAAAGTTTGAGAGGCAAGGCTGAGATGGTTTCTGGGGGTGGCTGTGGCCCAGAAGGTAGAGCGGGTCATCTACTAATCGGAAAATTGGTGATCCCCTGGCCGCTGCAGTCTGTGTGCCGAAGTATTCTTGGGCAAGAACCCTGAAGGACTCTTAAAGCGTTCATGGGAGTACAAATATGTGTGAATGGTAGATAGAAAGCATTTGGAAGTCTAAAGATGTGCTTGAATAAAAGTGTGTAAATGAATGAATGAGACATGTTGCATAAAGTGTTTTTAGTACTCAAGTAGAGTAGGAAAGCACTATATACGCACCACCCCATTTACCATGATGTGGACATGTGCTGAAGAGGGATAGTGGATATATGAGGCAAAGTATGCTGAAGATGGAACTGCCCAGGGAGGAGGAAAAGAGGAAAACCACAGTGAAGGAGGACATTCACAGAGCCGGAGTGACAAAGGAGGATGCTGGGAATGAGATGGAGGCAGATGATCCAATGTGGCGACCCCTCAAGGGAGATGGGAAAAAAAAGATACTGCATTTAAGATAAGGAGAATCTCCCGTTGGATGGTCTGTAATCATTTGCACATTAAACATAATGCTGGAAATGTGTCAAACATCTCAGGGGCGTAATTTCCAGGGGTTTTTAGGGGGGTTATGACCCAACCAATAATCCAATAATCAGACCCAACCAATATAAACCCCCGAATATAATTATGAATTATCTTGCATGAATAGGCTGCTGATTTTCTTTACTCGTTTCAGGTATTCCCAGCAAAATAGTTGCATGTTTAATCATCTGGGAATTTAATCAGATTTATTTAGACAGAGATCAGAATGCACTTGTGCTTCTTTACGCTGAGAGAAAGGGGAAAGGTTGCAGGTGCTTTGTATTATCATGCAGTGGTTTTATTGGCATGCTTGAGATCACACCGATGTGGTCCAAGAACTAAAACGAGTTTGACACCCCTGATTTTGCAACTTGTGTTTTTAGAAAAAAAGGGTGAAAAAAGGAAATGGCGTCTCTCAGAATGTCAGTTTTCCTATTTCTTCTGTCTTTTCTCGTTTCTTTCCGCGTCTCCTCCTTTTCTGTGTAGTTTAACGTCTGTTCCAGTGGGAGTACTCGGTTCAGTTTGTGTTTTATAAACAGTCGAGAATGCCCACAGCTCCCATGTGTAGGCGGATCCCTGTGCCCTCACTGTGACTCTGTAGACATCTCTATATCAACACAGTGCAAACAACTCGAGAACACGCACACGCAGACACACACCAGGACGCACGGCTGTCAGCCCCGTTGGAAACTGCGCGTGCACGCTGGCGTACACACGTTATTGCAACGTACTCGCGCGCGCGCACACGTGCACACTAACCTGTCAGTCGTCAGGAGGAAAGAACAGTCAGCTGAGACATGCAAGTGTAGGAAAACATTTCATCCTTATTACCCTGTTATTCTCGCTCACGCACACACACGCTCGCTCTGTATTTCTGTATTTAGGCATTATCATTCTCACCTTTTCTCATATTTCTTTCTCACGAGGGGCCTCCTCCCCCCCTCCCTCACTCCCTCCTCAACTTAATCTCTCTCTCGGTCTCTCTCCCTTTTCTCTTCCTCAGTCTTTTCCCCCCCTCAAGGTGTCTAAGCTGTGAGACATTTAATCGCCGCGGTAACGGTTTCATATCTGGAACAGAAATCAAATAATGCCAGATGATTTACTCCCCCTAGCAACCAGGGAGCACAGCCCTAGCAACCGACCCAGCCAGCAGGCCAGACCTAATCAGGTTGAAAATATTTCAATTATTCTGTTGATTCTTGGAGGTGTGTGTGTATGTGTGTGTGTGTGTGTGTGTGTATGTGTGTAAAGGTGGGTCTGCTGTATTTTAATGATGTCATCTGCTGCTGGCCTGAATATGTGAATGTGGAAGGAAAGGCAACTGCGTCATGTCACAGAAGTGATTGAGTGCTATTAGAAGTGCTGCTGTTATGATGGAGACATTAGAAGGATACAACAACACATGGTCATTCTGGCTTGGATAGTGTAACAGTTGGCATGCTCTGTGTGTGTGTGTGTGTGTGTGTGTGTGTGTGTGTGTGTGTGTGTGTGTGTGTGTGTGTGTGTGTGTGTGTGTGTGTGTGTGTGTGTGTGTGTGCATAAGAAAGAGAACACCAGAGTTGGCGAGGCGGAAATGACAGAGGATAGCCAAAGAGTGGGGACAGGATCCAAACTCCAGGGTGCCAAAGGACCAAATCAAGCTTTTTACTCCACCGCTCTACCAGACACAGTTGCACAACATTCATTTGTGTTGTAGCTTTGGAAAAAAGTGGAATTGTGTGTGTTTGAGTGTGTGTGTGGAGCAGCTGTTTATGCAATTTGTGTGTCTGTGTGTTTGTTGGAGGTGTGGAAGCGCCTGCACGCAGTGGTGTGGGTGTGGGGGGGCTTTATTGAAGGCTCGCCCAGTCAATCGATAAGTTTGTGTGTGAGTGTGTCTGAGCTACACCAAGACCACATAAAGCTCGGTTTGCACCACATCTCACTTTAATTCAAGTTAATTCAAGTCGGTTGAAAGAAGCTTGATTGTCACAAAAATTTGCCAAATGATTAAATGCTTTGAGTTCTGAATCCAGATGTTTAGGTGCCAAACATTCACAAATCTTTGTCTCTGCTGATTTTCCCATTGTAGCCAGGATCTGTAAGTATTTGGACAATGACAGATTTTGTGTAGTTTTGGTTCTCCATGCCACCACAGTGGATTTTAAATCAAGAAAACAAGAGCAGACTTTCAGCTTTAATTTAAGAGTTTTAAGAAAAGTACTCCGTCAGCTGTTTAGTGCCCTTAAAGTTTTTGATGCTTCTCTCATAGATTTAATATGTTTTTGCAGCCTAACGACGGCCTCCCTCTTTTGTATCGACATCTCTCTGGAGCTCACACAGAAAGTGAACAGCTGCCAAATGCAAGCTCAACACTTTGAATCGTCAGATCATTTCCATGTTTAATTTGTCTCAGCATAACCAGGGAAACCCGTCTCACCTGTCGTTTGTCACTCACTTGCCAGATTCCTTTTAACCATCTCACAAAAATGCTAATTCAATACTTTTGTTAAACCCCTCTAATTAAAGCTGAGCTCTGCACTTCGATCAAATCTTGTTTGTATGATTTAAAATCCACTCTTGTTGGGTACGCAGGCAAAATTATAAAAGTGTCACCTGATCCTGAGTTTTAAGTTTATGGACAAATATTCTCCATTTTGGCTTTTAGGTTCTTTATTGTTTAAATGATCATCTTTTTGTATTTTCTTAGTATTCTGAGCCTTTAGTTCTTTCTTTCAGTTAGGGCTTCTATTTGAATTTACTGCTTCTTAAGTGTTTCCCTCTGTGTTCTGTCTTCTCCTTGTATTAAGTTTACTTTTGTGTCTGAGTTTCTTGGTTACGATATTCTTTCCTACTTCCTGGTTTACTTTGCTAGTTACTTATCTTCTGTCTCTTGTACTCAGTTTTACTTCCTGCCCTGTGACTGTGATGATTGTGGGCACCTCTGTCTCATTTCCTTAAATAGCCCTTAGTGTGTGAGTATAAATAGTGCTGTCACCCCTCAGTATGGTGGCCCTAAGAGGAGAAATGCACTGCAACATAAAGTAATAACCAATAGAAATATTTTACAAAAACACAAGTATTTTTGCGGAGACAATAACAGGACAGAACAGCTGCTGAAGTGACCGAAACCTAAACATGGGAAAGAGTCCACTGAGGAAAAGATTCAGATAATATGTGCTGTAATCTCATAACTCTGTAGATACATGTTAGCTATTAGCCATTTACTGTAAACATGTAACTTCTGCAACACGCCACTGTATCTGTATCCTCTGTTATGCCGCCTGTTCACCCTAGTTATTTGTCCTTGTGTCACAACTACTGCTGGATTTAATTACTGGAAGTAAAAACCTTATTCCAAACTCATCACATATGGACACCTACAAACAAAATAAACAAACAAAATTGAACCATCTTTAAAAAAACAAAAAAACAAAAACAAAAACTAGCCAAGTAGTTCTTGGAGCCTAAACTTAAGGCATGAGCTTCCAATCGGCAACAAAGGCACTGCCTACAGCTACAACATGTCAGTGTGGGTTCTCTGTGGAGCACTAATGGAGTACCAGTACAGTACAATGCTTGGATCTGGAATTGTGTGCAATCCTCCAAAAGGCCATCAGCATGTGGCCAAACAGCAACGACACAATGCATAGACCGGTTGCTGATGGGGTGAAAAGTTTTCCTGAACAGGAAAGTGAACCTCAAAAGACAAATTTAACAAGAGGAGAAATAAACCCGAGCAACAGTTCTACTACCATACAAAGAAGTTCTTTATAAATTATGACTTCTGTATAAAAGAACAAGAGTAGCCTACATATTCCACATATTTTTGTAGCAACAACAAGTAGACGCGGGACTACAAAACTCTGCATAGCATTAATATACAACCACGGAGGGACATTTACATCAACACCACCTGTCCAACCTGCTTTTTTAAAGGAAGACTCTTATTGGTCGTTATTCAATAGTGCTACAGCAGTAGCAACATCAGCAGTATCTGACAGTATGGCAAAATTTAACATCTTTGAATGAGGATGTGCTGAATGCAGTAGCAGCAGAGGACGCCTTCAGATCATCTTGTGCTGTATCTTTTTCTGTATTGATTTATCAAATTTTTTTCTGTTTAATTCCTGTCTGATACTGTGATAATGCCACAAATAAAGAGGGTGAAGCACAGAGCAGAGAAGGTTAAAAAAAACTGCTTTAATCTAATCTGCTCTTTCAATCCCTTTTATTCTCTTATTGTAATTATGTGTGACAATTGGCCTTTAGGGACGAGACAAGTCTCCTTTAGTGACATTTGCTGTTTGGAAGGTGGCAGGGGAGGGTGACAGAGCAGAAAGACGGACATACAAACCACCGGGAAATCTCGGCAGGGAGAGAGAAAACGAAGTGTGTTTGAATGACGCGCAGAAATGGATGTAAAAATGGGCTTTTGAGAGATTATGAATTTACATATCTTAATAGAGAAATGCATGGTGTGGCTTCTCACCCCCAAAAAGGGAAGAAGCTGAAAAGCTCATCTTTGTCGAATGTGTTTCACCCGTGTGTATTTGTGACAAATTTAGGGTGGTGCAACGTGGACCCATGACGGTTCTGTGTTTTAATGATCACTCTACTCTTCAGTTGTTATCCGTGTTCAGAACTGTTTGGATGATTTCGCACTAAATGTCATTTTTCTTTCTAGCCTTTCTGAAGAGCTTTTCACTCAGAATTTGCAGCGGCTCACGGTGGAGGTGGGAGGGGAGGTTGCAGTTCAGCTCCGACCCAGCTTGTTTTTGCCCAAACTGAAGAGTTTTGTTCTGAAATATTCACAATTAATATTTAAAAGGTGACACACATTGTGAATTTCGAAAATATCACAATGCTTTTAGAGAGACCCGTGAGCACCTGGTTCCAGACCTCTCAACTGCCGCCTCCGCGTTTCAAATTTTGGAAGTGATTCAGAAAAGTTTGCCTTTGCTCCAGGCTGCGTCCCAGATTAGAGAAAGAATGAGCAGAACTTTAGCTCACAACTTTTTGGTAATATTATCGTGCTGTCACAAAGTCACCGAAGTTTAGATTAATTTTGTTCCAGATTTCTAGTTTGCACATCAATGTGTCACGTTACAATGGTTACACAAAAAACAGGGGTTAAAAAAAGGAGTGAAGGAATGTTAACTACAAGAGAATGTCTGTTAAGAAGTCTAGTCAATGATGACGTTTTACTGTACAATCTAGGTAAAATGTCCCAAAACACTGGGAGTGTGTATTGCTTTAAAACCAGTATATACCTTCAGTATTGATGGTGCCTTTTGAGATTCCAGTGGCACTAATGCAACCCCGTACCATCAGAGACATGCAGGCTGTTGAACTGAGTCCTGATGACGTCTCCTTTCTCTTTATTTCTTTATTTTCAGAGAACAAAACATCCATTATCATTAAAAAATCCAGGACATCCAGTACTGATTTTCAGCTGATGAACATTATTCTGAAATTGTTCCACAGTTTGCAGATTTATAGGTTCTGAGAAACTTTCTCTGTGATAGACATTTTCTTTTATACCCAGTCATGTAAATGACCTGTTGCCAATTAACCAAATTAGTTATAAACGGTTCCTCCAGCTGTTTCTTTCAAGTATCACTTACTTTTCCAGCCTTTTGTTACCCTCATCCCAGCTTTTTAAGATGCGTTGCTGCCATCAAATTCAAAAGGATCGAATTTCTTTCATGAAACAGTAAAATGCGTCAGTTTAAGTTTTTTCCTTTTTTAAAGGAACAGATCTTTAAATCTTGTATGTAAAATATTACCACATTCTAGCAGTTCATTTTATTATTTATAGAAATTTGACAGTCATGTGACGGCTTTGACTAGGTGTTTTTTGTTTTCTTTGGAGGTGGTACTGTAGCTCAGCCTCTCTCCTGACATTTATGGTTTTGTCAGTTTTGCCTTGGTCTTTAAAATCTACTGAATCCCACTGTCACGTCACGTGAGCACGAAAGAAATGTCGGGTCTGGAAATCCAAACGCTCAAAACGTCTTTTCTCTTGTATATCTCACAGTTTTTATTTACAATTCCAAATCAAAAAATTCCCTCACAAAATGATTTTGGCTCCTGTCTCTGCGGTTCGAAACAAATAAAACACAGAAAGTCAAACGTTTAATCCTATTCCTATTTTATTCTTCTTAAACTCATAATTCACTCTGAAAATAACTGCAGAACATCTAAAGATCACATTTTTGTATCATCTAAAGCGACTGTTACGAGGTAATTTGACATCAGAGTGACCAACCTGAATTCTTTTTACCTGAAACATTAGCATGGATAAGATCAGT
Source organism: Perissodus microlepis (assembly GCF_051167445.1). Lineage (NCBI taxonomy): Eukaryota > Metazoa > Chordata > Actinopteri > Cichliformes > Cichlidae > Perissodus > Perissodus microlepis. Next base: position 30,636,505 of record NC_140466.1, on the reverse strand, counting down.
GCACTTTTAACAACTTCATAAAATTCATTTTATTCTTCCACTCCTCTTTACTCTATTAATTTGGAAAATACCACAATGTGGAGAGAAAATATGGCACCAAGAGCTGCAGGAAAAAGAAAAAAAAGCGATAAAGGGCCGTGAAGAGCCAGAGTTGAATGTCAGGAGGTTTTGGATGGATAATGGAGAAGTCAAAAGGAGAATAAAGTGTTGATGAGAAGAACAGAAAAAGACAGAGGAAAGACTCTTCTGCCAATCAGCACTATAATCACACTTTTCCAATTTCCTCTTTAAGTTACAAAGACTACCACCCAGCTATAGGTAAGACTGCCTCAGTATTTAAGTGTGTGTGTGTGAGACAGAGAGTGAGAGTGTGTGTCAGTGTGAAGGGCAGCTAGGCGTAAAATTGAGTCCAGATTCATTAGGTTCTGTGAGCAGAGCTGCAGTTGGTTTAAGTGATACATTTCCTCTGGAAGTGGAGGTGTGGAGGTGTGTGGGTGGACGGGTGTGCGGTGGTGGGGTCAGTTATACGTCATGGGTCTCTCTCTCTCTCTTTCTGTCTCACACCTGTGCACAGACACACATAAACAGACCTGCGTATCCGCACACACAGACAGTTTAGAGGCCTTTATTCTATTTTCTCCCTCCTCTGTCTCAGCGGTGAGTGACACTGTAAATCTGAGCCAATTTCCTCCTCTAATCATCATTAAAAAGCGCAAATTACTCCACTCTCCATTAAACACTCCCACATGCCTGCTGCTATTACGAGCGGTGCAGCCTTTTCCATACGTGCCAGACTGAGGCCAGCCTTCTGCGTAGCTTTGTTCTAACCTCGCTTTATTCATGAGATAAGCACACCAGCATATGTCAAACAGAAAACATGCTGTACTGTGTTTTACCAAAACAGCAGGACTGAACATTTCAATCTCCCATCCATGCAAGCAAAATAATTTTGGAATAAAGATTGTTGTGCTTCTTCTAATGCAAAATAGTCCCTTGGGGCAGATGCAGAATGGGTACAATATTATAGAAAAAGATGAGAAAAGTTGTCCTAACAACTAGCGGCACATTCGTCTGAGGTGATGCTGTGGAGAAGCTAATCTCAAGACCTAACGTACCACACAATAGACCCTGATTCATCACAGGGCAAAATTTAAAGCAACGTGGAGCTTTGCAGTTCACGAGTGAGTCTTCTGAGTCGTATGCACACTCAAAGCTGAAAACAAACAACAAACAAAACTTTGACTTCATGAATAGTTGCATGTACAAGCTGTTAAAGGGTGATATAAACAACTCTTAATTTAACTTGCACTTACTGACCATTTCATTAGGTACACATGTTCAACCGTTTGTGAATGCACATTGGCACATTGTCTCAAAAAATGTCAGTCTGCTGAAATTCAAATTGAGCATCTGAAAGGCTGCTTAGATCATCTGAGCATTTCTACTGGAATTTTCCTATATAACTATTTCTAAGATATAATGTAGTGGCATTTTGCCAGGCATGCAAGGAGTGCTTGTTTAGTAAAATCTAAAAATAGGCATCAGTAGTTTCATTCTACATGTACAATGACAATAAAGCACTATTCTATTCAATAAAAATGCACCAATCTCTTTCTCTTTAATCTCAGATAGCCTTCTATCATAAAGCGTATTACCTGCTTGGATTCATTAAATAAATTATTGCCATCTTGTGGACATAGTTGGCAACTGTCTCTGGAAGCAGGATTAACTCTGCTTGACTCAACTCTCATTGGAAATCCTAGTCGATCTCAATTTCATGGACAGGTGTTTGTCTGCCTTGAGCTTGTTAATCTGAGAGGTCAGCAGCCTCTTTCTAGTTGTTTGTGCATGCACATTCTCTTTGGCAGGAAATTGATGGGAGACTAGCATGCTAGAAGAGCTGCAGCTGGCTCAGGTTTGAAAACTCTGAGCTCAGTTACCAGGAACCAGAGTTATTTTGCTCTAACGTGTTATGTACATTAGTCAGAGTTTTTACTCCTTTAACACATTAATGAGGAGAGAAAGAAAGCCTTGATAATGGTGAGGGGAGGTCGTCGCTTACAATGTGTGGATTAATAAAACATGCAAGTTGAAATCATACAGGCTGCACTGGCACTTTTAGATTAGTATCTCTGAGAAATCACTTGGTTAAATGAACATACAAAGATCAACCAGTTGTTTTGCTAATGCACTGCCTTCACTTTGTTTTAATATACTTTTTTTAAATCAAGGTTTAGGCCTGTTTTTATGAGAACATTAAATGCTGTTTATTCAGAGCTCTGTGGTCCTTACTGAACAGCCACACTACTAACACGATATGATGCATGGCTGTAGTATAACAGTTACACTGGTTAAAAATTAAACATCAACTGCAAATACTCCTGCAGCAGCCAGAAATTTGGTGAGCACAGACAACCGTTGGTGTGATTCTTGAGAAGTAGAAGAAATATAAAATGACCATCAATTCCCCTCAGTCTGAGCACCATGCAAGAGCTTGCCTGAGAAAGGTGGTGATCTTTGTACAGTCCCCAAGAATAACATTGTAACATACTGCGCCTTAATGGAGTGAATGGACTAAAATCTTGCAGCACCTGCAAAATCCCCCTGCTCAAGAACACACATGTATAGGCCTGTCTTAAGTTTGCCAGTGAACATCTAAACAATTCAGAGAAGGCTTGGGACAAAGAGCTGTAGCCAGATTAAACCAAATTTGAAACCTTTGGTATCCACTGAGTCTGCAGTGTTTTGAAGAAGAAAAATGGGACAATGGATGCGCCCATGTACCATGAAATCTTGGACAAGAACCTTCTTCCCTCAGCCAGAAGACTGAAGTAGGGTCGTGGATGTGTCTTCTAGCATGACAATGACCCAAAACATACCACCAAGGCAACAAAGGGGTGGCTAGAGATTAAACACATTAAGGTCATGGAGTGGCGTAGTTAGCCTCCAGACCTCAATTCTAAAGAAAATCTGTGGGAAAAGCTGAAGCTTCCTGAAATTGACAGGATTTAGGCAGTTTACATAAAGAGTGGGCCAAAATCCCTCCTGAAATGTGAGCTACAAGACCCATCTTCCTGCTGTGCTTGCCAAAAAGTGCTTCTCCATTAGGTACCAAGTCCTGTTTTACTTGAGGATCAAATACTTACATTCTAATATATATACTAATACCTTCACTCAGTGACACACAAATTAATTCATTAACTGTTTTGTTGAAATTCTTTGTCCAATTAAAATTAATGTACTGTAGAAATTGGAGACTGTTCATTTCTTTGTTAGTGAGCAAACAAATTCAGCAGGGAATCAAATAATTAATTTCTTCAGCTTTTCTGTGATGGAAATTTGTAAAGAAGAACAAAAGAAAGCAAAAAAAAAACGTCTATATGAATGGGCAAGGTGTTTCGGTTCTTGAAAATGAGCAGTTGTATGTTGGCTTTGTCAAGGTAAACTTTCATACGACCATATGTACGAGTATAACCTCCAAAGACACGTCAACAAGAAAGAATCACTACTGCTGCTAACAGCAAAATTCAGGAAATTAACCTGATGCTTCTGTACAAAACAAAAAATATTTCACGCTTTATTTTTTGAGTGTATATTTGGCTCTGTAATTATCATTTGTGTTTCCAAAAGCTTGTTTTCACTTGACGTGTCAAAAGGTCAAGGAGGGATTTAACAAGCAAGCCCTCACATGCTCTCAGCAGCAGTCACAACAAGATTATTGAAGTTTAGCAACTTCTAACATTTAACAGACCATGCAATCTAATTTGCCCCAGTGATATATCAGACTGATCTTCCAGTGGTTGATAAATACATGTTTTTTGTGCTATCTTGCAAATATGAAAACATGCTGAAAATAACTTGGATAATATTTGATCCCAAGCAGAGCACTACTGAGACTTCACTTCTGCAAATAATTTCTTCAACTCCAGGAAGTGCCCGTATCTCACTGGCATAGTTTTAGGGATAGCCTGCAGTTGAGGATGATGGGATTTCGTTATTGAATATTGTATGTATGACAGTCTCATTTCTTGCCTGTGGCCTGAGTACAGCGCTTGCAATATTCTCGCCCACAAAATTCATTTTAGTCTGACGTTTTAGGCCCAAATATAGCTTCTGTATTTTATTGGTGATCCTAGACTGAAATATTAACGTGCTAAAGGGTGCGCTGTTTTTGGACCATTAACATAGGAAAAGGCGGCCCAGTGCAGGCGGTCTCTGTTTATATAAACCACAAGTGTGTTATAATCAACTCCTCTCTCCTGATTCTGAACTGTGGGCTGTGGGCTCACTGTGCCACGGCCAAATGGCTTCTTTGGTCATGCTCTTCAGCTACAGGGGGGATTCAGTTTTGAGTTAGCCGGTGGCTGCAGACCTGTGCAGAATAACTTGCATATCGTTTTCTAAATGATTCAGTGTTTATTAAAAGCAGCAGGGAAAAGGAATCAAAATAACAGACTTCATTTTTTTGCAAGTGCATACTGGTTAACAACTGTGCACTCCGTGTGCTTTTCCTTCTTTATGCGCAGGGCTAAATGAGTGAATCTATGGCCCTCTTGAAAACAGATGACTCTGACATGTGCCATATTGAAGACTGAGGTGTTAAAGACACACCTCCACTCACCCCCTGACACATTAACTCCTCTCGGAGAGCCATAAAGGAGCATTTAACCCTTAATGGAGAGAACCCTGGTGAGCAGAGTCCAGCTGTCCCGTCATTAGCCCGTGTTTGTTTTCACAGTTTGTTTGTTTGTTTATTGCCGTGTTTTTGCACCTGCAGCACAGCCGTGCAGGGTCGTGAGAAAGGCTCACGGTGTCAGGAGAGTACACGGTCACGATGATGTGAAACAGGAGACTTTAGAGTCACCACCGACTAGATAACCTAGCATTTCAATCAGCGTCTTCTTGGTTTTGCAATCTATGATGTGGAAAGGCCGCCACGGATCTCTGTATATTGGTATCTGCGTTGTTGTGTTATAACAGTAAAAAAAATGAAATAAAACATATTAAATCAACACAATATCATGGGAAAAACACAGCTCGGAAATGTGAAACAATACACTAAAGAAGGAATTTAGTTAAATAGAAAAAACAAGCACAAAAAAGTCAAGAGCTCAGTAACATGAATGAGGTTAAATGAAATGAATCGAATGCACGCATTGTGGCATGAGGGTCCAATTGTTTTTGTTGTCGCTTCTTGAGGCAGCAGATGTTCAACAGATGTTAGATGTTAATACGCCGGGTGGTCAGGATCTATTAATTATCCACTGAACACAGTCACAGTCATTCTGAGGACCTCTGCACCAGCTGATGGAGGGATCCAAATGGTGCATTGAGTCAAACTGGTTTCAAACAGCCACAGCAACAAATCCCCTCAGTAAGTAATACTCAGGCAAAAGAAATCTTCCTTACCAGTACCAAGTTTAAGATTACACCACTTCACAACTAGTGAAATCCTGTTGTGTTTTCTCATACTGGTTGGATTAAAGTCTCTGTTCGCCTAACCCACGTGATCTGGGAACTGAGTATGTTCACGTCTCACGACAACACCGCATCGCTTCATGAAGTCGGTCAAATTGTACTCGCTGTGTTCTCTCATGTCTTCATCAGATCCACACTCGTCCATATTATTGTCCAAACACATCACATACCCGATGGTGAAAAGTGTGAGAGAAGAGCTACACAGCAACTTCAACTTTATGTCAAAAAAACGGAAAAAACAAGATGAACGACATAGTGACCGCTCTACATGAATCAGGGGAGATTATACATTTGAGTGTAGTTATTTTACAAGCAGTGTTACTGTATGTGCTTTAATTATTCCCGTTCTCCGAGTTAAACAACCTCACAAGAGACAGAGAGGTCTGTCTTTTGAGATTTACAAAACAAACTTTGCTTTAGTCAGTATGACCCCGGATCAATGTCAGATTCCTGTAGACTCTGTAGGAGGAGTTGACCCCTGCTGGCCATTTCAAACAATGCAAAGTTTAAGGCACTTCTGCACTGGTTTCACTTTTCAGACCTGGAAGCTATGGTTATCTAAGATTCTCTCTCATCTCTCCATTGGGCACGATGCCTGTTCGGGCGTAATCCTGGCCATAGCTAACAGTGACATAAGTTATGAATAAAACTGTAGAAGAGCTTTATAAAGTCCATAACCTACTGTGAAGCTGTACTTATATTAACAATATTGCACAGCCACTAACATCAACATGCAAACTTCTCATTAGCACATGTATGCTGTGTGTGTGGATTTAATACTTTACATGCATTCTAAGACTGTTAAATTGATAACATTTGATAGTTAATACAATACAGTACACAGCTGAGACTGACAGTGAAGGTACGTGGTCACAAACCCAAATACCTAATGTAATGTTAGAGGATCCCACTATCCCGAGGGAAACATGAATCTACAAACTTCATAGTAACCCATCCAATGATTACTAGTTAGATATTTAGCCTTCAGACAAAAATCAGAGGAAATCATAAGAAGTCCTGTTATATATTATGTTAGTCCTTCCTGAAGCGTGAAGATGTTTCTAAGACTTAAGGATGTCTACAGGGTATCCACACTGCACGCCTATCGTTTTTGTGTTGACAGTATGATTATTAGCTAATTTTTACCGCCCTGGTTTGCACTCGCTCACTTCAAAACTGAGAAAATCTTAATTTGAGATCGTCCCACGTTGCGTTGCTTGTTGTTATCTCACCCGTCATCACTTGAAGCTTCTGAGATTCACTGACTTTCGGTGGTCTCATAAATCACTTCTACTGTGGATGTCCCTTTAAGGCATTGACCACCATTAAATTGCTGTTGACCAGTTTGTTAGCATGTGTAATACTAACCGTGTGGTGGCTTGCCTGCATTTAGGTTTTCTTGCACTGAAGTAAGAAGCGCTTAACTTTGTCAAATCCAAGAGGCAAAAGAACAAATAAACACTGCAGTGTGTAACCCTCCAGGTTGCAGGTCACGATGGTGCTTTGAGGGTCTCCCATTAAGAAACAGTACGTTCAGTGTGTGTGTGTGCTGAATGTGTTTGTGCAACACAGGGAGGTTGGGTTAGAGAGAAGATTAAGAAGTTCTAATCTCTTCTAGGTTGGTGGCAAGGCACAGTGTGTGTGTTTGTGTGTGTGTGTATGTGTGCATTGATAACAGCTACTACTGGATAAGGAGAAGCTCGTCCCTCTGGTATGTCTTGATGGGCTACGTGCATGTGTGAGTAATATAGCTAGCATCTGAAGCGCAGAACCGCAGGCTGACGCCGTGACAGAGAAGCAACATGACACGACAATAACACGACGGGCAAAGGATGACTTGTTTCTCCCCCCTCCTCCCCAGCTCGCTCCCCGTCCTTACTCCTTACTCCCCTCCTCCCCCTGTAATCACTCCCCTCTGTATCCTCCGTATATAATTTAGTAGCAATTCTGCTCTTCTATTCCCTCTGTCGCCCCTCCTCATGGAGAGACACAATGAGATATGACATTTCATTTGAGTTTCCCACCCGCCCGGCACCCTCGCTCCAAGAAATAAATAAATATTTCATTAGCAGCCTGAGCGAGAGAGGAAATAAAGATGCGCATGCACGTGCGCAACGCGGGACAACACAAACACGCGGGCGGACAAAAAAAAACGGGGGAGGGAGAAAAGCAATATAAACGCATTTGCACATTCATGCTCACATACAGGCCTCGGTCATTACACAAGCGGCACCTCGACACCCCACTTGCACACACGTACGCACAAGCACATGGCGTTTGGTTCGTGGAGGACCAGTGCAAACACGCTTTATGTGGACTGCGATAATGCAATCTCTGGCTTGAAATAGACAAGATAGATAAGTAATGAAGATAATGTATCTCCCTCTGTACCTCCTATCATCCCGCCTCTCTCGTTAGACTTCTTTATCATCTCCCTCCCTCACCCGCGTTCTCTCTCAATCTCTCTCAGGTCTTACCTAGAGACTCTTGGCTTTATTGTCTTAATTAAAACAGAGCCTGTTTAATTATTTTAATCCACACTACTGCACAACAGGGACTCCTGAGGAGAGGGAGTGCTGCAGAGAAGGAGGTGGTGGAAAAAAAAGAGGGGAGGGGGTAGCCCTGACATTTCAAATTAAGCTCTTCAAGTTCAAAAGCAAGAGTTCTTATCGCCTTTCCTCTCATTCATTTTCCCATTTCTGCCCTTCTCTCCCTCCATCTCTCCACGAGTCTGGCCTGTTCTTACTGATCTCCTCGTCCACCGCCACCGCTCTCCATCCTCCTCCTCTTTCCCTCTCTCTCTCTCCGTTGCCTTCCTCGTTCCTTTCGTCGTCGTCGTCCTCCTCTTCACTACCTTTGAGAGATTAGCAGTTTGAAGAACAGCCTTGTTGAGAGCCGTTTTCAAGTCTAGGACTTCAAAAGAATCTGTGATTATTACAATACTGCGTGGAGTCACGTGTGCATCTTAAAAAAATGCTTTTCTTATCTTAATACACACCCACACGCATGCAGATACCCTCACATACCAAAACCATAATTCACACTCGAGGGTGCAATCACACCGAGTGTGTTTTAAGTGGTTTATTTGAGCTCTCGAAGGTTTATGTGCCTATTTTGGTTTGCTTGGGTAAGTGAGAACAATACTGCGTGAGACCTGGGTCAAAACATGACAGCACTGAGGTCACAATCATGTAAGCACATTTAAAGGGACACTTCACCTCAGAGTGAAATCTGTGTTTTTCTGGCCAGTAAAACTGTTTAGGTGTGACTCGCCCAGTTTGCCGTTATCAGCAGTAGTAGATGTCGACCTTCCAAAACCAGTCACGGCATGGCTGCCTCTCCCTGAGCTCGGCTCTGCTGGAGGTTTTTTCATGTTAAAAGGGAGTTTTTCCTTCCCACTGTCACCAAGAGCTTGCTCATGTGAGGGGTCGTTTGGTTGTTGGTGTTTCTTTGTAGTGTTGTAGAGCATTATGGAATTTATGGAATAAAAGGAACTTACTTTACATCTCAAGAAATAATTCAATTCATGTGAAAAACCAAATGAACTTCAAGTATCACATTTGATTTGCTGTGTAAGTAATGAAGTCGCTAACCTCATTCTGAACAACACCTCATGATACCTCATCTGCAGCTACAATATGTTCTTCATTTTCTTATTTACATGATTTATCGGCTGTTTGCTTTGTATGGAAAGCAAAGGAAGACTTTACCTGGCTTCCTCGTTTTGCCGTCCCAATCAGAAGCCTTTCTTGAGGCTGAAGATTTTGATGTTCAGCTGATCAATATCCACACAACAGTTTTCCTATCAAGTGGAAAAGATGTTTCACTGATTTCCGGAGAGTGGAATCGTTGGTCACCTGATTCATTTCATTATTAGAGTTATGTCATTATGATTGAAGGACACTGATTGGCTAAATTTAGTTGCACCTCAACATTGACTACAATTTTGTACTGAATTGTTATGTATGCTGGATATTTAAGATAAATATAAATAAGTAGCCATTACCTAGTTATTAGACAACTTATTAATTATAGCTAACAACTTGCAATTAGCTATATAATAAATTAGCTATATAATAAAAAAGCTAATAACCTCAGAGTAAAGCGTTGCGTTATTATTAATCTCTGAATCTCTTCCACAGCCTGTCTCCCTCCCCTCACCCATAAGGCTGCCCCTGCCTGAGCCTGGTTCTGCCAGAGGTTTCTTCCTGTTAAAAGGGAGTTTTCTTTCCCACTTTTGCCAAGAGGTCACCTGATTCTTGGGGTTTTCTCTCCATTGTTGTAGGACCTTTACCTTGCAATAATATGTTTCTTAAGGAAACTGTTGTTGTGGGAATGCATTAGAACATTTCATCCTTATTTCAGGAAAGTAGTTTCTGGCAGGGAACTAGCTGCTTCATTCATGCTTCACCCTCACTATTCATCAGCTGTCTGCCTACCAGCTGGCTGGTCGTACAGCGGGGATTTTACTGTATAAGCATTAACTGTTATGACACAGTCATGCCAACTCCATTTGCTGCCACAGCTCAAAGCTGCTGCTCTCGCTGATTTCTAGTAATGTTCCCGTGTGTGTTTATACAAGACTGAATGTCTTCTGCCATTTACCATAATTCTGTGATGTAACAATCTGTCTCAGACTGAACTGTGGCTGTTATTCTGGGAATTTCCAATCAATTTGATAACTCAAATGTCAGTTAGACGATGTCCCAGGCAGTATGGTGAGCACAAACTTTTTTCCTTTTGGCTCTGCCCCAATAAAGAGGGTTTTTTTTTCACAGTATTACCTAATGTCTCGGAGAAACTGAGGATGTCCACGCACAGATATACAAACAAGCTTCATTATACTAAGCTGACTTTGTCAGTCTCCATCAGAGAGTGTGGGAGACAGTCTGAAGAGTTTTGTTCCCCGTGGACTGCAGAAAAGAGGGAGATGGAGAGGGTTGGGGGGTGGAGCGGTGATGAAAACCAGCGACAAATAGGAAATGGCAAGGATGGAGGGGCAAGTGCAACGGAGAGGGTACATTACATAATTTGTGTTCCCTCTTCTGTCTTTCTCCCTATTCGCTGTCTGATTAGTGTGACCTTGGTGCAGCCGCAGCTCACCTGCTCCTGTTGAACTCTGGGTAATGAAGCCAGCGTTTACAAATTGAGAAATAAACACCTGGCTCCCTGGGAATGGTAATAAGCTCTCTCTCTTGCTCTCTATCTTTATCTCTGCTCCATGCCCATTCACATTTCTGTCCTCCTCCCTTTATCCTCCTCCTTTATCTCGCTCTCTCACTTACATTTCTCTCCCCTTTTCTCTTCCATTTCCTCTCCGCTTTCCTCCTCCTCCCTCTCTCTATCTGATTCAGCAAGGAGTCTAAACTACCCAGATTTCCAGTTTACCTTCTGATTAAGGAGTGAGTTGAGCGTTTCTATTCCCTCTGTCTCCCTCCTCCGTTCCATCCCTCATTCATGTGCTGCCACGGTAACTAGCCTATTATCTGACAGTTCCACTCCACTGACCTGCCCAATAACAGCTTTCACATCCCTATAAATGCCCTGGAGAGAGCAGGAGAGAGAGAGGAAGACACAAGAAGGGGGAAAAGGTTGTGTGTGTGTGTGTGTGTGTGTGTGTGTGTGTGTGTGTGTGTGTGCGCGCGCGCGCGCGCGTGCATGTGCATCAACGTATAAACCCTGGAGATTGCTCCGTGTTATAAACATTTACACCGGGCTAACAGATCATCTCCAAGATCCAGGATTGGTCCAACTCCCCCCGCCCGCCCCCCCGGCGAATTGAAAGCCCAAGATTAGCGAGATGATAGCTTTTCAGATTGGTGAGGAAACAGAGAAATGAGTTTCACCGACTGAGTTTACGGAGGATAGATTGGGACAGTTAAACGGTGGATAAATTGATGGTTCCCTCATTGTCTCTCCGACAGTATAGTGGCTAAATCTATTAACCATCAGCAACCCATCTTGGCGGCGATAGAAAGGAGATACAACAGACGAGGAGAGCAGGGGACCACGAAGGAAAGGTTTGAACAGGAAAAGTAAAAATACTTGAGGAGGGATAAGGAAGGTTAGAATAATAGAAGGCATGCTGTTAAAAGATATTTGACACTATTATTTACTGTATTTTTTTTAATGCACATATAAATACAAATATATTCATGACACATATACACATTAAAATATGTATGGCTCTGTGAGGCTGTACTACAGTTGTTTTTTGGGCTAAATATTACAGGTTATATAATTTAATACCTAAACAAATGTCCAAATACCTCAGATTTGTGGGAGATTTGTTGCATTGCATACATAAAAACTACACAACTACTGCATCACAAATACAATGGGTGAAAGAGAGATTTTTCCCACCTCTGCATATCCCTAGTCTCTTGATGACTATGAAGCAGAAACTTCTGAGTTAAACCATACGGTGGCCCTGAAAGGTCAAACGCACTGTAACATAAGAAAACGCCAGCAAATAGCACAAAACACAAGTGAAGTTGAATAAAACAGAAGAGAAATAGAAACAACAATACACCAAAAGGGCACAAAAACACAACAGAAGTCATTATGCTACCAAATTTATGAACTACCATTCCCAGCACCACAGTGAACTGGATCACCAGTTTATGTGCGTGTACTCACCCACTACTTCATGTTACCTTCAGAAGGGGCTCCATTCTTCATGGCACAGATTCAACAAGGTGCTGGAAACATTATTCCGAGATTTTGGTCCATACTGAGGTCATAGCATCACACAGTTGCTGTGTTACAGTTAGCGTGAACTCATTCTCATGTTCAAGAAACCTGCTTGAAATTATTTGAGCTTTGTGGCATGTTACAATGCTGGAAGCAGCCATCAGAAGATCAGTACACAGTGGACATGGTCAGCAACAACAATCAGGTAGGTTGTGGTCTTTAAACGATGCTCAGTTGGTAATAAAGGGCTAAAATTGTCCAGAGAAACTATCCCCCACACCATTACACCACACCGATATAAAGCACGATGGATCCCTGCTTTTGTTTGTTTTTTCCCTCCAATTTTGATCCTACCATCCAAATGTCAGAGGAGAAATCTTATGAGACTAGAGAACATTTCCAGTTTTCTTTTGTCCAGTTTTGGTGAGCTCTAAGCTGATTGTAATGGAGCGTGTAAGAACTCTGATAAGGTCTTTTTCTCAGTAGCTAGAGTATGCTGTGATGTAATGGATTTCTGTTTGATAACAGTTATCTTTTAATTTAGGTTTATATTAAAAGTAATGTTATCCTACACTTATATATCACACAGTTTATTTTTTACTAGCAGAGAGTAGAAAACAAGAGTTTGTCTTACACACTACTGCACATACAGTACTGTACTATTCAAACCCAACACGCACAACTAATCCTTCTTGGAAAATGAACTACATCAAGTCCTTGTCACATTAGAAAGCTGATAAATTACATTTGATAAAAGTCTTTTCTTTAGACTGGGTCAATACGCTGTCTGTGTATTTGAGTGTGTGTGTTTCTGTGCAACACATCAAAGTCAGGGAGTTTGAAAGGAAACACTAGAGGATGAATTTAATGAGTCCATTAAACAGAGTGATTTTTACTATGAATCTGCAGTAACATGAAAGAAGCCCCATCATGACTACCCCCACTGCCCAACCTATAAAGACACCGTGGAAAAACCAGAACTAGAACTACTGCCTTGCAGTCTCGTGACAACCAGTCAAACTGTATTTTACATGCACAACTATCTGGATTTTAAAGGGGATTTAATAGGTGGTCACAAAAGATTAGTGTCACCGATTCAAAATCCAACCAAATATGGTCACAATTTCCCATTTTCTTACTGAGATATGGCATTTTTTTCACACCTATATGTTTTTTTTTTTTACTTTTTAAGTTTCCTATAATTTCAAAATTTTATGATTAAAATGCCAAATACACATTTCATTTCATCTCTCTGTGCCCTTTGTTATTAGATAACATAATGCATAAACATAATGGGACTGATTCGTTTTATCATTTTTAATGTAACTATTATTTAACCAAAGAGTACCCTGAGATTAGGATGTCTTTTTCAAGGGAGACCTGCAACACCATTACAATGTTGCAAGATAAAAATCAATGATGTAACAAATTTTACTTGATTTCCTTTGTGGAAATCACAAATCTGTATTTGTAAATGGATGGAAAATCCTACCCACTCCATTGCAGTATCACTTTCTCCTGAGGGTTTCTGAAGACAGTGGTGTGTGTGTGTGTGTGTGTGTGTGTGTGTGTGTGTGTGTGTGTGTGTGTGTGTGTGTGTGGACCCGAGGAAGAGAAGGAGAGAAGAGATCACGATGTCTGGGATGTTTTTGAGACGCTCTGAGATGAAAAAGGTGAGAAGGGCCACAGGAATGGTTTCCCATGATCCCGCCTGACCTGACCTGGGCCGGCTGGTGGTGATGGTGCGTGCGTGAGTGTGTGAGCATGTTGGGTGGTGCTAGCTTTTCGTCTGGCTCACTACTGTAAACAGCGTTACTTCTGGGCAGAGGGTAGAATCCACTTTAAAAATAAAGTGTCTTTTCCCACATCTGCACACATTATGTGGACACCGCTGAGGCGACGTCTGTTTTCAGCTTCAGAGCATTAGAGCATCATCAGTCAAACACCAAAACATTCACAGTTCAGGAGCACCCAATCTAATCTGTGACCGTGTGCATGTGTGCGCATTTGAGTGTGTTAAAGAGGCAACGATAGCTCAGCGAGGATAATAAACCCTGAACCAATCACATATCAGTTTCATCAGGGGAGTTTCCAACATCCCTCGCTCTAATTGGTTATCATGTAATCCGGTGTCCCTAAAGACCTGCCTGTCTTTCTAGCCATCCTTTGCTCCCTCTTTCTCACTCTCACCATCTCTCCTTCTGCTGAGCTGTCGGTGCAGCTCACTTCATCCCACTTTTCTAAACCGTCCTCCACATTTCCCCAATTTCAGTTAAACTTTTACAGCGATTTCATTTCTCTTCCCCCATTCCTACCTTCTCGAGAGCGTGAGAGGAAAAAAACGGCACCCTTCACTTTTCTTTCCCATTTTTCTCGTCCTTGATGTCTCACACTTTCCATGCATTGATCTGCTCCCATCAATGTTTCTCCCCCATCTTTTCCATATATCACGCTTCCTCACTTCTTTTTCTCTTCCCCCCTCTCTGACTCCCCCTAAAGAGAAGGGGGAGTCATTGAGTGTGTAATCGCTTGGTTACGGTGTGTCAGTCTGCGTCTGAACCCACCATCTGTCCTCTGGGCTTGCGTCTGGGGCTGCAGACACACACACACACACACGCACACACACACACACACACACACACACACACACACACACACACACACACACACACAAACAGTGCAAATATACAGACTCACACCGTCGAGCCAAGCTCATTCACACCACAATATGATGACAGCTGTATCACCCACCTATTGACATGAGCTGTCAGAGGGGCAGTGACTAACATAACACATTATGACATATCCCACACACCCAGGTGGCGACTCCAGTGTACACACATTGTGATGGGTTAGAATTGTTCTTCAGTTATGGCCTAACCTCATTTTGGTACATGGCTATAATTTGATTAAAGGATTAGGACATGTGAGGCATGAGGCCAGAAATATTTACATGTTCCCTGTTCTGAATAGGTGGTGTCCACCATTTGCTGACTTGCAGGTTAGGATATGAACACCATTAAAGTCAGCAGTGACCTTGGAAGCCATAGTTAAGCTAGAAACTTACATTTTTAATCAGTGAGACAGATTTTTTTAGTTACAGTTGTATTATTTGGGCTGATCATTGAATCAGAGGGGGTTTCACTCCCATCCAGACTGTAAAAGTGCTCGAGCTTGTGTCATTGTGTCATTTTAGAAATATGAAAAATTGATGAGCAAACTAAAGGGTTAGGGTTAGGGTCAGTAGAAATCCACCTGCAGCCGCAATCAAGCTGTATAGAAGAAGCAGTAGTACCAGTAAGCAGAGCTACAGAGGCGTCCTCCTTAAACGATGCCATAGACAGCCTAGCGCTAAAAAAAACAGATGGCCAAGCAGTTTGGATTTGGCCCAGTGTTTATCAATGGAAATCAGAGTATCTGTGAGAGCTCAGACGGTGTGAAGGACGTCGCGTAAGTGAAAAACCAAGGATTGCTCCACAGCACAACACTTATCACAACGGCAACATGAAGCTGGCTAAAGCAGCGGTCCCCAACCCCCGGGCCTCGGACTGGTACCGGTCCGTGAGTCGTTTGGTACCAGGCCGCGAGAGTTGAGGCTCAGGTGTGAAATGTATGGTTTTCAGGCTTTTTATCGGTTTTCAGCGTTATTTTGTTATCGTTTTGATCGTTAACTCGGTTTTCCTGGGTCTTTTCACGTGTGTTATGAATAAATTTTCTTTTTTTCGGTACCGGTACTAGATTTATTTTGTTGTATTTATCCGCGACACCTTAAAGGCCAGTCCGTGAAAATATTGTCGGGCATAAACCGGTCCGTGGCGCAAAAAAGGTTGGGGACCGCTGGGCTAAAGAACTTTAAAAGAAGACCATTTGTTTTTTAGAAGTAATGCAAATTCTGTAATGGGATATTACACAGAGTTGTAATCAACAACTGGTCCCATGAAACTACTTCATAGTTCATTTTTTTAAGTAATAATTTACTTTGTTTGCAGATGGAGTTTAAAATTTTAATAGATATCTCCTTGCTACTGCTAAATGGAAATGCTTAGGATCACTGGTTTACCTCCCGTACTCGTATTAGTAGCAACACTGACTGGCAGTTTACTTTATGCATCTCCATACAAATCCTTGCATGGACCAGTAACCACTAACATACTGAGTCAGAGTCAGCCACAACACCACTCAAAGCTAATTCATAATTAGCTTATATTGTCTTATCTTGCTTCTCTGAACAGGAATCCTTTTATACTTCACCCACACAAAATTGTGAAACCTCCACCGGTTGTTGAGGCTACTATAATTAGTAATTGGTATATAAGGAGTTATATAATTATTGATTTTTTTTTTTTGTTTTATTTTGAAAAGAAACACAAACATTTCACCCCACATAGCAAGACGTATAACCTTTGGTTAGGACATCATCAACTTAGCTCAAAACTATGGCATTTTGCAAC
Organism: Perissodus microlepis; assembly: GCF_051167445.1. Taxonomy (NCBI): domain Eukaryota; kingdom Metazoa; phylum Chordata; class Actinopteri; order Cichliformes; family Cichlidae; genus Perissodus; species Perissodus microlepis. The sequence continues at coordinate 30,619,883 of NC_140466.1, read as the reverse complement.
AAATTATTTTATTTTGCAACAGGTCAGTAACATGATTCGGGTATAAAAAAGAGCATCTTAGAGAGTTTCAGACTGGCAGGGATTCACCATTAACAGGCAGAAGGAATACTTTTAGGAGTTTAGGGATGACTCGCTCATCACTGGGGCAAAGGTTACAGAGGTACTGAGAAAACTCTTCAGTGGTCCGTCCCCTGGGGTGGATAAGGTTTGCCCCAGGCTGTGGATGTGGTAGGGCTGTTTTTGTTGACCCGCCTGTGCAACATTGTGTGGAAGTCATGGACAGCATCAAAAATGTATTGTGGTCTCAAACTATTCATTGATTTGTAAACCAACAGAGGAATTCAAGTCAGGAAAACCAGGTCATTCAACACACCGGAAACTCATGTAAAGGTAAAGTGATCCAACTTCTGGTCTTCGTTACTCTACAGATGAAATAAATCAGGCTGATTTAAGTATGCACAATGTGTCTGTGTGATCCTCACTCATTATTTGCAGTCATTTCAATCGCTTTTTGAATAAGTGAGGCGTTACCAGGATGTGGATTCCATCCTTTTGTGCATTTTCTGCCACTTATTCCTGCATCCGATCCCAGGGCGAGAGGTGGAGTAGAGCCTGGTCTGATCGACAGTCGGATGTTGGACAAGCATTCGCACTCACATCCAATTCACGATCATAAACATTCTTGTCCTTGGATTGCAGGAGGCATCTAGAGTACTTAGAAATAACCCACACAGGGCCAGCCAGAGCATGCACAGAAGGGCACCAGCCAGCAGGACGTTCTTGCTGTGAGGCAACAGTGCCAACCACTGTGCTCTCTGCCTGCTAGAGCCATCAGCAGAAACCCCAGAGACATCATCTCACTGAACGTGTGCGTGTGCTGACTTTGTGTTTCAGATTAGAAAAGACGGCAGCCGGGCTTGTCAGTATGTACTAGCGTGGTTATAGATATAGTGTTAAAGAAGTGGGCCAACACGGCTGTTTCAACAACAAAAACAGTGAAAGAACAAAAGAGAAGAAAAGATGAGAGAAAACACTATAAATTTCCATCTACTGCACAGTGAGGCAAGCTGAGAATATGTGCATAACAAACCAATTATACCTCATCACAGCTGCATGGAAGTAAAAAGGCATCAGTGCATGAAATAGTCTGTTATGATAAGAATTAAAATAGTTTATCACCATCAGATCTGGAATAGTGTGGTGTGATAAGAACTAAACAGCCAGAATATGAATGCGGTACACAACTGCATCCTTTGATACATGCCGCAGGTTTCACATCAGTGGAAACACCAGCCAGCGAGGCCCATTTAGAACACTTAAAACAGCGCTTTGATCACATTAGTTCAGAAGAAAAAGGCACAACTTTTACTGTTTAGTTTCCAAACTAATATCTCAGGCTGAAATTTGTCAGTGTTTAATTCAGCATTCAGCCCGAGTCCCTTTTTTAGTTGCACCAGAAAAGCAACAGAAACAGGAAACAGCGCAGGGACAGTGTGAACAATAAATCCTCATTCTCTGCAGGGTTTTCTAAATTTGACCCTCGTGGCAGTTCAAACGAGGTTTTTAGTATCACATACTCACTTTGGCTCGCATTTAGAGTCCACTGAAGCCACTGTTAGTCCGGTCTGATCAGAGCGGCCATTTGCTTTGGAGGTGAAAGCTACAACAACAACACAATTTTCCAGAGCCAAAATTCAAGCAGTTAAAGTCATATTTTAGAGACAGATAATAAACCCTCAGCGTTATATTAAATAAATATATTTAATGTGAGGTACGTAGCTTGCTTTTTACAACAGATAGTTTGATTTTAGTTGCTTGTTACTTATATTCAGAGTAATTGATACAAAATCTAACAAAAGAAGAATACTTGGAGTGATTTTAATCAGCCTGTGAAGAAATTACACAGAACAAAGGTCAAATGATCCACAGCGAAACTTGAAGTATATTCACAACCCCACTACTTTTTTATTTTTTATACTCAGACTTTCTGTTTTAGCTTCTTGTTCTTGTTCACCTTCTTTTTCTGACTTTCTTCTGATTGGCTGCCCCTCCTAGCAAAAAGCAGGTGGGCGGGGCTTCTGCACTCACAGAACAGCAATATACTCACATCAATCTACAATCTACAGTTAGACACTTCTGACACTTTAGGAACTTCATCATTCTTTGGCATAAGCTGCTTGAACAGAAGACAAATAGTGACATCTTTTCTGAGAGGGCCGCCTCGTACAGGAGGTGCAAGAAACACAGCGGTACAGAGGAGAGGGTGCTGGGTAATTTATGCTGACATCGAATCGCCATCATACTGAAAATCAGTGTGAGAGACACATTAGATGTGTGTGTTTGTGTGCGACTGTGCGTGATAGATGGCTCCTCTCGTCCTGACAGATGCTGTAGAATCACTCAGCCACGCCAGCCCGGCTGGTTACCGGGGGCAACCCTGTAAATCTGACATTATGGGCTGTTGACAGGAGAAACGGTTGTTATCATAACCCGTAGTGAGTTACAGAAAGCACACATCCCTCAAGTTTTCAGTATGGTCGGGATATAGCGTTACGCACGCTCAAAGAGTCTGAAAATGAGAGAACGATGGAGAAATCGTTTGAGTTTACGGCTCAGTAGCATATACAGGTGCGCGAGGTGTAACAAGGTGTGCAAATGTGTGCGTGGAGGGGTTTGAAAGAAATTATGTCTGTATGTTTTATATCTAAGCAAGACAGCTTTGATAGAGTGAAGTGATGAGTGTGGGAAACCTTGAGACGAGCAGGTCACAGGAAACAAGATATCATACCTGCCCCTCGCTAATCCTCACCATGAAATTACCTATACACACACTCATACATGCACACACACTCGTACATGCACACACACACACACAACAATCTCATCTGTTATGGATCTGGATTAATTTCACGATTACGCTTCTTTTAACTCAAATACTGTCTGCACGTTCGTCATTGTCTTTCTTTCCTTGAGTCCTGCCTCCTTTTCCTCCTCAGTCTGGGTGTTCCAGTAGTAATGGGGTGTGCTGTGGGAGCAGCAGGAATGGCCATTACCATCCACGGATCACTGGCAGAGGCCTGCACACAGCGGACTCAGAAGAGAAAAGGGAGAGGGAGGTCAAAAAGGTGCCACGAATGGGGGAGGGAGGGCAGAAGAAGGGAAGGAAGGGAAAAGATGGCTTCAGGAGCAGGATATAATTTCATGCAGTTATTATAATGAAGTCATTTCCAGTCGTCGCAGTGATTGAGGATTTCTAAGTAGTAGATAGATTAAACCACTTGATGGATTCGATGCAAATATAATCACATGGGCTAGCGTACTTTGTGCTGCATTTTTCTTGTTGTGACAGGATTTTGGAAGGAAATCGCGTTCAAACGCGCCTCGAACCCAAAGAATTACGAGAGCGAAAACAAGGAAAGATTTATTCCTCTCGGTAATTTTACATGTAATGTATCATATTTTATCTGTTCATCGCGTGACTGATGAAATCAGCAGATGGATGGAGGAAACATTTATAACAGGAGATAATAAAGAGTTATAAGAATTTCGCTCCAGACCGAGGGATGTTAGTGAATGATTAATAAAAGGCTCTTCCTCCACAATATTACAGTATTATCAAGCCTGCACAAGCAGATCTTTTTTTGTTTGTTTTCTTTTTTTCCACAGTGTAACATGGATACATTTATATTCTGTGTGCTATGAATATAGTTCCTATATTTATTCTGCAATGATGGCTGCAGACAAAATAAAGCACGATGAAGATTTTGTGGGAATTGTTTTGGTGCTTCAATGCAGTTAAAAAAATAACCTCTGTGGATGTGGGGAAAATGACAAAAATGTCACAATCACTAACAAAAACCACAGTTCGGTTGTACTCAGAGATGAATTGATTATATTTTGGAGGTCAAAGGTCATGGACCCAAGACATGTTTTTGGTCACAACCTAAAAAATACAGGAGTAGAAATCATAATCACAAAGAAGATGGACAAGAGAGTGGCTCCAAAAGTTGGTAAATCCCAACGGATTCCAGTGTCAAAACACTTAACTGTACAGCAAAAAGTCAACATTGCAGTATACAACAAAAAATGGCTGTAAAGCTGTATGCCAGTTATCACCTCAGCTTAGTTGAGTTACAGACATTATTTCACTGTTAATAGCTCACCTTCCACATTATTTCCACTCAATTTGCAAATATGACTTGCTGTGCAGTGAACTACCAATTCAATTCAATTCAATTCAATAAAACTTTATTGATCCTGAAGGTTGTCCCCGAACCCCAACCCAACCAAGAGGTCTGCACTCGAGTTTGGTGAAGGAAATTCTAAATATGTTCACACTAATTAGGCCCCAGTCTCACAAGCCTAGAAACCACTTGTTGACTGCTTGGCAAACCCTGGTCACAAGGGACACATGAGTAATTCCCCAATCAGGTTGCAAGTTGTTGCTGGAGGTTGCTTCCTGTCACTAGGTGAGATTAGTCACAAAGAGAAAATCTGCTACGTCTTGGTTTGGTCGCTGTAACCAAACCCAAAGTTTGCAATGCAAAGCAGGGGTGGAGAATTTTCACCTTCAACGAAAAAATTGGGCTTTTTGGTAATGTCTTGTTGTCAGCGGTAAGACGCCGATTTCACTTTGAAGACAAAAGCTCTTGATTTCTGGTTTGCGTTGCACTTCAGGAATCTGAAACTTCAGGTTTTGCTGCCGCTAAGGGGTTAGTTAGCATGTGTTTGCAGTTTTTCATTTCCATGTGAACTACGGGCAACTGTGGCGATCTCCTAGCAACAAAGGAAGGTTTTTGGTGTAGCATTGGTTTTTATGACTCATCATCAGTCATCAACAGTCAGCAATCACTCACCAATCGATCAGGGAACACACATTTTTCCAAGGGGTCACCAACCTGCCCGACTAGTATCTTAGCAAACCTGCTCACCTCTGGCTCAAAACACGGACGTAACCGCCTCCAAAATGCTAAAACTTTCATATTCCTCAGCCGATATAACTAACCAAGCTAAAATTTAACACACATGTCTAGGAGGAAAAAGTACTGACTGTTTGAATATAAAGGTCAAAGGTCAAATCTGGACATGCATGGATGTGTCCTGCAACCTGATTAGCTGACGGGGATATACAAACAAAAGGCAGTAATTCAATGGATGTCTTGTGAGAGCAGCAAAATAAACACATCACCAAATAATCCACTAAGAATGAGCATTACATGTGAGCGACTGGCCAAAGCAGCAGACATATCGCAAGGTTTCATTTGGTTCAGTTTTGAAACTGCATTATGTAATACAAGGTAAATAAAGCCATTCAGCTAAGCCTCATAATCAGATGACCAGTGGCTGCAAGGATTTCTGTGAGATGTAAACAATATATTTATGATGTTTACTTCAGGAATATCTCAATAAAGGGTGAAAATTAAAAAAAACAGACTTTGCAGATTACAGTCTGTCTCATGGTAACAGTTTTATTGAATGGATCAAAAGAATCCATCTGGTGTCAAAACATTGTGCTTTGTAAACTCCACCATCCATGTACTTCCAGCAAACTAAACTACTTTCTACATCTTTGGAAGATAGAGATCCCATTATTGGGGTCTTTCAAACAGTGCCCTTTTTTGGTTACTAATACTTATCTATAATGCAGTAATAAACTATTCATTAACACAGATGATGCAATTAGTTATGGATTTAAAAAGCAAACAATTAAGAAAGACAGACACAAGAACGTCAAAGTATCCGAACATTCCTTCTTCCAAAATCAGAACTGTTATGAGAGGACTATGCAGTCATTGATATTCTGGTTCTCGTGCGAGCCGCAGCCGTGTGGCAGGTTATACCGGTGCTGACCTTTCTGTTGTAACACCCCCAGTATAAAAGGAAGTGCCATACAAAGAGCTCTATTAACAGAGAAACCAGATATAATGGGGAAACAAGATGGGCCTTTAATGGGGACAGGCAGGGCTGTCAGCATGCATAATGTAACAGTCGTGTTAAAACAACACTGGGCTCTGTGTGCTCCCCCTTTAAACACACACACACACACACACACACACACACACACACACACACACACACACACACACACACACACACACACAAAGAGATGGTAGCAACCCTATATGAGAAACCCAAGTTATTAATTCACACACTGGTCTTCATCTATGAAATATTCTCCATGCACAGCGCACATTTCTCTTGCAAGGATGGGAATCATTGTTGTGTGTAATTATGAAGACAATGTTCGGAGGGATTATCAAAGAAGTAAGGGGGAAGATAAGAAAGCGGCAGATGAAGAGGGTGCGGGGACGAGAAGAAAGGGAAGTAAAGACGGATAGAGAGAACGGAGGAGGTGGTGAGAACGGAGAGACGAGGATGGAGAGAGGAGGGGAAAGATTACCCCTTCTTTCTGTTTGTCGAGCTATCGTTCCCTCTCCCGTCTCTCTCTTCGCCTCTCCCTCCTCCCTTGTTCCTTCTTTCTCTGTATTAGCATGATAAAGACGTGGTGAAATAGGGCAGCCGGCAGGTCTTTGGACATGGAGACAATGCTATCGCCAGAACAGGCGTCTATACAGCGGGGGGAACAGCCACCGAGGGACCATACACCAACACACACTCGCTAACTTATGGCTGCAGACACAAACGTGCGCGCACACACTCGTGATACAAGCCCATACAGATAGACAAACATGTAAACACACACAGAACAGTGGATTATAGCGCCCAGGAGGATTTAAACAATAAAGGTAACATACAACCAAAGACAGCAGTCTCCAAACTGGGATGTATAAACACAGGAAATACATGCAGCAGGATTGTCCCTCATGTTTTACTCATTAAGTTGGTTTGCTAAGTTAAAAATTGTGCTAATTAAAGCTGCTGTCAGTGTTTTGGAGAGGCCCAATACTTCATGTGAGTGGGAATCCCCAATAAATGTCCTTTTAAACCAGATGTGTGTTTGTCGCTTCCTTTTACAAACTTTCTTTCAAAAAGTTACAGACAAATCAAATAAATGCATGTATATATATATATATATCTAATGGACTAAGATGTATTTCGAGTTAAATTTATATTCATAAAAGGTCCCTGTAGTTTTGTAAGTTTTTTACATACTAAAACACTGATTACCAAATGAATAAAATCATGAATTGAATCTCTCTGTTTTTGGACTTTTTTGGTGTAACACGAGAGAAAAATAACAGAATCAATAAAAAACAACTGATTTCAAAACAACTCATTTACACAAAGGTTAAAAAAAAGTACACAAACAGCCATGGTGATTGTGACAAAAAAAACAAGAAAAAAAAACAAGTGATGCTTATTGGGAGTTATAAAATCCACATTCAGAGGAGGTTGGGGTAGATGGATGGGTAAAAATGAATTGACAATACTAGGCTAACAAAGCATGTGTACATAAATAACTGTATGAAAGTGATTTTTGAACATTTGTAGATTTTCTTTTCAATAAACATGCTCTGACTTGCTTTTAGGTTCATGAATAAATTAGCAATACGAGAAACCGCAAATCTTTTTTCACTGGATGTATTTGGACGTGTCATAGCTGGAAACACACAGTTGGAACTAATGAAACTAACGAGCTTGGCACCAATAAAATATCCCAATAAGTATGCATGACACTGCATTTATGTGCTCCCCTGATGTTCCCATTTGTTGTTTTTCTGCCATTATTGTGTTCATTGCACCATTAACTAAATATTTAAATTCATCCACCATGTTTTCCTCTATTGTATCAACAAATTACATTGTTTTTCTTAGTCTAGAAATAAATTTTTCCAATTATTCTGATGTTTTATTATTTGGGCGTTTTGTAGGATTTTTGTTAGGCTTTCAAAGTTTGTGCAATGTCACTGTTAACAACTTGGTTGAGGCTTATAATGACAAAATTGAGTGGCTAGTCAAAAAAAACAATTACAACTAAGAAACTGTACATAACAAACTATACTTACATTTGTTGCCCTCTGTAGTAAATTATTACTCAGGAATGTCCACTTATTGGAACACTGTTTAATAGGCAGATTGTCAAGCTAATAACTGAGATGTCTGTGAAGGTTCTCAATAACTGAGATGCACACAAACTTACTCACACACACACAAACTTGTCCGCAGTGGAGGGTGCATCGTCACAGATCTAGAACGTTCTCCAGGTCAGACCCAGAGCCACAGCCCCCCTGGGATGCCCGGCCACCTCGGTAGCGGAGATCCAGGCCAAGGCACAGCTTTCCTTTCGCCTCCCCTTTTTGTTCTTGAGGGAAAAAAAACACATCATGGGTCATAACAAATCTACACACACATTTACACTAAAATACACACAGTCACACTTGCATGCAGACACATAATGTACTATGTGTAAACATAGTGTACGCACCAGCATGGATCACAAGCAGTTCATGAACCTGTGACTGTCATCCAACCCTAACACACACACAGGCCACACGTGACACACACACACACACACACACACACACACACACACACACACACACACGCTCGTACTGTCAAAACATACAGAACTGCACAAATGCTGCAATGATCACCACAAGTGATTCTCAGTCTGTAGCTACTCAGCGTTGAATCAGTAATAAACAAAACTAAAATAACTATATGAGGTAAGAGGGCTAATCCAAATATACTGTAATGAAAGTGTATTTTTAGAGGGAATTCTCAGTATACAGACCAAACTGCTGCATTTACTGTGTTGTTTAAAACATTAAAACAAACAACAGTAAATTACATTAGAAATTAAACATGAAAAGCATATGGTGCAGGCCATCAGGTAGGAGCCAGAATCTCAAATTAAAAGTGCCGCTTGATTTTACCACATGTATTGTCAGCTGACTCTAAATCAGACAGCTGGCACTTTGTCTTAGCTGTCCCACTGTCTTTCATCCTATCCTACTATCTTATCGTTTTAACAACACTTCCTCTTTAAGAGGTCAAATAATTTGCATAAAATAATGCAGCAACTAAAACAAGGCTGGAGCAAAAATGTCAAAGAGAGGCAACAGACCAGAGAACAGCGAATACTGCAATGCGCTCTCATTTTCAAAGTTTAAAGGGTGATGCTGGAAAAGTTAAGATGAAAAACAAAACTGCACTAAAATGACAAACACGGAGAATAATTATTAAGTAGCCTATGTGCTGATAATGAGCACTTAAAACTTTGATAACAAAAGTTCAGTTTCAGCAGCCAAAACAGCAAGTTTGTCTCCAGTGTGTGGAAACATGGAAAATCAACTAAAATACCAAATAATACATTTTTTAATGCATCTAAAATTGCACTAACAGGGATGATTTTTAATTGTAATTTACTTTTAAATGTAGGTTTCGTGACCAGAATTAATCTAAAAGACAGTTTTACAATTATTACCAGTTTGGCTGATTAAAAGACATAAACTTGTATTTTAAATTCTTGTAGCTTTGTAATAATATGGTAGTTATTTTTAGGTTATACTAAATTAAATTCAGATGAAATGAAAGCAGTAGTTGTAGATGAACACAAACTCCATGACAGTATATAATAATTTTGCAGTCCAAAGTAAGTTAAATAGTCTGTTTACCTTAACCACCAAATTATTACCAGTTTGGCTAATTAAGGGTTGCAGTATGTGGCTTTAAATTTGAGTGAAAAGCAGGTGTGTGTGTGTGTGTGTGTGTGTGTGTGTGTGTGTGTGTGTGTGTGTGTGTGTGTGAAGGTGCACACACACTGTCACTCAGTCAGTCACAGCTACAGATAAACACAGCCATAGAGGGCAGTGATGATGACTGACAGGCAGAGGATAATGTCAGTCATCCCACGCTGTCATTGTGCTGCCTGGCACCTTGCTGATGCGGCAGATACGGAGCGATCAAAGGAAGAGGAGTGAGGAAGTGAAAGGAAGCTTTGTGACAGAGAAGGAGACCAAGTGTTGATGGTGTCTGCATGTGATTACAAGCATGAAGACACGTAGTTAAGAACAGTTCACTCTTTCTGTTTTGTTTACCACATTGTTAATAACATTAAACTACAAAGGAAATAAAATTACAGATTTTTAGGATGATGGCAAGAACATTAATGCACAGAGACACATTTTTCCTTTTTAAAAAAAATTATTTTAATCATTTTATCATCATTTATTTTAGTTTTCCCATCTAACCTAAGTTCTTAGGAAGGTAAGCTAACCTTACCTGTGTAATGTTGTGTAATCTTTCCAATATTTCATTCAGTATCACAAAAAAAATTAAAAAAACAGACGAAAACAAAAGCAAGCAGGACTGATATCCTGGACTTGTTGTTGGTAGAAGTTATGTTCTTTACTAGATATTTGCATTAAAAATGTTTCAAAACCCAGAGGCCCAGTTCTGCACTTTTTAGCTAAGCTAGCATGTAGCACATGGCTAGCTGCTATAGCTGGCTGAGGTTCAGTATACTGACAGTGTTAACTACTCAAAGTAGTCATAATGGGTAGAGTAGTAATAAAGGCCAAAACCTTTTTTGGTTTTTCTTGCTTGTTTGTTGGGATTGTTTGGTTTTTTGTTTGTTTTTTTCTTTTTTTGTGGGGGGGACGGCTCACTATGGCTAAGTTTTAATACCAGCCTTATTTTCCCACTTCCATTGTATCATCTTGTCCAAAACATCAATACCTGCAACCTTCAAAAAATTATCCAACACTTGCATTTTACTTACTGTAAAATAAATCTTTGTAGGACTTTTTATATTCACTAAATGAAAACTGTAATGATATGATCGTCTACCTGCAAGTTCTTTAAATGAAATACTTTGAGGTAAGAAATTTGTTTAAGAAAGAAAAACAAGAGGAGAAGCTGGTATAACATTTGCTGAAATACTTCAGTTCATTGAGCTTTGTGAACATTTGTGTATGTGCACCTCTCTACAGCATTTCAATCAGACTGAGGTTTGGACTTTGGGCCTCTGCAACACCTTGATTCTTCACTTTTTAGCCATTCTGTTGCATGACCCAGTTTTAGCCAAACTTTAGCTGTGACAGCAGGCCTCACATTAGACTCTAGAATACTTGGATATACAGAGGAGTTTATGGTTCACTGAATGGCTGAAAGGTGCCCAGCTCCACCACCCACGAGCACTCCTTCACCACCATGCTTGACAGGTGGTATGAGGTGTTGGTGCTGCTATGCCATGTTTGGTTGGTTCAGTCGTTTTCTAATTCTACTTTCACGCACTTAAACATTTCATAACTGAGGGCTGTAAAGTCTGAGATGTAGTTCACGGTCTGACCTTGGGGTGAGTTTGTTGAGATGTCCTTGTCCAAGCTTGTGGCATTTTGCTAACACACAACCAGCAAATAGATGTGCTGACACTTTCTGAAGATCAATTAATCAAGCGCATTTAATCAGCAGCACTTGGTTTCTGCTTACCCTCTCAATTGTAGTAGGCTGCATTTGGTTTTTCACAGGACAGAGTTTCTGTACATGTGACTATAGCTGAATAAATGTGCACGAGGCTCAGTCAGAGAGGATCTACTGTATGTCTTTTTCCATTTATACTTGTAGGGTTAGGATTGTACAATTTATTTAATGCTTCAAACCTCAGAACCTGCTGAGAGGATCAGGGTCAACCATTTAGCCTATTTCAAGCTACATGATACACTGTTCAGATTTTGGATGTTGGTATGCTACTTGTGCAAGCCTCTGCAACCTGGGGTTACCCATAACGCTCTTCTCTACACATAATCCAAAGTCACTCTTGAGCACTCTTGAGCAAACAAGAATGCCACAACACAAACCAAAGTGGTGCTATAACCCTAATACAAATAGTTGTTTCCATTATTTGTTCCAAATAGTCACGGGTTTTGGTGCCATTGTTTCTTCAGAAACATAAGTGGCGTTAAGCACACAGGTTAACAAAAATACAAAAAATGACTGGTCTTGGTCTCTCACTACATTTTCGCTTTTTCCTGAATTGTAATGCCGGTCCACACAGAGGTGTGTGTTTCTGTGTGAACAGGAAAAAAAGGTATTAAAGTGTGATCATTGGAGATCTCATCCCCAACGCCTGTCATGCAACATTCATCTCACTGTGTTTTTCTGCGCACACACACACACGTACACACAAACAGGTTTAAGATTATCCCTCTCCGATACATTCCTGTGTTCACACAAAGAGCTTATAAAGCGTGTCCTGTCCTATGCGCATGTTTCAGATACACAAACACACACATTCACTCACAAACGCATCCAAACAGGCAACCCAAGTCCCGGAGCTGAGTATATATCAGACAGGCATTACAGCTGTCATTATCACATGTAAAGAGGTTTCTACACAAATACATACACACACACAGAGGCAGAGATAAGTATGTTGGGTAAGAAGGCTTTTTTTCTCCTTCTGAGGCTGGGAAATGGCAGGCAGCAGGAAAAAAACACACACTAACAAAGTCGTACATCTCTCAGCTTAGTGCATGCACTAAACACACGCATATTAAGCGCACATATGCAGCGCATGCAAACCTCTACTGCCAATCTGAAACGCAGCCTTAATCCATCTTTTATCCTTCCACCCATCTCCCCCCTTCTCCTTCAGTCCTCCTCTCAGGATCACCTCCAACCCCATCTCCCTCTCTCCCTGTTCATTTTTGTGTTGGCATATCTGTTTCACATGGCTTTTGGAAATGGGATTGCTCCCTCTAGTCTGTGTGTGAAGTGAGGCCATCTATTTCGTGTGCGGCAGAACCTTATTAATGCAAAAAATATTCAGCGGTGCTGGACATTCAAGAGCATGAATCATACTAAGGTGACTATGAATGGTAATATGACATGAATGTGTTTTCCAGTGCTTTAAAGTCTGTAATGATAACATACTTGAATGTATCATAAAAATGTTAACATGTATACAGAAATCATCCATATTATAAAGCATTGGTTTCTGTGTGTTGTAGTGGGCTCTTGCTCTGTAATAAAACTTTTTAACTGAACTGTTGGAGTCTCAGTCAGTCTGCTTGTGAAGAGGGAAAGATTTGTACTCTTTCGCTAACATGCTAATGCACTAACCTGTCTTCCAGTTTCAGGTTCCTCATCGGATAATAATCCTTCTCTCTCTGGGGATGAGGTACCCCTGACAACTATTTATCTGGCCTCTGAACTTTACGTTCTTGATCGTGAAACCATCTATGCTGCTGCTGCGTCAGATGCACTGACACAACTGACAATGAAATGAAAAAAAGCTTTCATGAAAAGCATGAAAGATGACAAAAGTGAAGACTTATGAAGCAGGATATACATCTGGAAGAGAAAGGGTAGAAAGAAGGGACAGACAGGAAGGAAAAAAAGGGAACAAGAGAGGCAGCGAGGGTGAAAGACAGATTGGTTGGTGGCGGAAGTGAATGGAGAAAGAGAAAGAAACAGCTGTTCACTGGAGTCCCTGTGAGGATATAATCAATTGTTTTCACCTGGGGAGCAATAAGTCATTGTCTCTCAGTAAATGTCTGCTCAACAAATGGGTGAAACTAGGTTTGCCCCCCAAAAAACAAAAAGAAAATCCAGCAGGATTTGACATAATATACTGTGGCAGACGGGATATGATCTATTACAACAGTAATAAATACGATAAGACAACAATCCAGAGAAACCACAACATGATTTCATACTGTACCACATAATACTGAACTAAAGCAAGAAGGGAGAACACAATTAGAGAGTTTGTGTGTTACGCTGTCCCCGAAAAAACTTTAGCAAGTCTGTGTGAGCAGATGAGAGATATCACAGCCCGTTAAAGGCAAGCAAGAATGGACATATTATGTTTACGTTTCAAGCTATTCCTAAATGAAAATAACATTTCAGAATATTTGTAACAATAGAATATTTATCCATCCATCCATAAAGTATATTTTTTTAAAATAACTGTGTAAGATTAGTCTAATGTACAACTCAGGACAGCCATGCTGATACACTGTGTAAAATGCTTGTTAGTAATGCTTTATTATAACAGTATGTGATGAAAATATCTTACAGGAAATCTAATTAAAAAGATAACTACACTCTTTGAACATTAAGCTGAAATAATGTATTTTTATTGCATGTATATACATACATTATTATTACTCTATTTACTAAACTGACTACTGAATTTATTATTGCACTAATATCAGTAATTACATTAAATGTACAATTATTAGTTAGTTCCATTAGAAAGAAATAAAAGCAAACAAATGTTTTGTTTTTTTATTTCCACAAACTTAAAATAAAATGGTGCACCGGTCTACAGCTTTTGAGGAGTGGAGGTCTGGACATTAGTTTTATTTTTAGTGAAAAAAAGGATAAAGACACGATCCAAGTATTGCAAGTATTTGCTCAGAGAACATGCTAACACAAAGCTAGCCGAGAGTGATTTTTTTAAGTGTAGTGAATACAGACTCCAGCCCAGCAGTCAGACCCTGAACTTCAACAGGAAACAATGGATGAGCAGTCAGGCTGCAGTCTTTGTTTCCACCTGTTTCTGCAGTAGAATCATTGCTGAGATCACTTTGAAGTGTCGTTGTGCTGGTTTTCATATTTGCTTTGTGTTTTCAGCTTTGTGTTCATAACTAAATACTGAGAGAAAGATGTGTCCTCATTAGGATGGGGATTTGTGTTGGTGTGTGGGGCTGTAGCCTAAGATTTTTATTGTTAACTGGTAATAATACAAATCGTACTTACCGTAATGCATTACTGTTTTGAGTAACCTCAGCATTGGTCACCATCTCTGTGTTTTGACTGTTGACTGTGAAACTGGACAATCACTCCGCCATAGAGTCATGAAAATTTGCAACATAGAGTTACCATTTTATTCAGGATGGCCTGAAATTAGCAACTGCACCCATGAACTCATCAGAAAAGTCTTTACAGAGTTCTGGTCGGAGGGCTGTTTTTCCATATGCTTCCACAGGTCCAAGAGTGTTTTTGCAACCACAACTATTGACCCCTGGTGGCCATTCTTAATAAGAGTGCAAGTTTAAGCTACATCCTTCTTTTGTATTGTCTCACTTCTAAAAATCCCATTAAGAAATAAAGGGTCTGTGTATTAGCAGCAAGATTTGCAGTTTGTTTACTCATGTTGTAACTATGTATCTTCATGTTAGGTCAACAAAGTGACACTATGAGTGCAGTGGCTGTCAATTTTTAACACAGTCCCTGTGTTAGTATGAAAAATTGCGAAGTGACGCTTTGTGCGTTAATTTTTTGTAACTCTTGTATTCATAATTTTGACCACTTACTCTAATCAAATAGAGTGACTTCAAAATAATGTCCTTTGCCTTCAGCAGGTCAGGTAAATAAAAGCCTTAAATTAAGCGCATAAATGCAGAATATGATGGGACAGGACATGATGCACCACACACTACATTATGTTTATTTTGAAAAGGCATGCAGTGGAACAGCAGAAAACAAGCTAACACTCTTTACAATAACACAAAACCAGCACTAACTGTGCAAATCCCTGTGCTCAATGGCACTTGAACCACTTAGAAACATAAAAATCTATTGTACTAACTGAGCCCAAAGTGATTTCCTGTGACCTGCACTAAGCTGCCATATAAGGGCAGCAGCCCCCCCCCCCCAAACACACAGACACACGCACACAAAAAAATCACTTCCCCTTGTCTCTCATCCTCCCTGCCTCAGGTGAAAGGTCAGCAAGTCTTCGGAAGCATCCTGTGTGGTGATGTTAGGGGGTAATGTTATGCTCCCCAGCAGGACAACACGATCACACACACACACATCCGCACACAGTCATACACAACATTCACTCCCTAACCTGTCTGACTGGCTGGTCAGTCGGCTTGGGGGAACTAATTGTTTTTAGATGAGGCAACCTGAGGAGAAGCTCCGGAAGGGAGGACAGGAGCAAAGAACGGCAGGAGAAGAGGAGGGAAGCGCGGGGCTGTAAATTACCAATGCGACGGATATTCGGTTTCCACATGGGTTTTGATGAGCAAGCTGCAGACACGTTTTTCAGTCTCTAGGTGCCCCTCAACTTGGCCACACACATACACACACACACACATACACACTTCAGTCCCAAATGTATTGTGTTGCATTTTCTAAAGTGTCCAGTTGTCCATCCAGTGAAATTTCAATGATACCCACCTCTAAGAGCCACTCTGCAAAACAAACCACTCAATAAGCTGGAGGTAATGGAGACTGCAGGTCAGGCTTTACAGCAATATCATTACCATACACACACGCACACACGCACTCTCACAGCCCCATTGTCTGGGCAGTACTTATTAGTGCCCATGCTAACAGAGTTTGTCCATAAGTGACCTTAATTAAGTGGCTAGCACCATTAGCAGCCGAGCTAAGAGGCTAAGAGCAATCCATCTGCATGTGATTGTGTGTGTTTTTATGATAATGGCTTTGTTGAGGTGTGTACCAGAATACTAACGACCGGCTGCGCGCAACCGAAATGGATAAATAGGCAGTTGAAGTTGAGTGCTGAAGAGGGGATGGTTTAGATAAGTTACTCATTGTGAAAGAGACAAAAACAGGGAGCAGTGCCGGGGAGCTGCTTTAAATGCAGGTTAGCCCCATTTACAAGCACCAACGCAAGCACACAGCACTCAGCATTTTAAGCCCCCGTTTCACGTTGCCCTATCATTTTTCATTACTTATGAAAACAAGGATCTGAGTCTACTCTCATCAGGTTTTCAGGCATAAAATAGTCATGTTATTGAAATATTAATTTTTTAAAATAGAGAATTATTAAATATATTTAATCAGTGTCACACATCACATGTTAATGGCGTTCCATCACCTGTCCTCGCCGCCGTCTGTCAGCATGCTGGACTTTGTTAAACTCCTTGATTAAAAGTACAAGTCGAATGTTTTCCCATTGGTCGCCGTTGTTGTTTTTGTTGATGTTCCCATGGCTAATGGATTCTCGCCCTGCCCGCTTGTAAAGCTGCTAAACTGGGGTCATGCGGTCAGAAGTCATTGCTCTTTCCTTTGATGTGACCCTGACATCCTGAGAGGAAGAGGAAATGGAGGAGGAAGAGGATTCTTCATGGATTAGTGGTAAAGCACTGCACACACACACACACAGTTAGTAGGGTTCTCAACGTGGCCAAACAATCAATCAGAACAACTTTCTCTTAAAACAAACACACAAGAATTATGACTAGCATGCGTCAAACACACAAACAATCTGTCTCCAAGTAAACGTCTCTTTAAGCAACTAAATCATTATTTAGGTGGACTGGCTGGTTTAGGCACAGTGGTAATGTCTATCTTGACTGATGAGGCCACATATATGAAGTGTAGACAGGAAGTGGTCAAGGTGGATGGCGGAAGTTGGCCAATTCTCCCACCAGAGAGCAGTTTTTCTTCCTCCTTCCTGTCTGCAGTTTGGTTTATTCAACGTAGCGCTTTGCTTTCTAGAAAAATTGCTCTTTTGATCAAATATAATTAAACCTTTTCTTTAATGAAATCACTTCTTCTGTATTAAGACATAAAATAACTCATACTGAAAAATCAAACAATTTGACATATCAATAATCAGCTCCCTGACTTAAGACAACAAGTTAATTAATAGAAAGGTATATAGCATCCACAGTACACAGTAGTACAGTGTGTCAGAACATTGGAACAAACTAATAAAGCTTTCAGAAATCACATTTCACGCTAGCATTTTATTTTTTGATTCATAAATTAGCCTACTGATAGAAGCACATCATGAAAAATCAGCACTACATACAGACTGCCATCTTTCTTTTTTCTAAGCTTTTCAGATAAAATAAAAAAAAAAATACTTCATTTCTTGTTTTTTGTCTGTACGTCAAAATACATCTTTAGTTTTGCTCACATTAAATGTCAAAGATTACAGACATCTTAGTTGCCCTGTGTAGCTTTGCTGTGTTGTATATGTGTGCTACATGTTATTTGAGGTCACGGTTGTAGCAGTAGTCGTGGCAAGAAGGACAAAAGGGAAAGCACAACCAGGTGAGCCGGAAGAGTTTAGGTGCTGATCAAGAAAGATCAAAATCAATCTCCAATCAGAGTAAAGCGACAATAACAGATGCGCATGATTCAGCTAGTTGCTGCTACACAAAAGCCAAATGGCATGGACAAGTCTGACACATGCAGCTAAATGCTAACATTGTAACATTAACAAGTTAACACCTACGGGTATTATAATGCTATTTAAAGGTATTCAACCTTGTATATCCACTGTTTCTCTCCCGAACCCTGTGGATTCACACATAGGAAGAATCTGTCTAACAAACCATAGTAAAGGTAATCAGAATATCTTTATCTGTTCCACATGTGATCTCTTATTGGAATTCCTTTGTCAGCGACATTAACTGGAAAAGAGTATGGACGATTCCTAACAAGTATCTGGTAACGCATAAAGTAAAAGAAGTTTCATTTAAAATACTGCGTAAATATCATCCTGCTAATCATTATATGAGAAAGTTCAAAAGGGACATAAATGTGAACTTTTGTGGAAGCCATCCTGAGACTGTGCTGCACCTCCTCTGTTCACACGCTAGAACATTTTGGAAAGACTTCAGTAGATTCATTACTGGACAGCTCTACACGGACTTTACTTTGGAACGGGAGAACGCTGGATTTTGTTTCTTTCGAAGGCAAAAAAAAGAGAAGATGTTTACTTTATAATAAACTTGTTAGTTATCTTAGCTAAATTTTATTTTCACAAATGCAAATACAGTAGCCAAAAGCCTAATTTTAAACATTACTATAATGATACTTTATGTTACATAAAATTGATTCGTGGATCACATGAAAACTATTACTATTTGTACTAATTACAAATTATTTGAATGCATGTAACTTTTTATATTACACCCCCTGGCATATGTTAATTTTGTTTAAGTTGTATACATTTTCTGTATACTGTTCCTTAACAAAGTTAAAAAAAAAAAAAAAAAAAAAACCCAACAAGTTAAGATGCTCACTAATGCTAATGTTTATCCTCTACGAGGTTAGCGTGCCAGTGTTTGCTAATGTCAAAGCATCTTGGGTTAACTTCTGTTGTTTTAAAGTGTGCTACATGAATACACTGACTGGAATTAAGACTCACAACATGACGTAAATTTGAAACTTTGATTATTATTTTGTGTTTTATTTTAAAGTGTAACTGTAACTGTGCTACAACAAAAGCTAAGTGGAAGACTGGGGAAGCTACAAAGTTAGCTTTGCTACCAATGATAAATGAAAACAGCAGTTTGTGAAAAAATGATGATATTTAATCTATGTTCCCGGAGATAAATTGTTTTTTAAACATCGGAACAGACTGATGACAAATGATTTCTCTCTCAGGAGTTTAAGTCCATCGCAGAACTAGATCATTTTTATACCTTCTTTAAGTTACGCGTTCACTTCATGTCTAACTCTTGTGTTTTTAGGTTTAGCAGCCACAAACTTCTCAGTTCAAATTTAAAGCATGAAGCTACATATTTAGGGTCAGGCAATAAAAATCTACAGCTCTATGCATTTAATTGGCTTAGTTTCAAATGTAAGAGTTCCCACTTTTTAAAGTTTCCTTGGATGCCACGGTGACACTTCCCCTGAAGACCTTTGAAAAAATTAGTGGTGCTTATAGCAAAAATACGAGACAGTTCATCTGTCCATGAACAAACAAAGACTAATAAAATGCATTTTTATGACTATTTCACTTTTTGCAGTGAGATCAGGGATATGAATGCCATTTTTTTGCTCTGGCGTTTGTGGTAAAAAAAAAAAAAAAGGTTTACAAATTAGAATTTTACAGAAAAACATAGTACTAAAAAGCACCCAAGCACCCACAACTGAAAACAAAGTTGATTTATACAGTTTTTAATATAACACTGCAGTGTTTCATGGCTTCTTATTTTTAAAATGTTGCCACAGCACAGAAACAAACCCTGGAGGCTCACGCAGTAGGCAAGTAGTTCTTAACAAAGTGATTAGATGCCAGAAGAATATCAAATTTTTCCTACTACCTCTATGGTCATACGTCCTTCCTCTCCTTTATCCACTTTTAGTATCTCTGCTGATGCTGTCAAATAAAGGCGAAAAAATAATAGTTAAACAGTTACATTTTTACATGGAAAAGCAGCTAAAAAGTAAGGGAGTGTGTGCTTTCTTTCGGAGGAGGATGAGGGGGCGAGGGTGAAAAGGTGTCCAATGTGTTTTTGTCATTGCACAGTTCATCTCAGCAGGAACTTCCAAACACCGAAACACTGTTGCTTCAACTGCTTAAACAGCCTCTCTCGCAGCACTTCACACACATTCTCATCTCACCTCTCACCTTCTTCTTCAAAGTAATTCAACATATTTAAATTCATTAGTGGAGCAACAAAAGAAAAAAAGTCAAAGTGCTATACATTACACAGAAACAGTTGCGCACGAGATCACACGAACAAACCTTCAAAACGCACTCGCGCACACACACACACACTAAGTGGGGCAGATTACATTCTCCCCAGGACTTGACTTACATTAAAGTTTAAATGTGTTCAATTTGGACGGTCCCAATATTAGAGTGGAGTATCATTACCCACCTTATTGGATGAGTCTGAGCAGAATAGATTTCTGCTGATGAGATGAAGAGGCCTCAGGCACACACACACACACACACATACAGAACAACACACATACATACTCTCTCACAGCATAGACACGTGGATCCGTGGACAGACGAACAAAGAAAATGTGATGTAAAATGAAATTGTTCCTAATTAACTGAAAAAATATACGTTAATAAGTGTAAATATTTTTTTAAAATACTGTAAAATTTAAATAAATATTGAAATTTGTAAATAGCACAAAGCTAATTTAGATAATTACAGGGCATGTTGTTGTTTGTAGCATTGTGACATCATACTACAATGTCCTACTCATCAAAAAACACCAATTAACTATTTAATCATCAGACGTGTTATGCAAGCATCCAATCATTCAGTCTTCAGTGAGGGTGGGGGGGCTTTTGTTATTGTCTCTGTTGCTGCTTTTGTCAGTCAGTGCAGACACTCACACAGCGGTGTAATTTTGAGCTCTGCACAGTACAGAACAATAATCCCTGCGTTTTTTATGATCCTGTCTTTTCACTTTCACAGAATGCGCATTTGTAGGCTTAATGAGGTGAAGTGTTGCACTACACTGTCAGTGGGTTTTTTGTATGTGTTCTGTTCCTGTGGTTGGTTGGTTGGTGTTGCAGCACTAATTAAAAGTGGAGCAGGAATTTAAATTCCCCCAAACTTCTGGCCTAAAACAAGGCATAATTTTACAGCTTTTCCTGCTGATAACGACATGACCACAGTCATTCATACTACATCAAAGTAGGGTTAGTAATAGATAAACAATGACAGAGAAGCTACTGCTTTTCACTGTCTACTATAGAAAGTTTGGTAAAAAACAAAACAAAAACATAAAATTTCATAAACAAATCCTAAATAAATAAATAATAATAAATTTGAGGGCTAATTTAGGGTAGAGGGCTAATTTTATATGTTTATCAAAAAACACAATGTGCTGTTGTAATTGCAATGCTTTAACATATATTAAGCTATCTAAGGCAGCAGTCTCCAACCTTTTTTGCGCCACGGACCGGTTTATGCCCGACAATATTTTCACGGACCGGCCTTTAGTGTGTCGCGGATAAATACAACAAAATAAAACTAGTACCAGTACCGAAAAAAAGAAGATTTATTCATAACACACGTGAAAAGACCCAGGAAAACCGAGTTAACGATCAAAACGATAACAAAATAACGCTGAAAACCGATAAAAACCCTGAAAACCATACATTTCACACCTGAGCCTCAACTCTCGCGGCCCGGTACCAAACGACTCACGGACCGGTACTGGTCCGAGGCCCAGGGGTTGGGGACCGCTGATCTAAGGGACTAATTGTGTAGTTAAACATCTTTACACTGACATAAAGTGCAGTTTTACTCATGTGGCCTAGTTAAAATCAAATGCACTCCACAAATATCTTAATAGCTCTATTAAGATTCCAAATTATATCTTATCTATTATAAGAGAAGACAATATATCATCCTTTAAGGATTTTAAAGACTGGGAGGTTTAGTGAACACTGTTTCAATATGATGTTTCCAGATCAAAATCCAGCCTGTTTTTCACTGTTTTTCTCTCTATCCTTCCCATAACAGATTTAGTATTCAAAATTTTGTATTTTGAGTGTAGAGTACGGTCTTACTCTTACAATATAAGGCTCACTGAGTCAACTGTTGAATTGAACTGAATCGAATGAATGACTCTGTAAATGGGTAAAAACACAGTAAATTTGACATGTGCACATCTGTGATTTACACCATTATGCAATCTCACTATGTTAACCATTCTCTTAGAAACATTAGTTTAAAAAAAAAAACATAAATAAAACAAGAAAACTAATAAGTTCAAGGCAACGTGTCTGCAAGCTGCAATGAAACTACAAGGAAAAACTGTAAACAGAGACAGTTTGCCTTCAAATTAAAAGTTGCACCTTTTGAAATGTGTTAGTTGGAGTGTTAAGGTTCAGCTTTTATTTTGAAAGTGAATGTCGTCATCACACTTTTCAGAGTCACTAGAACTTGGAGAGTGGTTTGCAAGTGTTTGCAGGCACGTCTGAGTCTTCTGTGCAAACTACTGGCAACCTTCTCGTGACTAAAGCAATTGCAAGGAGGCTTTTATTGTAGCACTGCATACTTTTTTTGCAACCAATTTCACCAAGCGGCCAGAAACCACCAGCAACCAGTTATCACGCACACGTTGTTCCCTAGTGTAGTGTAGCCATACAAGTGGTTGCCTGTATGGCTGCCCTGGGTTACTAAATCCTATTAAAAACATTTGAAATCTATTAAAGTATGAAATGCAAATTAATATTTGATACTTTTGTTTCCAAATAAAAAATAGCATCTTTAGCTAAATATATAAAACAAACAACGGACAGTTAAACGAATGCTTAAAATATCAGTTTCAAATCTGGTTTCCCAACTTTCAGTTTTACTAACGAACACGAAAAAGTTAACGTTGCCGCTTATTCCACACCTGAACGTGGGACTGTGTGACTGAATGAAAGGATGGTGCTGATCTCTTTGGTCGTGGCTCCAGAGAGGTGCATCTTACAGTGCAGAGTGAAAGAGGTAATGGATAGACAGTCTGGGGAAAAAATTCTGACAGTTTCAGAAATTTAGGTCACAATGTGACTGCTACAGCGACCAATGTACACCGCATAGTTGAAAGTAATAGCTACATAAAATATGTCTGGGATTCCAACAAAGAAGAAAATGTAGTTCAGATGTTGGAGCTGAAGATTATTTGTGTGGTGGGTCCTCCAGCTGAAGACAGCCTGGGAAAAACAGGCATGCATCTTGGCCCCATTCAGCAGATTAGATTATCAGTCATACAGTCTGCATGCATCAAACTTGATGTCTTGCACAAGATTATTAGATATATGTTGCACAGTGTGGCTTAGAAGGAATTTATAAGATTTCCGAAATCGCACAGTGTGTAGGCCTTTTAGCCTAGCAGCTAAGGAACGATCCAGCTGTGAAGCATGAATGAAGCAGCTGATGCTGTTCAGCCAAGTTTGACTTCAGTCCTCCGCCTAAATACAGTCTGTCTAATCCGGCTTCTTCTTCTTCTTCTTTAAGTAAAATAAGGAAGTAAATTGCTGAATATATCTTTTGTTCGCAAAGAATTAGTAATATTAAACTGAGGAAGCGCTTGCATATTTCTGATCAAAATGCAATTGTAAGATATTTGTATACTGTAGATCCTAATTTATACATGAAAAACAGTTAAGCAGTCAACATAGAGACTGTTTACCTGACAAACACACAGATAAACCCGACATTGTTTCCTTTTAATTAAAATTTTGAATTTTGATCTCATGGTATTAATATGCAGAAAATTGGCAGAGTGTATTTTTAAGTTTTATTTACAGATACCTGCAAACTTGGCGCATGTATTTAAATAATCCTCTGAAATTAAAAAGCAATTAAACTAACATTTAGTATTTAATTTCATGGAAACAAACGTTATCGTATGTTCAGCGCGATTTATCCTTGCCTCTTGAACAAAATACTTTTCCTGTAAGCTTCTTTAGGTGTGACCTAATAAACTGGGATATCTTCTTGTTGCTGTGATGACTGATTTCTGTGTTTATACAGGTAAAAACGGTCATTTTTAAAATACACTGTATATAAGTCTTACAGCACTGAATGATGCATAGGTTATGTGTGACAAATGCATTTGAGGTAGCAATAGGGCTTTGCAAATAGGAGTCGGTGTCACATGAAGAGATCACACACTTGCAGAGGCACACGGTGACAGATCAGTGGGGACTGGATAATACAGGGTGGAAGTCGCAAAAATGAACTGTTCTCAGCCGTCTACTTCACTTTTTATCCACTTAGGACGGCAATGAAGCAGCGGTTTTGTCCTTCCCTCACCTCCACCGCCTCCTCCGCCGTGTCACAGTCCACCTTTTAAAATAATATCTGCTTCATTTTCTGTTTCCAGCCTTCCTCCCTCTATACCCACTGCTTTCGCACTCTCCCCCCCCTAACCATTATCTTTTGGTCTCCTGTCCCCTCCTCCCCCATCTCCTCCCACCTCCTCAACCTCTGTCTTTCTTCCTTCTTTCATTTGCTCTCCACTCTTTCGTTGCCTCTCCTCACTTTGAGCGAAATAGATTTTCAATTACGTGCTGAGTGCCTGGAAGCTTCTATATTTCCCAACCTGACCCCAATACAGCTGAAGTGACACCCCACGCACCAGAAACACACACACACACACACACTCACATGCGTAAATCGACACAACACACACGCATCGGATACACACTTCCGCCTCCACTTACAGACTAATGGAGTGGAGGAGAGGCTGGAGAATGTCTTCAGTGTCCTGGACAAACCTGGCAAACTACCTGACACACACCAACTCTCCATGAGACAAAAAGAAAGAAAAAGCAAAAACAAGTAAGATAAGATAATTCTTTTTTCCATACTTTAAATGTGTGTTTTATACTCTGTGTTAGACCCAGGAGCGACACAAAGCTCTCTTTGAGGAGATTAAAGTCAAAGTGGAAGCTGAAATTACGCATGTGTCCCACATATTATGTAATCAAAAAATAAACAGACAGTTTATATACTGGCAGAAAGTCAATAATAAGAGCAAGCGGAGGGAAAAAAGCATCCAAGTCTATAACGGTAAAGAAGTTCTTGAAACAAACCTTTCATTTGTTGTCCGACCCTGTCTAAAGGCAAAAACGTTCATACCTGGGTTTAGACAAGTTGGCAAACGTGTCAGCACAGAGCAGGCTGAAGTGAACAACCTTGAAAAACCTGGTTGTGTAAAAAATGCACAATTCTCAAAACTCTTCTTTGCTGAAATGTAGCTGTGCAGAGAGGTTTCGATCAGTTTTTGACAGGCCAGCGACTATTTCATCTCTTCTCACTGCTTTCTGATGTAAAGTTGTATTTTTGAATCTCATAAAAATTTGACATACACTCATATTCTAAACGCCTTATCCAAAACAGGTTCGCACGCGAGCAATGGTGGGGGAGCTGGAGTCTATCCCAGCTGTCACAAGCTGAGAGGTGGGGTCTTTCTAAGGGTTAACACAGAGAGACAGACAAGAATTTCCACTCACATTTACTCCAACGTCCAATTTAAAATCACCAGTTAACCTAAAATGCCTCTCTTTAGACTCTGGAAGGAACCATGCAGGCGCAGGGCGAACATGCAAACTCCAGAGAGAAAGGCCCCAGCCAGCTGGTGGATTCAAACCCTGGTCCTTTGTGCTGTGAGGTGACAGGAACAAAAGGAAAGTAATATGTAGAGGCATTCACGCTATGCTACTAAGGTGAGACACCAAAGAGATGTAAAATGACCATAACCAGACCACACAGTGAAAGAAAGATGTAAAAGGACAAAACACCATACATATACCAAAAATTTCATACGTTTAGGCTAATAATTAGAATTAGTTGACTTAGAAATATTAGTAATAAAATGAGAGCTAGAGAGTGAAACAAGCGATTAAAAAAAATACAACAAAAAAAGTCATCTGGAACTTTTTTTTAACTTTAACATTATATTAGTTTTGTAATAAATAAAAAATAAACACTGAGCAGCACCACAATCAGAGAACCTTTGCACCAAGATGGTGACCTTCCTGTCTCACACACACACAACAAAGTGCTTTCACACAGTTTACAAATGAACAAGGAGCCATGGACAGAAAGACAGAGCAGAGCTCAGTTCAGTAACAAGGAGTCGCTTTGGCCATTAGTGTCACTGTCATAGAGTGTGAATGTATATTTAAAGCTAACTGTCATTGATAACAGTTAGCTCCCCGTCTTGAAACAGCCTTCTCTCAACTAAAACACATGTTCACACCGCTGGAAACATGTATCAGTCCATCCCCTATAAAACACAATTTACTGTATAGCATGGGTGCCAAACATAAGGCCCTGGGGCCAGAATCAGCCCAGAAAAGTCTCCAATATGGCCCACTGCATGGCTTTGGAAAATGTGAAGAAGGTTGTAAGTTTTAGACTCAATTTTATTTTCTTGCATTTTTTTTTTAGCTGTTTCCTGCTTCAAAATTATTAAGTAATAGAAAAACTGTTTAACAGCTAACAAAAAACTTTTGTTTTGTATTTACAGAAAGTTTGTGCAGTGAGCTACCAGAACTTTCTCTGAAATTTTACACATATTTTTCTTACAGTTTAAACCCAAACAGTCGTGCTGACAGGTTTTGTTAATTTACAGCAGCATTTCTTTATGATGCAGAAAAACTGAGACGTGTGGTTGAAAGTGCAATTCTTTTTCTGATATTTAGATATCTCGGTGATAAAATGAGTAGTTAAACTTCTTTACTGACAGAAAGGGGAGTTTCATTCGTCATGCATTGCAGTTGTTGTGATTTGGTGCTATATAAATAAAACTGAAATTAATTGAACTAAAATGGTTCGGCCCATGTGAGATGGGCTGTTTGTGGCCCACAATGTAAAATGAGTTTGACATCCTATTTTTATTTTTTGTTCAAAATCCATTACTAATTTCTCTATAGTGGGCTTTGGTGCCACCCATCGTCTCCTCCACTGCCTGAAACAAACATCTTCAAGGGACGGTAGCTTTAGTCCACACTTCTACTCATTGGCTCCTTGCAAACAGGAGGGTTGTACAGCAGGTGGGTGGGGCCAGGAGCAGGAAAAATCAGAGCTTTTGTCTCACAGGGATTTCTTGCATATGTGCTGATCTTATTTTTAGAAACTCTGGACATGCTGCTTAACTTTCCCCCACAAATATAACGTTTGACTACGTCCCCTGTAGCCTTAATGACAAGTTTTGACATCTCAGTATAAATCAATAAAAATGTGTTTTGACGGCCACTAGAAAAGTTTCCGGGCTTTTCTCGAGTGTAGCTGCATAGGCCACACACACTTTAATAAATTTTGTTCTATAAGTGGAGCTGAAATATGACAGAAACCGCTCAGTTTAAGGGTTATTTACAATTCACAGCTGCGATGTTCACAATGATCACAACAGTATGTACGATGGAAAGAAGCATAATAGGTAAACATCACAGTTTACAGGCCAAAAAAGTGAACTTAAAAAAAAACATTTAAAAGATTATCTATATTTAAAACATGCCATTTAAATCAATTTAAATCAGAAAGTAAACAACAAATGTTCCACGTTTAAAAGAGTTCTCACACTAGAACTGATCTGAAGCAACAACAAATGCTGCCATGGGCCAAGTGGCAACACACAAAGTGACAGCTGACTTAAAAAAATAGATTTAATCATTCTCACACACCTCACTTATTAAAGCTGATTCAAAATGCAAGACATCGCTTTAAATACAGCTGCTTCATAATGCTGGCTCAATTACCACACACACAAACACACACACGCACACACAGGCGTGCTGATTTCATTAAGCAGTTTGCACCTCTTAACATGGCCTCTCCAGGGTGTTAGTGAACGGTTTTCCGCATTAAACAGAGGCTGAGGCCAGAGGTCAACAGCCTAATGCCTTATCTCTGATGCACCACGGCCAACCTTATTACTGCAGGCTTAAAGAATAAACACACACACACACAGACACAGTGAAGCATAAATGCACGGATTGTTTGTGTGGTCAAATCCAGCAAGCGCTCCATATAAAGAGTGCCGGAGGTGAGATGTTGGCCTCGGGGCATGTTCAGCACGTGGAGCAGCGCACGCCGGCCACCTACATCACACACATACGCACAAAGCGACTTCCTCCCGTGCTCCAAACACACAGCCAGGTTCTCACTATAAAAGGGGGCAGGATACTGCACGGGTTACCACATAAAAAGCCTCTGTTCCAGGCGGTCAGAGTCTATTAAAACAGCTTGTTCCTGTAACAGAGAGCACTGACACGACCTTTACAGCCAATTGGAAATTACTATGAAATTATTGTCATGAATTAGCAAATGAACAGAAGCCACGTACCCTCGATTTCAGTTTGAAAACGAGGACGAAAGTGGCGCTGCACTCATGTTCAAAAAGCCGCCCAGGCACAAGGATCAAGTCGTGAAGCGTTTTCCAAATGTTCTTTTCCGGTCCCGTTCTCTCTGAGTCATTAAACGTGTCCAGTAAATCCAAGCAGCAGCCACACGGGCGATGTGAAATTTGTCTTTTGCAAAGGACCACAAATAGGCATTTTTTAAAGCAGAACCCCCCGCCCCCCACCTCCTCAAACATGCACAGAACAAAAATCTGAATTTCCTATTAAACATTTTCAAGTACAAATTAATGTCCAAAGTCGACTGGGCAGTGCGGTTGTAAAATGTGTGTGTATGTGTGGGTGCGTGTGTGTGGGGGTAGGCGTGGTGCTGCTTTGTTAAGGCCTGAATGAGTTGTTGATGGGTACAGCAGCTTGGGTCTCTCAGGGGATGAAGGGGGAGAAGAGGAGGAGGAGGGTATGGGTAAGTTGATAATTGCAGGGGAACTTGGACTCAGTCTGTCAATGTGCAGCCTCCCCATCCTCCCTGCCCAAACACACACATTGACACACACACACACACACCAGCTCTCCCTTTGAAGGGGAGGTCCCTTGATTAGGCCACTTAAACACAGTGTCCCCCTTCCCCCCCCTTTGTCTGTCTGGCTCTCTGTGCGTCTGTCACCCACAACTCTCTCTCTCGCCACGTCCAGTGTCCGACTTCCTCTCCACCTACTTTCACTTTTTTTGCTGCTTCTCTTTGCTTCTTCTTCATTTCCACCCATCTCTTCTAACTCCTGTATATCCCTACTTTTATGTCTATGCACCATGTGTGTGTGTCTGTGTGTTTTGGGGTTAGGGGGTGGGGCTGGACTCCTGTCAGGTCTCAGCTGTCGTTGTGTGTGAGGGTGAATTACACGCTGTAGCACAGTGTTGACAGGAGCAGCTGGACATCAGTGGGCCATAGTGCACAGAGTTGCACGTGTATGTGTTTGCGTGAGTGCGTGTGTGTGTAGCTGTGGACCGCTACCCAACACAGAGCTGACACCTTCTGGTCAGCGAGAGCAAAAACAGCCGTCAAACACATGAAGACAAGTTTCTGGTTTTGCCTTTTTTCCCTTTTTTGGATCATGTTTCACTGGAAAGAAATACAAAGTTAAGATAAAACAACAGCATTAACACTGATTACTTTCTACTAAAGACTCTTTTTGATGATTGACTCTGTATAGAAATGCAAAGGTGATGCAACGATATAAACAGATTTTTTTTAAACACCGTGTGCAGTAAAAAAAAAATTATATTTGGTGTGACCACCGTTTGCCTTTAAAACAGCATCAGTTCTCCTGTGTGTGTGTGTGTGTGTGTGTGTGTGTGTGTGTGTGTGTGTGTGTGTGTGTGTGTGTGTGTGTGTGTGTGTTGGTTTCTAAGCCAGGTATGCTTGCAGAGAAGCTGCCACAGCTGCCTCACTGTCTTTTCATGTAATCCCAGACTGACTCCATGTTGTTCAGATGAGGGCTCTGTGGGGGCCATGCCATCTGTTGCAGGACTTCTTGTTCTTCTCGTCACTGAAGATAGTTCTTTATGTTTGGCTGTAGGTTTTTAGGGTGTTTTGTAAGGATTTGGGACCAATCAGATGCCTCCTTAATGGCATTTAAATGTTTTGGGGTTTTGTTTTTACACATTACTGTAATCTAGGAAACCTAGTAAAGACTACAGAAAGAAAATATTCCAAATGCAATCTAGTTGCATCGTAATAAGATATATGTGTCACAGACATATTCAAGTTTGCTGTGATGAAATGAAGGCCTCTCATCTCACCACAACCAAAGATATTGAGCCATTAGTCTTAGTTTGACATCTGTGCATTTAAACACTGCAAAGACGACTCAAGTCTTAGTGATTCAGTATTTTAAACTTTGGAAATATCAAACTCTTGATTCATTTTCTAAATGACAGAAAATAAAATATTTTTACACATAATTTTATTTTATACATTGATGCTAATATAGCTGTGAGACAGTATGAATAAATAAAAATACATATGACATATGACACTTTTTTTTTTAAAAAAAGTGTAGACAAAAATAATACTAACGACTGTGACCACTGCAAAGGAAAGGGCAGTAAAAAGGGGAACCGTGTTGAACATAATGAAACCGGAAAGGAGGGGAGGAAAATATATAGAAAGGAGGAGAGGAGAGGAGTAATGAGTGTGGAGAAGCATGCTGGTCTCTGGCTGGTCGTGAGGCCAGAGACAGAGTTTTGTCACTGCAATCTCACACTCTGCTTCTGTAATGACTCGCCTTGAGGCACAAATGATTTCCTCCACTGGTGTTACTATTGCTGGAGTCACCACAAATTTAAGAGAGAAAGGTTTTGGTGAGCGGGGCATGGGCAGGAGGGGGGAGGGTTGAGCAATAGAAATGGGTGCAAAAACATACACCTAAAACAAAATGTTGACCTGTTTCATCATTTAGTTATCCGGTCATCTATTTTCAGAATGATCAAGCTAATATATGTTTACCTTTGCTCCAAATTATAACATAGTCTTCAGGTCGTTTGTCCAGCTGGGCCTGCCGTAGCCATCGGCCAACTGTGGCCAAGTGCCACAATTTTCCATTTGCAAAACCTTAAAAATACCACCTCACTCCACCTCGCTTTTTCCACAGCCTCTACTTGGCTCCCTCCCTGTTCTCCCCCTTCCTGCACAGGGATGTGTCATAAAGACATCATCATCACTGTTAGAGGGAAGAGGAAGGAAAGCACGGGTGACATGATGATCTATCCACTGGTCAATTCTCTGTGGATCCGTGTGCCGCTGAATCGACAGAGAAGACAAACTATGAGGCAACTGTACAACAAAAAACAAACAGTGATCTCACTTCTCCAAGATTACTAGTTTAGTTTGCTCCATGCCAAGTGAACTGACAAAGAATCAGCTCTGTGTTTTCCCAAAGAAAGGCTAGGTCTTTATTTTTAAAAATTCAATTAAAATACATTTTTTGTATCTAGATCAGCAGTTTAGCCACAAAAGTTTATCTCAGTTGAATTAAAAGGCTTGAGTGCTGTTTATCATGATTAACTGTCAAAGATAATAAAAATATTAATGAAAAATGAATGCGGTGTATTAGCAAAATAGCTGATTAAACTTTTGATTGACAAAGTGATTTCTCATGGATGCTAAAATGTGCTGGTTGAGACTGCAGCTGTTCAACTTGCCTGTTTTATTAAATTGGACATGGCAACAGCTGACATCCTCTATCTTAGATTAAGGCTTTTTTATTAATATGCTAAAGAAGTTAATAAAAACTTCTTCACACTACTCTTAATCATATATATTAGCCAAGGTCACCAGTAAGATGAAACATATCTGTTACAATAATAAATCAGAGAGGGCTCGTTTACTTGCTAATGCTAGCTTTGATTTCACACAAAGTTCAAATGGTAACTGATCTCAGAGCAGTGAAAGCAGAGCATTGACAGCTTGTCTGAGACCAAGCTCCCATGAAAGATCAAAAACATTTAAAAGAAAGCTTTTAAACAAGCCTCTCAGCTTAACAAACTCAATCCTTTGTTAATAGGACGTGGACACAAAACGAGAGATGCTGCAGATTTCAGTGGAATCTGAGACAAGCAGAGCTGATTCTGCTTCCAAAGACAAGAACCAGCTGTAGCCACAAACTGGCAATAAATTAAAGGATGGATGATAAGAGGAGAGAGGCTTCATGACACAAAAATGTTTAACATGAAAGGAGATTGTTTAAATTTGGCATGCTGATGTCTATTTTTAGACATCAATGCAATTTATTCTATACATGCCTCTTGCCCTTTTACAATAAAATACCAGACTGCTTATTACTCTTCAAATATAAGAGTAGAAATATTAATTATGGTTTCACTAGTTATGTGATGTCAATAATATGCAACTAACAAAACAGAATATTACAATTTCCTTATCAAATAAACAAGCTTTTCCTGTTTTTGTGAAGATTTTTAATTACACTAACTTTGTTATACATGCAAAAAGAAATAGTTAAATGGTTGCACTGGTTATTTAACTGTAAATAAAATAAATAAACAGAATTTATCCAACACACATGAACGTGTGCTTAAACTTCAACAAACTGTACAGCGCTTTCTTTAAAGAACATATAAAATGCTTTTACTCAGTTGCCAATTATAGCTGTGATTGTGAAGTTTATTGTGAGCAGGGGCCTGGGTCTGAGTCTTTCCTTTCCTGGATGTCATTCCTTCCACTCTTTCCCTGCTTTTCTTTCTACGCCAAACTGTCCTTTCAAATAAATGCTTTAAAAATGCCTTTAAGCATTGTCATGCTTAATCTAAAACACCCTATGTTTTGACATACAAGCTTCCACCAGGGAGTTAAAAACGTTTCATAGAAACAATGGCTCTCCTCTGGTAATGCTCCACCAATGAGAATTTTTCACCTTGATGGGAGTCAAATGTCTCTCTACCTGAATTCTACCTTCAGGAATCTTGGAAGAGGCTTAGGAATCTAAAGGGCTGTGAACATATAAATATCAAAAATAAAGCAAAAATACATAAGCAGTTCATTTAATCCAACATATTTAGCGGCTGGTAAATAATCCAAAACGCCTTCTGTCTGTATATATGAATGTTTTGATTTCTGTAATACTTTAAAAGTCACACTTGAATATTTATCAACATTTCTGTATGAAGCTATAAAGATTTATTCGAATTATTAACACAAAGCTGACTTATTTTTAAAAAATACATTGCAAAGGAAACAGTGTGCTGCAACAGTAGAAATAGCTTACATTTCAATATTTCACAGCTATCAACATACATAATATAAATGTCAGGACACAGTAATGTTGTTTGCCTAGCACTTTTAGAACATGACCATAACCTGTGAAAAAAATGATTTATTTTTGATTTGACTAGATTGACAGAATTCTATCACAATTTTTTTTTTTAAATGAAGGACTTTGAGCTGCAGAGGTGATCCTGGTTGGGTTGTTTACTGTCGTTTCTTCTGTGGTTATTATTAACAAGAAGGGAACTATAGAATAATCTTAATGCAAATATCCATTTAAAACAACACGTATGACAATGCACAATCTCCCTCTAACTTAGAAAGCCCTCCATACTCAGGAGTACCACTCTGCTGAAAGATCAGTGAAACATCCAGAGAACATAAAGTTGCAGGTGCTTCCCATTGAATATGTATATTTACCATCCATAGCACCAGCATATGATTTGGCAGGTGGACAGGGAGGGAAAGGAGGGTGGGGGGTGTGGGGGGAGTTAGAGAGAGGAGGGGGGGAGAGCATATACATCACTTCACCCTTAATTAGCTGTCATCAGCTTCTCTTCTCAGAGGAACCAGAGAGTAATAATTAATGATCAAACTAAAGTATACTCACTCACATCCTCTTTCGCTCCCTCTCCCCCTTTTGTCATGAGCATTAACAAAGGAGACTGCAGTTGATTTGGTCAGGGAGCAGTGAAATCTGACTGGACAAAAAGAAGTGTTGCTTTTTTAAACAAATGACTCGTTGAAAAGCGGCAGAAATGAGGTAACGTGCGCTCCCTGCCCTTCCCATTATTATTGCTTGTTTGGTGTAAAACGAGCCATGAGCGCCGTCTTTATTAGTGCGGTCTGCGACGCACGAGGCCGAAATTAATGCCCGCGCTGCATCGTCTGATGATGTGAGGAGGATCCATCTTTACAAGACAAGAACATGCCAGGAAAGGCATAGCAATGTTTTAACAAAGCCTGAGCGTCTGTGTAGACAAGAGCAGCTAATTAGAGAAGAACACAGTGTAAGTGGGCATATGTGCACTGGGGGACCAGTCAGCCAACACACAACAGGATAGCGCTGCGGGGGGACGCAGGCGGGCAGGCGACTGACCAGCTCCAGAGCCAATATGGAGCCGCCATGGAGGCATGTTATGGTCTCGGCGCCCCAAGCCCCTGGCATGCTGTCCTGAAGCGCTGTTTGTAGAAGCAGGAAGGGGTGGAAACTGCAGGCTTTACAGACCCCAGCACAACCTGTCCTCTCTCCAAGACTGGGGCCACTCTGAGCTGTGTTTTTGAGTGTGTGTATGTGTGTGTGCATTTCTTCTTAAGCTGCTCTTAAGTGTTTTAATTGGATTATCCTTAATGAGTAAACAAACAACTACAGCAGCAAAATAATAAGCAAATAAATGAATGTGTCAGGAAGCACTTTGCCGTCTTCCCTCCCTGTTTCTTCTATCAGCTTTCACGTCCTGCCCCCTTTTCACTCGACTCTCCGCTCATTTAGTTCCTCTCATGTGTAATTATCCCGATTAAGAATGATTCAAAAACACTGCCGGAAAGGCGTGTGTGTGTGTGAGTGTCACACTCGAGTGAGACAGGCTGTCTTAAGTGGATGCTTTGAAGTCTGTGGTGAGCCCGTGATTAGTCGTGTGATTTATTGACAGGAGAAAGAAAAGGAGGAGAAAACTGCGGAGAGCGGGTGAGCTCCGAGGGTGAAAATAAACAAACGGAGAATTGTGAAATGACATCTGTGAATATTATTAGAACATTAATCTGCACTGATGACACAGATGCTTAAGCCATCTCCTTCTGTTATTGTGGAGGAGGAGAGGAGAAAAACGAAAGCAGGGGGAAGAAGCAGAGGAGAGGAGATGAGGACAGATTGAAGATATAGAGGGATTAAGGAAAAGAAGAAGGAGAAAGTGAGGGGAGGAAATGGGATAGGTGAAAAGGTAGTGCGAAAAATGGACACTTGGAGAAGAAGAGACAAAACGTAAGGGAAGTGATGAGGACAAGGAAAGCAAATGAGGACATTTGCGAAGAAGAGGTGAGGCTGGGAAAGTGGAACAAGGAACAAGTAAAAAAGAAAATGTGGCGAATAAAGGAGATGTGGGAGTGAGAAAGAATGAGAAGAGGGGAAAAGAAAAAGAGGGCACAGTAAAAAAAAGGAGAGGAAGGAAAGCAGAAAGTAGAGGAAGAGGAAATAGAAGAAGAGGAGGGGATAGGAGAGAAAAAGGAAACCAGAAATGTAAAGGAGGAGAAGCGGTAAGAGGTGAAAAGAGGAGTGAAAAATGAGTTAGGAGGAAGAACGAGAAGCCAAGAAAAGTGGAGGAGAGAGCAGAGAGCAAAGAAGGCGGTGAGAAAAGATTTGACCAGCGAGGAGACGAGAAGCCAAAGCACTTTACTGTTTTAATTCCAATTTATGGTGCTATAAAAAGGGCCATTTCCTAAAAAAAAATCTATACAGAAAAAGTCTAAGCTAAATCATTTCATCACTTTCTCTGCCCTAATTGCCGCCATATGCAATTTTAAAGGCTATTCTACCTTCTAATGGTTCCCCAGAGGAAGAAGGGGTTAATTGCTGCAGCTGGTGATGTAGCTCTCTGGTACTAAAGAGGTGAGGTTTCTCTCTCTGTCGATCACTTTCTCTCACCTCAGGGAATAGCTGTCTGATACTGTGTGAAAGAGACAGACTGAGACTTTCTCAAAGGATCATTTCAGTGCACTCCAACTTTATTTTCGTTTTTCTATTGAAACGGATGGACACTAATGATCCCGTATTGTCAAACTTGACCCTGTATCCACAGAGTTTATATGTGATCAGTGTCGCGGCTCGTCGTGTCGCCACATAATCGCACTGAATTCTCATTGTGCTTTCGCAGTTTGCGCCACCCGCGCTAATGAGCGGCTACGTCAACGCTGTAGCGAGTTAAAATGTTTGGCTCTCGAGTGGGGAGAGAGCCGCACCTCTAGAGCAGATTACATGTAAGAAGGGTACATCTGTTTTTAGTTGTTCACAGCATGATCCTCTGTTCTGTACTCTCCCACAGTGCCAGCAGAAGGGAAACCTCTGTTGTTTTTCACACTGCTCCATTTTAACTTTAAGTCTGTTATTTAAAAAATGACTTAGTATTCTTATTATTATTTGCACATACTTAGAAACATTGGCCAATACATGTTTACAGCTTAGCTTCAAGACTGATAACAATTTCATTTTTAAGCTTGGTGAAATGATTTGTCTGTTTGTTATCTTGGTGCAGAAAAATCGGTTCTTTGATGACCAGGAACATATGTACTGTTACTGCAATTGTACTGAAGTTCGAGTTATTTCTGTAGCTTTATTGATTGTGCAAAATCTGCTAACTTTTCATCTTTTTACTTTTTTATGCTTCATATAGTTTTGAAATTTCCACAGATCTGCTTTTGTGTCGTTTTGGACGGTTGTGCACCTTTCAACTTCTAACCTTGCGTAGGTGGAGCTCAACATTGTGACAGCCAGTGCAGTGAGCATGGCCTTTCTATTGTCACAGGCCAGAGACAGAAAAGTCACCAGCATCACCAAGCGGCAGATTTTGCTGGCTGGCTTCCCAGGCGTTTGTGGCTGTGCTGAGTGGGGACTCCCCCCTCACAGCTGACAGGATTTGGAGCAAAATAGTCTGTTGTTCACAGGATTTTCATTTTATGCATCAGAAACTGTTCAATAAATTATATTTTGTAGACCTGGTTTTTGCAGACAGTAAAGTTTAGTTAACAAAGATTGGAAATATATGTCTGATTGTTCCTGATCTGCATCTATAGCTGTCTTTTCCTGTGCTTTGTCACGAAAACTATCCAGGGGGAAATAAACATCCCAATTTAGAGATCCTGTTATTAGGATGGAGAGGTTGTGGTGGCATAAGTTGCGTTGTGTTTTTTACTTGAGTACGTTTATTCACTAAAAACTACTTGGTTAAAGGATATATAGACTGAACTGGCCAGTTGCTTTTAGTTAAACTATAGTATGCAGCTGGTAATCTGACTAAATCGCTGGCTTGTTACAACTTGTCAATCATGTGACCAGTTTTTTGACTTGTCAGACTTGATGCATTGATCCTGGGTTGATCTGCTTCATGCTTTGATCCTGTATTGTCCAAAACTGCTACTAATAAACTAAACTTCAATAAAAATAATAAAAACTCAGTGATTGGTAATAATAGATAAAGTACTTTAAACATTAGAACTTGAGTGTAAAATCAGTGTTTATGTTGAAGATTTGATTGAGCGGTCCAGGTTTTTCTGGATTGTTCCAAACAGGTGCATTGTGCTGAGGGGGGTGGTGAAAGGATAGGAAGCAGGGACTCAACAATCAGGAGGAGGGAGATGACTAGCGGGGTTTGTCAAGGTCAGTGAAAGTCACGCTGCAGAGAAGATGGACGAAGGATGGAGAAGCGTTTCAAGGTGGAGGTCCTGAGCGTTACTAGGCCTCCATTCCCACAGCTGATTACAAGATAAACAGAGACAGATGAAGCAGAGGGACGGCGGCGGCCAGTAGAGACGGAGGGGGAAATGGAGAGAGATTACACGGACAGACAGGGAGCAAACAAAGAGCAGGAAGAAGCAGGAAGTACAATGTCAGAGAGAAGGAGAGGGAGACCAAGGGTTGAACCTGACTCAGCTGTGAGGGGCACCTGTTCACGGTTGGACCACCTCCTCCTGCCAGCCTTAATCAAATTTACCACAGAGACAGACTGTGACGACGCCCCCCTCTAACAAGAAACCCACTGTGTGTTACATCCAAATAATCCCTACGTCTAGCCAGGTTCACACTGCGTGCCACTTCCAAAGGTGTCCCACCTCTAACTACTCACTCATGCCAGGTACCACCGAAGTAATCCTCCTCCTAAACTCTAATTAACTGGCCAGTATTCTGGCGTGGGGCGATTTGTACCGTGTCATACTTGAATCATGTGTCACCACGTTTTGGTTTTTATATGGGAGCTCTCACTGTAATAATCTATACATTAGTTAAAGAAGACCCACAATGTTTATTTTCAACGTCACATTTTCATTCTGAGATTCCATTACAGTAGCTTTGCATGATTCGGAGTTTGAAATCAGCTTTGAGTTAACAAAATAAAACACATTTTTCAACTTCACATGTATTTTGTAACTGGGTTTTGTTTGTTTGTTTTTTGTTGTTGTTGTTTCTGAGACTGTAATGTAATGCAAAAACCACTGTAATGTAATCTGTCTCTCTTTAAAGTGCTTTGGCCGAACTTCTGTTGCGCTGTAGGCTATAAATAAGTAAATAAATAAATAAAAGTCAACAGAATCGGCCAACAGTGACATTTTTCATTGTGAATATTGGAAGTTATATTTAACACAGTTCAGTGGGCTGCATGCTGAGAATCGATCCGATACTAATATCCGCGTTTTTATCGATACAATCGATATTTGGATCTATCTGCCAACCTAAAGTCATAAAGGAGGATTATCTAGGCTAGGCTGAATGGCTGATGACTTTTGATTGACAAGTGTTTAGCCAATGAGCTTGCATGTTCACCGCCAGATCCACTCCTTCCTCGCTTTCAAAACACCAAGATGGCGACGGTGGAAAGACTCATTTCAAGGCTTCAAAATGGGATTTCACAAACCAGTGGGTGGCATCATGGTAGCTACATACGTCCATCTTTTTCACTGCCTATTGAGCGGTTATGGCTAGGGATGGGTACCGGTATCCGGTGCTATTATGGCACCGGTTCTGACATAAACGGTAGTAACCAGACCGAAAAGCAGCGCACATTTCGGTGCTTTTTTTTCCTGAATGTCATACACTTTGGATTCCAGCCAATCATTTTACCTTTGCAAGCGTAGTAGGTGGGCCCAGGTACGTACGTTCTTTTAGAGCAGAGCTACAGATTAAAAATGCCCAAGGCGAAGCGGTCAAAAGTCTGGCTGTACTTCACAGCAAAAGATGCAAACTCAGCAGCCTGCAACAAGTGATTTAAGGTGATACTGTGATACTGTGCAAAGGAGGTAACACCTCGAATCTGATGAAACACCTGGCGACGCATAGCGTTTTTTTAAAAGCCGAGAAATGCACCGTATTTGATAGCTTGCTGCGAGATCTCACATCGAGCACATCTACTGCGGGTGTGGTGCCTGTTATCGGTCCCGGAGTTAGCAACATCCCCCAAAAACGCGAAGAGGAGAGTCCTGGCCCCTAGCCCTGCCAGTGTAGCAGAAATGATGATGATGATGATGGCAGCAGCAGCCGTTCTTCTCTGCGTGAGTAGCTTAATGTTGTTTGTGTGTAATTTACATTGAGTAGGCTAACCACGTTATTACATTAATGCATGTAAGGTGAACTAGCAAACACCGTCGTAGTTACATGAGGCTGTCTTCTTGTTTGATGGCAGATACTCCCTTCACCCTGGCCAAAAAGGCTAAAATGACCAAAGAAAAAGTGGGAAACAGCTAAACATGAGAGGTTTTTGGACAAAGTTTGTTTTTTCCATTGATTAAGCACTGCTTCCAGCCAAGAGTGATACCATAAATCCCCTATAGCTGCAGAAAAGGCTAACATTGTTGTCTTTTTACAAAAAAACAGCTGAACATGAGAGGTTTTTGGACAAAGTTTGTGTTCTTCATTCTTTAAGAACCGGTTTGAGCACCGTTTAAGCACCGGCACCGTTTCAAAAGTACCGGTTTGGTACTGGTATCGGAAAAAACCTAAACGATACCCATCCCTAGTTATGGCAAACCTCCCAAATAACACAATTTCTCTTTGTGGTTTGAGAGAGACAGCTTCTCAAATCTGTTTATGTTTGAGCCCAAATCAGATTAGAACATTGAGAGTTCACAGCCTGAACATCAGCATAACAACAGTCCCAGAAGGATGGCTGTTTGGTGGGTGTTATGCTTGTTTTTGTGACATGAGGGACAGATTCGTTTTTCAATCATGAAAGCTTTTTTATATATGTCACTGTCAGAAGTTCAGGAAATGCTGACTGAGGTAGAAAACTTCTGTGAGAAAAGTCGTCATGAAAGTAGAAATAACCCTGGAAGAAGAGCAAAGTGAAGCCTGAGCATTTGGATCACGTTTAGCTTCTTATACAGCAACAGGATACTATGGAAGCCCGTTTCCGCCCGTAAAAAAAACAAAAAGTATCCATAAGAAAAGTAGCTCGAAATGTTGACTTAGTTAATAACTCGAAATTTTGAGTTAGCACTGCCAATCAGTAATCTACATGAATGACGTCATTTCCTTGTTACCCGGAAGCTGAAGCCCTCAGCTACAAATGCTACAGCTAAGCTACCACTATTACAGCCAGTCATGAATGCACGCATTGCTGATTATTTTCAGTGTCACTTCACAAATGATGAAATCCTTGTGTTATTAGCTGAATCACATGGCGTTACTATCAGCAAACGTACTCTCGAAAGCGCCAATTTGTTGTGATCTGGATTTGAGTGCGCATTCCATGTAGATTACTGATTGGCAGAGCTAACTCGAAATTTCAAGTTACTTTTCTCAAAGTTTCGAGTTAATAAGTTGAAATTTCGAGTTAATAAGTCAATATTTCGAGTTATGGATTTTTTTTTTGGGCAGAAACATGCTTCCGTAGAATCCTGTATGCAGGCACATTCCTGGACATAAGGGATTTTTGGCTCCCACATGCAAGTGTTGTTAAAGGGGCTAAATAGTAACAATTTTTGGATAAGATGGTTTATTTGGTTTATTCAGGTTACTGGTGAAAAACGCAACTGGCTACATGAAATTTCAAACTTCACTTTGTGATGTTGGGGTGGATAGATGGTCTGTCGCTTTTAAGGAAGGAAACAGTTTGTTTCACCTACCGCGAGTAGGTTTTGAGTCTAAACTGAACAACTCTTATTCAAAGAGGTGCCAGACAATTTGCTAATAAGAACACTGAATCAATCAGATGGCTTACTTTGTGTTTGAAGAGTTAAAATATCCCCCAAAATGTCACATTGTTTTTAATCTTTTCATTTATGTACCATAAATCCTGATGCGTCTCAGAATAAGTACCAAATCTCGAATGAATGCAGTTTCTATCGTGTTCCTCTTTCCTTTAACAAGCATTATCTGCACCTCTGTGTCACCCATCATTCCTCATCCTTATTCCCTACATAACAGATTGACACTACTCACGGCGGCCAGCAAAATTTATTAATAGCATTTTTCTTGTAGATGTGATTCAATCCATCAGCGCTCCCCCCCCTCCCCCCAATCTCCTCTCCTATCTCTGTTTCTCGTTCAATCTGTCGCTCCCTCTCCTCCCACTCTCTCTTATAAGAGAGAGAGGTGTCAGTTTCAGTGAAACAACTTAATTCTGATGTCAATGAATTAATTAGATGTGTTAATGAGCTAGCGACAGCTAAACCAAATTAAATTAATACCGTAATGGCCTCAGACAGCGAGAATTAGCTCCCATTTCAGTAAACGCTTTCTGGAGTGTACACAGCCGCCAAGGATAGGCGCACACTCGTACACACTGACACACACACACAGCTCAAACAACATCCATCCCCCCGAGCAGATCACCATCCAGATGTAATTAACTGACTAATTACAGGAGCTCTCACTCGCTCCCCCTCCCCTCCCTGTATCTCTCATCTCTTTCTAATGCTTTGACTGGCTGTCTCTCTCTATCTGCTTTCTCATGCTCTGTGATTTGACCCCTCTCAGATCCAAGTTTATGTCATTTCCTTACAGCTCAGTTACTTCCTCTCGTGTCTGTTTTGCTTTGCTTATTCATCACGCGCGTAGAGCTCTGAAGAAGCGCGTGAGTGGTCGTTTTAACGTCTTGTTGTCAGTGTGGCCGTGCTCTTCCTTCCTCTTGCTCCTCTTGTCATCACACTTAAAGTCTCATTACACACAACAGGCTTGACTTAAAAGCTGTTTAGTCTGCCATTAGCTCTAATAGTGACTCCTCCACAGTAACCACGCTCCAGTGGACCTGCTGATGGGAAGCACCGCCACCAGACTACTAATCTGATCTCAGAGGCACAAAATGGCTGCTGTCTATGTGGGGTTGGACGGCCAGGGAGGAAAATGGTGTCACCGGTTGGTGGATTTTGGCTTTTGGCACAAGTGCGTTTCACTCTGTCGTTTGTTTGCATGGTTTCTATTTCCGGGGCCAGTTTGGGATTATAAATTTGGAGGGTTGGGCGTGTTTTGCAGTTTGAATCGCTTGACCTGATGAATTATTACAAAATGAATCAATGAAAGCGTTAATAGAGGGAATACCGTTCAGCTTTACCAAGTACAAACGAGTTTGAAGTTACGTTATTCTTATTTAAAAACTACTTTTTGCTTTTTGTGTTTGTCCCACACAGGTTCCCACAATTTTCATCAGGCAAAAGTGTAGTTAAAATAGCAAACCCAATGGATTATTTGAGCTTGGTTGTTATCTTTAGGCACTGTGCCTAACTTTACTAGCAGCCTTTCATGAAAACACACATTTCCTTCCTATTTGCATCCACAGATTTTATGCCAGTACGTTGATTTCCAAACACCTGTTACCTGAATACTGAGCATAGCTTGATGCTGTGTTCTTAAAAATCTAAAGAAACTGAACAAGTGCAGGGCAAAAGAAGAAGTGGCAGGGTTTCAAACAACAACACATACATTAGCTGTGTCCCAAAACGTAGGCTGCATCCCTCGGAGGCCGCATTTGAAGGTCAATTACATCACAGCCAGGCAACGAAGGCTGTCCTAATTCGTCAACTCCTTCAAATGCGTCCTTCATTTCCCCGAATTTGAAGGATGGGTCGGGTATCCTTCGTGGCCCACCATATCCCAGAATTCATAGTGTGGCCCAGCCAATTCCAGTTTCCAACAATGGCGGCAGCTACTAAGTTTTAATATTACTCTTATTAAGCTTTCTGGGTCACAAAATACACTTTTAACGTATTTTCAGGCGAGAATGTAGCTGTGTAAACTTCGATGTTTCCGATGTTTTCAGAGACGTCTGTTACCCACCCGCTCCATAGCTAGCCGGGGGGGTTCAATGGTCACTCAAGCCGGTGAGAGCAGCGGACTCCCGGCTTCATCGTTTTCAGACCCCCGCTGTCTTTCGCTACTCAGGTTAAACATGATATATAAGTCACTCGGATAACTTAAAAATGTAATTGTTTGGCTTTTTCCGGTGTTTTATTTGTTCCGGAGTAAATCGGTTTGGCTGAGATCAAAGTTATTACATTAGATTAGATTAAATAAAACTTTATTAATCCATCAGGTGGGTTCCTCCGGGATTTTCACACAGCTGGCCGGGTCCTCCGAAGGGTGCGGCCTAGGTTTTGGGACACAGCTACAGTCTCCTCAGAGCCTGGACCTCAGTGTGGGATCATCTTAATGGAGAACAGAATCCAGGCAGCCAACATCCAAAGAAGAGCTTTGAAAGTCCTTCAAGAAGCCTGGAGAACTATTCCTGAAGACTCCTTTAATTACAAAAAAGTGACAGAGCAGTCGCTTTTGCATAGAATAAAGTTGCTCATACTCAATATTGAGTTTCACTAATCGTGCAAGCTCTGTTTTGGTTTTTTTGTATACTGTATTACTATGTATGTTTGTTTTTTATAAAACGCTGCACCCATTTCTCATTTTCTCAAGAAAAAGTGAAGAAATGAGGGTCGACTCAAGACTTTTGCACAGTGCTTTATGCAAAAGGCAGCTTTCTTTTATAAACAGAATGGTGTTAATAAATCTCCTTGGTTATATTTTTCTCTCTTCATTGTCTTGGTATCTCTTTCCCTCTGTGGTCTGTCTCACCTGGTTGTGTTGTGAACTGGTTGTGAACAACACAAATTGAACAGGTTATAATCCACTCAGACCCTGTGACGGTGTGCTACTCCTCTATGTATGTACAAGTACAGTACGTGTGTGTGACTGTATGTGTGTGTTCGTACCGTGGGCCTGTCTGCGTTAGCATGAGCGTTTTCCTGGGGTGAGACTCTGCAGGGAGCGAGCTTCTCTCACAAACACCATCTGTCAACAACAGGCTCACCTGCTAGCAAACATTTAGCTCAGGATCC
This sequence comes from Perissodus microlepis, assembly GCF_051167445.1. Taxonomy (NCBI): domain Eukaryota; kingdom Metazoa; phylum Chordata; class Actinopteri; order Cichliformes; family Cichlidae; genus Perissodus; species Perissodus microlepis. Next base: position 30,575,616 of record NC_140466.1, on the reverse strand, counting down.
ATCTCCCCGCTCTCTCTCTCTCACACACAGACGCACACACACATCACAATACAATTCAACGATGTCAAAGCAGAAAATAATGCAATTTCCCACTTAGTCCACTTGACAATCTCACCTGCTTTGCAGCCTCTCCGATCTCTAAGGAATACGCACGGTTATGTGTGTTTCCTGGAGTGCAAGTGAGAGAGAGAAGCATATTAAAGGGATACAAAAGCACACAACAGAACATTTGACACCTTGTCTGAACATGAAAATTGGTTGGGTGGAAAGCAAAAACCACGATGCAGAGTGGGGAACAACTTAGGGAGAGAGAAGGTGAGAAAGAGGGAGCCGAAGACAGGAGGGGGGAGACTATTACCTGAGGTGTCTGACTAAATTAACTTCTCATCATCACTAATTAGCCCCTTGTTCCTCTGTTCCCTCCAGGTGAGTGCTACCTACATTATTGTGTTTCTGCTTGTGTAGTGTGAATATCTGTGTGTGTTTCCCATGTTCATTGTTTGATTTGGGAAAGGCAGTCCCTTTCTTTAGTCTCTGTTCTTTTGTGTGCATATTGAAAACATTTTTAACATAAATCAATATTTAATAAATATTTTATCGTGCTAGTTATCGTTTTGTGTTTGTTTACTACTTTGTACAGGGTTGCAGGGAGAAAATAGCTCATATTCCAAGTTTTAACAACCCTGGATATCAGTGGCGTGCCGTGACTTTTGCAGAAAGGCAAGCAGAGCACCACCACCAAAAAAATTTAATTAAATTTAATTAATCAATTTTCCTTCACTATTTACCGATTTAACAAGATAAAGTCGATCACATGGACATCATTTTCAGCACTCCTCCCTGGCTGAATTGTAAAATAGTATTACTTCTTTAGTTGAATAGATATCTACTTAATTAAAAGTATTTGTTATTATTAAGATTGAGCTCATTCTAAGTACTTTATATCCTGTTTAATTTACAGCTTCATATTCTATAAATCATATGTTTGTTGTGGCTGTCCTGTGACATAAGTGAAAAAATGTTTGTCATGAGCTTAGAAATGCAGGCCTGCACCTAATCAGCTGGCCTGAGCGGACATGGTCAGAACTGCCACTTCTCCATCATAGTTACAGCTTTCCTTGTTAAGTTAGTAAAGGAGTTATTAACTTTTTCAGGCTCTACGTGAAAAAGTCTTTTTGTCAGTGTACAACTGAACAGTGGTCACGCTCTTCTCTGCAATACAAATGTTAGCCAAGGTGATTAGCAAGCAGAAACTCATCTATTACGATGCTAAATCACTGAAGCTCATCTACTTGCTAAAGCTAGCTGTGTTTCCACACGAAGCACACATCGTAACTGACCTCAGAGGCATCCTGCCTTGTACTCTGGTCTTCCTTGTTCTTACCGTCAAAGACGGTGTTTTATCAATGCACATGCGCAACAATTAGACAAAAAGCTGCTAGCCTCTCAGCTTTCCCAGATCCACTCAGTTTAATGAGAGACGGACACGCCTGTATTACAGACAGAGTTACTCCACTGAGATTGAAACTATCATAGCTTTCAGCTACATTAGCCAACTGCAGCCATTAGATGCACATACTAATTGATAGTCGAGGAGCTTTATGACAACGCTTTCTGAGATGTACGTTATAATTTTGCATCTGTTTTTAGATTTGATGCTCGTCCTGACAGAACAACATAAGCTTAATATTATCTTAGCTTTTAGCTGTATTCCATTTGCTAAAATGTTCTTGCAAATTAATTCTGAATCTGAATATTAATAAGCAAGAAATGCCCATTTTTAAAGAATCAGGTGCAAAGAAATCACAAGCGGTCACAGGCCAGTCTGTAACCCTGTATGTGACTGGTTTATTCATTTGATCCTGCATTATCACAATGATCATTCAAAATGGCAAGCAAGTAAATGTCACATGGTTAGCGGTCACATGTCTGCCAAACCACAATAAGCTCAGATGTTTGCAGTCTCAAAATAAAGAGCAAGTCAATAAAAGGCTGACCTGTGTATTTTTCTATGCTAACAGCACAGCTAATGCTAACAGCCTTGCTAACCAGTAACAAATTGTGAAAAATCTTAAATCACTTTCTTTTTAAGTAAATGCCACTCATTCTTTTCCTCCTCAGACAAACCAGATATTTTTCTTCACTTTTCTCTTTATTAAAAATTATTTGTGTATTCACTGTGTTAGTTAACTATATGTATGAGGAAAAATCATAAGGCTAGCAGTACAGAGGCCCAGATATGAACACAATTCTTCAGCTTTTGTTTATTAATCCTCTAAAACACCAAAGCATGCTGCAAAGCAGCTCTGTTACACTATTAAACCAATGTAAGCATACTAACATACTCACAATAGCAATAGCAAAGGTTTAATGTTAACGTTTTAGCTATGTTGAGTCATGGTGTAAGCTTGGTAATGCTGGCTAGAGGAACACTCAAAGCTTCTTAAAGTTCAAAAGTCAGGGTATCAAGAAGTTGTTTGGGATCTTATCTATTCACTGAGGATCATGACTATCTATAAATGTAAGTAAGTAAAAATATAAGTAATTACTTAAGTAAGTTTATTTTCTTCTTTTCTTTATTATTATAAAGTTTATGGAACTCTGTGTGTAATTGTAACTTGAATTTTTTAAGTATCAAACAGACTATTTTCCGATCTTAGTAAGCTTAAAACCTTTTTTAATACAATATATTTTAATAAATAAGACTGCATAGGGGAATGCAAGGGCTGAGATGCATTACGGCCAAGTCTTCACATTAAATTTAAATGTAGGGACACCAGCCAGTAACAAACACTTTAATTAGCTTTACCTCTGTGTTCAAATGAGGTTTTAAGTTAAGTATTCCACATATTACCTTTGGTATATTAGTGAATGGTGACAAAAGATATTTAAGCTATATATTTCTGCTTTCTCGCCAACATTTTTTTATGAATAATCAGATTATTCAAATAGATGTTAATTAGACTTCTACCATCAAAAGACAGCATTATTGGGAGGAATAAAAGCGAGTCATCTCTGAAGAGTACTCTAATGCCACAAAAGAACCTGCGTGGACATAAAAACAACCGCTCTGTCTCTTTTTTGTTTTTGTTACATTTTTATTTCCACCAATTTTCTTTTGTCTTCACTCAGTGTTCTTCTGCTGGGATATAATTTGAAGAGGAAACAATGGTGCTGGATGAATAACCTGATATAATACATATTCATGGTGTTTCAGAAGCAGTTAAGTTGATCCACTTGTTTGAGACACAACAAAGGTAGCTTCCGCTCCTCCGTTATCCTCTCTGCTCCCAATCCTTCCTCCATTCCTCCTTCAATAGTTTCCCTGTTCGTTTCTCCTTAATTATCTCTTGAAATCCCCCCTCTATTTAAACCATTGTCCTTTTCCCACGTGAAACCTATAAACAGATAGAAGCAGCTTTCTAGGGGGGATAGGGGAAGGAGGAGAGATGGAGGAAATTTCTCAGGGTAATCTTTTTCTTGCTAAAGTGAATAATCAGTACAGATGTTTGTGTTTTTGTAACATTGTTAGCATTGCAAAATTAACCAAATTAAGTCAGCTAGATATATAAAACATAATAACGTGATTAGTAAACCGTCACACAAACACTTGCCACTATATTAGCCATGCAATGTAAAATAACAACAGACTAGAATAGCTATAAAGCTGGTCTCATTGCTTAAACAATTGTAATTACAATAACATTGTCTCGTAATCCTTCTAAATAGGAGACGAAAACTAAATCGGTTTGATGACGATGCAGCTCAGCTTAGTTGCCTTTCACCGGTTTGTATGATAATCCTCATTAACAAAACAGTAATCCTCTCCTTCATGCTGCCATGTTTTCTCCTATCCCCATCTTTCAGCCACATGAAACTTCTCCAAACTTCTCGCCCTAATTTATTGGAGACAAACTAGTGGAACTTGAACGTCTTCTCAGGCCGACACAAGAAGGATTGGGCAAAGTTTTGATGCCCAACAAGCTCAGAGATCAGCTTCTTACGCAAACTCTTCCCCAAATCTTTGCGCTTTCACGGTAAATCGTGAATTATGGCTGTTTTCATGTTCCACATGTAGCCTGTGAAACATGAAAAGCTGTGTTGAACAAAGGATTGGGAAGGCTCTCCTCTTGTTACTTGATGTTAAGCAGTTGACGTCTTCGAAAAACAGGTTTAATTTGAACCTGTTTTTCACAATTGCAACTTATGCATCACATTTGGATCAGAAGGGTAGGAAACGGATGGATGGATAAGAAAACACAAGAGTAGCCTACTGTTTGTGGACCAGCTCGTGGCTAAGCAGCTAGCTGTGTTTTAGTGTTTCTGACCAATGAAAAGAAAATGCAATTGATATTCAATATTTTGAATACGTGAATGACTGCTTTATAGTCTTTATGGTTTTTGCTTTTCTTTCAAACATGTGGTCAGGTTTGCTGACCTTTTCAACAAGCACGGTGCCCAATCTGGAACTGAAAAATGTCTGCAGCCATAGCCAAACATCCAAAAGTTACATGATACCACTGCAAATAAGGTCAGTTTTTACACTTTCTTTTACACTTTCTATTTTGGCCATTTTTTAATCCACTGAAAGCTAATATTTGTGAAAGCTCCCTCATGCCTAGAGTTTTATTTTTGCAAAACTCACAGTGCTGCAGTGTGGACATAAGCTCTGGACCCATAACCATCAGGGGCATTATTTCCATTAAAGTGACAGTTTGTCCAGTTGCCTTTAGTACATTCATGACCACCGTGAGACACAGGTGGCCTGTTTCACAGCAGGCAATTTGTCGGAGTAGGAAAGCATTTCCAATTCCAGTGCACTAAGGATGTTTTAATCATCACGTGAAAACATACTTGAATGTGCAGTAAGGGCGTAAATACTTCCAAGCTTATTCTGAGTCCTTCAATCGCAACAAAAACACCTCCATCACGCTGTCGCTTTTAGGCAATAATGACGTCCTCTCATAAATATCCATGGTGCACATCAGCTGCCTCTGACTAACCTACAGCTGGAGACTCTGTGCCTACAATCCTTTGCTCACTAATTATTCAAAGAGCAGACAGGACTGAGAGCTGTGATTCGCCAGCCCTCTTCAATTAGCGTTGTGTTAATTAAAGAGCATCATCAGGTTCTCGTTAGTTATTAAACACTCGAGTGTGATTACTTAACTCAGCAGGACTCCTGAGGAATCATCTGCCCCCTGATCCCACCGATGAGTGCATATATATGTGTGTGTGCGTGTATGTGTGTGCGTGTGTGTGTGTGTGTGTGTGTGTGTGTGTGTGTGTGTGTGTGCGTGCGCGTATTCTTTGTGCATGTGCATTTGAAATTTAGCAATGCTAAGGCGCCAGCAATGGGAACAGATTCTCCCTCTCGCGCTGCATGTCAATGCTGCAATGAACGCCGCATATGCAAAGCTGCGAAGAAGTGTGTATGCATGTTTGTGTGTCCGATTAAAAGGGGATTTTTGTTCACATGCTGATGAGGTGTCTGCAGTAAGTTAATTGCCTATCAAGAGAGCAAGCCAGCTCTGCCTCTTGTGGTGTGTGTGTATGTGTGTGTGGAGTTGTGTTTGTGTATTTGCCAGGGCCTTTGTGTGCATGTCTGTGTTGCTTCACGAGCTAATTGCCTATCATAGGTCCACTCAGGTCTCTGTCCTTCACTAGGATCAAGTGTACACTGATCTACCACAACATTAAAATCACCTGCCTAGTATTGTGTAGGTCCCCTCGTGCCACCAGAAAGGCTCTGGCCTGTCAGAGGAGGGGCACAGGACCACTGGCTGCGGTGCTGTAGTGGTTGCCACAGAGACAGATGCTTGATTGGATTGGGATTTGGGAAGGTTTGGAGGCTGTGTCAATGCACCTAATGCTTTTTTGAATGAATTTTTTCAGAAGCATAGAAAATTATCCTGCTTCAGGCCCATTGATGGAATAAAGAAAAGCAAAGGGCAGTTTTACAGTTTTAGTAATATGCAGGTGCACTGCAGTCAGTCTTAGATTGTAATGTTGGGGTTGGTGGGACTGCTCTGATATTCTCGATAAACTCATGAATTCTGACTTCCAGCTTCAATCGGAACGTACTATCAGCCTGTGGATTTTAGTGGCTAGCGGATTCAGTATTTCATGACTAGCAGGAACTGCTACAACTCAGAACTCATTCAAAGTCCAACCTGCACGATGACCTGCTGGACAAGCTACGCAATCTCTGAATGGACCAGTTCATTGGTGTCGGATGAGAAGTTGCAAGACATTGCATGAGGAAGCATAAGTCCTGCAATAAGTAGGCTAAGAAAAAAATCCCTTGGCTGGCAACCCTTCCATTACTCCTGCTCTCCAGCAGCCATATCCCAATGCATTTACTGTTTCACTCAGTGCTTATACCTAAGTCTGACTGACTAAAGGCTACAACCATATAGAAATACAGTCTTTGAGCAGGCATACGTCTTCTTTCAAGCTTTGACGCACTGTTTAATTTTGAGATACAAAGTAATGGTACACTATGGTGTATGTATTATTATTATTATTATTATTATGGTACAGACCAGGCTAGTTGGTTAGCATGCTAACTTCTGTAGCCATCCCTGCAACACAATACATAAAATCTTTGATATAATATCAAAGCTATTCATTCTTCCTATTCTGTTAACAAGTTTTCAATAATCTAAACATTTTAAAGTGAACTAAAAATTCAATGTATGTGTCCATTCAGGCTTTTGAAGTAGTATCATCATTCTCTAATGATCATAGCAGATCCATGTCTGCATGTGTGCTCCCAAACTCCTTAGACAAATAGTTTAATCTTCATGCCATTTAGCCTATAAACTGTACTAAGATTCATGACATCTATATGGTGATAGGAGTCTAAACTGAGTCTAGATTTTAATGGTCACCAGAGGGCTTAAGTTTTAAGAGTTGGTAAGTTTTTATTTCCTGTCTGGTGCGCTTTTTTTCATCCTATACCAGCCCCGCGTCAGCCTGTGGGCCTGCCCAGGATGTACTCCGCCTCTGGCCCTTTGGTAGCTTGGATAGGCTCCAGCACCCCCGCGACCCTGACAAGGATAAGCAAAAGAGAATGGATGGATGTATATAAAATAGTTTATTCTATACTTTGTAATAGAAATATAAGCTAATTTTCTGCCCAGCAGTTTACTAAGTAGGTCCAGGGATTTCCACTGTAACTGCATTCATGTTTCTGTAATAAGAACGCAGTAATGTACAATGAAGTATCACCATGTGAAAGCCCAGTCTCCAGGCCATAATTGCATTAATTAAGTAAATAATTTTAATAATAACCATAGACTCATCCTAAGCACAATTTTAATTTCACACTTTTATTTCTCACTAACAAATATGAATGTTTTCCACCCATGTGTTTGTGTGTTGCTGTGGTTCCCACCAGAGCGGTTTTACCTCCAGAGGCCCGAGATGCTAATTAAGATGAATCCACCTCCGGTCTTTGTTGTCCACACCGCTCTCTCATATGCAGCAGTGTTATGTTAATGAGCATGTGTAAAATCTTGGGCCACTGTCCCATCTCACTCATCGTAATATATAGCATTTAATAACACTGTGCACATGCACACATACACATAAAATCAATATCCGTGATTTAATAAAGCAATGTACCGATCCAACTGGTTTCACAGGCCTTATTCCTGGTCACTGGAGCATTACCACGACAACAGGCAACAGAATAATAGATCTGCTTCAAGTGTATTAATTGAAAGCGTGAGTGTGTGTGTGTGTGTAAGTGTGTGCACGTGAATGCAATGAAAAAATGAGCTGGACATTTTTCATCTCTGGGATGATGAAGTAGGATTTAATAAACTAGCAAAACACACATTCACATACACACGCACGCAGATTCCCTCAGCAGGTGAACGTAGCTGAGTTGACACTCTGTCAGCACATTGTAATTTGACATAATGAATGCAAGCATCGTTACTGCTGTTAATTGGCCAGACTAATTATACTCCGAGGACGTCATTAGAGAGAACCTGCCGCTCCGTTCTGTGTGTGCGTTTGTAGATGAGTGTAGCTGTGTGTGTGTGTGTGTTTGTGTCGATGAGTGTGTTTATGAGTCAGATTGGCGCAGACGGTGGGAAAAGTGCAGGAGACTGGAAGAGGTGGGGTGTTCTCATGAAGGGAGTGGATGAAGATGAACAGTGCAGGTGGCCAGGACTGATGAAGAGGGAGTGGCAGGGTGAGGAAGGGTATAGTTTAGGTGCCATAACGGGAGCTGAGTTTAGATTTCAAGCCAAGAGAGGCGATGAAGGGTTCAAGCCTGTCAGGTCAAAACAATCAAAGTCCTGAAAAGTTTGTTAGTCTTTGCCAAAGTCAGGGCTGCGATGCACCACGTGGTTTAAAATTAATCCATTTTAACAAGCATAGTCATTCAAGCTACTTTCACTAGTTATTTTTTTATAATCTCACATAAAAAACTTCACTTACTCCATTTATTTTAATACCTTTCTGTATCAGATTTTCACTATTTTGGTGACTCGTTATACTGTAACAGTAACCCTTCCTACAAACACACAAACCTGTTAACTGAGTGGGTCAAATACTAGCGCACCAGCGCTTTTGAAAGCAGTATTTGGTGCTCTGGAAATGAAAAGATGCTGGATGTACAGATCTTAGTCACATTGTTGGTACTTATTTACCATTAAGCACAGTTTCTACATGTTTTAAACATGGAGGGCAGGTTTATTACTGCCCATAACCGTTTATAACTAGTTTGTTACTGTCACATTTAAATAAACGGTCTGTTTTTGATGCATTCTTGGCTTCACAGAATAAGCTGTCTTTTACTGCATGCTGTGCTCTGTGCTTACAGTGTGAAATTAAATCTCAACTTCTATACTTGGCAAGCTGTTTTTCATTTTTACGTATGTCTGTGCCCGTGAGGCATTGCATTCCTCTCTTTAGTACTAAAGTTTTGTTAATATCCTTTAACCATCGTTTTTATTGTAGTAGTGTGTATACTTTTATAGATTTGAGAGGGGAATTAATTATTGTAGTTTCTCCCTATGTGCATGAATGGCCATTCATCTGCTAACTTGACTACCAAGAAGAGGGGCTGCACTGATAATATTGAGTAAGGTGGAAGCAGACGTTACAAATGTGAACAAAGGGCCGATCTCCCATTCAAGGTCCCCTTCTTGTGCACCTCCAAACTATTTTCAACATCTTTTTTTCAAACACTCTTTAACTACTAGCTGATTGGTAGTAGGAGAGATCATTAGAAAGAACATGAACATGATTTACATGTTACATAATTCAATTAAACTATTTGGCGATTAGATTCCGATCGCCCATCCCAGCAGAATGGAATCCCAGTGGTGATAGGAATTACGGCAGGACCCCGGGAATCTAAACGCTGGTGGTGGAGGTGAGGATTAAGGCTTGGATGGAGCCTGAGTAACACGGGAGAGGTGGGGATGGGGAGAAGGTGGGTTGCAAAAAGGCGCCTGCAAGTTTATAAATTAAATTTATAGTACAGCCAGTAAGATGATTGGACTAGACCAGTGATGTTGCAATGAGCTTGACAGCGTAGGATCGAGGTAGTGATGTAAAACTTAGATTAACCACCAAACACTAGGAAGCATCTTACTTATTGAATTTATGCATAAGCTTCATTACAGCTTGAAAAAGTTCACCACAAACCAATAATGGAGAACATTAGCAAACAAGGTAAAAGCTGAATCTTTTGAAAAAGACATTCTGCTTCAAACTTTTACTTTGAAGGGGAATGTTCTCAGTTTCCATTTTGCGGCTTGCTGTATACAGTTTTGCAACCACTTAGCAAGTGAAACTGAAATGACACAGTGTTGCTTTGCAACTACGGGCAATCTGCTAGCAACCAAGGCATTCACAAGAAGGCTTCTGGTGCAGCACAATATTCTCCAACTGTTTAGGGAATCCCTAGTGATCTGTGATTACCTGTTGGATAACTGATCAGTCTGTAGGCCTGTGCGACTTTAGCATCTTTACCAACTGATATTGCAGCAGCTGCCATCAACCTCCAGAAATTACTCACCAACCAGTCGGAGAATATACATATTTTCCTTGTGATGTGGTTGCAAGATGGTGACCATGTTCAAGGAGAGCGTGTCTGGGAATTATATGCTTTTTAATGCAAAAAAAAAAAGCAACAAGTCAATCTAAGCTGTTTATCTGAGGATTTTTTTCTGCTCTGGTCCCAGTTCAGCACTCACATTAGGGTTTAGTTTTCACCAAAGCACAACTGCACAACTATTTGCCAGTGATTTTAGTTTAGCCTGTGACAGTAACGGTCTAACCATTAGCCCTCACGTGGCACTCAGTGGAAAAATTTAGCTGAAACAATCTATGTTTAATAACAAATCAGTCAAAAATGTAATTCAATTCTCTTTGGCATATCCTTATCAGGGTGGCAGGGGGCTGGGGCCTATCCCAGCTACCATAGGGCAAGAAACAGGGTACACCCTGGACAGGTCGCCAATCTCAGGGCTAACACAGAGACAGACAACAAGTGGCACTCACATTTACTCTTATGGTTAATTTAGAATCACCAATTAACCTAACCCCACTAACTGCATGTCTTTGGACTGTGGGAGGAAGCCAGAGTACCCCAGAGAGAATCCAAACACCACACCGAAGGCCCTGGCTAGATGGTGGATTCAATCGCAGGACCTTCTTGCTGTGAGGGAACAGTGCTAACCACCGCAACAACATGCTACCAAATCACAACAACCGTCATCTAGAGGTTCTTTATATAATACAGAGAAAACCCCAACAATCAAACAACCCCCTATGAGCAAGCACTTGGTGACAGTGGGAAGGAAGAACAGCAGAACCAGGCACAGGGAGGTGTAACCATCTCCTATGATTGGTTGGGCGTCACAGAAGATGGCTGGATCATTCTTCTTGCTATGTGGCAAATCTTTGTAAAGTACTAAGAAGAATTATATTTTTCTATCTTACATTTCACCTGCTCCCGACACAATATATCTCAGAGCTTCCATCCAAATCCAACCCTTGATGGTGAAAGATTTGTTACTAAATTAAATTAATGAATGACATTTAGAAAAAAAAGGTAAAACCTACAGTGAACAAACAGTGTCCTCACAGTGAACATGCTGATGTCTCTGGCCTGAAGCAGCATCAGTGGAGTATTTACTTATCCAGTCATTACAGCTGAGAAATTTGAGCAAATTCTGAGAAACAATATCAGCTCGCAGTCCACCAGCAGGGAGGGAGGGGTGGCTGTGAGTCTGTGACAGAGAAACGTGTAATTTCCTAATTCTGATCTTGCAAGACAATCCGTCCTTATCAGTGTCTGATTCCCACATTGGAGGAAAAGTAGACGGAGAAGCTGGAGGCCATTTCTCTCTTACACACACTCACACACGCGCTAAATAGAAGACAGAGGCATGAAATTACATGAAGGAAAGGGATATAGATAGAAAGGCTGAGAGACTAGTGAGAGAACAAACAGGCCTATCAAACGACCACAGACCCAGATAACAAGATAAGGCCTAATCAATCAATCCTTGCACACGGAGAGAGATTGCGCTAAGTGGCTCATGAGTCTTGCTGTAAATTAAATCTGCACACTCCTTCAAGTAAGACAGAATGGAGCGAGTAAGAGTTGGAGAGAAGAAGAGAAAGAGAGAGGGGGGATAATAGGGGCTAATTTCATCACCGTGGCCCATGATGAAGCTTTTACACGGTGGTTTGAGAGGCCAAACTAAAAGGCTGGAGGTTTGGTGATATTGAATATGAGTGGTGTGTCATGATTAGATTTGTAAGACGATAGCCAAGAATTAGATTATAGGGTCTAATGCGGATATCTGAAAGGGTGTCGGATCTTAAGGGTTTGGTGTGTGTGTGTGTGTGTGTGTGTGTGTGTGTGTGTGTGTGTGTGTGTGCACATATTTGAGCGTGTGTCTTGTAATTCTCTTCCTGGAGAGGAGAAGCCAACAGACAATGGTCTAACACTCTGATTCACTTTAATTCACTCAGTCCAGCATCATACATCCTCATCACTGCTGTGCGTGTGTGTGTGTGTGTGTGTGTGTGTGTGTGTGTGTGTGTGTGTGTGTGTGTGTGTGTGTGTGTGTGTGTGTGTGTGTGTGTGTGTGTGTGGACTGAACGTCACCAGGTTGCTAAAACAAAAAATACTTATAAAAAAGGAAAAGCAGTGAGCAGCAGACCGGAGGAAAAAAAGAAAGAAAAGAAAAATGTCTGCGTTTGGTTAAACAGAAGCGCCAGTGTTCCTCAGCATGATAAATCATTTTGCTTGGTTTTCTCTCTTAAAGCTACAGTGCCAAAGCGTGTGTTTCACTTGGCGCGGCTTCATTGTTCAGTCACTGGAAAAATGCCTTCACGAGGCAATAATTAAGACTATTCAAATGTTTACTCTCCATTTATTCTGCTTGCCTGTGTGTGCATGTGTGTGTGTGTGTTCATAACCCATCTCCAACTTTGAATATTTATCTAGGGAAAATGGCAAGACAGCATAAAGTATTAGTAGAAACTCATCGTCCCGATGATGGACACATTAGCCCATTTGTATCTCTGTACACGCTCGGCGTCTCCAAGATCGCAAGTATTAAGTCATGGAGCAACTCTTAAGCACACATGCACTACAGCTCTGGACTATTATACACATTACCTGACAGAGTTATACTTCAAGTGTTCTTCATTAAACACTGTACACCTCTAACCTGCCAATCACATGGCAGCAATTCAGTGCCCTTAGACATGGTCAAGATTACCTTGCTGCACCCAAGGTATGCAGAAAAGCATCTCTGAATGCACACAACATTACACCTTGAAGGAAATGGGCTACAGCAGCAGATGGCCACACCAGGTCCTGTCAGCTAAGAATAGGAAACACAATTCACTTCTCCAGCTGCTGAACATTTGATGTAATTTGAGTTAAATTTGGTTCCCTTGGCTCATATAATCGATCAAGGTTGGCGAGACCAAAACATTGTAACCTAAATATTTTTGGCAGCATTATCGTGGACCAATGATAACCTTTTTTTTTCATTCTTTATTGGTAATATAAACTAATTTAAAATAGTATTTTCAGTGGTCTACAAAGTAGTTGCCTGAGCTAAGCAACTGAGGCACTATTTGTGAAGGAATTTTGATTCCTTGAGGTTCAGGCTGAACTCTGACCCCTCTTCGGAGGTTTCTTCCTCTTAAAAGGGAGTTTTTCCTTCCTACTGTCACCAACTGTTTGCTGACAGGGTCTGTTCTGATTGTTGGGGTTTTCTCTGTATATCTTCTGTATTGAGGCAAATGTTGTTGTGATTTGGTTCTGCATTTGTAAAATTGAATTGAATGTAGACAGCAACAAATTTGCAACAGATTTGGGATCTTTGTCAGTTTACTGCACTGTTTTATCACAAACAGATTGCATGCATTTGCCAACTTGACCCTATTCAACCCCAAACTGTCTCCATCTTCTTGCCGTTTGATTTCACTCTTGATGCAACAAAGCTGCTTTTGAAACAGCAACTGACTGCAAGTGCTCACAGGCCCGGTCCCTGTCAGCTCAATGACCATTGCACACAGTCATAATTGCTTTGGTTGTACCGCGGTCTCCAACCACTATTTTCTATAGTGTTACTATTGCAATAGACAGCAAGTGAAAATTAAATTTAAAACAATATAAAAGAGAGTAAAAAAAAACAATCACAACATCGCAAACTGCTGTCTCCAGTCTGACGAGTGTGTGACTTACTCAGCTCATCCAGCCTGCGAATGCTGACTTTATCTTTTTTTCTTTTTTTTTAAAGTACTGTTATCTCTCAGTGTCCAAAATTGCTGCATATAGGTGCAGACACATTAGCCACAGCAGTGTTAGCCATACTCCCTCTGTCACAGAGGCTAACGTGACCTCATACAGCCACACAGCAAAGCAAAAACAAACACAGCGCAAACGCATCCAGCAAAACTGGAAATGCAACCAACAAATCTGAATTACAAAAAAAAGGGGAACTGCGGCTCATGGCGAAGACCCCACAACTAAAAATTAACGACCACGTGCGCTTGCTCGTGCGCAGACGAAGTTGTTCAAGTGTTGTTTGGCAGCGAGGGCAGGCGGGAGATTCATGAGTTTTAATATGCAGAGCAACTGAAAAGTGGAAAAGCAGACACTCGCTCACACATACACACACATATGAACTATGAAGATGTTTTTCCATTCGTGTGGTGACAGACAGCAGCTAACACACAACAGATCGCTCCCAGCAGAGAACACAGAGCCCTCACATCATTAACACCTCCTGCTGCGTATCGCCAGCCTTCAACTGTCTGGGGACACAAAGCCAAGGGAGGAAAGGAACAACAGATGAACACTTAGGACACGAACGAAGAGGTGCTATAAATGCATGTGTTTGTGTATGCGTGCATACACATTTGCGTGCGTGTTTGTGTGCTCTCTATCTCCCAAATGCCTCAACTCATCTACTAATTAGTCAGGAGCAATTAGGTGCACTTAAACTAACCGCACACAGTGGCAGGCAGAACACACATCCAGGTAAACAAATAATCTCAAACAGAACGAGTGACTCACTTTAACTGCACGGGTTAATAAAAGCCAAAGGCGTCCTTTGAATAGTAACAGAAGAAAAGACTAAAATGAATCTCAGTGAATGTAGTCGTGGGGGACAAAAAAGGCAGACAGAGGGGAAGAAAAGAGTAATAAAGAGAGATGAAAAAAACGAGGAGAAAGAGATAATCATAAGTCCCAATGGACCGATTGAAGGAGGGTGGTTTCTATCACGTGCTATCTCTCATTTATATGCTAATTTACACTATTAACAGAGAGTGGGTGAGAGAAAATGAGTGGAAAGAGGGACTAATAAATACCTACTGATTGCTGTTTGTTCATTACTAGCTGTGTGATTTTAAGGAAATTTGTTGCGAGCGGCCGGGCAGATGTTGTCATTCTAACTAAAGACAAACTGTGTCTCATATTGTCTCGAGGAACTCTTAAGTGCAACAAAAAGGTGTAAAGTGGGTGTTTGAAATGAAATGGGGGAAATAATACACAAAATAAAGGCAGAAGAAAGAGATGTTATCAGCGTAATTCAATTTGGATTAACGCCGCAAATCATCTCCTTTCATCCTTCCTCCCTCCCTCTCCTCCTTCACTTTTGTTCCTTTATGATACCGATAGCCACTCGAGTGCTTCTCTCATTTTCAGCATTAAGCCTTCGCTGCTGCTGATCTCAGTTCAGCTCAATTAACAATAACTCTGAGCTCACACATACACCACACCTGGCATACATTGCCAGTTTACTTAACCGACCTGCCTATATTTAGAAGGTAAAGAATCATATTAAGTGGTCTTTTGGGCCACGCTGGGTCCTTTGGTTTGTTTTTTGGACCTCTGTAATTATTTTAATCATGCCATGTTTTTCAAACAGCACATTTGATATAGCTATCATACATGAGCACTACAGTAAAAAGGGGGGAAATTCATAAATACACATGGATTTTTGGACATGTCATAAGCGACATATTGACACAATATACTCAAATGCGATTTTCGGATATTTCACAAGTGAAATCTAATTTCAGTCTCCCAAAAATCTCCTAACACTCCCTTGGAAATCACTTCTTTATTGCATAAAACCTCCTGCTCACATGTCTAAATTTCCCTTGGTGTCATTTTTTATTTTATTTGTGTATTTTATGGTGGTTCTTTAGTCTGAATCTAATGTGTGCTCTCTTTAAAAAAAAATTGAAGCTCTTATACTTGTGTTTTTTCCTGACCCATATTCCCTGTGGAAAAAAGAAAGAAGAAAACTCCAAGTTGGTGGAAATGTGGTGAGGTTGGTGAGGCAGCACCCTCACGCTAGGGTTCCCAAACAAATCCTGTTCCAGAACTACAGCTTTTCTAGTAGAAAACGCAGCCTGAGAGAGCTGAAGTCATGCTGTTTCATCTGGACTATCCTCTGTTCTGCTAGCTGCAGACCACCAGCATAGTATCTTTCTTTCACTTGGTCCAGATCAATTAAACTCACTCAACTGCTGTTACACATACATGCCTCAGCTAGTCATGATCCTTCACACAATCATGACTCTGTTCTTTTAATGTCACATTCATTATGTGACAGCTAAGAAAATCATGATCGCTCATCCTCACTGGCAGCTACAATCTTCTTGTCTTGTTGCTTCTCCCTTTTGGGATGATACACGTTTCTTTAAGGAATATGTCCTAGTATGCAATCACTTTTCTTTGCTCTAAGGGTATTTTTATACCTGCGCCATTTAGTTCATTTAAATTGAACTCTGGTTAGTTTTCCCTCGTTGTGGTTTGTTTGTACAGGTGTGAACACAGTAATCACAGCCTGGAATGGACCAAAACAACCACAATCTGGACTGCTTTGACGGAGGCGGTCTAGGTGTGGTTCTAAATAAATTTTATGGTATACGTGATCCGACCTTGATCTGCACCAACTGCCAGATGTATCTTGCAACTGTGAGCTAAAACAAACTTCCTGTAGCCAGGTATACTTTGTATTCTAGGATGTTGAAGGTACCACAGATGTGCAAAGTTTATTAGCTAGCCATGAAATGAATGAAAAATCTCCATGTTTTCCACTCGTGCAGAACGCAGCACCTCTTTCCTGTATTTACTTTTGTTGCTCTCGCCCCAGACACATCTGGCCAAATAGGAGACTGAAAATTCTCATGTGGTTTGTAGTGACACATTTTGGTTCGCTTAGAATTCAGTTTTTTGCTGTGAGACAAACAAACCAAACCAAAGGAAAAAGCTGCAAGTTTAAAGACTCCTCAACTGATTTGGACCAGGGTAAATTAACTATAGGTGTGAAAATTACCCCCAAAAAGTCTAATTTCAATACTGTAACAGTCTTATGTGATGGTTGGTGAGTTTTTCAAGTACTGCTCTTCTTCAGTAAACCTCACAATATACATGACATGAATGTGGTATAATTTATAGGACTTAAACCCCTGTAGCACACGCCTAGGGATAGGTCATAGCCAGCAGTGGTTTCACCATGGTAACTACTGGTTGCTAGGGAAAAATATGTGTTCTGCAACCACTTGGCAAGTAGTTGTGGGAGGTTGCTGTTGCTAGGTGAAACAGGTTGTGAATAGGTATATGGTTCTGCACTTAAAACCTCTTTCCATTTGTTTTGCTCACTAGCAGTTTGGCGCTGTTGCTTATAGTTGCCAACTTGTCTGCAATCAGTCAGCAACTACTCGCCAATTAGTTGCAAAACTGTAAAAGGTACCATGTTAATAGGAAACTGAGACCATTTGCCTTCAAAGTCAAAGTTGGGCCTTTTAAAACTTGTTGGTTTTATTTATTTTCGTCAATCAGGTGTTTCAAGAGCCTCTTGTCTTGTGTAAAACTTGCGTGTATTACCTTGTTCTTTGCTAACTGAAATCAATTCAAGTAACAATCGCTAAGAAAATCAAAGGACTTCCAGCCAGTGTTGTTGCAGGACAAATGGGTGTCATCAACAGCATAATCATCTAAAGATCTTTACTGGTATCTCACCACAAGTTTATTTTTTGTTTGTTTTTTACCAAGGTTTGATAGAGGTTGACAGGACATGCTGCCGCAGTTATTTGACCACTGAAAGGTGTGTGAATCCCACATTGCCATGTGCCATTCTCAGGCTTAACCTTTAACCAGCTGCTGATGAGGGCTGCAGCGTGTTAAAACATGTCTTCATGATTCTCTATGATCTCATGTGTCCCATGTTAAAAAGCTATATGGGTCCGAAGCTTTTGGAATTGCGTAATTAAGCGATAACTAAACGAATGTAATGTGGTGTATCTATATAGAGTCGGATTGTGTTCATGCAAGACTGTGTGCTCCATTAATAAAATGGTTTGACAATTTGTGGCTGCCACATTAAGTCAAAAGCCAAAAATTAATTAAGGAAAAGAAAACGTCTCCTTTCAAATTTAAGAGACACAAGTTATCAGACCAATATTTGAGCTTTCAAAGAGCTTGAAAATGTGAGTGGAAATATTTACCCTGATAGATGGTGTTTGTGATTCATTGAGCACATATCCTCTCTGTCTTTCGCATTACTCATTCACAGAAACATAAGTATCCATCCGTGGAAGAGCTGATGTGTGCACACAACACTCACACACTGATCATTACCCTGCTGGTTTTTCACAGACACTTGGAGAAACACAAAGAGGGAGACCTAAACCCGAACCCCGAAATGATTTTCCCTCCTGTCACCATCACCACCAAGTTTGTGTGCAAGTTTTTACTGTACATGTGCGCCTGTTTGTGTTGGAGACCACATGCAAAGGGTTTCCACGGGCGACATCCAGAGGTTCTTGGGGGGGGGGTCCCCAGGTTATGATCACTTTTCCAGCAGTGTTGTCACAAAGACACAATTATACTAAGAGTAAGCTCTTTGTCGAAACATGAAGACGGCGAATCAGACAAAAACAAAGGAAATGACAAAAACAAATCAGAAGCAACGGTTCACTCACAACCGCTTGGCTCTGCTTTATATTTATACACCTCACACCAGTTCTAAAAAATCATTTTGCTACAGATTCCATTCACATCAGCTTCCTTTCTTCCTACATGCTAGAATCTGTCTCACTCTTAAATCTGTCGTCACTTTTACACCTTATTCTCACCGTTTTGCCAGAGCGGAACATATTGCGCTGCTGTGTGTGAAAACAAAGAAACGTATCCAAGCATCTAAATATCTACAGCTTTTTTTTTTTCACTGCAAGCAGGGTGAGGTCGAGCACCCCTAAGTTCCTCGTGTGGTCTGCTTTATGACCTCCCGCTTTTTAAAAAAAATCTTGTGAAGTTCACCAAAATAAATACACAGAGGAAATTACACATCTTATGATCTATCATAGACAGTAATCTATAAAAGAGACATAGTAACCAGGACGTTATCCACTGGTTTTAAACTCCATACATCAAAGCTTCAGTGGTAATGTTTTGGCCCCCACCATGTTGCATTTTAGGAGCCAGAAGTTAATTTACGCAGAAGAATGTTAAGTGTCAATTTGTTAGCTAATGCTAACTAGCTTGTTAGCAAGCTAGCTGTCTTTAGGTAAAATCAGTTGCAATGAATCTTCTTGAACCAAAAAAATTCCTCATGATTGCAGTATCAGATTGATGTGGTCACGTGTAGTTTGCATGGAAGACATTGATACTTAATTAGCAATTATCTGCAAACATTTGTTAATTAACCACAAAGTGGTATTAAAACTTAAAAAAGCACTGCCACATACTAGAAATGGAGAACATTTAACTTTAAAGTAAAAGTTGTGCCTCACCACCACAGCCAACACACTTCAAAAGGTGCAATATTTACTTTGAAGGCAAAAAAATCCACAATGCCACTCAAGGAGTAGATGGCATGCTCAGGGCTAATTGCTGTGACCACAGCAACCTGCTAGCAACCAAAGTAATCGCAACAAGATTTTCACTTAATGGTCAAGGAATACACATTTTCCTCTAGCATCCGGTTGTTGGTCGATGGTCGCAGACAAGTCTCCAGGTTTTTGTAACTGGGCCTTCACATATTCAAAATGGTAGAAAATTTCACGTTGCATGTTTAGTGGTTATGTGTCAGCAATATGTTAACACAGGCCAAGACGATATTGTACCAAGTTGTAGATGTGCTTTTTAATGCTATAAAGGTGAGGAATTTCACACTGGAGTCAATGGAGACTGGCTCCCTTTTGTAGCTTTAGCTCCTTCCAAATTTGTTTGGATTTTCAGTGCTGAAGGTTGTCCTTTAGGGCTGCATGTACTGCACACGGCGCAGCAAATCTTACAACTCTTGTTGTGAATTGTTTCTATAAAAGAATTTAATACTGCACAGAATATACAAAGATGCAAATTAATGATATATCTGTGATATGCAAATACCAGCCAACTAATATATATCACTCTGGAGCTAAGTCTTCAAATGTCACATGAAATTCCCCTATATTGGTTTACTAATCGTAATATTCAACCTTATGCTAACGTAAGAAAATAGAGTGAAGAATGTCACAGGACTAATGCAAAACATCCACATCTGAGTAGATCTGAGTTCATCAGGCAAAAAGCACCAGATATATGCTTTTAAGGTGGAGGGTGGCGTCAAATAATACTTCAGAGAGTTCAACTCCCAAAGCTGAGGCTTCTTGGGTTTTAAATAAGACAATGCACACATGGTAGAAGAAAATGTTGACAAGTTGAGTCGAGCTGAAAGCAGAATCACATCTTCACCACGAGCAATAGCGAGTTAGGTCACAGAGCACTTAAGAGAAATAGTGACATGTACACAGTGTGTCAAATTATGAACACAGCTTCTCTTTAATCTTAACAAAAAATTGAGGAAAAATGTACAAAAGAGTGTGACACAACAGTACCAACAGGCTGAATGTACGCTAATGTCGACTTTATGTGACTTTAACATGGATTAAAGAGATAGGGGCCGTGAATGGTTCAGTCACATTATGTCAGAGCAGAGTCGAGCCTCGCCGAAATTCACTAAACTGTGTAAAAAGTCTGCGTGAATAAGTACGCGAGGGCCCACTGTGTTATGTAAATGAGCCACCTCAAAGTCTCCCGTGTTACAGCTGTAACCTCGCCAAGTCGACTTAAAGGCAAATTTTCCCCCCTCCCCTCCACACATCACGAAAGATAAACATGTTCCAAAGTTAAGCAGAGACATGATTGATTCAGACACACAGCGGCGTAGTGATGGAACATTTTATCACGGTTTGAGGGAGGAATCAACAAACATTTTCACACATAACAACAGGAACAGATGCTGCTTTTAGAGAGAGGAAGATTACACAGTTTTGTATTTTCACACTAACAGACTTTTAAAAAAGCCAAAAAAAAAAAAAACAAGAAAGCTCGAAGTCAATTTCCCTGCTCTTTTCTGCTGTTATTGTATTATTTTTTCTTCTCCTCTTCACTCCTTTAAATGGATATTTTAACTGTGGCAGAGAAATTGTTCTTGTGTTTCAGAGCTTTGTTTTGTATACAAAACAAGTTTGAGACCAGAAGATTTGTGTGTGTGTGTGTCTTAAAATCTGAAAAATGGAAAATAAATCAAATGCTGTGCGTTGTGTTCACCAGTGTACTTTGGATCTACAATGGCCTCTTTGGAAAGCTGTAAGTTTGTGAGGATTCTGCACATTCTGAATACTGTAGCTGAAGTGGAGGCAGTTATGGCTATTTCTTTTATTATTTAACCTCCTAGGACC
Source organism: Perissodus microlepis (assembly GCF_051167445.1). NCBI lineage: Eukaryota > Metazoa > Chordata > Actinopteri > Cichliformes > Cichlidae > Perissodus > Perissodus microlepis. The sequence continues at coordinate 30,554,376 of NC_140466.1, read as the reverse complement.
TGGCGTCCACATATGTGGGCATCACATTTTGGGTTATTTAGACCAAAATACTCAATTTTGCTGTACAAGGGCCTGATATCCACTTACGAGGACATTATACTGCTACTGTTCTATCAAAATTTTAAACGAATATCCTCATATGTTGCTCTTATTTTTCTTAAAAACAAAAATAAGGTAAAAAAAAAAAATAATAATAATCTGGTAATTCTTTGTTTTTACATTCATCGGGCCCCAATATGCCCAAATATCAAAGAGAAATTAAAAATGCATGCTGTAGAAGAGTTCGGGTCCTAGGAGGTTAAACTGAGGCCCCAAAACCCTTAGATAGCTACAGCTACACAAAGAGTCGCAGTCACGCTAGCTTCCGCTTGGTAATGAAAAGGACATTTTGTTTGTCCTCTGCAAGAAATATGTGTCTTATTTGTTGTGATATAAAAGAGTAAAATAAACCCCGCAGCAGCTTAAAATGCATGGTCAGGAAATCTGCATTTCTTTCTTTTTAAGTGTATGATTTGAACAACAGAAATTAAGCAGCTTCTGTTGTGTTCAAGCAGTAAAAGTTAATTTAGAAAGAGGCGAGAAATATCTGACCCGTTGACGTGAAACTGGTTCCATTAACTTGTTTGGCTTTGCAATTTTCTAAGAATTCTTACAAATAAATAGAAAAATGAAGATAACTAAAAACTGACAGCTTTTTGTTATTATTATTACAAATGATAAACCTGCAACCTCGTGTTTGTGATGCGCCTTTAAACCTGTTTAATCGGTGCCTGTACTGATATGAAACGGATGTCATACTGAGAGCGAGGGTGACATGAAAAGGCCCATGCTGCCTCCTGGTGGTTTTACAGAGACACTGCACTTCACTTTGCTTTGTTTAGTTTTTGAAATGAAAATGATTCAGTACATTATAAAAAATAAAAATAAAGTCAAATTATTTGGTTAAATAAATTACCCCCCCTCCCCCCCCCTCTATTCAATAGGATCCTGCAGAGAGGAGACATGAAAGTGAGGCAGAACAACACGCAGGAAACGGTCTGAGGTGGACTCAAACCCAGGCCCCTACAGCGAGGGGTCCAGCCTTCAGTATAGGATGGGTTTCCAGCTAAACCAGGTGAGCCATAGTGGTGACCCAGGCATGCTTATTACTAATACTTGAGTTTCACTGTGCACCACATTCACCAACTACATCAACACGGTCCGTTAATTTTTACCATCTTTTTATTAAAGTAAGAATATTTAAAACAGCAATTAATTTACAACCCAGGCAAGTTTCTCCTTTTAATAGTCAGACAGCCACCAACGGGATAAGAGCATAAACATACACACAACATCTGGTCATAACACACAAAAGAATTAAAAAGTTGCTTCAGAATTACATAAATTTATGGCACTCAGACAGTACACAGTCAGTTTGGCTCAGAACTATTAAAACATGTACAAATCAAGGTCCAATGTGGACCACTTCATGCATTTCATGTGCTCAATAAAAACAAAAACAAATAAAAACGGGCAAACGACTGAGTATTTATGAGACGTTCAGGTCACATGACGCAAACCACACGCATCCTTTCCCTCTACTGAGCCATAAAAGCAGCCCTCTTTACAGCTTTCATATTTATCTGTAGTGACTGTGTCTTTTCTGACTCAGACCTACTCCCATGACCTCCCTTTGGGAACCACTCATCTAGAAAACGCCATTAGATATCATTAAGACATAGCTAAAGACGCACAGTGGTCACTGTCCAAATGCAATAAACAGACTCAGACAGCGACCCCGACGTTGCTGATGTGGCTTGTTTCACGATGGGTTTGAAGGACTTTGACTCCCACTTGTATCAGTGTTACTGTATACAAGCAACATTTCAATGAGATGCACAAGCAGCGAGATGTAAGCAGACAGCAAGTGTGTGTGTGTGTGTGTGTCAGCATTAAGGAGACAGATTAAGACTAGAAGGGGATTAAAACTAACAACTGGAACATTGAACCCAATCACATCACGACTGGTGAGTCATTAACCCCTCGATGCTGTGAGTGTGTGTGTGTGTGTGTGTGTGTGTGTGTGTGTGTGTGTGTGTGTGTGTGTGTGTGTGTGTGTACACAGTGGAGTAAGGCAGGAGAAGTGTCAGATCTTGAGTGACACAGCTGACAGAGGGAAGGGCATCTTTCAACAAGCGCCGAGAACGACAGATTGCACATGCTCGCACATGCTGTACACTCAAACGTACGCAGCATCCGTGTTATCCCGCAAATCACAGGCTGAGCACACTGACGTTAAGCAGCGCAAACATCAAAGGAAGACCGAAAGGAAAACAGCAACAACAGCAGGGCTTTGCAGAGTATCACGCTTCCTTCTTGTTTCCCCAGCCGAACAGTTTGGACATCGGAGACTTTGACTTTTCCTTCTTTGGTTTTTCCTTTTCCTTCTTAATGTCTGTGTGATAGAAAGCAAGAGCGAGAGCGAGACATCATTCAAATTCTTACTTTATAAAGAAAAAAAAGCAGTTATTACATTGCATTATGAACACACTGTCATGATGGTGAATTTTCATGTTTTCAAATAATCCTGTGAGACAAACTGTGTTCATGTTTCAGTGTCACTGGCTTTATTCGCTCTCAATGTAGGTGCAGAAGCCCCACCCACTTTCCGTCCAGACCTTCTGTTTGCAAGGGACGGTCAATCAGCAGAAAGTTGCCTCAATAGGAAGAGGAGTTAAAACAACTTGTTCAAAATGGGGGGTAAACTAAGAGGGTTGTTGCCAATAATTAATGTAAGTAAAATATCATGATAGGCTAAAGGCACAGAGCTGCACTATGACCTGATTCCTGAAGAGATTTAGCGTCTGAGCATCATCAACATCGACAAACATCCTGTTCACACAGTAGTAGTCATGATTCAGGCGACTGCGCCACCCACAAGATGGCGAATTGTAAATATGTTTTTGAAAAAAGGAAATCGTTTAATATCCCCGAAAAGCAACTTTAATCCTTCTGAGCATTTATTTTGAAAGTCCAGTGTAGTTTGGCTAAAATGATTTTAAAGGATGAAACAGCATGTAGGAGCTGTTTGTAAGTGACTAAGTATTGGGGGACAGATAAAAATGTTAAAATGTCACTGTATTATTAAGTGGGCTTTATTTTGTATAAATAATTAAACAGCTCCTTTCATGAGCCCATTTAAGTGTCTTTAATATTGCACCGTGATTCAGAAAGCCCCACATTTGCAGCCAGCTAGCAGAAAAAAAAGTCTGACTTAGTCACCACTACGGATGTCCTGACGCCTGCCATCCAGTGGAAAGCAGGGGATTTTCCACATCTCCACCACATGGGACACGGCACGTGTGTGTAAACGGACACACAACTGCACTCTGAGTGAGAACGAATTGTGAAACTTTGGCATTAACTTTATGAATACATTAAAACTGAAATGGCTAGTCTTTAGCCCACGGTCGGCGTTCGCTCGCTGCAATGTAATGACCTTTCACTGAAGTTCAATAAATCTCCTCAATTTTCAGCCTTGCTTTGCCGGTCATGAATTGCAAATGAAGCCGGATCCAACGCTGCTCTATCAGAGGGTCAAATTAAGCAGCTGCATTATCCATTTGTCTAATAGGGACGCTGCTGACAAAAAGAGAGGGGGGAGCATTTTGTTTGATGCTTTTTCCATTAGCAGTCAGTAGATCAAACAAGATGAAAACATTGCCCAGGCGCACCCTTAAAAATAAAAAATAAAAATGCACCACGAGTCCACACACACACACACACACACACACACAGAGAATTCTATCTACTTCAATTAGAGGTGTCCATGATGGAAATCCTCAATTGGATAATTTATAAGCCAACTAAGTTGCAGTGACACTGAGGTTATGATAACTAATGAACAGGGTGGGTGGGGTGGGGGGCTGTGGAGGTGGTGCGGGCACTCACTGAAATCCAGCATCATCTTGTTTAGCTGCTCGTCCTCCTCTTCCTCCCTGAGAAGATGAAGCAGAAACACACAGAAGACAGACAGGTCAGTCAGCAACTGAACGCTACACTTAGAGCAATTTAAATAATCAGTTTCATTACGCCGTACTTAGTCCACAAAATGTCAAAATAAGGCAAAAAGTGTCCCTCTCAGTCTCCTACGGGCCAGAGGGCCGACGTTCAAGTTGTTTTTTTTTCTCTAGTTAAGCTGTTTAAAATGTACTGATGAACAAGCTTAAGCCAATTTGCTACATTTGAGACAAAGTAAATAATAAATACAAGACATTTTTCCTCAATACACAACTAAAACTGTTATATTTGTAATGCATTTGCTACATGGTTGATTTGCTGATAGATTACAGTCACAGAAGTGACACAGGATAAGAAGTATAGTCAGTCATCTCGTGGGATGCTTTTAATATCTTTAAGTTTTAAGCAGTTAACTCGGTTTGGAGTTAAACATTATCAAATCCAAACTTTTTACACACACAACATACTCTGCACACACCTGAGTCTGTCCTCATCCAGACCCTCCACGATAGCGTTTCTATCGTTGACAATCGCCACCAGTTTCTTCATCAGCTGCTGTTCTTTCTTCCTGTCCCAGGATGTTTTCAGATGTTCTGCACACACAAACATATTTCAGGCTCAGATCAGCACTCGGTTTTCCTTTTCCCCTGTTGTGCACTCTGCTCAGTTTCATCCCTAAAAGTCCTCACCTGGTTTTTCCATCAGCCTCCTGAGCTCTTGCTCAACAGTGGGCTGCTCTTCCTCCAGCTCCTGGGTTCTTCCACTACACATGTTTGAAAATAGAGATGACACCTAATTCATGGCTTTATTAAAGAGTATATCCTTTAGAGAGCAGGTTAAGATGGTCCACCTTAAACACATTCACAGAGACCTCGCGTGTTATTGTCGACACATCTGAAACTTTCAACGTTTTTAGAAAAACACTGCGTCATCCTCTCCATATTTGGTAGTTCTTGGGATAATTCTGTATCTTAGTCAGAATTTTTCAAACATCATTTGGCAACAGATGCATGTTTACGCATCCAGCAGGTGTGTAAGTCTTCTCGCGCCACCTGACAAATGTAAATCTGACATTCAGACTCCCAACAGCTCCGTTTTGGCCTCCACCTCCCCCTGAGATTCTCAGTTCTTGTTTCCTTAGCTGTTGACATGTTGACACAAAAGCTTTAAGAATAAGTTTCCACTCTGTTAAAAATATAGGTGTACCCAATGAAGTGGCTGATAAGGGTATACTGTACTATGTACATATTCATTAGGTACACCTGTTCATCTGGTTGTTAATGCAAATAGTCAATCACGTGATAGCAACTGAATGGAGTTAGGTATGGAAAAAACTACCTGCTGAATTTCAAGTTCACGAGAATGAGAGAGAATGAGAACATATCCAGTGAGCGGCAGTTCTCTGGGAGAAGAGGTCAGAGGAGAAGGGCCAGACTGCTTCGTGCCATTAGGAAGGCAACAGATAACCACTCGTTACATACCGAGGTATGATGATCGCCGAATGCACAACACAGAGAACCTTGACACTGATGGGCTACAGAAGACCATACTGGGTGCCGATCATGTGACCTAAGATCAGGAAACTGAGGCTACGGTTCACTCAGGCTCACCAAAACTGGACAATAGAAGATGTCGCCTGGCTTGAGTCTCAATTTCTGCTGAGACAGACAGTAGGGTCAGAATTTGGGGTAAACGACATGAAAGCATGGATCCATCCTTCCTTGTCTCAACAGTTCAGGCTGATGGTGGAAGTAGTACCAATTGAGCACTGTGTAAACACCACAGCCCATCTTACTGATTGTTACTGACCATGTCAATCCCTTTATAACCAGTGTCAGCAGGATAACACACCATGTCACAGAATTCAAACCACCTAAAACTTGTTTCTTGAACATGACAAGTTCACTATACTTAAACGGCCTCCACAGTCACAGGATCTTAATCCAATACAGTGGATTAAGTGGTCCAACCCATTACGGACAAGGTGTACCTAATAAAATGTCTGGAAATGCTTTATAGCTACAAGTCAGTGTTATATCCGTCTTTACCATTTATTTATCAAATTAGTATTTTCAGTGGAATTGTCGCTGTTGTGTTCAGCAGCGTCGTGCTTCACACTTGTGTTTGGACACTGCAGACAGTCGGGGGTTGTTGGGGGTGGAAGGGGTGAGGCGGGTTAGCTGCTTAGTTCCAGGACACCCTGCAGTGACTCGGAGGAGGGAGGACACTGGGAATTCACACTGTCAACCTTCTGGCCACAAGTCTGTTTCACTAATCGCTAAATAGTGGCATGCCCCCTTCCTGAGTGAGAGAGAGAGAGTGTGTGTGTGTGTGTGTGTGTGTGTGTGTGTGTGTGTGTGTGTGTGTGTGTGTGTGTGTGTGTGTGTGTGTGTGTGTCTGTCTACTCACATGTAGACCAGTTCAGACTCCCGGCGCATAGCCAACTGTTTGTTCCTGATCAGACCAAACCACTCAACCATGAGCTCGTCCGTGAGAGTGTCATCGTCACCCTCTGACGAGGAACACAGAGCACACAGTTAATCCCAGACACATGCATTAAGATTTCTCTTACATTCACAGCACGTCCTGACTGAAAAGGCTTCACAAAACACACAGCTGGCGCGTGCATCCCACCTTCTTCGCATTTGCGCAGCTTCACCTCCAGATCGACTCCCCTCTTTTCCAGCTCATTTAAATTCTGTTCAATCTCCTCAAGCTCCTTCGTGATGTCCTCTTTGGGAATGTAGTCTGGCTTCATCTACAGACGCAAACAGATGCAGAGAAAAGTGCATGAATGACATGCTCATTTTTTTAAAAAAAAAAGCTACGGCAAACTTATTTTCAGAGACCCACTACCTTCTTTGTCTCTGACTTGGTGCCATTCTTTGTTTGCCCTTTCAGACCCTCCTGTAATCCTAAAAAAAAAAAAAAAAGGTGGAGATAAAAAGCAGAGAATAAATCAACCAACAAAGCTGAGAACGGATAAAAAGTAGAAAGGCACGACTCACAGTAAACTGTTAGGAAGGCTTGTTCCTGTAAATGTTTGATATGACCACGCTCTTACCCTTTGATGTCGGTGGAGTGACAGAAATACTCAGGCTGGGAAACTGAGAGGAAGGCCTCGCAGAAATCTCTGAGGTCTTCGGAGCCTCATTAGACCCTGGTTTAGTGGAAGGGCCAGCAGGCCTGTGGGCGGGAAGAAGGACAAATGGAGAGGATTCGATTAACCTACGAGTAGACTCTTTCCCGTCTTGCTACAGTTTTGATTCATGAGAGCGAGAGGAAAGGTCATTCGTGGAAAAGGAACTCCGAGCACTGAGCATATGTTGCACCACGGAGGACTCGACTCAGTCCCGACACCATTTGGGGCTCGCATGCATGTGGCGGAAGAGGAGAGACTGAAAGCTCTGACTACAAATGATGGCCGAGACATTTGGAGGAGCAGCAGGTACAGGCTTCCTGTGGGAGGAATGTTTGGTGAGACGGATGAAAGACTGGATCACACGATGGATGGATGGACAGGACATCAGGAGGAGGGGGGGGGACTCATACAGTTAATGCCTCACGATGTCGATATGCTGAGAGGCCACCCACGTACATACACTCCCTGCTGTTATCAGGAGCACGAGTCAATAAGGAAAAGGACTCAACGAGAAGCATAAGAAGTAAGAATCAATTAAATCAATCAAACAAGTCTTACTTGGTTTCTTTGGAGACGGGCTTGAGCTTCGACCTCCAGTCTGCAGGAGTCTCAGTCTCCTTCACTGCTGCGGGAAAGAAAAAAAAAAAAAATCAATTGAAACCAGTTCAGTTCCCTCATTAGACATCCACTAGTCAATGTCAGTTCCTAGTTCTGTTGTTTGGTTGTAAATGCTATTTGTTAAATGGCATTTTTACAACAATGACAGCAAATGCACAAAAGCCAAGGATGATATTACACCCAAAGTAGCTCCCAAATAAGCATATAAGCAGCAGATTAGAGACACAGTATTAATAAAATAATTAATAAGAAGCACTGTGGGAGTACAAACCAAGGCAGCTCACTCTCTGGGCAGCATTTATATATAAGGAAATCATATTTTATACACAAACATGATGTAGGAGTAGGTGATGGAGTATATGTTTTAATTGTAAATAACTTGAGATTATTGTATATAAAATTATACTATAGTAGATTTCTAACTAGGCAGCTTGTTCTCTTTCTCTCAACAATACTTTCTTTAAAGACAGAACACATTTCGGGGTCAACTTGGAAGAAAGGCAGATGTGAAATGTAAAAGTGAGGTCAGAGGTCAAATGTGTGTCAAAAGTGTGTGTGAGACCTTGTGTATCAACTCTCTGCTTGTAAAGTGTGTAAGATTAACCTGATGTCTTGGGTAATGTACTGCCCGTCTTCGAGGGTGCCCTGTCTGCAGTCTTGGCCTTGAGCCCGCTCTGACTGCCCGGGCTCTCAGAAGAGTTCGTGGTGTCTTCAAACTGCAGGTCAGACAGGATCGATGGATTCACTTTGAGCTTCACCTTCCCTCCAACTCCCTCTTTCTCCTTCTTTGGTGTCTCGACTTTAGGTTGAGATCTAAATAGAGGTGAAGAATGCAACTTAAATGCCTCTCTTCACCAGCAGAGGTCAGGGTAGAGCAGGATACAAAGTGTAATCACATGTTTCTGGGAGTCTCAGGTTAGATTACTTACTTCTCAGTTTTATTTAGTACTGTAGTCGCCCACAATTGCTTTTTATTGTTATTGTTGTTTTCCTCAGACAGTTTTTTGGAGATGAAGGCTGCTGCTGATGCTTTTGACTTATTACTCTCGTCTTCCTGTTTCACCTTCCAGCCAGTGCCAGTTGTTTTAGCTGTATTCCCACCTTTGTCCAAACTTTCATTTACCTCTTTTTTTCCAGTACCACCGACATTTATGACCACAGTAACAGCTTTCCCTGCCGTGGCCTGTTGTGCCTTACCACCAACACTCTGGCCTTTGTTTATGTCCACATTGAAGGTTGAAGTCTTTTTCTCCTCCACCTTTGCCATGTTATCTTCCTGGAAGAACTTGAGCTTGGACTGGAGTGTCTTGGCAGTGGTTGCCGAGGGTCGAGGAGTTTCAGCCGGCCTGGTGTTGATAGATGGGGTCACAATGGTAGTAGTGTCACGTGAAGCTGTGGGTCTGGCCGAAGAGTTAGATGATGCAGCCCAGGGGGCTGGGGACGCAGAAGTGGACTTGGGAGTGGTGGGTTTCTCCGACACCCATGAAGGACTCAGACTGGAGGATGTGTAAGTAGGAGCAGGTGTACTGTGTTTACTCGAGTCTTTAAGAGGAGTGAATTTGGAAACATAGGAGTTTGGGGTCAAATCTTGAAGAGGCGTGCTTGTGTTTGCAGATGGCAGCAACCTGTGAGAGAGAAAGTACAACACACACACACACACACAGGTTACAACAGGGAACATAGTCACAAACTAGGAACATAAACCTGCGGTTGGTGCCATTTTAGCCTCAATACACCTCGTTTATAATGATGCTAACCTGCAAACCCAAGCTACAGGAAGAATGTATTGGTTCAAAACGTAAATTAAGCTCAATTTGACTTTTTTTTAACATTTTATGTTAATAAATGAACATTCTGAATTCATAGAAATGTGTAACGTTTGCAATTTTTAAAAAAAAAAAATCTACATTTAGCGGTAACAGTGTTCTGGCTAGTTTGCTAAAGCTACTCATCTTTCTTTTCCTCTTGATAGAAAAAGCAGGACAAATTAAGGTCCTATGTAAAAAAACAAAAACAAAACAATAATATATCAAAAAATGAACAAAGAATGAAACAATTTAAGCTTTTTATTTAATGAGAAAAGTAAAATAGCTAGTTTCTTCTTAGCAAAGACTAAGTTTAACAAGGTAGCGGCAGAGCTAGCAGTCAATAGCTAACAAAATCCATGGATTTCTCTGATTAAGAGACTTCTGAAATATTTAAATGTGTTTTTCAATTATTAAACTAGTTAAACTGTATGAGAAAGGAAAACTAGAATATTTTTTAGTTGTTTTAACCATTTTTCTTAATACAAGCGATTAAAAAATAAAAACTGAGTTATATAGAGGCATTACAAATACAATAATTAATAAGAAAAACTAAAATAAGTATAATAATTCTCTAGCATTCTTACACAAATCAGTCTTTCCCTGTTCTAATGGCAGACTTGGAATAAACGTAATGGACCTAAATGGCGCCAACATTAGCATTCCTATCAGCTTACTTTGCACAGTTCCTGTGATAAAGCTTCCCATCCACTAGATGTCGCTGCACCAGGTGAACATGCTTATGACAGGATGCACATGTGCTACTCAGGGTGCCTGCCTGAGATTTTCCAACCACAACCTCCTAGAAGAAAGAAAGAGAGAAAAGAGTGTGGACAAGAGGGGACTTCAGCCGTTACAACTAACTGATGTCACGCAATGTGGGCCTTTTTTTTTTTTTAAGTAACTACATTGACGTCATGGTAATCATCTGCTGACACAGACCAAGTGACCTGTCTGTGTAGTTATTTGGTCATCGTTGACGTGGATGAACGTACACAACCTTGGTCAGTATTTCGTAAATGAATTACTTTTAGACTTCCGCCCCAATTTAGAAATGTAATAGTAACTATTCAAGTTTACCTGTGTTGAAGTTTTGTTTTGATTTGGGGAAGGAAGTGGCTTTGTGATGTTGGAGGATGGGGGAGGGCTGTTCTCTCTGGCAGGCTTAGAAGAGGGAAACACCTTAGACGTCACCGCCTGGTTCTTCTTCCCTGACGGCTCATCGCTGGGGCCGTCGGCTGGACGCTTTATACCCGCCATTCCACCGACTGTATGCAAAGACAGATGAACAGATGAGATGTGTGCAGATGGACAGAGAGGGATACAGTGAGACTTTATTTAATACTCACTCGGGGAGCGTCCGTGGAAGTAGTTGTAGTATTGGGAGACATAAGTCAGGATGCTGAGGCGGTCAGGAATCTTAAGTGCCACCATGTCTTCTGCATCCAGCAGCGCTGGAATTCCCAGTTGTTCTTCTGCAACACTGAACGCCTGCAGATAAAACCAGTTTTATCCAGTGAGAAAAGAAACAAGACTTTGGGTTTTAAATCTAGACGAATGCAATGCACTTATAAATCATAAAAGCTTACGTGGCTTTCTAGATCTTTAAGGACACCAAACATGATTCTGTTCTTTAGATGTCCCAAAGAAAAGCAAAAGAAGATAAAGGTGGGCATTTGTTTCAAAAATGCATGCATTCTCTGAGGTTTGCAGACAACAGAAATTTAATTTGAAAGAGGAAGAGATGTTTGCATAGTGTGAACAAACCATTTTCATTGTTCTACTGTCCCTATCTACGTCAAATACAAATCACCAACCCGGATTTTGTTGAATTCTATTCCCTCTACCCTTTATGTGAGTCACTAGTGAGAAATAAATCAAGAATTTGCACACTACACTAACATCCAGCAATTCCACGGAAGAAACAAGCAGTGGCAGGCCAACGAGCACCAGCATCGTTGTTTAATCTGTAATCAGATAATGAAGAGAGCCACTCAGATGCTGTTTACTTTGCTGTGCCCTGTTAATCTCTTACAGTGTTTTCTTATTTGATTGCCCAACATGTTGTTTCAGCTTTGAGCTAAAACCCAGAGCAGCGTCAAACAGTTCCTGCACTTTAGCTTTATTCTCTGCTGGCCCAAAGAGCAGGCGTTTTGACATGTCGAGCTCTTGGCACTCCCCGAGTTCAGTCTAACAATGAAGAATCTGTGAAGAAAAACAAAGTGAAGAATGCAAAGTGCCCGCATTGAAGCAGTCTGCTTTTTGCCACCACTTCTCTGCTCGCCCATGCTGAACGTTATTTCCACAATTACCCAAGATCCCACGGTGCTGATGTAAACCGAAGTTTAGTGTTAAACTCAAGCTGACTAACTTAAAGTCTGTTTTCTTGGAGTACTGAGCTTCATCTGTGTAGAGGAGCTGCACACTCAGCTGTAAATCTCAAACACTATCAGGGGCACAGATGTGGCTCCTGTGGTCATGGTTCATTTACCCCACGAAGATTACCTGCTTTCTTGCTGGTTATATAAATATGATGATGTTCTTCAATGTCAGATAGCAACACTGAAGTTTTCATGTATCATTAACTATCCCCCGCACCCTTAATGTCGAGCTTTGACACCGTCAATAAAGCTGTGGTTTGAAGACCATTGCAATACAGGGAGTGCAGAATTATTAGGCAAATGAGTATTTTGTCCACATCATCCTCTTCATGCATGTTGTCTTACTCCAAGCTGTATAGGCTCAAAAGCCTACTACCAATTAAGCATATTAGGTGATGTGCATCTCTGTAATGAGAAGGGGTGTGGTCTAATGACATCAACACCCTATATCAGGTGTGCATAATTATTAGGCAACTTCCTTTCCTTTGGCAAAATGGGTCAAAAGAAGGACTTGACAGGCTCAGAAAAGTCAAAAATAGTGAGATATCTTGCAGAGGGATGCAGCAGTCTCAAAATTGCAAAGCTTCTGAAGCGTAGTCATCGAACAATCAAGCGTTTCATTCAAAATAGTCAACAGGGTCGCAAGAAGCGTGTGGAAAAACCAAGGCGCAAAATAACTGCCCATGAACTGAGAAAAGTCAAGCGTGCAGCTGCCAAGATGCCACTTGCCACCAGTTTGGCCATATTTCAGAGCTGCAACATCACTGGAGTGCCCAAAAGCACAAGGTGTGCAATACTCAGAGACATGGCCAAGGTAAGAAAGGCTGAAAGACGACCACCACTGAACAAGACACACAAGCTGAAATGTCAAGACTGGGCCAAGAAATATCTCAAGACTGATTTTTCTAAGGTTTTATGGACTGATGAAATGAGAGTGAGTCTTGATGGGCCAGATGGATGGGCCCGTGGCTGGATTGGTAAAGGGCAGAGAGCTCCAGTCCGACTCAGACGCCAGCAAGGTGGAGGTGGAGTACTGGTTTGGGCTGGTATCATCAAAGATGAGCTTGTGGGGCTTTTTCGGGTTGAGGATGGAGTCAAGCTCAACTCCCAGTCCTACTGCCAGTTTCTGGAAGACACCTTCTTCAAGCAGTGGTATAGGAAGAAGTCTGCATCCTTCAAGAAAAACATGATTTTCATGCAGGACAATGCTCCATCACACGCGTCCAAGTACTCCACAGCGTGGCTGGCAAGAAAGGGTATAAAAGAAGAAAAACTAATGACATGGCCTCCTTGTTCACCTGATCTGAACCCCATTGAGAACCTGTGGTCCATCATCAAATGTGAGATTTACAAAGAGGGAAAACAGTACACCTCTCTGAACAGTGTCTGGGAGGCTGTGGTTGCTGCTGCACGCAATGTTGATGGTGAACAGATCAAAACACTGACAGAATCCATGGATGGCAGGCTTTTGAGTGTCCTTGCAAAGAAAGGTGGCTATATTGGTCGCTGATTTGTTTTTGTTTTGTTTTTGAATGTCAGAAATGTATATTTGTGAATGTGGAGATGTTATATTGGTGTCACTGGTAAAAATAAATAATTGAAATGGGTATATATTTGTTTTTTGTTAAGTTGCCTAATAATTATGCACAGTAATAGTCACCTGCACACACAGATATCCCCCTAAAATAGCTAAAACTAAAAACAAACTAAAAACTACTTCCAGAAACATTCAGCTTTGATATTAATGAGTTTTTTGGGTTCATTGGGAACATGGTTGTTGTTCAATAATAACATTATTCCTCGAAAATACAACTTGCCTAATAATTCTGCACTCCCTGTAGGTACCAGGGTTTTACAAGGGTAGTCCTAGTAAGCCGATCATCCTCACTAACTTCTGATGCAAACCTTTGTTCTGGACATGGCCTGAAATATGACATAAAAGAGAGACAAGGGTTTTCCCTAGCAGGCGTCACAGGGCAAAAGAGTTAAAGTCCAGGGCTATGAAGTGGAGTTAACTCATGACTCCTTTTATAGAGGAGAGTCATCAGAGTTCAGCAACTGGTGAAAGAACTGAAAATGAAACTGTATTTTTACTTCAGAGTCCAGCCTGATCTGTCTTTTGAGCCCAGACAGAGACTGGCTGCTTCAACTTTTACACCAGTGCTGGATGTTATTTATATGCACGCATCATCACAGTGCTTTGGTATGCTGTATACTGCATGTATGCTGGGTCATAAAACACTGAGACCGATTACAAACCTTAAAGCTTTCCCCCACGATTCGAGGTTGTATACTCAGGTCAGATGGTCTAGCTTATCAGTGTCATTATAAAAACTATTCTCGCTTTGCTTCACTCATTCTTACTGACCTACATTCATCAAAAAAGAAAGGAGCGTGGGATGTTATTGTCTACATTCCCAAGTGTTATTCATTCAGTCTTTCCTGAATGTTCACACTGAATTTGGACAAAGAACGCTCATATTTGCAGCTTCCTCCTCCTGGAGGGAGGAAGGATGAAAATCAACTAAGTCTGATGGCGCTGGGCCCTGTGTTTTGGCCCGAGACAATTTCCACTGATGTTTGAGGTTATAAATTGTGTCTGTTTTTATATTTTACTCTTCATCCCACAGAGACTGGTTTTGTTTTGGTTTTCTGCTGTGTGCAACTGCTGTCTGTCTTGGCCAGGACATTCTCACAAAAGAGAGAGTCATGCTATCCTTTCTAAATAACAAATATACCTGTGCTTTCTAATGACACCGATGGCCGAGTTACTTTTATTTTGTTTCACAACAAACAAGAGGACTAATCACCAGCCACCGCTGGTATTCTGTTTGTTTTCACCATCATCACCACCTGATATTTGCCAAAAACCCCATCCACTGATAAGGATCAGCAGATGTCGCTGAGAGTATTTGGAAAACTAACACGCAGGTAAAAAAGAAATCAATAGTTACGTTGACTGAATTCACTCATAAATGGGATGTACAAGTTAACATCAGGTGAGCAAACAGCACCACACACCACGAAAACAGCTTCAACAAAAACTAGCTTAAACTCATTAGCCAAAGTGGCTGTGTCCATCTTTTATTTACAGTTTGTGGATACAGCTAAGGATTAATTGTTTTAAATGATGACATGGCTGCCTTGGATTATGTCATCTTTTATATACAGTCTATGATTGAGATTTAGATTCAGATTTATTGTCACATGGCATCACCATATTTTAGATATGTGCAAGGGCAAAAATAAGAGAGCATCTGTCTGGCAATGGAATAAAAACAAAAGTAAATAAAGGAACAAGTCATGATTTATTTAGGGACTTGACAGTGGTTGGAAAATAGCCCTTCTGCGTCCTGCTCCTGTAACTGAGGATGTATTTATAGTTTTCTGGGCTGGGACTGGAACAGGTTACATTCAGAGCAAACTGGTTTTCAAAAAACAGGCTGTGATTTATTAATTCGCATCATAAATGATAACTAGGGTGGTGATTTTTGTCCCATCAGCTTTGCTTTAATTATTTAAATAAATCAACAAACTCTATAATTTTTGCTAACAATACTAAGAGTCTATAGGATGGCAATGCAGAACCATAGACTCTGTATAAACAGTGCATGCAGTCACCAGTTGGTGGGGATATTCTGGCCTTCACCATCTTGGGTTTTTATAAAACTAGATGTGACGAATGAGGGCTGGGTCTGATTGAGAAACTGAGGACAATGCAAGCTTGTGTGGTCAGTTACAAAGTAGCCACGACTGAGGGATTCATTATTTCCAAAACAGGAATGTTCATATTAAAAGTTCATTGTCCAGTGTGTGAATGCGAGAGTGAATGAATAGTGGCATTGTAAAGCGCTTTGGGTGCCTTGAAAAGCGCTATATAAATCCAATCCATTATTATTATTATTATTATTTCAATCCATCAAATAGCTGCTGACATACTTCAGTCTTAAGCTGGCATTGTCATATTCAAGAACAAAATAAAAAAAAAAGGGGGGGAGGATTAAGGGAGCCTTTGTTGGATTCAGGAAATCGGTTTGTAAAAAAAAAAAAAAAAAAAAAAAAGGTAAGTGTGAGCATCCAGAATGGAAACGTGTCTTACCAGCTTGTTGTTCTCATAGACATCGTCCTTCTTCAGCGAATCAAATTTGCTGCAACAGAGCAGGAAAAACCCAGAAGTTACAAAACACATAAATCAACTTCCCTCCTGACGTCTTCAGTTTTGAAGCAGCGCAGACTAACATGTGTTATGCAGTCATGCATTGCTGACTCACTTCTGCATACATCACAACAGCAGCGTGACACCTGCCTCACTGATCCCACGCTGAAGATCTGAAACTAACATGAGGTTCGGCCTGCATTAATCACACGGTCACGACTGAGCACGCTGAAACTGAGCCTTCAGCCACTGTTTACTGCTGCGGCGCATGTAAACATGGCAAGCGCCTTCGCTCTGCTCTGGCTCGCCATAAATACTGGAATGAGGCGATTAAAGCAGCTGTGTCTTTTCTTTCAAATGGTCTTGCTGAAACAAAAGCAGGCATCTCTGCGAGAGTGACTGGCCAGGAGTCAGTTAAAGATGATGAGAAAATACTGCTCAGAGGCTTGGGCATCAATCTTGCAAATCTTCTACAGTGAAGAGTGCAAGTCTTCAGATTTTTATAGTAGGTACTGGAAAAGCACAACTAACTCTAAACATAGACATAATAATGTAGCTCATTGTCCAATTGTGATGATGACATTACAAAACTTAGTTTCTGTTGTGACTCGAATTGAACTTATCAAGGACACAGTTTAAAATGGGACCGTTTCTGAGGACAGATCATCACAAACTTGGACACGACACATGTGGCCAGCAGCAGTCACAGGGATTTGTAAAATGCCCAATTCCATTACGCAGACATGCTGAGCATTGAAATCGAGCGCAGATATGTAATAGTGCCATCTTGAAATCACCCCCCAGAAAACCATAAGTGACCGTCTCTGCAACGCTCTTTGGGTCACAGCTCAGCTTCGTCTGCTGCTTCCTACAGATCAGTAAATGTTCAGATTTGTCTCTGACAAAATAACACAAAGAGAAGGGGGGGGAAGCGAAACTCTGCCATTAAACTCGGAAGCAAAATCACTGACTTCAATCTTCCATGAAAATAGTTTTGTGTTGTCAACAGACAAGTGAGGAGTGCAGCCAATAAGTTTCACTTATTTCCTGCTTTCGTTCTCCGGTCCTGTTTCAGGTGTACTCACATGAGATCGGGTCTGTGTTTGTGGATGAGGGCGCAGAAAGCCAGTCCGTCCCTGAAGGACGTGGTCATATTGGTGATGGAGACATCCCGGTAGCCCTCACACTGGATCCGGCACCACTGCTGCAGAGCCTTCACGGCCGCCATCCCGGAGCTCGGAGCCGGACTGATCCGTGTGAAGAGCGCAGCAGTGCCTCTGGAAGCGCTCACAGAGCTCCCTCCTTTCTTCGCTCCTCAGCGTCCAACAAGTAAAACTTTAGAAACTTTCCACAGAAGCCCAGACTGACGCCTTATCCGGGAAACTGGGAAGGCAAGTCTTTTAGCGTTTGTGTGAATCACCTCACTGACTCTGAGTTAAGTGGAAAGAACCTGGACGTGACACCTGCGAGAGGTCGACGATGACGCGATGGTGTGGGTGGAGTTTGTCTTTTAACTCTTTGTGTTCATCTGCCGAGTGACACCGCAGATTCTGGGATCCGATACCAAGAAAATACAGGGCCAGTGTACCGATACCAATACCGATAATTGTAACCTACAAACCATGAGATGAGATGAATCGTCATCAATTTGCAAATTTTGAACAGATTTTAATGACCACTGGGATTTTTATTTTCCACAATAATTAGTTAACACAACAAAACATACCTTTCAGCTTTTCATATATTTTGAAATTTGTTTTTTTGGAGAGCTGGAATGTAAATTTTAAAGCACTTGGTCGGGTTCTGTATTTTAAATGTGTTGTAGGCTATGAATAAAACAGATGTGACAGTCAACAATAAAAGGTTATTATATTCAGACATTTTTCATAGTGCATATTTGATATTTTGTCAGTTTAAAAACATTATTTTATTACAATTCAGTAGGCTACATACTGACCGTAAAGTATCGATCCGATATCAACATTTAGTTTAATCCACCCACATCGATGGCATCTGTCTGTGTTTGCCTGTCTGCTATAAAGCCAAGTCATAAATCCAAATTTATACAAAGAGAAAAGTAGCCCTCTACTTACTTCCCTAAGTGCTGTTCCAGAGAAGACGTAGAAACCACAAAGAGAAAACCATCATGTGTAATTTTGCGTGTGTTAAGTATGTAATATAAACGTGACCTCAGGTCATTAGACTCCCACAGATACCCAGAAACAATACTGGGGACTTGCAGCTATTTGAAGGATTTCCATCCTGAGCTTAACAAACAAAAATCTATAAGTACCCACATCCCACCTAACAACAGGAACACATGCCCCAGTATGTACCTAATGTCTGTAATGAGCTATTTTAGTTATAAGGGGATAAAGAGTGAAAGCTAGGTGTGGCTTATTCTTGTGTAAATCAGCTTGCCCGGTCTTGTTCTGTCTGCTGGGTGTGTTGAAGGAGAGGGGTGTAGTCTCTTCACTGAGTTACCTGACACCTGCAAAATCCAGCAGGGTAAGACAAAAGAACAGAAGGCCGGGTTTACTCATTCAAACGTGCAAGGATCCATTTTCACCCACCTTTCTGCCAGGCTTCTTAAAAGAATTCAGTTAAATTAGATGCAGAGAAAAAAATGATAGAGGCAGCAATACCTGATCATAAGATACAAGTTTCTGTTAAAAACATAAACAGTATAACCTGTATCTGCTGGTATTAAAGGTACTTTCCACTGCTGTCTAAAGGGTCACCACTGTGGATGGATGGATCCACATGTTTGGATTTGGCATAGATTTTACACTGAATGCCCTTCCTGGTACAATCCTCTCGTGTATCTTGGCTTGGGCCCAGCACTCAGAGTAGACAAGTCTGTGACTTCCTGAGGTCAGGAGCTCCTTTGTGTCTTCTCTGGCCTATGCATCCAAGGCAAATATGATTATCATTTTTCTGCTGACATGATTTCCTATATTGTGTGTGTGAGAGAGAGAGTTTTAAAAGAACAGTTTCCCACCGTCTCTGTTTTGTTTTACCCAAATTTGATCTGCATTTCAATTCTTTTTTTCATTGCATCAGTTCACAATAGTTGAGAGTGGGAAGGAAAAACTCCCTTTTAACAGGAAGAAACCTCCAGCAGAACCAGGCTCCGGGAGGGGGCAGAGAAGAGAACAAAGAAACCAAAGCAGAGTCTAAAATAAAGTGCATGGCATGCAGTAATGGCATGTAGCCACGTGAGGTGTGAAAATGTGGGTGTGGCCAAGAAATGCTGAGTCCATCATGGGAAGTGCCCCAGCAGCATAACTAAGGGATGGCTCAGGATCAGCTGATCCAGCTCTACATGCCAAAATAGAACTTTCAAGACTAATTTTAATAATAGACAGGGTGTCTGTCTCATGAATCCAAGGAGTTTTTGGAACATCCGGATAATAAATCGTTACAACAGTCCGGCCTAGAAGTAACAAATGCATGAACTAGATTTTCAGCATCACTCTGACACAGGATGTTTCTAATTTTAGCAATGTTGGAGATGAAAGAAGGCACACCTACACACTTCTTTAATGAGCATGTTTACTCCAAATCACTGCCAGGTTCCCTGCAATGTTACAGGGGCACAAAGTAATGACATCCAGAGTAAGTAGCTGGTTAGACACCACATATTAAACTGTCACTGAGATTTTCAAGCAGAGTAAAATAACCTTGGTTTTGTCTGTATTTGGAGCATTTTAACAAACCCTTAAAATCTGAGTTTGTTCAATCTACAGATGCAGAGCTCCTACCTTGTGTGCACAAGATTTAAAAAAAAATCTCACCTCTGTCTCATTTTCCAGTCGCTGGTGTTCAGATCCTCATAGGCGTTGCTGTATACATTCACATCTGAACCTTAACTCTCAAACAGAGTTATTGCTGAACGCGGTAGTTCCTCCGAGCGCTCTCTGATTTGGTTCATTGTGTTTCGTTCATGATTCAGGTCACGGTTTTTATATGAGCATTATTTTCAGTGGCAGAGGAGCTTTTACGAGCTGGTTTTTGTCTTGAACAACTGGTGGAGACCAAAAATAGAGGTAAAAAAAAAAGGTAATGATTAACGTCTTACTTTGATGACTCTAAGCTGTGAATGTGGGGTTTTTTCCACCCTCTAGCAGTGATGTAGAAGCACATCTCTGGGAAATGACATGTCTAGCTTTCACCCTCCAACCAGAAAAGGATAGTGAAACTGTGGTTTTTAGTTGTAAAGCATAATGCACCTCTGAACATGTCTCAGACATTCATTGGCATAACTTAGCATTTAAAAAAGGGTTATATTCTTACACTTACAATTTGTGTTGAACTAAACTTTCATTTTCTTGACTACTGCTTTGGTTAATTGGTAAATGGACTGATTCTTATATAGCGTCTTTCCACTCTCCTGGAGTACTCAAAGCACTTTATACAACATGCCACATTCACCAATTCACATAAGCACTGTTTTCTATGGTTTTCAGTGCTGGATGCATCAGAGAGCAACTTGGGAAGTCAGCATCTTGCCTGAGGATATTTGGTATGCAGACTGGGGGAGCCGGGGATCAAACCACCAACCTTCCGATCAGCACATGACCTGCTCTACCTCCTGAGATACAGCCACCCCTATTTTGGCTTACTATTTCCCATGAAGAGGATTTTCTGGGAATTTTGAGTCAGCTGTATGTACTCCATGTGTGTTGAATCATCTTTTTCCTCTCTCTGTTTGAGGTCAAATAGGTTTTTTTCTCCTGAATTTCACAGTTAGATGCTGCTTGCCTGCAGCATACAAGTTTTTCACAGGAACAGTTAAATGGATGCCATTCAGATCACGAATAATGAATCCAAGCTTCAGACCATCAAGGAAATCTTTCAGCTTGATAGGTGGAATTTACTGGACTTTCAGGCTAAAGTTGGCTTCTGCAGAGAGCAGATGATGTGATACAATGTGAGCATGAATCACATAGCAGAGGGCAAACAGAAAGCAAAAGTAAGGAGACAAAATCTGATAATGAAGTAAACACTTGGCTTGATGTTGGGCTAACTGTCACCGAGCAGTTTTCAACACATCTTTGAGCGAAACCAGATTTCAAAGTCTTACCAAAATAAACTGTCAGCCCCTGAGTAACAACAACAACCTGTAGAATACTTGGAGCAGCCCTAACTTTCACATACGTTTCTGATGCCAGGTGATATTTTGGAGAATAAACTTTTATCTGCTGCCAGCACAAGATTCACATTCCTGGTTTTGATTGAAATATCTTGCAGTGCATCAGAGGGATTCTCACGCGATACCATGAATGCATCCACAAGCGAAACTAGTGACTGAGCAAATGGAAAGTGTTTACCATGGACAAAGAGCAAGAAAGCCAATTCCCTTTTCCCTTAAACTTCTCCTGAAGACTACAAGAGTTGTTAGCCATGTTGGACATGATACCAAACCACTGGTTCCTTGGGAAAAGCGTATTTTCCAAGACTGGAAAGGTTGGCAAGTTGCTGGCTCTGGCTGTGTGAAACCAGTTGTAAAGGAGGTGCTGCACCAAAAACCTCACTGTGATAGCTTTGGCTGCAAGCTGACTGACACGGCTGACTGCAGTTTCCATGTTTGTCTACAAAGACTTGTTAACTACTAGCCGAGCAGAAGTAAATCTTGAAAAGTTTCGGAGCAAGACAGAAATGTAGAATGTTAGCCTTCAAAGTAAAAGCTGCACCTCAGGGCTACAGCAGGGATCTTTCAAAAAGTTCAAATTTTACTGTAAAGCCAAAAGGTGCCCATTTCTGTTGTGCGTAGTATTTTACACTACAACTCATGGAGTAGTTGTAGTGTTCGTCACTTCCATACACACTTCAACCGACAGCAAAAACAGGGAAATTTATGCTAACTATTTAGCGAACACATTTTTCTTATCAACAGGTAGTTGTCGAGGGGTGATCCATTACTGGTCTGTAGACCTGTGTAACTGGAAGTTTATCAGTCATTTCTCTAGTGACTGCCATCAACCTCCAGCAAACAGTCAGGGAATAGTCATTTTCCCTCACAAACAGTGGTTGCCAAATGGTTGCAGACCAGTCTCTAGGCCCGTGTGTCTGGGGCTGTACTGGCTTGATCCATACCGCCACAAAATGCCATGTTTTTGCAAAACCTCAGTACAACCCAAATAATTTTTGCAACCATATGCTGGCAAACCAAAAGAATGCAAGTTTAAGGCTTCACTTTTCAGACCTACCATACTACACATTCAACTTTAATGTGTCTGTGTGTGAAACACGGTGCCTTCATAGCACCACCAGGTCAGATTTAGCTCAATGCACGTCTACCATCAGTCAAAATCTACTAATTTAATCTACTTTCCTTTTCAGGAAAGTCAGGTGAGTGAAGCATTAACATGGAACATTTTTGACATATTAAACAGCACAGAGGCTCATCCATGTGTGACTTTCTTTCCTCTTTTTTTCTGATTTTTCATTGCTGAAAACAAACTGCACAGAAACCTGTACAATCTTTAGAGTCAGGTCAAAAATCAAGACTTCACATAATAGCCAGCATTGTAGAGTAAACAGAAATATGGTAAAAATGGTAAATGGCCTGTATTTGTATAGCGCTTTACTAGTCCCTAAGGACCCCAAAGCGCTTTACACATTCAGTCATCCACCCATTCACACACTGGTGATGGCAAGCTACATTGTAGCCACAGCCACCCTCTGACCACCACCAGTAGGCAACGGGTCAAGTGTCTTGGAAACAAATGCAAGTGCAGTAAAAAAAAAAAGAGCTTGGTGTTGTCGCTGTCCCATGTCAGCAACTCTTACTGTTAAAAATATCTCCCGCAAGCTGCAAAGGAACGTTCGAAGTGAACAATGAAGCTGCATTTAACTTCTTTTTATGACTTTCCAGATTTTTCTTCCTTTTTTTTTTTATAAACAACAAGGCCTTCTCAGTAACACTGCTAGTTTATTTTAAATTCAGTTTCTGCTTTATGTAGCATACAGCGAAACTTTAATGTGACAAAGCAGAAATTCAGAAAAGCCCGACTGGAACACAGTCTGGCAGCTCCAAGTTTCTTCCTCAGACAACTGACACTAAATCACTGTTTGCCCTACAAGCAAAGTTGCACACATCAAACACGGACAAGAATCCCACAAAAAGTCTTGTGTGTTGGTCCCACTCTCCACATGCAAAGCATACAAACACCCCCCTACGCATAAATGCCTAATCCTCCCAAATCCAGACAGGAAATGCCCTCGTCAGTAGAGCTGAATGCTTTTGACAGACCCCTGCTGCTCTTTCTCTGAGCTCTCTCTCCTCCCCCTTTTGCTGAATGATATATGTGCTCTCCTCAAAGTCCCATCTGGAAACAGTTAGCCTGTGAACATTTCCACACAGCCAATAAAAACACATCTATTGCAAGCCTAGTTTATCAGCAATGGAGGACAATTTCAGCATGCAATTGTTACTTTCACTTTCTGGAGCTTTTGTTGGTACAACGAAGCAATAGTTTACTGTCATGACTCAGAGATCCGGTCAAAGGTCTGGCGTAGCGTCAGGGCTCCTTTTCCATGATGTTTTCCAGTTAGTTTGTTATGGTGAGAAACACGTACTAGAACATGCAACTCTTAAGAGTCAAAATGATTTATAAGAGTCCTCAGATGACCCCGGTATCTTAATGACGGACATCCTGAGACTGTTATCTAAATAACTTCTGACTTTCACAGAGTGGAGAGTCTAGTCTAGTCCGTAGATGCAATGAGGGTTTTAAAGGGAAACAGCATTACAGAGAAAGAGGTGGAAAAAGCAGAGCAGCAGGATGAGAAAATAAGAGGAGGAACAGGAGAGTGGCCTTATAATTTGCGCAAACACACATACACAGATCTCAACCTTGTTTATAGCTCCAGGAGTAACTACGAATAAGCATAAGGTAAACATTAACCGTACAGCTCAGTTTCAGTTAAGAACAATTGTCATTTCCTGATAAGAAATATTTCAATGTGCAATGACTCTTACTGAACATTTGCTGGTGATAAAGTGCTACGCCCGGTGAGGTTTTCAGTAGAACACAACGAGGGGTGAGAATGTATTATTAAGTTTCTACTCATGTTACAAAGTGTGTCAGAAACATCCTCTGTTGCCACAGTGGCAATTACACCGTTACAGTCATGTGGAAGAAAAGGACTCCGTAGTCCCTTATAAGTACACCTTTACTGCTTCCATAATAATTAAGGTGGTAAGTAGCAGCCAGGTGGTGCTGATCAAATGCACTTGATAAGGTGATCATCAGCAAGTGTGAGTACCTTTATAAAAGCAGGTTCCCTGGCAGATGCACAATTGTGCAAACTTCAGTGAAGTTGCAAAACACCCAAGAGCTACTCTGTTATATCAGAATCTACAGGCCTCAGTTAGCATGCTAAATGTTAAACTTCATGATAGTAAAATCAGGAAAAGGTTTGAACAAGTGTGACTTATTTAGAAGTCAGAAGATGGCAGCACAGCTTAGGTTTGCCAAATTGTGTCTGAACAAACAGCAAAACCTCTGGAGCAATTTTCTTTGGACATGCAAGACCAAAGCAGAGATTTTTGGCTTTTGTGTACAGCAACATACTTGCTGAAAAACAAAACTTTACAACAAGTGTGATGCATGGTGGTGGAGGGGTGATGATTTGGGCTTCTTCTGTAGACACAGGACCTGGGCAGCTAACAGTCATTGAGTTGACCTTGAACTCCTCTGTATGCCAAAGGATTTTAGAGTCAAATGTGAGGTCGTCTATCTGACAGTTGAAGCTTGGCCAAAATTAGGTCATGCAACAGGATAATGATCCTGATGACAGCAGCAAATCTGCAACAGGACAGGTGAGAAACAGAAGGATGAAGGTGTTTCGATGATTCAGCCAAATACCTCAGTGGACTCCAATGCTGTGAGAGTTGTGCATAAACCAATGTCCACATATCTCAAAGAAATGAACACTGTAACGAGTGGGACAGCATTCCTCAAACATGACGCGAGACTGATAAAAGTTACAGAGAAACTGATTACTTACTGTTGAATGTGATTCTACAACCTACTGAACATAGGATGTACTTTGCTTAGTCCTGTCCTGGTCATTGGGAGACCGTGCCCTCTGCTGGCGAGTTTACTTCAGCACTTCAAGAAGCAATACAAAAAACATCTGTTCACTACTTTATAAGAGAAGGCCTCAAAACTGTACATCAAGTTAAAACACAAACAAATAAACAAAACAGGAAGTCTCTTTGTTTTGAAATGTTTTATTGTCTGATGTTACACTCAAATAAAAGTCAAACTGAAATTCAATTTGAGCACATAA
Source organism: Perissodus microlepis (assembly GCF_051167445.1). Lineage (NCBI taxonomy): Eukaryota > Metazoa > Chordata > Actinopteri > Cichliformes > Cichlidae > Perissodus > Perissodus microlepis. The sequence continues at coordinate 30,528,972 of NC_140466.1, read as the reverse complement.
AATTTATAATACCTTCAAAATAAAATACTGCAAACTGTCGGTGACACTTGGTGAAGTATGAGTACATCACACGAACACGCATTCATGTCGTCGTCAGCATATTCTTTTCCAGTGTTTTCTACAAGAATCCGTGAGAAATACTAATTCACGGCAAATGTACTAAATCAATTTCAAATTTAGGCAGAAATGAACAGTGCTGATCTAAAAACAAGGAAAAGAATCCAGTTTTAGCTTTCATTTATATTCTGCTCTGTCAGAGTGACGAGTCACAGTAAAATGATTGTACAACACTTGTAATCAGTAAAGTCCTTCTTGTGTTTAACAGTAATACGGTCTTCAGTGTTGAAAAGGGGCTGACGTTATAAAGCAGAGATGCTTAAAAACAAAGAAAAGGAATCATAAGGCACACCCACCTATCCTATATTGCAGTACTAATTAGTGCAAAACAGACTGTAAACAACTTTCAAGCACATGGAACAAACTACATGATGAACTATGCTGTCACATTTTAAGGAAGCTAATTTTATCTCTCACTCATTTATTGCACGTCATTTTTCTGCTCATGAGGACTTAAAAAAGGGAACAAAAGTAAAATTAAAAATGCAGTGTTGATTACATTAACTTAGTATAGACTACCCAGACCAAACTATAATATAAATCAGATACACACAAAGAGAGTGGTCTTCCAAAGACATTAAAGCTGCGTCTAAACTGCTATTGGTCAGTGATGACAAGCTTTTCAAAGCATGCCGAGCACAGGAAGGCGATTTTGTCTAATTGTGCAAAGCCTGCATTAGGATGATATTAACACTATAATATGACCCCCTCACTCCTGAGTACCTTAAATTTCACTCCTAACTGACGGACACTTTGTTTTGGCTCTTTATTCCTAATCATCGGGTATAAACTCTTAACATTCACGCAACCTTTGTATTCAAGCGCGTTTGCATTGACATCAGCAGCTGTGATCTTTTTTAAGTGAATCCCTCCCTTACGAAGCCTATGAGCAAGACACCCAATGCAGATGTGGAAACACTGACAAGGACATCTGAATGGTGAAAATGTTGAGCCCCAGTGATTTCATTTCTACGCTTGCTGCAGAGCTATACAGGCATATCCCAAGGAAAGGTTTGAAGAGTTAAGTGAAATACTGCTCTTTAAAGGGCGACGACCATCAATGAAGTAAATTACCCGACATCCCTATTTCGCATCGAGTGTCTTTGAGTCAAGAGCCAAAATAATTTGAAAGAAATGGCTGTTCTTATTCTTGGAGATGGCGCGCTGTGCAAGCTTGTGGCTTCACAGCTGCTTACATCCAGCTGATGGTGAAGTTCTGACTCAGGCTGAGACCCAGATCAGCGACTGTTAACACCTGCAGAGAGGAAGGAAAGCATCATTACCGTTTGGAGAATATCTTCATGTGAAACCAAAGCCAACACTATCTGCTGTCTGCATTAAAGCTACAGAACACCATGGCAATAACACATGGCTTCATGAGCACATGTACTATAGGGTTTTAAAGCTAAAATCTACTAATTTGATATTTTATTCAAGACTTATTCAATAATATTATTGATCTCTCTTTTTTTTTGAAATCACTGCTTTTTGTCCATCAATCTATAACAATGCCATCAGAAAATTCTATAATATAAAACTAAGATAACCACATTTAGATTTCATACTTTAAATACATGTTGCTGCCAGTTTTTCTGTGCTGGACTAATATCATAAAGTTTTGCATTTCTCGAAATAACTGATCAAATTAATTATTTAATGCCCAAATGCAAAAAAATGACAGCTTTCACTGTACACACTGTGTGACAAACGTGTAAAGTAACAATCAAATGAATTTAAAAATATTTTTAATTGAAAATAAAGGAAGAGGAAAAAGATGGAAATACTGGGTTGTCATCCAGTTTCATCCTGTGCTAGAAACTGAAACAAGGCTGATTTATGAAACCTAGCAGCTTTAACAAGGAAGCATCTTTCAGCTCTTTCGGTAAAAACGAAGGTACCAGGTTTTTTTTGTTTTTTTTTGGGGGGGGGGTGTCTCTCTTTTGCAAAGGTGGGAAAACCCAGTAGATACTTGAGTGCTCTGTTGTGCTGCTGATGTGGTTGTCTCCAGCTGTGGAGTCTGTTAAACTGAGAAAGGTCGCTGTCATGAGAAACTGATTTCAGACTCGCTTCTTCTCTCTATTGACATAATTGTGATGCTTTGCAGACTTGGTTCACCATGTGCACTTCCCTGTTTGCCCTGTCAGTCTTTTGAAAGTTTTTTTATGATCTGTCACCGTTTTCTTTTTCCAAACCTAAAAACAAAAAAACAAAAACTACCCCACATAACTCAGAACCTCACCTGGTTGTTTCTGTAGGTAAACTGTGCATCTTGGGAGTTCACCAACACTCTGCTCGGCTTCTCCTTCACACCATAGAAGGAGGCTGACTCCACAGTGATGTATGACGCCTCGATGTGGTTAGAGAGCACCTGGGATGTCATTGTGTTCTACAAAATAAGGTAATAAAAAAGCTCAAACCATTTTTCAACAACACGGGTGAGATTCTCTGAAAAGCACAGCTAAATTAAACAGGTCCAGACACAGTTTATCTACACGAGCAGCGGCATGATGTGTGAAGTCAGATAAAGTAGGCTGGAGCAAACACGCAGGGTAGATTACTGTACTCTACAAAATAGATGAAGGTGAGCACCTGAGCAATGCTGAAGATGATGTAGGCGTACTGGTTGGTCTCGTAGGTGTCGATGGTCTCTCCATCATCCCAGAACAGATCTCCACTGGCTGAACCATCTTGAGAGAGAGCTGAGACGAGGTGGAGAGGCTGACCGGTGCTTACCCACAGGGTCAGGTTGGGTGCCTGTTCAAACATGCACACAGAGAGAAAACATGAATGTGAATCAAGTGGAAGACACACACACACGTCTGACCAGTAGAATCACAAATTCAGACAGACAGACAGACAGACAGACAGACACACACACACACACACACACGATGAAAAGACATCAGGTTTTCAGCATTCTTCAGTTTTCAGCACAGACTTAGAGTTTGTTTGTTATTTTAAAAGGCAAAAGTCCAACACAAGGAGGTAGCATATGGAGCCACAGATATCATTGTTTATAGCACAAAAAAAAAAAAAAAATGTAACAAAAATTTTTGGCGTAATTTGTGTGAATTACATCTGAATGTGTTTGGATTAAATGTTATATTTTTTATGTTTGAGATACAGAGGTTTCAAAAGGTTCAAATAATAAAATCCAATAAACCATGTATCAGGGCTGTCCAACTCCAGGCCTCGAGAGCCGGTTTCCTGCAGGTTTTAGATCTCACCCTGGGTCAACACACCTGAATCAAATGATTAGCTCTTTGCCAGGCCTCTGGAGAACTTCAGGACATGTTGAGGAGCTAATTTAGCCATTTAAAATCAGCTGTGTTGGATCAAGGACACATCTAAAACCTGCAGGACACCAGCCCTCGAGGCCTGGAGTTGGACACCCCTGCCAGATATGCACTGATAGATATCGGCGACAAGTGTAGATATGTATGTGCTTTCCCTTCATATCTAGCACACAACGGGAGATTGTCTGTTTCAGACACGCTGGCACTTCTGGAAACGCTCTGTGGGGTTTCGACGAGAAAGCTGCCGAGGTAGGGCTGCCTCCCCCTTACACAGTGCAGTATGGTCTGTGCTGCTTACTACACAAGGTTTACTGACCGGCTGGCAGGTTAAAGACTGTTTGATGTTCAGTCTGAGTCAGACATTTGCATTCTCACCTCGGCCAAGGTAATGTGAAGCAAAGTTGAGTGCTTCAGCGTGAAGTGTGAAAAGTCCCATTTTAGCCTAAATTTCCTTCAAACTTTGGTAAACTTGTTCTAAATTTCATTGCAAAAATAATAATATTGGAATTAAAGGCAAAGCTTTCACCTTGTTCTCTTACACTTTGCCACTTTTACTGCTGAGTGCTACTGCAGAGTGGATTGTTTATGGTGTGAACAGGATCCAACTTCTATCCGAACAAACTAGCAGGTGCACGCTGCAAGTTTAGGCTACAGCAGCTCCTGTACCCACTCTGTCATGTTTTGCATTCTGGGATCTGAGAGAGTACCATGCATATGTGAAGGTCAGTACGGCCAATCAAGTAGCTGTAAAATGAGCATAAATTCTCCATGTTCTCTACTCATCCAGAACACAGCACCTTCTTCCTGTGTTTACTGTTGCTGCTCCCGCCTCAGACGCACTTGGCCAATCAGCAGACTGAACATTCTCACATGTTTTTTTTTTTTTTAATGACAGATTTTGGTTCGAGTAAACAAACTGCAGTGTAAGATGCCCTTAGGTTTACAGGGATTACAGCCACATATTCTGACTGTACTATTTAAAAGTCTGCCCATGGTTAATTTGAGCATCCAGCATTGTAACAGGCCCGTTTTAGCTGAAAAACCTTTTACCTGTGTTGGTATAATGGAGCCCTCGCGCAAATGCAGGTTGATCTTATCTAGAGGCGCATTGAGTCGAAGCTCTTCGCCCTTACTGGTCACACAGTCGCCCTGGGAAGTAAAGGAACACACATGATATAAGCACTCTGATCAAGTCACCATACGCTCTGTCCTCGCACTATCGCTCACAGAGTCTCACCGTGTAATAGTCGTACCACAGTCCCTCAGGGAAGTAACCATCCACGTAGTCCACTCCAGGATCCAACACTGGTGTCACCAACAAACTCTTCCCCCACATGAACTGCTTGTCGATACCGTAGGCTTTCACGTCTTTGGGAAACCTTTTGAGTACGTAAAGTTATGCACCCCGGAAACACACGGAATACATGAAAATCTGTGCTTTTAGGATTCCTACTCACTCGAACATTATTGGTCGAGCCACTGTGTGTCCGTGCACATGCGCATGATGGAAGAGAGTGTAGAGAACAGGGAAGAGAGAGTAGCGCAGCAGCAGAGCCTCCTTCATGGCTGTGCGAGCAAGCGGGCTGAAAGCTGTCGGGTCTTGAGGCTGTAAAACCACAGAAATAAGCCCCACACACAGTAGGAGATGCAAAATAGAAAAATGAATCCATTAGTAGACATGCAGTTACATGTTTAGATTCTCCAAATGAAGTCTCAAGCTACAAAACAAACACTGATGTAAAAGTTTCAGGTGTCATCATGAAACTATAAATAAACAAATAAGTACAATTTTCAGAAGCACAGCTAAACCTGTAAGTGATAGACTGAAGAGGACACTCTTACCTTCATGCTGATGGCGTTGTGGTTTCGTGTGAACGGATAGAAAGCTCCCACCTGAGTCCAGCGGATGCACAATTCCTCCTGCGTCTCCTCGCTGAAGCCGCAGACATCTGCTCCCACCAGCGGGATGCCCAAAAGGTTAAAGGTCAACATACCTGCACAGAAAGAAATGGGAGTTAAATATCCAACGATGAGACGGACAATTTCGCATGAAACATCCTCAAATCCAAAATGATAAATAATAGAAGAGATTACCCAAGAATTCAAATAAGCAGTTTTACGACAACAGATCAGCCACAGTGTCGTTGTTTATGCATCAGTGTGTATGATCTGTATCTGTATCTGCTGAACTTCTGACCTGCTATAGAAGTGTAAAGGTCTTTCCACTGACTCCTGTTGTCTCCAAGCCAGTGACCAGAGTACATGCCCTGACTGGGGAAGGTGGAGCGAGAGATCACGAAAGGTCTCTTTGCCACAATTCGCTTCAGAGCGCTGAACACGGGGACAGACAGGAAGTGAAAACAACAAGTGTGTAATGAAGAAGTATTGTAGTGTTTTATTTCCGTTGCGTGTGTACATCCGAGTATTGAGAGCATCAAACCTTGCAGAGGCTTTAGCTTCCATCAGTCCATACAGACTGTGCATGTTGTAATGTATGGACTGCTTCTGCTGCGCGGTGGCACACAAGGTTTTGGCTCTCAGCAAACCTCCCAGTACACCTGAAAGCAGAAGACCCCATGAAACCCAAATGTATTGTATGTTTGTAGTGTGATCTCTGTTGTAGATCCAATCTCCTACCTGGAGTGTAAGGAGGGTTTTCAAGATTGTTTGTTGGGCAGCCACTGGTCGATCCATCCAGGAAGTTTGATGGCTCATTCATGTCCTAAAACCAAGTGAAGTGTTGTCAGATCTTTAAATAATCATAAGGAGACATCTAGGCAGGAGTCAGTGATTATTTAACAGCCTGCACTGTTCTCATACTTACAATCCATAATCCATCAAACGCCACCTTATCGTGGAACATCTGTAGGTTGTCATACCACCATTCATGTGTCACTTCATCAGAGAAATCTGGATATGCCGTGAGACCAGGCCACACCTGGAAACGGGAAGAAAGAATTTTAGTTTAAATTCATGCTTAACATTCAAAACCATGTTCATTTATTATTGGGCTCGCCTGGCTGCACTTAAGAACCGGTCCAGCTGAATTACGTAGATCTAATGAAGCTGGAGAACTTTCAAAAGCTTTCAGCTATACTGTAGCTACTGTAGTACCGCCCAGATTAATGAGTGAGTGAGCTGTGATGAGCCTAAAGTCAGAGTTTTCTGGTACATGAACGGGGCTCTCTTTTTGTCTTGCTAAATCGCCATGGTAACTTATGTTTAACATAACCTGGTCAGGAGTAGGTCGCTTTCCATGCTCAAGACAGAAAGTTTATGGATTCTCACATTCTGTGTCAGGACACTGAACACTTCTATTAAAACCTCTGAATCAGTGACGTCTACATGGGTTTAAGTGATCGAAGAACTGGTGGAGTAAGAAGCTGGTTCAGTGTAACTCTGCTTTCTTTGATTGGGGATTTGATTTGAGACAGCAGGTATCACAATTAGGGCTGCCACGATTAGTCGACTAGTCACGATTACGTCGACTATCAAAATCGTCGACGACTGATTTAATAGTCGACGCCTCGTTTGAAGCATCACAAAAGACGCAGGAATAAGTAGTAGGATTTAAGAGTGTAATAACGGACTGAAACAGAAGATGGCAGCACTGTATGTACAAGGATGCCAGCTGCCGTTAAACCCCGAAGAAGAAGAAGCTGTATCCCAGAATTCATAGCGCAGCCCAGCTCAGTTTACAACAATGGCGGCAGCTAGTTAGTTTTAATATTACTCTTATTATTCTTTCTGGGTCACAAAATAAATGATTAAAATATTTTCAGGCGAGAATGTAACTGTATAAACCTCAAATATTTGCTCAGTTTATCAAGACACCACATATTTTCAGAAGCGCTCCGACGTTTTCGGAGACGTCTGTTACCCACTAGCTCGATGGTTAACCGGGGGCAAGGCTCACTAGAGCTGGTGAGAACACCGGACTCCCGCAAATCGTTTTCAAACCCACCGCCGTCTTTCGCTACTCAGGTTAAACATATATAAGTCACTTAGATAACTTCAAAATGTTATTGTTTGGCTTTTTTTTTTGTATTTTATTTGTTCCTGAGTAAATCGGTTTGGCTGAGATTAAAGTTATAGTTTTTACACAGCTGACTAAACGTCAAGCAGACAACTGATTATCAGAAATGTGAGATGCTCGAGAATTTACTCCGGTGTCCCGTTATATTTTAGATAGCAAGGAGCAGACGGCTGAGTTTATTAAACTTCACCGAAACAATCTGCAAATTTCATTAAAATTTAATAAACTATCATCTTGTCTTTATTTTTAGTTAGCACATACCTTAAACACTTAAAGCTGTAAGCTAATGATAGATATATAAGAGCAGATGCATGCTGGTGGAATAAGCTGTATGTTTTACGTCCAATGGATGCATGATCTGATTAGTCGACTAATCGCAAAAATAATCGGTGACTAGTCGACTATCAAAATAATCGTTTGTGGCAGCCCTAATCACAATGATAGTTAGCAGCTTTCAAAGAAAGCCCGGGGTCTCTGCGCATGCTAAAATAAAAGCAGGCATCTGATGCATTATTTGCATCTTCTGCACAAAATGAACCAATTAAGTTCTGCCCAATCAGTCAAGAGAAACAGCAGGAGAGATAAAGGATGTAAAGACTTATTACAGCAAAACACAACACAGGTACATCAAAGTAGAGAAGAGGGGAATGTTGCAGAAAACTGTTAATCCTGTAAATTCATCAGTGAAAGTATTTATTTTACCCCTGGGTGCACTCTCAATATTAACATTAGATAAGTGTATTCAGGTCTGACATGGCCTCCATAATGAAGGAATGAATATTCTCTGTGATAAATACCAATAAAAACATCTTAATAGCAGCAATACTGACTTAGCAGCAGATTAGGCCCAGGCATATTTATGCTTAAAATTCCTGTGAAACACGACGCACAACAACAAACATCTCTGCTAAGTATCTACTGTGCACTTTGATTGTTTCATCAGCAAAAGAATCAATGAAAAAGTGGGGCTCACAAATACTTAAATCTACTCTGGAACAAGAAAGCCCAGCACCATCATATACAGGCTCTAGGCTCAACATGTTTCCCTAACTCATTAATCCTGCGTCACAGAACATGCCTCAGTTAATGTGGTTGTGTGGCTTCATGTCTCACCTTCCCAATAAGCGTTTTTCCTTCAGCATCTTTAATAAAAACTCCTCTCTTTACACCTTCATCGAAGGGCCAGTATGAGCCCTCGGGTTGTGTGCTGCTGATACCCGGGTCCTGAAGGATTAATAAACGACTCACTTAAACACTCACATGCCAAAGCAGACACAAAACACATGAGACCAAGTACACGTGTGTTTGCATACCAGGATCATGACGTAGCGTTGGTTATGAGCATGTAGGTCCCTGACCAGTTCAGGTAGTGTGTCAAACTTTTTTGATTCATACGTAAAGTCCATAAATTTGTCCATGTAGTCAATGTCATTCCATTGGACATCCTGCGATTAAACAGACTCTCATTATTATTAATAATAAAATGAATTCACTCATCCTAAAGCTACTTAAGAGAAATGCATATGTTTAGGGTTAATTACAAAAGAACAAAAACTAAAAACACTGACATGTACTACAAAAGAAATTACCTGAGGTATCCCATAATTCCTCATGCTCTTGACAACCTCCCACGTAGAATTACTCGTGTCGTAGCCCCATCGGCAGAGATGGTACCCTAAGGCCCAGTAGACTGGCATTGCTGGGTATCCTGTGTCAACAAAGATGGATGAAAAGAAAGCGGCGATTCTCAAAACAAAAAAAAAGGACAAACTCAAGGTGACAGAGGCAAAAGGCTGGAGTTATTTATATAATGGAGTTCCACAGGGTTCTATGCTGGGACCAGTTTGTTTACATTTCACATGCTTCCCTCAGGCCTAGAATACATTTTCATTGCTATACAGATCATAACCAGCTTCATCTATCCATGAAGTTAGATAACACACGCCAATTGATTAAACTACAGTAATGTCATGAAGACATAAAAACCTGGATGACCTCCGATTTCCTGCTTATAATTTGAGATATTTCCAGAGTAATTATCTGTCTTACCAGATTCTTAGTCTAGATGGCATTACTTTGGCCTCCAGTAACACTGTGAGGAACCTTGGAGTCATTTTTGACCAAGACATGTCCTTCAATGCACATATTAAACAAATATGTTGGACTGCTTTCTTCCATTTGTGCAACATCTCTAAAATTATCCTGTCTCAGGGTGACGCTGAAATTAGTTCATGCATTTATTACTTCTAGGCTGGACTACTGTCATTCATATGACTGTTCTAAAAGCTTCCTGAAAAGCCTTCAGTTGTTCCAAAAATGCTGCAGCAAGAGTCCTGACAGGGACCAGAAAGAGAGAGAATATTTCTCCTATATTGGCTCCTCTTCATTGGCTCCCTGTTAAATCCTAACTCAAATTTAAAATCCTACTTATCACACGAGGTGATAAGTCTATACAAGGTCTTGAATAATCAGGCTCCATCTTATCTTGACATAGTACTATAGTACTGCATCACCCCAGTAGAGCACTTAAAAGGGAGTTTTTCCTTCCCACTTTTGCCAAGTGTTTGCTCAAAGGGTGGTTGTCTGATTTTTGAGGTTTTCTCCCATGAAAACATGGATCAGGGTGCAGTACACATGCCTACATATATGTGCATCTCATCACAGTGCTACTACTGACCTACAACATCCACATATTGCTGAACCACTGAACCAGGATCAGGACCAAGGAAAATGTAAAAGTCAAGGATCCCACCAATAGTACGCCAGGTAAGGGCCGGGGTAGGCTGGAGGACCACGTCTGACAAAACAGATAAGAAACTGATGAGACATTTTTCATCAAAAGAAACGTGCACTTAAGAAGAAAATAGAGTAAGGTATCAGCTGATTATTCTCATTTCCTAACTACATCTTCAGTTTGTGAAAGAACAACACAGAAAACACAAACACAGAAAAGAACAAAGGTCTGTATAATAATCTAAAGGTGATTTTCAACATAACTTAGTTCAATGGCAAAATGAAACAAATCTTATTACAAACTTCAGTACATTGCAAATCGTTTTACAGTTTGTGTTGGCAAAGCTCTGAATAATCAATATGACATCTGAGTATGATATGAAGTTTATCTTCACACACTGGAAAGTCCATTTGTAACTTCTGCTTTTATGAAATTGCTTAACTTTGTCAGCTGCTGTCATGTGAACTTGACTTGTAAGCTTAAGCATTTTATTCTGCTGCTCCTGAATGTTTGTGTATGTGACCTATTGCACATTGTGAAACCAGAAGGTATTAGGGTGACTAACAGACTGACCCATTGCATTGCTGTTCAGCAGGAAGAAGCCGTGTGCGTTCCCTCCATCCTCCATTGCCAGGTAAAATGGATGAGCCCCATACAGGTTTGTCTGCTCCTACAGTACGGAAGAAGAATGCAAAGATATTACAATACATTTCATGTAATCGGCAGTTTTATCCAGCCAGTTAACAAAATTAATTCAGCCTCCTGTCATCCTCCAAAGACAGCCTGCAACAGCTTTGTGAACTGACTGCAAACGTGAGAGCATGGCAGCAAAGCATCAAAGACGATCAGACAGAATAACTAACCGAACATTTTACTGACAAAAACTATATTAACGTGAACATCTGTGGGATCACACAGCAGCTGTGTCTGTGACTGATGGTTACCGTTGGAGGCACATCTCTAGCCCACATGGTGAGCGTGTTCCAGTGGACATCGTGCAGGAAGGTGGAGCGATGCTCGCCCAGGCCATAAATGAACTGCGTAGGCAGGGAAGTGGAGAACTGGAGGAACTGATCCGCGTAGAAGAGAGGCGCCACAGTGGTGTTCAGACTAACAGGAAACATTTGGACAAGCATTAATGAGACTGTTATTTCATAACTGAATACATATATACAGTTAAGAGTATCCAATATGTATATGAATGAGGAAATCTAACTATAGCCCTTTTCTTCAACGTAAGCCAAATGAGACCTACAACACAGAGCCGCAAGTGGAAAAAAATCCCTCTGAATCAAATACTTTATTCCTCACATTTCAGAATATCCCATTCAGCTCAGACTTACAGTACTGCTCCTGTTGAGCGCCTCTTCACCACAAGACCAAATGGTTGCTTTGAGAGCTCGATGATATAATCTGGGCTTTCTGTCTTGTTGGTGACGGTGGGGACGGAGATGGGAACTTCAAACCGTGAGCTTGAAGGGTCGGTGATCTTGATGGAGAAATATTTGTGGTTAACTGACAGTAATTATTACAAACATTTTATCAGAATTTTAAAAAAAAAATTAATCAAGCACATTTACAGGATTAGATTTGAGCCTGATGAAATTAAAAATGAAATGCAAAGGAGAACAAAATTTGCTTACATCTGTAATAGACAGGTGTAGTTTCTCTTATCTTTATTGTCATGAATACTAATCAATAAAATTATCACAGTGCAAAGGTCAACATGTTTGTTTTATATGCAAAGCAAGAATCAACAGATGTGTGCACTGGAAGTCCATCTGCCCATCTTTTTTCCACATTTAGGTTTCTTACAGTGTGACTCAGTCATTTCACATTTATTGGTCTGTTGCTTCCTCCAATTACGAAAATGAACAACACAGAAACAGAAGATCAGTGCAAAAACGCAGCATGAATTATAAGTTTTAAAGGCTCTTTAATACATGAACAAAATGTATTCATCAACTTGTAAGTTTCTAAAATTTTGCCCTTCTATGTTTTCCATGACTAAATGTGCAACCTCTACTCACCCTGACACGCAGCCGCTTGTCCGTCTCATAACGCATCTCCACTTCTATGGTGAGGATGTCTCCAGGGTAATACGTCTTCACCTCCTTCACGAGCGTAGCTTTCTGTCCCAGCAGCGTGTCATTTAGTGACACGAGCGAATACGAAGGGAACTCTGAAGGATAGAAACACCAAGGGATTCCATTTTTTCCTGACGGGCGACTGGCAGAGGAGAAAGCGGTGGACGCAGGGATAAAGCAGCAGTTCCTTGCCTCGCACAGCTCTCGGGTCACAACCACCCCTCTTTCAGGGTAGCAATCAAACCTCCACGCCTCTGGTATCAGACTGCATGCCTCACTGCGGAAAGAGGCAGCAGTATCGTTCGCTGATGTTTGCACTTTGGGGCCTGGTGTTTGTCCTGGGCCCGGCAGCGGCGGTTTATGCTCCTGTTGGTTGGGAGTGTGCAGCCATAACACAGCACCCAGTAGCCATGCTCCACAGAGCACCAGCAGGAGGCAGCCGATCACCAGGAGGCCCGTGGTGATGGAGCATGAAGGTCCACGTTGAAGCAATGAGGCGTCCGCTGGCTCCAGCGCCTTGAAACACAGGAATGAAGTAAAAATCCAGTTTCAGCACTGAGCAGTACAGTAAAATACAGACTTTGCTCATAAAGATCCTAATTCTTGTGAGTCATCCTAATGAAAGAGATAATATACTAAAACGTAAGATTGTAAGGCACAGTATTTCTGCTCTACGGATTATAAAATGACAAACAGATTCATAAACACAAGCTAACTCACTGAAGCCTCGCCTTGAACAGGCTCTTCTGACAAAACTGCGCTGGAAAACTGGACATCTTCAGGATTCAACTTCTTGTAGGAAACCATTGTGGCAATAAGAGTCTATGACAGTGAGAGACAGAGGAGAGCAAAATCAGTAGAGACATGCAGCCACGATTCATTTCCTTTGTGTGAAGCTGCTGGAAGAAGTGCACGACAAACAGTGAAGTGAAACTTAGTTTCTCCCATTTCAATGCAATGAGCACAATGGAAAAAATATACAAACAAACTACAGTGTCTACGATGTCTAATGTTTATTAAGCATTAGGGTTAACATTTAGGCATTTACTCAACTGTAATAAATGTCACAATTAATGTGCCTAATACCACCATACACCAGCTGTTCCGTGACTAATATACTGGGCATGCTGCATTTTGAACTGCAGCAAGTTTAGCCTTCAAGTAAAGGTCACACATGCGGAAAAAACGCGTTAACTGCAGTTATATTAGCTTATATAAACAAAGAGAGGAATTTAATGAAATTTATATTTTAATATCATCATCCAAGCTGCGGTGTTATTCCCAGTCACACTAATGAGAGGTCCTGAACAACTTGTGGCTAACTTTAGCTAGCTACTGCGTAGATATACACGTGAATGTCAAAGTTCACCTAGGAGACGTACGGCCTCCAAATTCATTCCAGATTTATTTACAGGTGTTAAGCAATAGATAAAACAGCTGTTCACCCTAGCCTGCTACAGTGGTACGCTATTGTTTTTCATTAAGGTTACGTACGTTAGCGTTAGCTTACTTTAGCAGCAGTCTTAAGTTTAGCAAACGTTTACAGACAGGAGTGTTACCTTTAGCGACGTCCAACCGGATATGCTTTATTCTCTGCAGGCGCAGAGGTGCATTATACAGCCCAAAGTTAGCTTTAAATTACGCGTTACGAAGCTAAATTTTTCGTAGTGTTAATAACCTCTGCCACCACAGCCTGCTCGGCGCGGTGTGCGTTTATTTATCTCTACGGCGCTTTCAGAATACCTCGTAATTCCAACAACTTCCGTTTGACGCAGTCCCCTCCAACAAACTTTGAGCATACAGCCTTTATGCTCTACAAACAAATATCTCGTGTTGAGATATATATATATATATATATATATATATATATATATATATACATATATATATATGGTCGGTAAAATAAAAATTACCGACCATATGTTAGTAATTTTTTGTTTCCCAACACTGGTCAGAAGAACGCTTGCTCTCAGCGGTGCTGCCTTTAGGAGCAGCTGGGACTTCTGTGAAAGTGGTGGCAATATGTGGAGGCGATTAGATGACCAACATCTATCATGACTGAAAAAAAACATAAGTAAAAATTTCGTTATTACTGCTAAATTTCAGCTTGGTATCCCAAAATTTCAAATTATTTTCCCAATTTCAAGGAATCAGACAGACAAACAAAAAAATTTAAACAAAAAAAAGGAAAATCAGTTAAGAAAAAAAAAAAACGCAGAAAAATGGCTGTCCCAATTTGAAACATTTTTAGTCTCAGGTGGAGAAATATGATTTACAGATTTTCATTTGTGAAACTTGTGATGCACAATAGTGTAAACAGAATTTTGTGTTGGATAATTGCTTTGCAAAGTATAAAAATAAAGTAAAAAATACAGTCCTGCTTAAGTAGCTTAATGGGGCTCAAATTAAATGATCAAAATATATTCCAGAGTAAACATACTCACTCACTGTAGAACGTTGCTTTTCCGAATCATATGCATTATATTATTTGTTCACTGTAGCTGGTAATCATGTTACTTTATTCCACATGTTGTCACTGCAAGGTTCTTTTAAGTTTGCCATAAACTGCATCGTTCTGGTCTTTGCAAAAACTACAATATTAAACCTGCCTAGCATATTCAGGTCCTGAAATCCCAAACAAAGTAGTGTTTAGAACTTTTATTGTTCAACATGACATGTCCCATACATTTAGACAGAGGCAGCACATGGCATAATTAACCACCTACATGGCTTCAAATTATTGCCTTTAGCATCACAGAATTAGAGGATGGTACCTTTAATCATGTCGGTTACTCGGCCTTTAAAAGACGACAAAATCAGGTGAACCCGAATTGTTATCTGGCTAATAAGTAACAATCGAAAACAAGACTTAATAAGCATTCGCCACTTACAGAAGACTGGCTTCATTATTGATTATTTCATGACATTTAGTTTCATTTCTGACTAAATGTCTGAAAGAAGGTTCAGATTCACCTGATTCTTAAACTGCTTAATGGGCCACTATAACGCTTAGTACAAAAAAATTCAACCAAATTTCCACATACACTATTAGCCTGATAACAAATACTGCATGAAAAACAAGTGTAATCACAGACTTTTAAATCAGTCACTCATAATAATAAGTGTGAGTGGACTATTCCAGTGGCTCCAGGACAGGTAATCAGTGACAGAGTTAGGTAAAAGTGACCTCCAACATGTAGAATTTTAAACACTTTCCAAGATGTTACATAAATTAGTAGAAATATGTTTGGTTGGTGTTACTGAACATCACTTGGTGTGTATCTATTTAGAAGCCTGTCTACACTCTTCAGGGAGTTACATTTTTTAAAGTTAGTATTATTTTCATGTAAATTCGGGAAAAAAACTAATGAAAAGAAAATCGGACCAGTCAACCAATGTGAGAAAAAAAACTTGTGACAGTAAAATTTCAGTCTAGTAGACGCACATATACTGCTTGTGTACTTGAGACCCATTTAAAACAGCTAATCACATTCTTTAAATGTTCAACCATATTATAATGCAGCTGAAATGTGTGCTGAGCTGTGTCTAGCACTGCCCACACAACGTTAGTGTACAAGGTTAGTTTACCAAGTGTGGCTAACGTTTCTGTCCGTGCAGGTAAACGTCCACACGTCTGTGCAGACTGTGTTCATGCACCGCTCCAGTAGCAGTTTCTGCCATGGCCTACATGCAGCTGTTCACTTTTTTAAAAGATCAAAATACTTCCATAACGCACTGGTTAGTGCATCTGTGGTCTGCTTGTTTTTCACATTGCTTGCTTTCAGGTTCTTGTCACAGAAAGAAAGAGAGGCGTGCTGCTGGGGCTACACTCCTACATAACACCTTAGAACAGTTTACTGGCATTATACATTAAGAAATATGAATATGTTGCTTATAGCGCTAACATTTCTTGCGATGACTAGTAAGGAAAGCAACATGTAGTCGCCTGCCCGACTAGTGCTGCACATCCCTAGTGTGAAAAACCACACAAAAGTATGAATAAAGTTCTAATCACAGAGGTAGTCCCTTATTTCCACATCACCTTGTTCCTGTTTTACTGTCTGAAGTCTTAATAATACTACAGGTACATGTCTTTTAAATACATCATCCATCTTTCTTGTCTGTTATGCACATATTAATTGGAGAGTTATCATCGCTGTGTGAGAAGTCATCATTCCTCATATTGAACGCAGACTCCTCCTCAGTCTGAATCTGCTCGTGTTTTCGTCTGTGGAGCCTCAGGCTTTGTGAGCGGCTGAAGCCTCTCCCACAGATGTCACAGCCGTACGGCCTCTCTCCTGTGTGGAGCCTGAAGTGATTCTTTAGGCTTGAAGCTCGTGTGAAACTCTTCTCACACTCAGGACAGTCAAACTTCTCACCTAAGTGGATTTTCTCGTGTTCCCTCAAGCGGCCGGACTGGTTGAAGCTCCTGTCGCACGCGGAGCAGTGGTAGGGCCTCTCTCCTGTGTGCGTGAGCCGATGTCTGTTCATGGCACCCGAGTGGGCGAAGCTCTTCCCACAGTCCGGACAGGAAAACGGTTTCTCTCCTGTGTGAACTTTATAGTGACCTTTGAGTTGCCCTTTCTGGGTGAACTGTTTCCCACACAGGGTGCAGCGGTACGGTTTCTCTCCAGAGTGAATTCGCATGTGGATCTGAAGCGCAGACATCTTGTGGCAGTCTCTTCCACAGAGGCCACAGCAGTAAGAGCTCTTTGGTATGTTGTTATTTGACTCTCCCCGCACTGGCGGTGCTGGAGGGCATTCTTTTTCACTGTTTGCAACACGCTCGGGATCTTTTCCAGACACTGTGGAAATGTAAATATGAAGAGCTAAAACAAGCCATTTTAAACCACCAAAAACAACAGACAAAAAGTTAAAGCTACTAGATATTGGTAAAGTATGTTGGAATATAAGTTTGATGCAGTGTCTGCCATTCGTTATTTCTAAAATGGAAAAGCATCATATTTAGCTAAATTACACCTAACAAGTTTCCTGTTACATTGTCAAGTAAAATTACTGGTTTAAGATGATGTTGTTGCTTTAAAAAAAGTGAAGGCTGTCATCCAACAGCTTTCACCATTGAAAGTCAAAGCCCAGAAGAATTATGTGCAACAATAACCTATAATTACCTTTTTTTCCCCCCACCTCTTTAAACGACTGCTATATAGTGTTACTTAATGCTGCTCTAAATCTGGGATAAAGAACATATTCTTGCCCAGCCACTTTAGAAAACACATAGACCTTTTCCACTTGTGCCTACTTGGCTCAACTCGACTTGATTCGGTTTTGGTTGTTTTCCACTACAATCGAGAACCACCTAGTATACTCGGAGTCGTTATAGCAACACCAGCGAAGGTCCAGCGAAGGTCCGCCAAAGGCCACACCAAAGGAGTATGACAAAATGATGATATATCTGCTGCTCAGTGTGTGGCTTTTTCTCAGATTCGGGTACCACTGTATTGTTTTTTGTGTGGCCATTTCCCTTGTTGCCAGGTTTCAAAAATGACGGTTTTGATTACCAGGTACTACCTCCTAATGGGAAACCTTAAAAACCGAGTCGAGCCCAGTCAAGTAGATACTAGTGGAAAAGGGATATTAGATAACCTAGTTACCCACATCCCAGTTAGTGACTACTCATCAGCAGTAGGATTTGCTGTTGTGTATTCTTACTATTAAGAGGTTGCTGTTCTTCCTCCTTTACTGTAATACTAATTTCTGTGGTGCTTTCCTGACGCTGCTTTTCAGTTTCTTCTGGTATGGTACAGTCCTCACCAACAGACACCTGCTCTGGAGTTTCTTCCACTGGGAAAAAACAACAACAACACAAAAACAGCACTGCTGATCAAACATGTTTACACTCCTCTTAATGCGTAAAAAGACACTCTGGAATGTCATGTTTACTTACCGCACAATGGTTCCTCTTCTTCCTCCTCTTTCACGATTACATTCATATGTGGGGAGGGAGCAGTGTCGTCCGGCTGGCCGATGGGTCCTTCTGGGGTATTTTCACACTGAGCTGCTTTTTTAAAACCCTCTGAGGAAGTGGGCTCAGTTGCACAAGGCACAGTCTGACTGACAGACACCTAAAAACACAATTTCAGAAGAAGAAATGGAAGTAAATAAAACACAGAGATAGTACTTTTGCATATCTGTGTACTGCCACTACCTCAGAGCTGATGCTGCTGGCCAGATCTCGCTGTGAAGATTCTTCAGCTGCAGCCCGAACTAAGTCTGACACAACCTCTGTATCCGACTCCTTCTTGCTCTGTGTGCATGACCGTTTATGGTTTCTGAGAGTTCCTGCCAATGAGAAGTGCCTCCCACAGTCTGCGCAGGTGTATGGCTTTTCCCCAGTGTGAATCCTGGTGTGCCTCCGAAGCTCTCCAGGAGCAACAAAAGACTTATCGCACTGCGTGCAGCTGTAAGGTTTCTCTCCCGTGTGAGTCCGCATGTGTGTGGTCAGGGTCCACTGCTGTGCAAATGTCTTTCCGCAGTCAGAGCAGTGGTAAGGCGTGATGCCAGTATGGAGGCGCTCGTGTCTTACAAGCGTACCTGACAAGGCGAAGCGTTTGTCACAGAAAGAGCACTGGAAGGGTCTTTCTCCAGTGTGAGTCCTCTGATGATCCCTCAATTCAGCAGCTGAGTTACAGCTTTTCTCACAGTCTGAACAGGGAAATTTCTTCCTCGTAAAGCCTGCGACAACCTCAGAGTGCATTGCCTCCAAGTGCGTTTTCAAGTGCCAGTGACGAGAAAAGCTCTTTAGACAGATGGAGCAGTGGTAAGGCCTCTCACCAGTGTGTGTCCGCCGGTGTAGCCGGAGCTCCCCCTGACTGGCAAATCTTTTCTCACAGAAAGTGCAAGGGAATGGCTTTTCCCCAGTGTGAACCCTTTCATGGATCATGAGAAGCCCCTTTTCTGGAAATCTCTTCT
Source organism: Perissodus microlepis (assembly GCF_051167445.1). Classification (NCBI taxonomy): domain Eukaryota; kingdom Metazoa; phylum Chordata; class Actinopteri; order Cichliformes; family Cichlidae; genus Perissodus; species Perissodus microlepis. The sequence goes on along the minus strand of NC_140466.1, from coordinate 30,509,772 downwards.
CACACATGGAGCACGGGAAAGGCCTCTCTCCCGAGTGAGTACGTAGGTGACGCTGAAGCTTAGAGGCATAAGGAAAGTCTTTCCCACATACTGAGCAGGTGTGAAGAGAAGGCGGTTTTTCATTCTCGCTTGGACCAAATGTCTTTGAGGGAGCATCTGCAGGTATGGCGCCAGGGATGGCACTCACTCCTGTGGAAACACAAAGAACAGATCAGCAACCAAGAATCCGTGTGAACAACTAACACCATGCTTAGAAGCACTTCAGAAATCAGGTTACCAGATGTTGTCTATAAAGCTGACTGGGCGAGGGAACTGCCAATATTTAATTTTGAAACAGTTACCAAATAACTAAAAAATTAAACAATAGAGTCAGTAGCCTCTCCAATGAGCTTTCATCCTGCACACAGATTCCAGCTCCACGTCCTTCGAATGTAGCTGCTGAAGATGGTCCTCATTTGGACCGTACAATAAGTTCTGTCAGTGAAGCTGGCATCTGTCTTACCGTGGAGGAAGAGACTCTCTGGAGAGACAGCTTTAGGATATCAACAGCAACGTAACCAGCCTGCAGACATGGACACACGAGACAGGAAGTGCCGGGGCCGACTGATTAGCAGCCACTGAGCAATCAAAATGAGAGCAAGAGGATTGCTCACTAGTCAAACTAATCATGGATCGCATAGTTCTCTCTGATCGTCACCAAATACACAGTCACATGATTCATGACCAACAGTAAAATTCTGAACCAACTGAGGTGATTGTCTAAAAAAAATTAATTAACTAATAAACTCCGACACACTTTTTGAAGATGGTCAAAAGTGATGGATTCTTCCCCATCTTAGATCAAACATTATCACTACTGTTTTTGCCAAAATCCAAAAGTGGCTATATTCACTTATTTTAGTTTTTCTCTTACCAATTTATTTAACAATTTCAGAAGCAGGCTATGCTTCTTCAAAAAAACAAACTAGTGGCAGATCGGAGCAGCTGCAGGACCTTTGGAAATAATTCTTCTTGAGAAGTATATTAGAGCATTTTTCTATCTACAGATTGTTTACTCTGGTGTAAATCAGTTTATGAGTTTGTAAACTTGTAGCTTTTTCCTGTGATTTGGTTTCTTTTCACACAGAGGAACCAAATGTGTCACTACAAACCATGTGAGAATATCCAGTTCACTTATTTCCTAAAAGTAAATACAGGAAGAAGGTGCTGTGTTCTGGATGAGTGGAGAACATGGAGAATTTATGCTCATATCACAGCTACTTAATAGGCCATACTAATGTACTATGGTACCCGCCCGCATCCCAGAATGCAATGCATACATGGCTAAAGGGAAGTGTTTAGCTCTAACTTGCAACATATATCTGGTAGCTGGGTCAGATTGCATTCATGCTATAAAGGCGATCGAGGGCGATCGTGGCTCAAGAGTTGGGAGTTCTCCTTGTAATCGGAAGGTTGCCGGTTCAAGCCCCGGCTCGGACAGTCTCGGTCGTTGTGTCCTTGGGCAAGACACTTCACCTACCACCTACTGGTGTTGGCCAGAAGGGCCGATGGTGCGATATGGCAGCCTCGCTTCTGTCAGTCTGCCCCAGGGCAGCTGTGGCTACAACTGTAGCTTGCCTCCACCAGTGTGTGAATGTGTGTGTGAATGGGTGGATGACTGGGTGTGTAAAGCGCTTTGGGGGACTAGTAAAAGCGCTATACAAATACAGGCCATTTACCATTTTACCAAATGAAACGCTTTACAATTTGTTTGGAACTGAACTGAGACCAAGGGTCTCGGTCCAGCTGTTTTCATCCACACCAGCGTGCGATCACCATGTTCACATCTGCACAAACAAACTGTAACAAACCACAGTCTGATTTTAAACAGAATAAACACTGCAGGTGTAAAACTGTACTTTCTTTGAAACTAACTAAATCTGAGAGAAAGAAAGCCAAAAATGCCTGTTCTGATAGGCCATTAATGAGGAGAGGACATGCACAGATGACACTCTCTGTCCAGTTAATTAGATTAACAAATGCGCCTAACGTGAGAACTTCCAATTTTCAGCACACAGTTATACTGCTACTGTGTTGAATTACGTTGAATAATAAAGGAAGGTACATGCCTCACACAGGAAATCACCACAAACCACAAGAATCAAAACTCCTACAACTCACACAGTATTTAAAACATCGCTAGTTTCTATTTTTCTTGTCGCTGGTTAATTTTTGCTGTTGTTTTTTTTACTCACTCAGATCTGAGAAATCCACTTCTTCACCATCAGAGTTGATCAACCCTCCAATCTCTTGCTGATCATCTTCAGTAAGGATCACAACTGAACCAAAGTCTTCTGGGTTTTCAGAGCCCATCTCTCAAATATACAGCCTGATAAAGGTGAATAACTGTCAGTAAACAAACACCAAAGTAATAGTTCACACCAAACTACTGTCTGCAGTTGGCCAAAAGCATCAGACTTGTTTTAGACTCTTTCCTTTTGGCCCCTATATTATAGGTCTAAAACATGCATTTGAAATAATGAGAGCAAAAACACAACAAGTATTTTAGCATTACACTACAAAGGGACATCTAAACATAATTTCCTGATTTGGCTTCCTGAGTAGTTTTATTTATCATAAATATAATTTTCTCTCATTTCCTGATTTGGATCAGCACATTATGAAGAAAAGGAAAAAAATTATTGTATACACACACACACACACACACACACATATATATATATATATATATATAAGTTGTTTACTTGGGTGATAACGATTCCAAATGTCACAAGCACAGACCACACAGAAAACATATTTCTTTACAGAAACCATATTCAAGGTACTTCTTATTAGGTTTATCAGAATTAAGCATGACATACTGGCAGCAATAAAATAGATGTGTATTACAAATGCATTAATATATCAGGCAGACATCGGCCTTGGCCAGTGTTCTTGCCGACTGCGATTGGCAGATGATGAGATTTACTGTGGGCAGTGGCCGATGTTTATCTGTTGTGTCATCAATTTTGTGGTGGCTAAATGTTCAAAGACAGTGTGATGAAGAGCAGAAATATGTTTGTTTTTTTGTTTAAATTAAGATTTATTTATTTCTCTGGCACAAAAGAATGAATAACAGCTAAAGAAAAAAAAAACACTGGTATTAAAAACTAGTATGGGTACATAAATTCACAAGTGGGGCATCTCAAATGATTACAGTGTTGTTTCTGATATTATTACATTTCATAATGAGCCACAGATTTTTATTTAACCCAGCTGTGATTACCTCATTAGGTTGATTTCATTTAATGCCACAAATAACCCACTGGGGCTCACACAGTGACTGATGTTCTCTTCATTTGGTTGCAGTCTGCTTAAGTTTAGATCCATCTACAGATGGATCTGAGTAATAAAGGCATTCTTGTCACAGTGAGCAAACTGCCTCCATCGTCCTGCTCAAGGACACTTGGGCAGCTTAGATGCTGCTCTGTAGAGGAGGTGAACCAGGCTGGGCCTTTAAATCTGAGCTGCCTCTTCAGTGACCTATATTACTGTGAATTCTGTGTAAAAATAAATAAATAAAATAATTCAGCAAGCTCTGAAGTGGTCTGCAGTGGGGAAAGCTGTATTCATACATCTGTGTCAACTGAGTGTCTCGGCTAGCTCAGTAGCATTAGCTCGGAAGGGCTAATCTGTCTCCATCCATGAAGTGTCACATTAATGTTGACTTAAGTTAAGCAGCAGCCTGACTGACTGACCTGTTGGTGTATATAAGTCGTGGCAATGAATAGCCATCTCAGCCGGAGCAGACGCACACAGTAGTACAGACAGTTTGACCTCAGGCTGAATGATGCCTGTGAGTCGTGACGCGGCGGTGACCAGCGCTTTGGTCAGCCACCATCTCTGCCTCCATCTACTGTTATTAAACAGCTAGCCACTAACGTTTACCAGCTATGCTCATCTTAGCAGGTAGCTATCAGCCCCCTTAAGCTACAACCGATATTCAGCAACTAATAACAGGTCCCACCGTTTCATGCTCCGACGTTAAAAGTGATAAATTTGCGCAGACTCCCCCTAAGCTCTGCAAACGACGCTAACTCAGCTAGCTAACACTTAACAACAGACAATAGACATTTTGACCAACCTCTGTATAGATTTTCCCCCAGGTAAAAAAGTAGTCGCTCGACAGAAGTTTATGGAGACGACCTGGAAATATTTCTACGTCTCCCTTGGGTTCATGCTCATGTGTTCACACAGTGCATCAAATTAATGTCAACTAATGAGTTACGGCAAATAAGCGTTTGGATTTGATGACAACCTTTCTAGCTTTAGCTTCTAGCTTCAAGTATCGTCGGAACTTCCGGTTGGCCTTTTAAATCACAATAAAAGCCTCGGTAATAACATTTCGTGGAGCTTTTTTGTCAATTCGCAAACATGCAAAACCGTTTTGAAATGTGTTAAAACCGCACAGCAGTCAGTCATCCCTTAAATATTCAAATAGAAGAGGATCGTCAAGCACAGGTGTAACTATTGGAATTCTCTGCTGCACTGCACTAATAAATGCAACATACAAAGATTAATGCATTCACGAGCTTCTGCTCTGACGCATTCAATTATGTCTCTATTTACATGCAACATTTTCTTTTTTACTTTTCAAGTGCTGCAAATGTCAAATGCACGTGAATAATGTGCACTCACTGGCCATTTCATTAGGTAAACCTTGTCAACAACTTATAAATATAAATATATATTCACCCAATCGCATGGAAACAACTCAGTGCATTCAGGCATGTAGACATGTTGAAGAAGAGCATCAAATCACTTCAAACTCAATGAGGAAGAAAGCCAATTTAAGTGTTTTTGAATTGGACACAGTCAGAAAAAAGAGAAAATATCCTGTGAGCGGCAGTTCTCTGGGTGAAAATGCTTTGTTGATGTCAGAGAATAACCAGGCTGCTGCAAATTGCTAGAAAGGCAAGAGTAACTCAGCCACTCGTTACAACCAAGGTATGCAGAAGAGCATCTCTGAATGCACAACACTTATCATTTTGAAGCGGTTGTGTTACAGCTTTCAAGAACACACCAGGTGTCACTCCTGGCATCAAGGCTCACCAAAATTAGACATTAGAAGATTGAAGAAATGTTGCCTGGTCTGACAAGTCTTCATTTGGACAGTAGTGTCAGAACTTGTTGTAAACCGCATGAAAGCATCCATCCTGGCATGATGTAATGACATGGGAATATATTTTTGGCACACTTCAGGTCTCTCCGTACCAACTGAGCATTGTTCAAAGCCTACCTATGCACTATGATGACCATGCCTATCGCTTTAATAACATTAATGTACCTGCGTTAGAAAGTCTATGCATAAGATAACCTAAAATCTTTCTGGAAGCCAAACATACCTTTTCAGTACCACGTTGGACGGCCTTTTTACCTTCAGAACTGCCTTCATTCTTCGTGGCACAGATTCAACAAGGTGTTTGTAACATTCCTCAGAGATTTTGGTCCATGTTGACATGATAGCATCACACAGTTGCTGCAGATATGTTGGCTGCACACCCGTGATGCAACTCTCCCACTCTACCACATTTCAAATGCTCTCATTGTCATGTTTCAGAAACTCTAATCCAACGATCAAGTTTGGATGAACCAAAAATACAAAGAACTTGGTTTTTTTAAGAACCATTGACCAAACTACGGACAATGGAAGTGACCATACAAAATATACTACAGGAATACTTTTTCTACTTGAGTCATCTGAGAGATTTTATTTCAAATTAACTCTTTTCATACACTGGACATGTAACATTGCTGGCTTGATGAATCTGTTAAAGTGACAACAGACTGCTACGTTCATTACAACACTGATGGGACGAGACACCGTACTTGCACAGTATTGCGTACTACTTGCGAGATATAAAGATACATCAATTGGCATACATAATGCACGAGGTGCACGAGTCGTGTCATCAGCTCTTTAAAACAGAGGCCACACTGTATGTGCGATTACGGGACTTTAATCAATGGACCAGACAATCTTGACCAATCCTGTCTCCATTTTAGGGTAATTATTAAACATCAGATTAATGCCATTGTGCCACATTCATAAGTATGCATATATCTCTTGAAGCTCAGAAGTCAGATTAACAGAAAGGAGTACATGTCTTTGTTTAGGTTTAATAATCAAAGGCTTCTCAGACTGCTGTAAATGTTCTTGATCACATTACTGTTTGTTTACCACTATCAGCTGCTGTTTCGGTCTCCCCAAAGTTCTCATGGATGTTTTTGGCTTCTTGTCATGAATCTTCACATGCGCTTGATAGCCCTGATAGTAATAGAAACACTTCCCACATATCTTACACGCATACGGGTTCTCTCCGGTGTGAACTCTCAGGTGAACTTTTAGGGTATCTGCTCTGGAGTAACGTTTCCCACAGATCGAGCACAGAAAAGATCGCTCTCCGGTGTGAGTCTTCAGGTGCAAATTGAGGTTGTAAGATTGCAAAAATGCCCTCCCACACTGATCACAGTGGTAGTTCTTTTCTCCAGTATGGGTTAACTTGTGTTTTTTAAGCATTTCCATCGTGACGCAAGTCTTCCCACACTCTGAACAGAGATAAGGTAAATCTCCTGAGTGGAGGCGCATATGCATTTTAACACTCTTATTATGTTTGAATCTCTTCCCACAGTCAGGACATGCGAAGGGCTTCCAGTGAATCTCGCGGTGTTCCTCTAGCTTATGTTTCTCAGGGAAGTCCATTCCACACTCCCCACACACGTGAACTGTAGCAGGAGATGCTTTAGGCTCGCTCTTCTCTTGAATTAATGTCCACTTTGGTAACTCTCCTGTGAAAAATACAAGCATGTACACAATTAAAAATAAAGTAAAAAAACAAACAAACAAAAAAAAAAACCCCAAAACCTCAAGTTCACAGACAGGTGAAGTGAATAAAACTGCTCATGATGTTACACAGTGAGAGCCTCTGCTTGAAAAACTTGGGTCGAGGCATTGATTGTTTTGTTGAGTTCACACTAAGTTCTCATTACATTTGCTGAAGAAACTGATGACTCATCCTGCTATGTGGAAACTACCAACCAGCAGTTGGCTGAACGAAGATGATGTAATTGTTTTTAGTTGGATTTTGTTTTTTTTCCAGTTGAATAAAGTAAGGGTACAGTGTGTAAAATCTCACTAGTAGATTGCTGACTGCAGTCAACTGAATTAAAAAAAAACTTTCTAAAAGTAGTCCGATATGAGTCAATGACTCATTGAAACTCACCTCTATACGACGATAGCAATACTTTGGCGAGTTGTTGGATATCCTGAACTTTTCTGTTGGTAAGCTGCTGCTGTTGTTAGCGGCTGTTAACCTCTGTTAGCTGCTGTTAGCCAGGATTAGTGAAACTTTCTTTGACTTTGTTGGACTCTGATGCTCAGTGATTGTGATCAAACTGTTTATCAGTGTTGTTCACTGTCTGGAGACGGGAGGATCACATATTTGCTGCTGACAATAATTAATTGTGACAATATTGAGAATAAATAAGCATGTTCACGGATATTTTCATGTGTTAAAAGGCCTGACTTCTGCTGACGGCTTAGAGGTCAGAGTTGAGGAGGAAGAAGATGACATTTTGTCCAGATGCTGATCATGTTTTCTCTTTCCTTTATGTTTTTGTTTCTTTGGCACCCTTTCTCAGATGATAAAACACAGTTATTGGATTGGATTGGATAATGCATTTGTTTCTCAGTTGCAGGCAACTGCAACTGAGATAACAAACCTTGCCAACCGTACTTACAATACACAACTTCACGCTAGGGAGACAGGTCAGGCTAGGTAGCAAAAGGAAAAACAATGAAATGTATAAAACAAAAGGTCAGATCAGGAGAAAAAAAAAGAATTTCTGCTCATACTGATCCTTAAAAGGAGTCAGCATGAGGAGAAGACAAAAACTCCAGCACATAAAAAGCACAAATATCACATCGTAACACCATAAAAACACAAGACAAGCAACATGGGGGGGGGGGGGGGGGGGGGGGTATGCCAATGTGCACAGCTGTTGGCATACCAGTTCAGCCTGAGAAAGTGTCCTTTCGCCCATTAGGCGAAGATCAACAGTCCGCAGCCTACGCAGGTGGCCTCGAGGGATTGGGCAAGAGAGACAGTTCGTTCTCATCATCATATCTCTTGGAAAATTGTTGTTGTTCTCGTCGGCAAGTTATGATGCTTTTTATCTTGAATCTAAGGGTTGCAGACACCAATTAAAAGGACACCTATGAGTTTTTTCTCCCCGACTGTTGGCCTAATACAAATGTGGTTGGTGTCTAACAACATACAGCCACAATGAGATTAGGTGGAGCAGCGATGTCTATCTCGCCCACTATAGTCAAGTTGGTGGGGCAACATGGCGGCATCTACAAATTGGCGTCCGCTCTCATGCATTTTTAATGGATTTTTTTAAGTTTAGGAGAGTGCATCAATTTTTTGGAAGATGTTATTCTATTTATGAGTGAACACTATTTTTTTTTTAATTAAACTGACTGTAATCTTTACACAGCTCATGCTTGTTCGACCAGTAGAGACTGCCCTCTGCTGGCACAAGCCGTGCAAAATGCATCACCTTAACATCAGTATTTGAAAGAGGAGCAGCTGTATTTTTGAAGGTACTGAAAACCATCAAAACATCAAAATGCCTAAACACCCAGGTATTCAACAAAACCGTGATACCAGTCAAGTCTACTCAGCAGTCCATACATTTTTTTAACTGTTCTTTGTGCAGCTCGGTAAAAGATGAGTAAAGAGGATTTTCAACTGCCACAAACATCTAACTGAAACAGGCTAAAGTGTCCTGAGCACAGCGGGAGGTTCCTCTCACCTCTGTGAACTTTCATGTGTGTCTTGAGGTTTCCACCCTGGGTGAATCCTCTCCCACATATGAAGCATTTGAAAGGTCTTTTTCCCGAGTGAATCACAAGGTGTCGTTTCAGGGCGTTGTGCCGGGGGAACACTCTTTCGCAGGTCGGGCAGTAGTACGTCTTCTTTGGTTTACAAAGCTCCTGGGAGCTGCTCTGTACACTGGTAGGTTCTAGAGTGAGAGTTTCTCCTCAAAATACAGAAATATCAGTGTGAAGTTGTTGCACTGCATGCATTGTGTGTGTATGGTTTCCATTTATAATCAAATTATGATATTAAAGTGTGTGTAGAGCTTTCTCTTATTTCAATAGTTTTCAGACATATAAAGCATAAAAAAAGGAGAAGACAGAAAATCGACTGTCTGTTACTTTTGATATCTTTCTAACAGAAGGCAAGAAGTTAAACCACAAATTAAATGAAGCTCAAAATAATATTCATATGTGTACCACAAAAAGAAGGACCATCTTTCATAATGAATGTTGGTGAAGCCCAAGACATGAACATGATTTTTAGCTTCATCTTGTGCAACACATGTACTGCCTGTCAGTCTTTTTAATACATTTTAATAACACTCCATCACCTGTGGGTGCGTTGCTGTGATCCTGTGTTTCAGGTCTGTGGTCTTCACTGGGATTTTCATCAGTGTTCGTCTCATTCCGGTTTATTTTCTTTGGCGCGTTGTGATGTGAGACAGATGGAGTGAGCTCCAGCTCAAACGATGGAGGTCTGGAGGAAGCCCCTGGTGTCCGGGAAGACTGATCTGCTGAACAGGTGTTTTCAGGTTTTTGCTCCTGATCCTGTGAACACACAGAGAGCTTTAAATTCTCTTGCTTGAAAGCAGTGTTTGCTGTGAAATGGTGGGATTTTTAACATCTACAGGATGCACTTTCTCCAAACCTTGTGTTGATTTCCAAGCAGATGGTAAGGCTTGTTTCCTATATAAACAAACTCATTATTATGTTACAGCCACTGACAAGGTTACACAGAAAATGGGACTGTTTTCCAGACAATCATTACTAAATAATGAATCCAGTATGACCAGTGTTGCTGTCCTCACTCTGAACGTGGATTGTTTCTGCTCCTGGTGGCTGTTCTGTTTGTTCTGCATCTACAGCATCATGCATGGTGACCTGTTTGGTGAACGACTTGGGAGCACTCAGGCAGCCAGCGCTGTAGGAATAAGAAAAGGTAATGAAAAAAAGTCATTTTTATTGATACAAACTTCTGGTTCAGAGCTTACCGAACATGTACAGGGGGAACGTAATCCTGATCATCGCTGTCATCATAGCAACCATCCTCTTTTGCCGTTTCCTCTTCTGATGTCGAACCATGTCCTTTGTACTCACGTGGAAAACAAGTAATTTCCTCTGTCCTGTTAATATTTTGTAAAATGCAAAATATATTATTAGACAGTTACGACCCAATAAAACACTGATGAACACAATATACGCTGCTTTATACCCTGTTTCACATGTCAGTGCAGGCTTGCACACGCTGCTTTTCAACAAGCTGCACCCAGCATAAGTTAAATTAAAGGTGCCACATTGTGTGCCATTTCCATTTCCATGTGGTCACAGCTTCTGAAACCTTTCCATTCAGAAATGCTGTCAATAAATTAAATCATTTTAAAATTGCATTTTTTATTAACTGAGGTTATCTTTGTCTAATATTAAAATATATTGATGATGCAACTCTTCAACATTTGACAAATATGCAAAATTCTCAGAAATCAGGGAGGCGGCAAATACTTTTACATAGCACTGTAAATCTTGTAGAAGTGCAACACACATTTGAGGTTAACTATTAACACAGCTGAAACCATCGCTCTAAGTTATGGAGGCATTTATTATGTTCTTTTCTCACAGCCCACATCAGAGCGAGACCAGATCAAAAACTACTACACTGACCAAATCTGGACTAGTTTATTTGTTTAAACAGTTTCTGATTTGTAAAGAAAGGCTGCTTAAAGACACACTAACAAACTGAACAAATGTTTCAAACATCATTCGGAGCTTTAATTAAAAAGTCCAACAGTGTTTTAAAGAAAAAAACAAAGCAATACAAAAAAAATAAAAACCCTCACTGCTGTACTTTATTTGTTTTACTTTCTTTTCCGGTAACTGTTAAATCAGAAACTACCTTTGTGTGCCTATGTGCTTTGCAAGCAGTGTTGCCAACTCCTCAGTAAGGAAAATCGCTATTGGTTGTCCTAAAAGTCGCTAGAAGTCGCATAATTGGTCATGCTAATCTAATTGTAACCTATGTTGTTGGAGAGAGAAATAACATCGTGGAAGAGACATAAAGTGAGTAAAAAACGTCCTAAATGCATTTAGAGTTTATTTAGAACTACAAATTAAATTTCTTTTAGCAATTATAGTTTTTTTTTAATGTCACAATTCCAACCCTGCTCCTTTACCCGGGCTTGGACCGGCAAAAGTGACCCGAAATAGGCACTCTGGTGGAGTTACTTTGTGTGTGTGTGTTTATAAGTAGTTTTAAACCTTGTGATCCACAAAACAGCATATGAGTAAAAGAGTAAAAGAAGAACTGACTGCGTTACAGCACCCGCTGCTTGTTGAGAGTAAAAGCGATACGCGCTTTCACGTCTTTTTTTAAGCGACTTTTTTTTAGAAAAAAAGTCGCTAAGGGGTCTGAAAACTCGCTAAATATAGCGACAAAGTCGCTAAGTTGGCAACACTGTTTGCAAGCCAGGGACCAATCACTTCCCTCTTTGCTATACAGTCTAGCTGTTGCGTCGCAAACCCTGCAGGACACACCCCCTGAGCCTAATCAGGAAACGCCCATCTCACAGCACACGGTCAGTGGCTGCAGCTGGACTACTACCAGATACTCATAGTTAAAACCAAACCCCTATGCTACTCAGTGACTTTAGCTTTATGATGACGCTAACGTTAGCTTGACTACAACACGACAGTGATAGACCACGGCGTGTTACATTTGACATCTTAGCTACCTTAAACACGATTCAAGCACAGGTAACTACCTGTCCAGCAGAAATGTGGCGAACTCTGCATCTGTTTTGAATCCTCTCTGTTCCCGTACGTGCTTCCACCTGTGAAAAACAGCTCCAATGTTTAGTCTGTTTTTGTCTCGGGCTAACGCTTTCGTTTCAGCTCGCTGCTTGTCGGGAACCTTCTCTTTAACTGGCTCTGTTGTGTTCGCTGGCATTAGGAGAAGGGGGACGGGCGTTTCGTCGCATGCTGGAGGTTGCTCCTCAGCCATTGTTTGTAAACTTTTCCCCAAGATTTGGAGCTAGAGCGCATGCGCAAGGTAGAGGCGGTGCGCGGCGCGTTCACGAACCGGCTGCTTCTCGCACTGCTGGTGTTCAGAGAAACCCCTGGTACTGAATGGTTAGAGAAATCGACGGCAGAACAAATGGGAGCTTTCAAGGAAATAAATATACTTTCTGGGTACCGGATAAGGAGAGGGTATTTTAAATAAAAGAGAGAACAAATTATAACTATATTGAGAGCATACTGGCCATCAACATGGAAGTAATCATGGCTATGGATGAAAGTGCTTCCCTATGCTCTAACATAGACTCTATATAAAAAGTGGATGCAGTCACTGTGACCCCTTTCAAGACATCAAGATGTACTGCATATTTTGAAACCTCAAGACTAGGTTTCAAAAGATCTATTTGGATAGGGTGACCATATTTTGATTTCCAAAAAAGAGGACATAAAGAACTTTAATAATACTGTTTGCTTAAAGAAAACTAACTATGTAAACAATGCCTTCTCTGTGCAGTTAATGAATAGTGAAATACAAAATGTCCCATAAGCTTTTACAAGTCAACAAGACCTGGTCAGAACCCCCTCAGGTAGGTAGATTGTGGTGTTTAAATGATGCTCACACCAGCATCCTTCCTTCCATGCAAGGCAGGATGGATCCATGGTTTCCTGTTTTTTCCATCAAATTCAATCTACAATCTGAATTTCAAAGTAAAACCATTAGTCTTTTTAGTCATTTCCAGACAGTTCTCTGTAAACCCTAGGGTTAGATGTGTGGGAAAAGCCCAGTAGACCAGTTTCTGAAAAAATTCGGACCAGTCTGTCTGGCACCAACAAGGACACAACATTCAAAGTCACTTAAATCACATTTCTTTCCTGATCTGATCTTCTGCAGGCCATCTTGACAAGTGTAAATGCACTAAGTTGCTGTAATGTGATTGATAAGCTAACCTCACGTTCAGGTGTGATTGGCTGATTGTTTTCAAGGACAAAAAACAAATAACAGTCATATTTCTAGCTTCACTGGATTAAGCTTTTGGCTTAATGGCAAATCCTTGTATCAGATCCACTGAGTCTCCAATATCTGGAATAATCAACATTAAGTTTAAGAGTTTGGTAAGACTACAATTACAAAACACACAGGAACAATTATTAGGATTTATTGTCTTCACAGTTCTAGTCACATAACAGCAACTGTGCTTAAAAAACACATAACATTTACACTGCTTTTCCAACCACTTCAGACATTTCTCTGTAGAGAGTTAAAGGTATATTATATAACAAAAATAATTTAATATTTTCTTATTTTTCTAAAATCCCATTATTGATTATTTACCACTATCAGCTGTTGTTTTGGTCTCCCCAGAGGTCTTGTAGCTTTTTTGGGCTTCTTGTTATGAGTCTTCACATGTGCTTGATAACCCTGATAATAATAGAAACACTTCCCGCACATCTTACACGTGTACGGGTTCTCTCCAGTGTGAACTCTCAGGTGGGCTTTAAGAGTATCTGCTCTGGAGTAACGTTTACCACAGATCGAGCACAGGTGAGGTCGCTCTCCGGTGTGAGTTCTGAGGTGCAACTTTAGATAGGAAGAGCGTGAAAACGCCCTCCCACACTGATCGCAATGGTAATTCTTTTCTCCGGTGTGAGTGAGCATATGTATTTTAAGCATTTTCGACGTAGTGCAGTGTTTCCCACAGGTGGAACAGAAGGAAAGGGAATCTCCCGAGTGGAGCCGCATGTGGATTTTAACGCCATTTTCCTGTTTGAATCTCTTGCCGCAGTCGGGACATGCGTAGGGTTTCTTGTGAGTCTCGCGGTGTTCCTCTAGCTGATGTTTCTCAGGGAAGTCCATTCCACACTCCCCACACACGTGAACTGTAGCAGGCGATTCTTTAGGCTCTCTCTTCTTTTGAACTAAGGTCCACTTTGGGAGCTCACCTGTGAGGAGGAACAAATACAGTGACTGATAGATACAGATGGGCAATTAAATAAAGAAGAAACACCGTGATACACAAGAGGAGAAACTCGACAGATGCTTTCATGAGCACAACTGACTTAATCACATGACTGCTTGTGGTTAAAGTGTCCTGAGCACAGCGGGAGGTTCCTCTCACCTCTGTGAACTTTCATGTGTGTTTTGAGATTTCCACTCTGGGTGAATCCTCTCCCACATATGAAGCATTTGAAAGGTCTTTTTCCCGAGTGAATCACAAGGTGGCGCTGCAGTGCATTGTACCGAGGGAACACTCTACTACAGGTCTGACACTTGTAGATCTTCTTCGGTCTGCGAAGCGCCTGCGGCGGTTTTATCTCTTCGGTCTTGTAAGCGAAGCCGGTATGCTCACTGGTGGATTCTGGACTCGCACCTAAAAATTCTCCTGAACAAAAATAAATACCTGAAAATAATAATAATAATAATAATATTCAGAACATTAGTGTGAGTATGGAAGGCATCAAGCAAAAGCAGCAAAACTCTGGTTAGATTACTGCTGCATTAAAGAGATAAAAACATTCTTCTGATTCAATCACGCTTATATGCAAAAATCAAAACATAAAGAGATTTTTCTGCGACTTTAAAAATCTTTTATGGCCAGCAGAGGATATTTTTATGTCTTGTGGATCGGATCTTATAAAAAAAAATATGACATCAAAATAAAATAGTCTAACTTACCTGTAGGTGCTGCTCTATGATCCTGCTCCCGTGTTTCAGCTCTGTGGCCTTCCTCTGTTTTCCACTGTGAACACATGAAGTTTGAAACTGTCAGCATTTGCCTGAGCAAAGGCTCCACAGTGGAGTGGTTATCACATTTGCCCAAAAAAAAAATGATGTCAGGAGGACTCACAGATCCTTTTGAGGTTGTGCATCTGGTATAAAAACGTCAACATGTAGAACTACTCGCTGTGGTGCGCTGCATGTTGAAGTTGCGGTACTTCAACATGTGGATGTTTCCAAAAGGCACAATTCATTCTGGGTGATACATCTGGGTTTTGAACCGACATGCTCTCATATTTGCACAATACTCCAGGGTCTCCTCCCGTTAGGAGATACCCAAACCACTTTAACTGGCTCCTTTCTATGTGGAGGAGTAGCAGTATTGAATGACCGAGCTCCTTGCCCTACCTGTAAGGAAGAGTCCAGCCAGTCTTCAAAGGAAACTCATTGTGAAATTAGTTTAAATCGACACCTATGCTTTTACTTTCAGCTCTCCCCAATCTATCTGTGAACTGGTTCCAGAGCCCGAGCTATGGACTGAGGTGAGCTTGACTACATCTAGTCGGTATCTCACAAAAGCGCCGGCTCCTTCCCCACCAGAGAGGTGACGTGCCACGTATCAGATTTGTAAGCCAAGGATCAGAGAGCCAGGGCCTCCGCCTCTGACTGCCACAGATCACCGAACACCTATGGCCTGCTCTGTGAGTTGTGGGCCCATAAGAGGATGGACCCATATCATCCTTTTTCAGGTTGAGCTACCAAATGCTTGTCCCCAAGCCTATACCCTGAGTCTGGCTCCAGGTAAGACTTCAGTAAGCCTGTCCCGGGTACTCTGTCGATTATCGATTTATTTTTCTGTAAAGGGGTCCATTATGGAACAAACAAAATGGACTGAAGGGCTGCAAGGTAAAGTATAAAATAACAGGGATTATTTTGAACCATGAATCATTCCAAACTGTTCTATGAGAGTCCAATAATAAAACTTTGGAGCTTGTAATCACTGATAATAGTGTAGGTCCCTTTAAAAAGGTCCATCCTCTGAACAGACACATTAAAAATGCTGTGCAAAGGTTTTTAATGCATGTAGTTTTTCTGTGTAGCCCTGAATCACACCCCGCCTCCTTAAATAGGTGCACAGCTATCAACAGTTTAAGAAGTCTTAATCTATAAGGTGTAAATTTGCTCACTTGGAGGTGTTTGTTGGCAGCATTCATTTCCTGGTTTCCAAGCTGATGATGAGGCCTGTTTCCTGTGGGAACAAATGACACAAAAATCAGCATAACATTATAGACACCAAGTTACAGAGAAAATAATGACAACTTTGGTGTTTAACTTTTCTCCAGTGACTTGTGGGGATGTGTTGCCATTGTAACAAAGACTTTATGCTAAAGTTAAAAGACAGAGTTGTCAGTGATTTACACAATCAGTGTGATCTTCCATTGACTTTGTTCACTGTCTTATTTCAGAGTTCTTGCCAACTTTGAAATGACAAATTTACATTGTGGTTGCTAGGCAACAGCCAAAATGACCTGGGCACTCACATGCTAACAGCAGGTATAAGTAAGACTAGGTTTGTTTGGTGGATGCTGTACACAATAACTATCCTACAAATTGGTCCAAACAAAAACTAAGTTATCAGTGAAGACCAGGCTTCATAACGATCTGTTGATGCACCCGACCCAGAGACATTTATATAAAATCCTTCTAATCTCACACAACTGCTGCTGGTGTTTAAAGCAGTCAGCAGTAAATAATGGATGCAGGATAACCAGTTTTGTCCTCACTCTGGACTTTCGTTTTTTCCATGCCCCCTGGCAGCTGCTCCGTTGGCTCTGCAGTTTCATGTGAAGCGTCCCCTTTGCTGATAGACTCTGGAGCATCCGCGTGCATTTTAGTTTTACTGGCACTGCCACCGCTGGAGGAACAGGGAAGACAGTGAGAAAAATGAAACAACTTTTCATGAACCTGAACTTTTAAATGAAGGGCTTACTGAATGTATACTGGAGGGATGTAGTCCTCATCCTTATTGTCACTGACGCCATCTTCATCCTCTGATGTTGAAACGTCTCCTTTGTCCTCGCCCGGAGAACACACCCAGTCCTCTGCACGGTCAACACTACAGCGAAGGAAAACGGACATTATTGCAATGACTTATAAGTTGATGTAAATATTATGTGTATGGGAATTACGATGAAATTGAAGTCATCATCAAGTTTGAGGGATGACAAATAGCTTTGCAGTTTTATGCATACTTGTTTTGGACAAGTTGACTTTTCACTCATTAAAAATAAGCATTCCATTTACGGTAGCGTGAAGTTGTCCAATTACATATGAGACCTTGAAAAATACAAGACTGTATAGAAAAACTTCTGCAATTCTGCTAATGTACTACTTTTTAAAAAAACTTAAAAGTCTGCAATTCATTCAGATTATGACTGTTTTATTGAACTTTGTCTGTCAATACAGGATCTAACTGTACAAGGTATGCATATATGTCTGACCTAGAAATTATAATCTGTGAAAACAGTATAATTAATTTAAAAAACAACAACTAATAAATACTATTAATAAAAAAACATATACCTTGACATTGAAACCTGAGCAGAAGGTTTTTCTGCTTCACTGAAACTCAGCTCTTCCTTTTCAAAGTCAGCATCTCTGCAGAAAATCAATTCATGGAGGTCAAACTAAAATCCAGAAAAATTACATCTGGTTACTAATTATTTAAATAATTGCACAAAAGCATAGTATGCAAGAGCTAACTCATAACATGGAAAACAAAAACATTATAACCTGACGTTTTGTCCTGGTAAACTCTCTCTTCTCTGTTCTAAATTTTCAATCAGTCAGCATTTTTCTTATTCATAGGGTGATCACTGTCACACTACACACTGAGGAAGGACAACTGTGTAGGAGGGATACCCACAATCCTTCACTTTGCATAGATAAATGCCCACAAATGGGGTCAGTTGATGTACTTTGAATTCTGCTTTACATAATGATGGCCAGAGCGTTAACGTTGAGGCTTCAAAATGCAGTGTTCCAGAGCACTGGGTGATGTGCTTACATCCATCTTTGATATACAGTCTATGGTTACAAACAATTACCATATTACAAATTAAGTGTGGGAAAAATATTTATTTGAATAACAAACATTTGCACAATTAATTAAATGTATTGTGGTTAATGAAATATTTACTTTTGTGTGCCATTAATTTGAGTATGATGTCAACAACTCAAAAACTTTCTTAGACTTCATGATGTTTTTCCAACTTGATTAGGGCGTTTATGTTCTTTTTCCTTTTTCCATTTATTGAAACACAACGTGAGTGCATAAGCCAGTGTACACCGGTCCCAAGCCCGGATAAAGGAGGAGGGTTACATCAGAAACATACAGATAATAAAGAATGAGATTTCCATACAGAGGAGGATGCTAAGGTGAGATGGAGGGAGATGATCAACTGTGGCGACCCCTAAAGGGTGCAGCAGAAAGAAGGTCTTTTTTAATGCAAAGGAGACTATGTCCATCTTTGATATGGAATTTATGGTCCAGCTGTAGCTTTGCAGACCTATCAAGCACACCTCAAGATCCCACCCAGCACAGACCTCTGACTTTTCACGCCACTCCACGCACACAGTGTTAGTTTCACTCCCAGTGAACCTATTTCTAAAGCTCATGCTGCTCTTTATTCATATCTTGTAGCTCCACATGTATGATTTGGCAGTTTTGTTTTGGGGTTTGTTTGTTTTTTTTTTACACCGGATGTCCTTCCTGACACAACCCCTCACACTCACGCGCTCATCACAAACCTCAGTACTGGGAACAAGCTAGCATTAGCCCACCGCAACATCACTCACAAGATATGCGTCATTTCAGCCAGTGTGTTGTGTTTTATCTGAAGCAAAACGAAATGAAGCTGAGCTATTATTATTACCCTTATATTTAGGGGTATTATTACCTGTCCAGCAGAAATGTCGCGAACTCTGCATCAGTTTTGAACCCTTTCAGTTCCCGTATCTCCCTCCACCTCTGAAAAGCGGCTCCGATGTTTATCCTGGCTTCATCTGACACTCCCTCCGCAACCCGCTCTTTGTCTGCGACCTTTTCCCTCTTATTCTGCTGTGCCGTGTTTGATGTTATAAGGAACAGAGGAACGGGCTCTTCGTTTGATGTCTGAGCTTGCTCCTCAGCCATTGTGTTTGCAAACTTTTCCTGACGGTGCGATTAAAGAGAGCATGCGCGGAGAACAGGGGCTGCGCAGCGCGTTCACGATCAGCGTCTTCCTCGAGTGCGATATGAATGTTTTTTTTTCTTTTTTAAAGTTCTAATATCTTTGTAATTACATGGATTTGATGTTAAATTTATGCAGTTATGTAGTTTTGTTTTTGCATTTAGTGAACAAATTAATAACGTTAGAGAGCTAAAATTGGGCAGTTTTTCTATTAATAAGAAGTGTATCATTATCCTGGAATGTTTTAAGCCAAATCAGAGATGGTGAGGCTGGGAATTTTTTTTTAAATTTGGTCAGCTGATATGGAAAGAGTCTGTGTTAAGCTGAGTCTGTGTTTTATTTATGTGGATAAGTGTGTGTGCGTTCTCAGAATATTTATTGCATTCCTGTTACTGACAATAAGACCCCAAAAGTATAACTGTATGGTGATTGCACTGTAAAAGTAATTATCATAAAACGCAATTAGCCAATCATGTCGCCACAACTTGCATTTAAGCATGTACACATCATGAGGAAGAAAGGCGATTTAAGTGACTTCGAACTTGGTAAGACTGTTGGGGCCAGACATACTGGTCTCAGTAAAAACTACTCATCTACTGTGATTTCAGAAACAGCCATCTCTAGGGTTTACAAAGAATGGTCAACTAAAGAGAAAATATTCAGTGACCAGCAGTTCTCTGACTGAAACTATTGTGTTGATGTCAAAGCTCAGAGGAGAATGGTCATACTGATTCAAGCTGGTGGGAAGGCAACAGTAATTAAAATAACCACAAATTACAACCAAGGTATGCAGAAGAGCATCCCTGAACCTTGACGCACAAGGGCTACAGAAGCAGAAGACCACAATGAGTGCCAGTCCTACCAGCTAAGAGCAGGAACTGAGACTACAGTCCAAAGAGGCTTCCCAAAATTGGACAATAGAAGACTGGGAAAATGTTGCAAAGTTTAATGAGTCATAGCTTCTGTTAACTCATCCCAGGCTCACCCACTGAGCCAAACCGGCACCCTGGCTGGTGGAGCTTTTGAGAGAAACCATCTGTCAAATTCGGCCTGTAGTCTGATATGAAGATGCCATATCAAAAACAGAAAACAAACAATCTCTGTTTCTTAAAAATGTCTGTATTCCATCAACATGGATTTTAAAATATCAAGGATATAGTGCATTATCTTTTTTTTTTTTTTTAACATTAATTAGTATTTGGCATGCAGGTTACAAAGGCACTCAAATTTATACAGATGAGCTACAAGTGGTGGTAAATAAAAACATAATTAGAAAACATGGATAGAAGAAAAACCACACAACAAACTGTCAAACTCTTGGCAACCCACAGGAAGACTGTGGTGAAAATTTTTTAGACACAGTAATCATCTTTTCTGCAGCTGTGAGGAATGGAAGGAAGAAAAACACAATTTACTGCAATACTTTAAAACACGGTTAACAACAAAAATTCATCGATAGATTAAGTGTTAGATGTCAAGCCTGGCCTGCTGTTTTGGTCTACCAAGCTGTCTGGTTGGCCCGATGCGTCTTCCAGCATGTGTGCGCTGATGCTGCCGAAGGCCCTGACGATAAATGAAACTCTTCCCACAATCCCCGCACTCATAGGGTCTCTCTCCGGTATGAAGTCTGTGGTGCACCTTTAATTCCTCTGCTCTGGAGTAGCCTTTCCCACAAATGCTACAAATGAATGGCCTGTCTTTAATGTGGGTCTGGTAATGCGCTGTTAGGTAAGAGTTAATCCGAAATGTCTTCCCACAAATGGAACATGCAAACGGTCTCTCCCCGGAGTGCTGCATTTCATGCAGCTTGAGGGAGGAGGCAGTATGGAATCCTTTGCCGCACTGAGAGCAGAGGAACGGTTTCTCCCCAGTATGGATGCGCTGATGGATTTGAATGTAGCTCTCGTTAATGAACCTCTTGCCACAGTCGGGACAGGAGTAGGGCTTCTCCTTGATGTGGGTCTTCATGTGTTCTTCCAGCTTTTCTTTTTCACTAAACTGAATGCCACAGCGGCGGCAGAAGAGAAGAGGTGGTGCGCCGGGCTTGACGGAGCCCAATTCAGAGGCTGTCTGAGTGTGTGAAGTGATGTGGTGTGCTTGCAAAGCTGAATGACTGTCACAGTCTTTTCCACATTCCAGGCAACGGAGGGATGATCGAATCCTGGACTCGCCAGGCAGGGATTTTAAATATTCAGAGAGTTCTGACGCTATGGGATTCACCTCATCGTCAAAATCCACAGCACCCTTACGACCTACAGAGAAGTGGAAGATTCAAACCATGTTTTACTCTTTTGCTTTGAGGTATAACAACCTCTGCAGTTCATAGAAGTTTAGGCTTACCTCACTTTTACATTGGGGTAAAAGTGCACATAACTCAGGTCATAGGATTAACAGGTAGGAGATCAAAACTTAAATTGGTTAATTATTATATACTAATCATTACAATTTTCCTAGTTAATGACCAAGACAAATCTATCAGCAGTATACATGGCAAATGCTGCTCTGAAAAACTATAAATCATGCATTTTCAGTTCCAAGATAAAATGCATTTGGAGCAAATAAAACACAGTGCCAATGTTAGAAGTAGTGAAAGATGCCACCATTGCATTGCAACAGTGCACTGCAATGCTTCTGGCTTGTCAAGTATTATATTTGCATTGTTAGCAGCTCTCACCTAAGTGGACTTTGTAGTGCGTTTTGAGATTTCCCTTCTGGTTAAAACCACGGCCACAGATGGAACAGCAGTACGGTTTCTCTCCTGTGTGGATCAGCTCATGCCGCTCTAGTTTGTAGGCATGTGGGAATTCTTTGCCACACACTGAGCAGTGGTACTCTATTTTTTCTTTGGGTTTCTTCAGGAGCTCAGGAGGTATTTCAATTGGTACACAGATCATCTTTCTGCCAGGGCGCTTCTTGCCTATGGAGATGGAAAACGAGGAAATTACAAGGTTAGGCTTCTATTTTAAAGCTCAAACATGACGTGTAGCTCACAAACTGAAGTCTTCTTCAAAACGATCTGTTCAAAGTCAAACCAATCCTACATATCTGACACCTACAGGAATGAAAAACAGAAGCAGCAACATTTTGGCCCGAAGATATTTATATACAGATCTCATTACCCCTACACTCATTATGCATATAAAGAAAGAGTAGAGACTCTAAAGGCCTGTTTCTGTTGCATGTTGAAGACATGTTCAGATAATATTCTGTCTTTAAATGCTTCCAAACTGTTTACACTGAAATTATCATTAGAAAAGCGCTTATACTCTATACACTTGCCAGACACTTTGTTTGATACATCTGTTCAACTGCTCCTTAATGCAAATATCTACTCAGCCAATCACATGGCAACAACTCAATGCATTTAAGCATGTAGACATCATCAAGAAGCCTTGCTGAAGCTTAAACCAAGCATCAGAATGGGGAAGAAAGGTCATTTAAGTGATTTTGAATGTGGCATGGTTGCTGGTACCAGACTCAGTATTTCACAAGCTCCTGATTGACTGGGATTTTCCCAGAGAACCATCTCTAAGGTTTACAGAGGACATCCAGTAAGCAGTAACCTGCTTAGCATAAGGATGACAGCTAAAGACACTTTGTGTGTTTTCTCGGTGAGAGCACACCAATAACACAGGATACAGTACAATAATAAATAATAATAAACTTTATTTATAAAGCACACTAAAAAACCAAGGGTATACCAAGGTGCTTGACAAAAATAAAATAGGAAAAGGGAGATGGGAGGGAAAAGAGAAAGGACCTGGCACGTATCAATTATAAAAACCTTGACAATCATAAGATATAAAAGTAGTTCACAAGCATAACGGATAAAAATGTACAACGCACACCAAGTGTTAACTAGGTGGAAAGGCAAGATTAAACAAATAAGTCTTCAGCCGTGATTTAAACAGTGGCATAGAGTCAGACGTCCGGATAGCAACAGGAAGGTTGTTCCATAAGACCGGGGCAGCTACAGCAAACGCGCGGTCACCACGAGACTTCAGCCGAGAACGAGGTTGCTCCAGAAGAATTTGGGTAGCGGATCTAAGTGCTCTGACAGAAGTATGTAACCTGAGAAGCTCATTGAGGTAGCTCGGCGCCAAGTTATTAATGGTTTTGTAGGTGAAAAGTAATATTTTAAATCGAATACGGTATTTAATTGGGAGCCAGTGCAAGCCAGCAAGAACAGGAGTGATGGAAGAAAACTTCCTGCTACCTGTCAAAAGGCGTGCCGCCACATTCTGGACAGTCTGCAATCTAACGAGAAGGGTGGAGGAAAGGCCAATGTAAAGAGAGTTGCAGTAGTCCAACCTGGAAGTCACGAATGCGTGAATGAGTTTTTCCAGGTCAATGTGCGGAATATAGCGCTTAGCCTTAGAAATGAGGCGCAGCTGATTAAAACTAGACCTCACAACAGCAGACACTTGCTTGTCAAATTTAAGCGAGCTATCCAGTAGTATGCCCAAATTACTGGCATAATCAGAAGGAGAGCTAGCAAAAGGCATCAGAGCAGCACAGAGTTGGTCATGGGGGATTTTACTATCAAACACCACGATCTCCGTTTTCTTTTCGTTCAGGACAAGAGAATTACTCTACAACACTAAGTATGACTGGTTTGGGTATGTTCACAATTGAAATATATATAGTACTTGTACAAACCCAATTCCAAAACAGTTGGCGTGGAAATAAAAACTGAATGCAATGATTTGCAATTCCCATAAGCCCATATTATATTCTCAACAGAACATAGAAAACATTAGGGCTGTGCGATATGACCAAAATAAGACATCTATCATCCGATAACGATATAAATCACAAAAATCGAACATTTTCTGTAAATTCTGTGAATCTCGGGCAGCTCGACTTGCGTGAAGTGTTTCCAGCTGCGCATCATGTAGCTGGAGTCGAGTGTTTTAACCCTGCGGTCCCCAACCCCCGGGCCTCGGACCGGTACCGGTCCGTGAATCGTTTGGTACCGGGCCGCGAGAGTTGAGGCTCAGGTGTGAAATGTATAGTTTTCAGGGTTTTTATCGGTTTTCAGCGTTATTTTGTTATCGTTCTTATCGTTTACTCGGTTTTCCTGGGTCTTTTCACGTGTGTTATGAATAAATTTTCTTTTTTTCGGTACCGGTACTAGTTTTATTTTGTTGTATTTATCCGCGACACCTTAAAGGCCGGTCCATGAAAATATTGTTGGGCATAAACTGGTCCGTGGCGCAAAAAAGGTTGGAGAGCGCTGTTTTAACCGATGCATGAAACGATACATTTTTAGACATAAGTTGTAAAGGCCGCCGTTTTCTTTGTGAGTATTTATTACACGGCGTGCTGCGGGGAAAAGCCTGTTCTAACGTTTGAATCTAAGGTTTATTTTTTAGCACCTGGCGGCTCTTTTTTGCTTCTCATCCGTAAATACTCTGCATACTCTTTCACGTGATTCAGTTTATTTTGAAAAGTCTCAACAGGATCTTGAGCTTTATTGTGAAAGGTTTATGTGGAAAATAAACAAGCGGACACGCGATGGTTTTACCGTCTTTGTTGCTAACGACAACGCATAAAAACAGTTGCTTGTCCATCTGTAGTGTGGTTATATTAAATATAAGAGAAAGAGAGAACTTTAAGAAATTAATAAAGCCACTACAGTGACCATCAAAAAGATGAAAAAATATTGCTGTAAACGGCTTATTTTAACACCACAAAACAAACGATAGCATAAAATGAAACGATAGATGTTTTTATATCGTCAGCCGATATATAACGTTATATCGAACAGCCCTAGAAAACATATCAAATGTCTCGAACTAAGGAAATGTATCATGTCAAGAAACATATTTCTTGACATGATACAGTGGGAAACAGGGCTGTTTTTCCCACTGTGTATCATTCGCTCTTCTTTTAACAGTGTCTGGGAGCATGTGGGACCTGAGGTGACCAGTTACTGGACTTTTGGGAATACTGTCCCAATCTAGTCTCTACTAATGAAGCCATGGTGTTGTAATAGATGCAGTATACAGTTTAGTACCGTCTTGGTGAAATATGCAAGGCCTTCCCTCAAAACGATTTCTGGATGGGAGCGTATGCTGCTCTAAAGCCTGTTTATACCTTTCAGCACTGATGGTGCCCTTCCAGATGCACAAACTGACAATTCAACAGGTACTAATGCACCCACATAGCATCACAGCAGGCTTTAAAACTGAGAGCTGATAACAAGCTGCCTGGTCCCTTTCCCTTAGTCCAAAGGACGTGGCATCTATATTTTCCAAAAGAACTTCAAATTTCAATTTGCCTGACCACAAAAATTTTTCCACTTTTCCTCAGTCTTTTTTTAAATGAGCATTGAACCAGAAAAGCTTTTCTGGGTTTTCAGAAAACACCATTTTAGTACCTCAGCTGAACACTGAGCTGGTTATTCACTGATTAGGTCATTTTATTATTTCTTACCTGGTGAAACAGCCATGTTCTCTCCTTCTGCTTCACCAGATGTTTTGGTATCTTTTCTTCGTCTATACTGTCGCTTTGCTGTTGAAAAAATTAATTCATAGATTTTAAGAATCACAGCATATAAGCAAATATCTGAAGTTTGGACGTAATATTCAAGAGTCAGGCTTATTTTTTTCTTTTCTTACCAGCAGCACGGTGGGCGGTTTTAGAGTTTAATTCTTCCGGTTCTGCTGCTGCATGTAAATTTCTCTTTCTTCGGGTACGCTGTGATACTTTAAGATAAAGAAAAAGACTAATTATGACTTATGAAGTCATAATAACGTAACTTCAGAGTAGTTAACATACGTTAAGCTGCAGTAGAAAACACAAGAATCACTCACTGACCTCCTGCATCTGCCTCTGAGTCTTCAGCTGGCAACAGTGGAGTTTGAGAAATCTTTCTTCTGCCTCTTCGTTTTGCTTTCGGATGAAGAAAAAAGCGGAAAATAAATCTATTACACTGATGGTCTCCTTCCATCTCTTCTGAATGTGCCACGAGTGCTACCTTTTTACTTCATGTCACTCACCAGCATTTGCAGGAACATCTAGCTCTGTGTCTGAGTTCTCCACATACACTACTGGAACCTTTTTAGTTCTTCTTGGTCTTTTTTCTGCTAACAAGTGCAAAACAAAATAACCTCAGGACCAAATGTGATGATTATTTAACAGTTTTTTGGTTTTCCTTCACTTGTGTTTACCACAGTATGAGGGGGAGGCAGCATTCATCTTTGCCCCTGTTGTTTTTTCCTCTGCGTCCTCCCTTTCTTCATCTTCCCCCACAGAAACAACCTCCATGATGAGCGTCGGGCTGCTGCTGTCTCTCTGGCTTTGGCCTCGCAGCTGAGACTCCTGCATGATCACAATCATTAAAAAACATCAGAAGCCCACCTGTAAAATCTTCCCTGACAGTCAGTTTTTAAACTACTGTATGTACAACATCCCAACTATTCAGTGGCAGTAGGTTTGTGTAGGGCAGGAGGCAAAGAGTGGTGCTGCAGATGCAAATGAGCAATTTTGCTTTGATTTATGACACCAACAGTTGACACTACAAGACTAAGCACTCCCGTGGTGACTGAGATGCAGTAATTACCCAATCTTAGACATTAAACTGATAAACGGTGTTAAAATGAATTACCTTGCTAGGCGGAGGACCTGCTGAGCAATCAGAGCCTCGGTCAGAGCTGCCTGCTGTAAAAATCAAAACAGTTACCTTAGGTTAAAGAAAAAACTGACAGTCTGCAATCCAGACAAAGAAGGAATGTCAATGTAGTGATAAACTAAATGCAAACTATGAGTGCTGTGAGTATCTGGGAAAGATTATTAATGCATTCCTTCTGTTATTTAAGATATTCTTTAGCCAATAAGCTTACAAATTCACATGAGAAACAGAATCAAGGAAGGACCCTTGTGTAAATAAATGAGTATTGTTTGCAGAAGTCGTGGGTTTTCATTAAAACCGCGGTGCTGATAACTCACCAGAATCCCATTCAACCACTTCTCCATCAGAGTTGATTAATCCTCCAATCTCTTCATCTTGTTCCTCTTCTTCTTCCTCGCCCACCTCCTCCTCCTCCTCCCCTGCATGCAGTCTTACAGTCAAATGTAGCGTTTGGTCGTTTAAGTTTTCAGATGCCATCTTGAGCCCGCGTGACTTCGGGTGCTTACGTTTAGGAGAATTCTAAAAACAGAAAACAGAGCTAAAAGGAATTCACGACGTCAGAGCACATCTGTCGAAAGGAAGTGAAGAAGCTACTGAATGACAAAGTTATCTGCAGGTTCTGGACAATGAAACAGTTTTGTCATGTTTACTCGTTACACCACTACTGGTGGATTTCAACTGAAACAATCAAGACTGAAGTACAGACCTGCAGCTTTAATTCAGGGGGTTTAAACCAAAGCATTTCATTAACCATGTAGAAATTATAGCCATCCAATTTTATACATTGTTTCCCATTGTCAGAATCTAAGAGTAAAAGGTCCATTACGTTGTTATTCCATGACAAATTAGGCAGATAAAGTTTCTGGAGTTGTTTATCCATCCATCCATTCGCTTCCGCTTCTCCTTTTCAGGGTCGCTGGTGCCTATCCCAGCTGTCATAGGGCGAGAGGCGGGGTACACCCTGGACAGGTCGCCAGTCTGTCGCAGGGCCAACACACAGGGACAGACAACCATTCGTACCCACATTCACACCTAGTGGCAATTTGGATTATCCAATTAACCTATCCCCACAAGCTGCATGTCTTTGGACGGTGGGAGGAAGCCGGAGTACCCGGAGGGAACCCACGCAAACACGGGGAGAACATGCAAAATCCACACAGAAAGACCTGATGGTGGAATTGAACTCAGGACCTCCTTGCTGTGCGGCAACAGTGCTAACCACCGTGCTGCCTATCTGGAGTTGTTTATCATTGTTGAATTTGTATTTGCTAGCCTTTTATTTGAGTCCAGAAGGGAAAAAAATGCTGGCAATGGCCAGCGCTACGCCTCAGACTCCTGGTAGATACACTTATGAGACGTCGTAGATGATGACAGAATCCTTTCCTTGGTTAAGGCAAACAGCTTCTGCCTACATGAATGCAGTGCAGAGGGTTTACAGAAAGGTGCAAACCACTGGTTACACTCAAGAACAGGAAGACGAAATCAGCCAGAAAACATCAAAATGATTCTCCACAGTTCAGAAAAAAAAAATGCTTTGAGTGAAACTTAGCTGAACTTGTACCAGAATGATAGGAAGAGAAAAGTATGGAAGAGAGAAACAGCTCATGATCTGAAGCATACCACATCATCTATCAAACAATGATGATGGTGGAGACAATATTATGAGACAATATTATGGCATTAACCAATGTAAGCAGGTGATTACTGATAATGTGACCGCTGATAGGAGGGGCAGGATGAATTGTGATGTGTGCAGGGCTACACTGTCTGCTCAGATTCACCCACATGCTGCAAAACTGACTGAACAGTGCTTTACGGTGTAAATCATTAATACTCAAAGCAAAGTGCAAAAGCAACCCAAATGTTTCTCAATGCACATAAATGAAACATTCCTCAATGACCAGATTGAAAACAAAGAGACCTACAAACAACCAACACCCATAGGTGTCTGCAGTAAAGGCCAAGCAGAGCATCTCAAGGAGGAAACACAGCATTTGGTGATGTCCGTGGCTGCCAGACTTCAGGCAGTCATGACTGCAAAGAATTGTTATCCAAGTATTAAAAACAACCATTAAATTTAGGATTATGTTAGTTTGTCAAATGATTTTAATCCTGCATTTCTTAAAGTTAAAGACATAATTTTGTTAAACTTCTTGAATTAAAGCTAAAACTCTGCACTTCAATCACATATTGAATGCTTGATTTCAAATCCAAAGGCAAAACTGCAAAGAATGTGTCACTGTCCAAAAACACCGGACCTCACTGGACCGACTGAAACAAAGGGCCTCACACAAAAACAACTTTCTATTCTCATCCTCTGCCCTAACGCATGTGACATTTCAAATTGGAGCCATCAAACATTCAACTGCAAAAACGGCAAGATTAATGAAGCCTCTTAGAGAGTAGCTGCATATTCGTGGAAAGTCATCATTAGTATTTTGAACCCAAAGGGCCAGATTTATGAGCGTGTTACGTCAGCGTGAGCTGGGTTTTGGAATAAAAAGAAAGTGTTCAAGTGTTCTCTGTATTTACACAGACAGTGCAGTGACAATACTGCATGTAAGAGGTGGGAGTTAATTTCCCAATGTGCAAAACATAGCAAGAAGAATATAAGCGCACAGATTTTCCAGCATTACCACTAATTTAAATATAACAAAATGCATGTCCTATTTATACAACTAACCACACTTATCACTGCTGTTTTCTCCCATCTGACCCAAAAGATCCAATTTTAGTTTCAAAAGTTAAAAACTGTAAAAAGCAGTCTCACACTGGGGAACTTCCAAGTCATGCAGTCAAAACTTAGGACAAATAAGCATTTTGTTTCTAAATTTTAAGGGGAAAAAGGCAAAAAAAAAAAACCAAGGTCTGAAAAATAGTGAGAAATTCAAAATTCACTTTGTTTTTATACAGCTTCCAACAGAGCAGCACTACACCGTGACATAAAGAAGCAATCACTTACAGAGTTTAAAAAAAGGGCACGAGAGAATTAAAACTGAAGAAAACACTGAGGATTTCTTCTAGTAACATTTTTTTGGACGTAACACAGCAGAGCTGGACCACTCTTGGTAAGGGAAAATTAAAAGCTACATTCTTTGAGTCAGTCTTAAAACAACATGTCATTCCTTTAGTATGCGCCACACAAAAACATCCCTTCCTAAAGTGTTTATAATGTAAGCAATGTTACAAAGTCCTCGTCTTATCATCGTCCCTCCACTGCAGTCAAAAATGTAAAATAGCAAAATATAGATTTCTTCCAGTTAAAGGGGAGTTTTTACTCCTGACTGTCACCATGTGATCGTGTCTAGCAGATTGTCAGATCTAAACCTGTGAGATCTAAACTGATTTGAGACGCACAGCACAAGGACTGATTCTGTACTCATATTCAAAAACAACAGAATGTGATCTTTTAATGGGCAGCATGAACACGAGGGATGAGTTTTAATGGTCACATGAGTTTTAAGACCTGATCTTTAAGAACAAACATGTACACCTTCCTGCACGAGGCCGACTGGGACATTATAAATGCATTCACGAATAACACATAAATAAAATTTACTAAACTAGATGACTAAAAAAAACAAACAATGAAAACTTCATGTGTTGATCTTTTCATAATATCTACAAAATCTAAAACAACATACAGTTTGGCAAGGTGCTGACGTTTCGGTCTGCTGTAGCTCTTCTTCTGTGTGTAAAGATGCTCTCTGGTCTCGGTCCCAGCGCTCCTGATGAGATTTCACGTTCCTTTTGTGACCGGGGGTCATGTCCCGTCCTGGACAGGAGAGGGGTTTCTCTCCTGTGTTATTGCACTGATGTACAGTCACGTTTCCTGATGCCTTCCCACATTTGTAGGAAATCTGCGGTTTCTCATCGGAGCTCACGAGCTTGTGTCTCTGCAGGCTCTCTGTGGCAGGGCAGGGCTTCTCAAACCGTTTCTCCGCTGCACATCCTCTCTGGGGTTTCTTTACACCATATGAAGCAGAGCTCTCCACGCCACTCGCTTTCTGGTGGGGAAGGCAGGCGTCTACAGAAGCATCCTCTTTTTCTCTCTCTGAGCTGAGGCTCTCATCTGCGTTTAATATATAAAAATAAAAAGTGAAAAATCACAAAGAGCAACGATGTGTGTATCATGTAGTGAAGAGAAGCTATAATTCAAGATTCTCCACTCACTATTCTCACTCACAGTCCAGCCATCCTCTTCCTCTTTGATGATTACTCGGATCTCTGGAATCTCACAGGTGTAGTCGGGGCTTGCCGGTGCTTTTTTGGGGGAAGACTGGTCACTGCAGTTTTCATTCAGACTCAGTGATAAAGGATCTTGAAGTTCAGGATCCTATTAAGATATCAAACAGAAGGAAAAACAGGTCATCTACTCTACAACAGCTCAAGTTTCACACAAGAAAAAAAAGCTGCTATATAAAGCCATCAGAAGTTACTGTTTATTTTTATATTACAATAACTTAATCATTTTGAATACTTTTACTTGACATAATACAGCAGTTAAACATCCATTTTGGTCAATTATAAAACAGATAGCAACTTTATATTTTCATCCATAAAGTGCAACTGATACATTTTGTAATATCCATCCGCTTATCCTTTTCAGGGTCGTGGGGGGCGCTGGAGCCTATCCCAGCTGTCATAGGGCGAGAGGCAGGGTACACCCTGGACAGGTCGCCAGTCTGTCGCAGGGCTAACACACAGAGACAGACAACCATTCGCGCTCACATTCACACCTATGGGCAATTTGGATTAATCAATTAACCTATCCCCACAAACTGCATGTCTTTGGACGGTGGGAGGAAGCCGGAGTACCCGGAGGGAACTAGGGCTGCCACGATTAGTCGACTAGTCACGATTACGTCGACTATCAAAATCGTCGACGACTGATTTAATAGTCGACGCGTCGTTTGAAGCTTTGTAAGATCACAAAAGACGCAGGAATGAGTAGTAGGATTTAAGAGTGTAATAACGGACTGAAACAGAAGATGGCAGCACTGCATGTACAAGGATGCCAGCTGCCGTTAAACCCCGAAGAAGAAGAAGCTGTGTCCCAGAATTCATAGCGCAGCCCAGCTCAGTTTCCAACAATGGTGGCAGCTAGTTAGTTTTAATATTACTCTTATTATTCTTTCTGGGTCACAAAATAAACGTTTAACATATTTCCAGGCGAGAATGTAGCAGTGTAAACCTCAAATATCTGCTCAGTTTATCAAGACACCACATATTTTCAAAAGCGCTCCGACGTTTTCGGAGACGTCCGTTACCCACTAGCTCGATAGCTAGCCGGGGGCAAGGCTCCCTAGAGCCGTGAGAACACCGGACTCCCGGCAAATCGTTTTCAAACCCACCGCCGTCTTTCGCTACTCAGGTTAAACATGATATATAAGTCACTTAGATAACTTCAAAATGTTATTGTTTGGCTTTTTTTAGTATTTTATTTGTTCCTGAGTAAATCGGTTTGGCTGAGATTAAAGTTATAGTTTTTACACAGCTGAATAAACGTCAAGCAGACAACTGATTATCAGAAGTGTGAGATGCTCGAGAATATACTCCGGTGTCCCGTTATATTTTAGATAGCAAGGAGTTTATTAAACTTCACCGAAACAATCTGCAAACTTCATTAAAATTTAATAAACTATCATCTTGTCTTTGTTGTTAGTTAGCACATAACTGAAACACTTAAAGCTGTAAGCTAATGATAGTTATATAAGAGCAGATGCTGCTGGTGCAATAAGCTGTACACTGTACGTCCAATGGATGATGATCTGATTAGTCGACTAATCGCAAAAATAATCGGTGACTAGTCGACTATCAGAATAATCGTTTGTGGCAGCCCTAGAGGGAACCCACGCAAACACGGGGAGAACATGCAAACTCCACACAGAAGGACCCCGGCCTGATGGTGGAATTGAACTCAGGACCTTCTTGCTGTGTGGCAACAGTGCTAACCACCGTGCTGCCCCATTTTGTAACAGGCTCTTCAATACAAACATTAGAAGAGAGAGCGATGACACTCAAACAAACCTAGATTAAAAAGTCAGCGAACATTTTGAGCAGCTTTTATCAAATTTATATCTGCTTTTATGGCTAACTGACCACTGAAATGAGGTTAATTTAATTTAGGTAATGCTTCAAAATATCTGCCCAAATAGATACCCAGAAGCATTTGAAGATGACTGTAATGTAAGTGATATTGCATTTTGTCAAGTGATTACATAATATGGCGTTACATCCTAGACTCGAGAGTTCAGGTTAAACAAGTAAAACTACTTAGATTAATGACGGCAAGAATAAAAAAAACTCTTACCACTCTTACAACATGGATGCATCTAATTGATACGCCATACGCCAGTTTTAGCAAATTTACACTGGCTCCCTGTAAAATATCGTATTGATTTTAAGATTCTTTTACTTACTTTTAAAGTTTTAAATAATATGGCGCCTAGTTATTTAAACGAACTCCTCAACATGTATGACCCCAAAAGAGCACTGAGATCATCTAGCCAGTTGCTCTTAGCACAACCAAGGTCTCGACTGAAGCATAGAGGAGATCGGGCCTTCGCAGTAGCAGCACCCAGACTCTGGAATAATCTGCCAGAGGAGATTCGTACTTCAGAGTCTATTCAGTCATTTAAAATGCATCTTAAAACTCACTTTTTTAGTTTGGCTTTTAATTCGAGTTCAGTATGAGTACCATCAGGCCTGTTTTATGTTTTTATTGTTAATTCACTGTCTTCTTATTTATCTGTATTTGTTTCTAATTTATCTGTATTTGTTTCTCTATTGTTTTCTCTTGTTTTTAACCGATTGTGAAACACTTTGGTCAACTCTGTTGTTTTTAAATGTGCTATACGAATAAATTTTGTATTGAATTGAATAAACATCTGATATAATATTTTCTAGAGCCCGGCTGATATAAGATTTTTAAGACCAATACAGAAGCCGATATTTGGTGCTTTTAAAAATCTGATATAAAAGCTGCTTTTTCTGTCAGACAGATGAAACACTGAGATTATATGTTGTGGTTTGTTATTTATGAGTCCTTACTAACATAACCATCTTGTTTTATTGTTAAAACAAGTCGTGGATAACTGATCTGCGTGGATCACCTGGCTGCCGTTCCAAACACGTTACCAACATGGACGTTTCAGAGTGCCCCCTGGTGGACAAATTATGCAACATCAACAGTAACAACATAACTGAAATATGTCTCTTCTTGTATACTTCTCGTTAAGTGCAATACTGATATACTGGTACTAATACTGTATAATGTAAGCATTATATAATTGTACATTAATTATATAATATAAAGAAACAATACACCTGAGCCACAGGCTGTAACCGCACACATCACGAAAAGGAAATCACCTCAAACATAAACTCTAAAAGTTCACTTTTTGTTTTTTGAACACAGATGATGAGTACACAGCCTCGATATGACAATGTTAGAGTACATTTAGCAGATATATTATGAAACATGTTAAAACTGGCCTAAAATCAACCAACCATCATCAACGAAACAACCATCAGTGAATCCCACTTAACTAGTTACCTTACTAATTTAACGTTTATATGTCTTTAACAACCATACCAACCAACAAAATGTCAAGAAACGTATTAAATATGCATTAAAATGACCAAATAAACTCGAGCATTAACTTGAATTGATTTGTATCGCAGCCTAAAACGTTTAACGGACCCGTTTAACTGGACGTATGAACAACTTCAAGAATCTGCTGTTACAGTTTCAACGTAACCCCCCCCCTTAAATACTGTATGCTCCAAATATTACCCCCCCTTCTCAATTCATTTAGGCTGATGAGGCTAACAAGTGGACTGCATACACATAATTCCCGACAACCCGGACCAACTCACATAAATGTAAGGTGGTCTGTATTATTCCACCCTGGTAAAATTATAACCTTTCCTACCATAAAGTATTCCTGCAGGATAATGTTAAACTTCTGTTTTAAGTGCTGCAGAATATTTTCTAACACAGTCTGAAACGTGGCCAAAAATTAACCTGGATTTATTCTGATAGTTATATATTAGTGTCCGGGAAAAGAAAAACGCTTTCTCAAGTTTCTAAATTCACAAAAGTAAAAATATTTCTCTTATACAATTGTAAAATGAAAACAATCCATTTCAAGAGATTTAGATTTAGTTTAATAGTTTAGCAGCAAGTTCTGTGTAGACCTTTCTTGGGATCCAAGAGTCAGCAACCTGAACAGCCTTTCAAAATAAACTTGTTTTGTCTCGTTTGCTTGCGTTATCCCCTGCAGGAAAATATTCTTGACTATTTCACTTGGTCGCTGAATATATGCCTCCACGTCTCCATCAGTCAGTCGCAGTGTATAAGTCATTGTACTATCTTAATGAATGCAGCTCTGCCTTGTTTAATAACAATTACCGTTTGCTAACAAGCTAGCTTTAAAGCTATAATGACATAATTGGTTCTGTGCATGAACGTAAGAAGGTTAGCATCAAGTCCACACCGGTGCACTCTCAACTAATACGGTGTCCCTGACCTATGAGGATAACCTGTTTACGACGTGCATTTACCTAACTGGTTAACTACAGCAGCTACAGCAAACTGCAGCCAGCTGCACAGTAACAGCCTGAAAGCAGCTACGCTGTCACGTTACCTCAAACATAGTGCGAGGTCGGAGCCGACTGTGAAGGATGTCATAGGAGAAACAGGGCTACACACGGGGTTAAATACAAGCGTTATTCCGGATGGGAGCAGCTGTCATGAACTAACCGTGCACTCTGTGCTAGCTAAACTGTGTTGCGCCACCACTTTTTTCCTTTTTTTTTTTTTTTTTTTTTAAACAGCGGTTCTTCTTCTACTCCGCCTCCTCCTCTTCTTCTTCGACGCTGAAATTGCTGCTGCTGAATTACTGCCTCCCCGTGATTACAAGGTGTGCATCTCTACAGACAGATGACAAAGATTAAATATCCATTTTCTGCCCTTCACTTTTTCAGACATCTTTCCTATTCTCATTCTTCTTCCGGCTGCTTCCTTTAGGGGTCGCCACAGCGGATCATCTGCCTCCATCTCACCCTATCCCCAGCATCCTCCTCTGTCACATCCGACATACCCCAACCCTTCACTACATCCTTCTTTTTATTCCTCCTGACTGCAGCTCCATCTTCAGCATCCACTATCCCTCCTGTGCGCATGTCCAAACCTTGCCATACTTGCGTCTCTAACTTTTTCCCCAAACCGCTCAGCCTGAGCTGTCCCTCTGATGTCTAATCCTGCCTATCCTCATCACTCCCAGTAACAATTCGTGCACCTTCAACTCTGCCACCACCAGCTTCACCTACGGCTTTTTTGTCAATGTCTCCAAACCATATATCATAGCAGGTCTCATTACCATCTTAAAAACCTTCATTTTCACTCTTGCACTTCTGCTCCCTACTCACTATAGATCACAATGTTGTCTGCAAATATCACAGTCTATGGAAACTCCTGCCTGATCTCATCTATCAACCTGTCCATCACCATAAGCAGTCACACTGAAAGTGAAAAAGCTATATGCAAATATGCATATTTACTTCTTTCCTGATAATTTATTACTATTATTTCCTACTGAACACTTGCAGACTGAAATGTAGCCTGTTGAAATATGTGAGGTAAAACCCTTTCCCTGGTTCACTGACGAACCATATTTCTGAGCGTTTCCAAAAGCTTTCCTACTTGACAATAATATTTTATGACCCCCAATTTCCAAAAAGCTGGGATGCTGGGTCAAATGTAAATAAAAACAGAACGCAAAGATTTGAGAAATCCTATACACCCATATCTTCTTCATCAGAGAACATTGAAAACATTAGCATTTCATTTGTAATCTGATAGCAGACTTTGGGCATGTTGGTGCAAAAACACTTTTATGCCTCTCAAACTACCATCTTTTGTGTTTTTTGTAGATTTGACTAAAGAAATTGCAACAAATGATGTGTTTTTCGTTTTGCTTTGTTTCTTGCGGTTGCAATACTTCAGCATCTAGCTAGGACTACAGAAGACGAGGAGCATAAAGGGAGTGACTTTTTATTAAGTGTCAGGTGATTTTAAATGCAGTGTTTCTATCAGGTAAATAAACATCAGCAAACATACTAACTGTTTGTGTGCAGCGTGTTGCTAGCTAAAGGTCCAGCTGTATTTCACAGGATATTTCACTCAGAGATGGAGAA
Source organism: Perissodus microlepis (assembly GCF_051167445.1). NCBI lineage: Eukaryota > Metazoa > Chordata > Actinopteri > Cichliformes > Cichlidae > Perissodus > Perissodus microlepis. Next base: position 30,472,834 of record NC_140466.1, on the reverse strand, counting down.
AGATAAGAGAAACAGGACAGGAGAGGAAGATAAGAAGTTACATTTAAAGGTAGGGAAATTAAAAACTTAAAGTCCTCATGTGTCTAAACCAGTTACTGGGTCTGTACATGGGACAATATGCTGCAAAACAAACTGAGGTAGACTAACTGTGATATTTAAAGGCTACATGAAAATCCTCTGCAGGTTAGTGCAGGATAAACAGGTTAGTTTTTTGTACTGTGATGGGTTTAATGTAAAGAACAGTGTCTGTGACTGATGAGGTTTCATGATCAGAGTTAAGTTACATCAAGTGTAGCAGAGTATCATTGATATGAATTTTAAATGATGATGCTGAGATCCGCTGAGATCCACTAACATCTGCTGACATCTGGTTGAACATCTACAAAGAGGAGCAGATCAGCTGGTCACAGCCTGTACAATAAGACAATCTACTTCAGCTCTCAATAGAAATGATTGTGATTTGTGATTTTTTTCCCCCCACACTGAGTCATTACATCCAATTTTAGGGTCCCTCCACCTGCTGAATCCCACTTTAACTCCTGACTGTACACATTTTCCTGTTTAGAGGCAAAACCACCCTCTACAATGTAGACTGAAAATAGAGCTGTATTTTTTTATTTTCCTTCTTTTTCTTCAGATTCAAGCTGAGTATAATTAGAATTAAAATAAAAGTTAGACTAGAGTTTGTATTCCCATCAACTGGTATTATTTTTTTTTTATCATTATGCTAATACGGTATTTCAACTATTTTCCGGGAGTAGCTGGAGTAAACTTAAGCATCCATTATTGAAAATGTCTCAGATCTCAAACAAAGTCAAATAGTATTCAAATCAGTTCGGAAGCTAAAATGAAATAAGACAAATTTTGATGAGAAAAAACTATGGGACAGGAAAAAAGATTATTCACCAGAGATTACATTGCCTAAAAAAAATAAACATGCATTTGCTTCCACACATGATCACAATGTAGAAATAAAACTCTCACAATTGATGACTGAAGTAAAAGCACAAAAAGAAAGTAGTTACTGACTACTACTCAAAGTAGCAAGTAAAGGCTGTGACTAATTTGAAGTACTTTACACGCGGATTGGGTTCGAGTTATAAACCTTATTCGCCGTCTGATTATATTCACTATTATTCATATTAATCTGCAAAATACCAGTGTTTCCAGGGAATAGAAGCACATTTATTTCCGGTTACTGTAGTAAAGCAGAAGAGTGAAAGCAGCCTAAAATGAACCGATTACACTGTGCCAGGTACTTTCTGCCACTCTGCCATCAGGATGGTGATTTAGGATAATATGAAGAAGCATAACTCACTGTAAACCCGACAGGGTCTCTGTAAAAAGCTAGTGTGTATTTTAATGTTATAATGTGGTGCTGAGGAATAATAAAAATGAGCCTCAGGATCTGATCTGCGCTGAACTGACGCAGGTGTTAAAAAAAGTCACGTCTGCTGGATTGAGCTCTGACTCTACCCAGGAGGAGGACACCGGACCTCTTCCTCTTATAGGTGAGAGCGTGACCGGCGACGTCATTGTGAGGTAGGCGGGTGGCAGGTACGCATTCAGGCGCGTGCGTGGTTGTGGTTGCTTGCATGTGGGGGTTTCCACTGCAGGAGGAGGCTGTGAAAGAGCAGAACTGCTCGAGAACTGCTACTGTGTGTGTGTGTGGATACGTTGAGTTCTACTCGCGAAATGAGCCTGAAATCTAGTTATTAGCCGGATAGTCATGCCACCCTGCAGTCGGTCACCTGTCAGAGACCAGTCCTGAGGCGAGTAACAACTGTAGGTTAGCCAACTGAACCACACCAGTTAGCAGTTAGTAACTTAGCAATCAGCGCGTACTGTTGAGCTAAGTTAGGCTTACTAGCATGTAAGCCTTGAAGCTAATGATAGCGCAGTTTGGTACTAATAATTGTAGTTAACCCATGTGTACAGATCAGCAGTAACCGATGTGCAACTAGCGCATAGCTAGCAACTAGCTAGCTAATTAGAGAGTGAAGCTAACGTCTAGGGCAGTTAAACTGTACCTGCGTGCTGTCACAGTAAGTGAGCAAACTGTCTGTTTTGTTTATGTATTCAGACTTGGTAATGGTTCACCCTTTGTTATTTGAAAATCAAATAAGTTGCACTGTTTGACCGAGTGCTGTCACGAGCCCCTGTTTGTATACGGAAATCAAGTGACTTTTAAGTACTTGTCATATTTAGCTGCCTTTAAGTCAGAAGTCGCGCTTTAATTGCTTGCTGACATTCTATCCCAAGTACCATAGTTTTGAATTAATTTCAATCATAGTTCCTCAGCCACAACTAATTATGGTTATGTTTGCTTTTAAATGCTTGCAGTATTACTTTAGATTTCAGATGTGTGGGGATATATTTATTTTTAGCCATTTACTGAGTTTTCAAGTTCACTTTTTTTGCAAGAATTTAAAAACGTGATATGGAAATGAAACGAAAGCTGTCAAATCCAGTGAAAATGCCAACTACTTTCTGTTTTCAGTTTGTACAGTGTTTTGAGTTTCAAGATGTCATGTCAGAAAAACAGATTCTCGTTTTTATAAAATATTTGTTTACTGAGCAAAAACATAAGTCGTCGCTTTACCCCTTAAATCAAGCAGGAGCAAAGCACAGGGCCTTCCAGTTATGCAGTTTTGAAATGTTAAAAGAACTGTTGTTGGCAAATATATGTGGATTGTAGTGCTGAGGATAGGCTTGGTGGAAGCACTGCTATCTCTTTTTCTTTTTTCTTTTTTTTTTTAAAGTAAACATTTTTCTACGTGAAGCATTTAGAGCATGGGTCTTAAACTTAAATGAGCTCTGGGTCACTGCTGGCACTGTCATCTCATTGGAGGACCACTTTAGTGCTCAAGTAGTACGAACAAGAAAACACCGACACCTATTTCCAAAAAAGTAGTGTTTAATGCAGACAAAAGTGCACATATTAGTGTTCACTGCTAGTGAAAATTGTTTTCTTTACAAATAACTCTCTCACTGTACTAACACAGCCAATCCAACATGTTTGTACATGTTTATACAACTCAGTCCTCCCTAACAAAAAAAAGTAACTTCAAGGGCACAATATATTTCTTGAGTTCGAGACTGCTGATTTACAGCTTGCACCCATATCCTATTTAAAACCTAGAATGTTATAGTTTCTGATTTAAGGCTTATTAACCTTGTGTCTCCTTCAGACTTGGATATGTTGCAGCAGATGAAGTTGAATTCAGCAAATGACAGTGTGGAGGAATTAATGGATGAGTCTTCTCTCTTATCCGAGTCTTCCGACCCTCCTCAGTTGAAGTCTTCAGCGAGCGGCATCTCAGAAAATGAATTTTCTTGTCACTGTTGCTATGACATCTTGGTCAACCCTACTACCCTGACCTGCGGTCATAACTTCTGTCGGCACTGTCTCGCTCTATGGTGGGAGTCCTCGCAGAAGAATGAGTGCCCAGAGTGCCGGGAGAAGTGGGAAGGCTTTCCTAAAATCAACATACTGCTGAGGTATGCTTCTCATAGCTGTGCCATATCAGTGGGTTAATGTTTGATATTCTGGCTGCTTTATTCACATCTCACAGAGACTTACTGGCGACTTCTGCTAAGCTTGCTTAGTTAGCTTTATTAAGAAATGGAAAGTTTGGATGACCAGTAATGATGTGTGCAGTTACACCAGAAGCAGACATTCATTATTGTTTCACCATAACCTCTTATTGAAGAGCAAAGCACAATATAAGATTGGGAAGAAGCTAGCTGATATGTCATTTAGTAAATCCTAAAAATAAATTGAGTACATTAAGCCCAAAGTTTGATGCTTATTCTTAGTGGTAGAAGATCCCCATTTCAGTTCTGGGACAAGACTCTAATCTCTTTAGGATTATGTTTCATGGAGAAAAAAAAGCTTGGTGATGTTTTCACCACAGCGAAATCCACATTAGAGGTGAACACTTTTACAATAATATCTGTGATTTGTTTCACTTTCACTCTCCCTCATACACGCAGCTCGCAGTCACATGTTAGACACAAATATTTTGACATGAGAGGAACCAGGAACTAATGATCTGTGGTAAGGACGTGCGGTTTATAAGAAATGCATGACAACTGATTGACATACTGATGTTTCAACCTAAGATGTGGAAATGTTCTCGCTCAGATGCAGCTGAAAACAGCTGCCAAGATCGAAGATGTCGTTCAGACACTCGTCTCTCCATTGAATTAAAAAAAAAAAGAAAAGAAGTATTTATCAGATTGCCCACAAATTTTCCTTGACATTGCTGTGTCAAGATGGTTTATCTTCATGTGCTCCGCGGAGATAAGTTAGTCCTACTTAGTTTGATATAGATATCAAACTGATATAATCATATGTAATCCTCTTCTTTTTAGGGATGCAACTGACAAACTTTTTGGTGAGGTCATACAGCGGAGGAAAGCGGAAATCCAAGCAAACCCCAAAATCTCCCGGAGCTTGTTGGCTTTCCAGAGGTACTTTGATTCTCAAATATGTTTTGGTATATATATGTATATATTGGTGTAAAGTCCATGAAGACTGTCAATTTAAAAACAAGTCTAGCCATTTAGCAACTAATGTTTCACACCATGGGCAGTCTAACATTGCATGCATGTTGAAAAGCTGGGATTTCCAAAGACTGGGTTCAGTGTCACCTTCCTGTAATCAGAGGAAAGCTGCAAACAAACGTGAAGCATTTGATTCACTAATCCTTTTTGCTGACATCACAGCCTGCTTCAAAGACAGCACCTACAAGCTGGTGCACTCTGGAGGCTCAAAGCTAAAGCAGCCCTGAGAGTAAATGTAAATGCAACTCCAAGAAGTACCAATTCTGAATAATTTGTTCATTTACAAAGCTGACATGGCCTGGTGGTGCCAAAAAATCCAAATAAACACTGCCAAGAAAATCCTACAGGGAAGATGATACATCTGGAGGTGTGGACAGTGACCTGGTCTTAATCATGCTCACTGGGAAATCTGACTGGTTTAAATTCAGCTTTCCAGAAGCCCAAAGAGCTAACCCTGAGATACACACTAGCCACAACTGGCTGTGGAGCAGACTCACTAACTCAGCCATGAGTTGTCTGCTGGGTCTTTACCAGATACAGTGATTTCATTCCTCCATCCTTCAGTATGATGCTGACTGACTCAAAGGAAGCTCGTACAACAGGAGGTTTAGCCATGGATGACCCATCAGTCTGCTCCTCACACTTTCGTTTCTTAACTAAGTTCCAGATGCTGCAGTTTCATGCGTTACGCTTTGCAAAGAGATCTATTAACCCAGGAATGAATGAGACTCATGACTGGAATGTTTTGGGATTGAATTTTCAGTGCTGTAGATTTTCCACAGAGAACAAATTTGCCCTAGTGGTTATCACACTGCACACAGTGACACCATACTTATCCACATAATCAGGCTGTGGGTCAGATTGTGTAATGTCACAGGAGTGAGTGCTGCTTCAGCACACAAACCAATCGTAGAAAATGGCTGTGAGCTGGGAAAAATGCTTATGTGGAAAAAGAGCTTCCAATAGTCTGTCCTCCTTGTGGTTACCCTGTACTTGAAACAGAGCATAGCACACACACCATTGTTTGGCACTGACTTTAAGTAGCTTTAAACTCAATGCTGACCCTTTGCCATACTGATCTCATCTTTGCCAACTTGCCTGACGTCTCCTTCATTTTTCACTTGTATTTATTTGCACGTACTTCATTTATTTTGGGTTTTTAATGAAACTGGGCCAGCTTTACAAAGCCCATCCTTCATGTTTGTCTTCCTCATCTTAGATATGGTGACAACCTGGGTAGATCCAAGACAACCCAGCACAAAGGAGCAGGCTTTTTCTTCTCTGGCGTCCTAACTGCACTCACATGTGTGGCTGTAAGTACACACAAGCAGGTTAGAAATGCCTCCTTGCTCTTAAACATTACCTTCTGCAATGACGAGTTGCCCTTTTTATTAGGATTTGTGCTGATTTCATAAACGGTATGTGTAAGGTAGACACGGCTCCTCGTTTTGAAAGTGCCTTGTGTCTTACTTATACTTTCGTTGAACATGTGTCTCCTAGTACCCTAAGTGACTAGCAGAGGGCATGTCCTCCTCAGTCTCAGTTGCTAGTGCCAAGTTACTTTGAATATAACCTGATTTTCCATCTCTAAATTGTGGACCTCTTTAGAATCAAAACATTACTACATTCCTAACCCTACATGTTGCAACACCTGTAATTTTTAGTTTGTTGTCTTTTAACCAAAGCATCAAAATTATGTAATGTTGGGGCACTTGGGAACAACGTCCCCCTGTGTTTTGCCACGTGGCTGAAAATGTATGTCTGTGAGTGTGTACGGTGCAGGGAATAAGTAAACAGATTACAACATAGTTCTGTTTTTGACCTCAGTTCATGGTGATGATTATTGGGTCGTCTTAGGTGAACTAAGTGTTGTCATTTCTGCAAAGCCTCAGTTTATTTTGGATGCTTTGGGCAATCTGTTGTGGAAATATAGACTGGGCCAACTCAGCTGCAGGTTCAAGTTAAACAAATGTAGCGACATCTACTGATGTTGGATTATTATTGCAAGGTGAGGTAATGGTTAAACTATTCAGACCAGTGTTTCTGTGTATGTTTGTAGGTGATGGTGTTGGTGTATCACTGGAGCAGTGGTCCAGTGGATCAGCATGACCTGCTGATCACTAAGCCCGTGTCTCACTGGACACCTGAAGAGGTTGTATCCTGGCTCGAAAACCTGGGTCCCTGGGCCCAGCTGTACAAAGAACCCTTCCAGCAGGAGAACGTCAATGGAAGGTGAATTATTATTTATTTATTTTTTAAAGAAATGTATTCATTAATGTTTTTAAAATCAATATGATAATTTCTCTGGTTCAGGCTCCTGTTGATGCTGGGGGAAGAAGAGTTGTTGAAATCGCCTTACAGCATTGAAAATCCGGCTCACAGACGGGTTATTCTGGCTGAACTGGAAAGAGTTAAAGCTCTTGGGGTCAAACCTCCCCAGAACCTCTGGGAATACAAGGTGACCACACTTCTGCGTCAGAATGGTGTGATGTTGTTTGCTTCACATGCTGATGCTCAGTATTATTACCATCTTTACAAGTTGCACATTGTGTTTTGCTGGTAAAGCAGCACATCTGCATTTCCACAGTTAAATAACCGTCTCTTTACTGTTTCTGTCACACTCTGTCAGGCGGCTAATGCGGGGAAGTCTCTGTTCTTGCTGTACGCACTGAAACGCTCCCCTCGTCTCACAATCTTTTACTTGTATTTGTTCGACTACTCTGAGACCTTCCTGCCCTTCCTGCACACTTGTTGTCCAGCCGTCACAGACAGCGATCAACCAGTGGAGAGCAGTTTTGTCAGCTCACAGGTACAAACCAGACAAACTTCCCACTGAAATGACACATAAGTAATAAATTGGAATACACTGTAACGAGCTGAAAATGAAAACACTGGGGACCTTTTATTTGTAAATTACATGCTGTGATTGTTTCTGGTAATTAGATGAAGACGGCGCTGTGAGCGTGAAGATGCTTAGACTTCTATACACTTTGCTCCATGTGCAATACATATGACTATTCAGGTTACATGTTTTGTCCCTGCCCCCCCCCCCCCCCTTTTTTTTTTTTTGTCTCTCTTTTAAAACTTATTAATTTAGGTGGATCCCAGCTGGCAACAATGGGCAGAGTTTCTTGTGAAATACTGTCTGCTTCCATACCAGCTGATCGCAGAGTTTGCTTGGGACTGGTTGGCCGTTCACTACTGGACATCCCGTTTCATCATTGTTAATGCCATGCTGCTGTCTGTCCTTGAAGGTTGCGCCCTATGGAGGCTGTGGATGAGAGCCAGGATCAGGTAAATGCAGTGTGAGGGTTGGGTGATTTTCTTTTTGCTCTTGTTGTTTTTATTATGCAAACACTGAAATAGATTTTAAACTGTCTCAATCCAGATGAGAGTTCTGCACAGTTTGATAAATACTCTCTAATAAAAATCTAGTTATTAATACAGTTACGGTCATTACATATTGTACTTTTGTTATACTAACTTTGAAAAGGAAGTGATAGTTGAAATAAAAGATGTGTATACTGTGGTCACGTGGCATACTTTGGTCATCACAAGGCATATTAGTGTTACTGGGAACATTTTCTGGTGCCAAATTAATGGGTATGTGAACCTAGATAAAAATGTTTTTACTTAATTTCAGTGACTGATAAGACCCAGAATATAAGTGAATATTCCTGCCAGTCAGGAATATAAACACTGAAACTCAGCAGCTCCAAAAGTCAATTTTTAATCCTAAAATGCTGGTTAAGTGTAAATATTATCTATCTGAAAGACATGCAGTACGTCCTGCTGAAGGAAAACAGGACCTGCATAAACATGCCTTGCAGTTCTGTGCAAACCATTGTATTAATGTCATGTTTTCTGCATTGTATGCATAGACGGTATAAAAGGTGGATGTAGTGATGGTGACATCACCTATTGGCTAATGAAAACAAATGGAGCACAGACATGCAACTGCAAGTCTTTTTGTATCCAGAGTTGCCCCCTGCTGGCTGTTAGAAAGATTTATGGCACTTCTGCCTTGGCTTTACATTTCAGACCTAGAGACTATGACCATGTTTTATACTGTCTGTTGTGTATTACCTGGAACTGGATTTAGCATCTCCTGTACAAGATTTGGGTTGATAGCTGTTGAGCAGTGGTTATGACACTTGTTTCCTCCCTCTCTTTGTAGGACTCTTCCACAAATGATGTGGAGCCACTTGTGGAAAATGCTAACTCAGGGATTTGCATTTGCCCTCCTTTGGCCTTTTGTCCCACAGTTTGTGTGCAACTGCCTCTTCTACTGGGCACTCTACTTCAGTCCCATCATTAATATCGACCTGGTGGTGCAGCAGTTAATGCACCCTGAAACAGTAGCATTGTGACAGACGGCACTGGATGAGGAGGTGCCCAATTGATGTGGGACAATTTCCAGCAAATGAGTTGACGAGAAGTGTTTATTTTTAGCAGTAAACCCATTGAAGACTGGCTTTATCTACTGTTGGGGAATTTATCTTGGTTCTTGATTTGTCTCTCTCTCTGCCGGATGGTTGCCGTGTTGAACAATAGAGGCACCGGACTACTGAAGGAGAAACAAAACCAATGAGGTGAGAAACGAGTAACAGTGTCTGACTTGGGTTGATCACTGCAGTGATCTTTTTGCATCCACAGTGCATTCACAAACCATGATGCCTAAACGGTCCGGGGTGGTAAGCGGAATGATAAGACGTGTTTAAACACTCACTGGAGCAAAGATTGGAATCATGACGCGGTGCTGAAAGCTTTGTAGCCCTGGCATAGCTGTAGTCCAATAGAACATGCGTTTTTATGCTTATACAGAGTCAGTGAAGTTGGAATAAGACATGTAAGGATACATGTTTTTGCATCTGTTATCAAATATCATTCTGGCATGTAATCTACTTTTAGAAAAAATAACCTCAGGCTGCTTCAGGATTATCCATCCAGAATCTGAAGCAGTATTTATAACTCTGCATAAATTCTGATGCATTTCTTACATTTTCACTGTGAGTGTGATCTCGGTGGTCTACAGAGCTGTGTGAGAAGTCATTCTGTGATGTTTGGTAACATGACTGAGTGTCAAGTGAGGTTTGTAATTCAGCAGTCTGTTTGGCCTCTCAGGCTTTAGCGCCCTTCCAAGTGCAAACAGAGACAGTCTGGCGGAGCAAATGTTCTATGAAGTTTGTTCCAGCGGTTCCAGCATTTGCCTTCACAAGATTTGTGATGCTTAGATTTGAAATTTTTAATATTGTGGGTTTTTTTTTTTTTTTTTTTAATTTGTTTAGGTAATGCATAAAACTACTTTTTTTTTTTTTTTTTTTTTTTTTTTTAAATATTATATATATATTTTGTTTTTATTTGCTCACACTGCTGAGAAATATTGTTGCACTTTTTAAAAATTGTTCAAGTAAATTACAGTATACGTTTCCATTTCATGGGTGGACCAAGCTAATCAGAAATTAGGTTGGGTTTTTTTTGTTTTTTTTTAACATGTTCATTTGCACTGAAAAATCTTACTGTGATGATCATTATTATTATTATTTGTGCTCTTTTGTTCTTGAATGACTTTACAAAATAAAGATTTATATTAAATCTGAAGGAGTATTCATAGCCACATATAAATAACTTTCTAAATTCTGATTCATTCTGATAAAGGAGCCTCAACCAACTTCTGAGTGCATAAAACAACATTTTTAAAGGGTCTGGATTTAAAATCCTTTGCTACCTTAGGAAATATTTTAATAATGTGAGATACAGGTTTGTGATTTTCATGAGACGTAAGTTAATCAAATATCTAAAAATCTTTCAAATATTTCTCATCACATGAACAGAATATATCAAAGTGAAGAAATTCACTTTTCAAAAAAAAAAAAAAATAAAAAATATATATATATATATATATATATATATATATATATATTTTTTTTTTTTTTTTTTTTGATGTTTTTGAGTTCACTGCTTTGCTTTGTTTTTTCATTTTCTTTTGTTTTAGTCATCAAAGTTCTGATACAGACACAGACTGTATCAACAATCAGCTATCAAAAGTCAGTGAGTAAAAGCTAATAACTAATGCCATAAATTGCCATTAACATTAGGGGTATAACTGAATTTACAGTACTGTGCAGAAGTTTTGATTCACTCATGTCTGTATTTTGCTTTCAAGGCACCTTCTTGTAATTTTTAAAGGAACCTTAAGCAGTCATTCACCAGGCTTTCTGAAGATCTTTCAAAAACCTGTTTGCAGTCCAGTCAATGTACCTGATCATTTTCAGAGGAGAATAGATTTTTTTGTTAAACCACTTATGGAACCATTCAAGGATTTAAAATGCATGATCAGTGTTTCATCTACGAATAAGAGACAACTTAAATTGTGTATGTATGTTTTGGCACTCTGTTACTTCCTGCCTAAAAAAATGTGTACTTTATTTCCCTTTCTTTGCTTGAATCTGTGAAAATGCTTAAAAAAAACAACAACAAAAAAACCCAATTTGAGAGATATGGAGGAGAGTTGTACATGTGCACCAACTAACTGAATCAAAGAGCTACTAGTTAAATACCTGGCATGTCTTAGCATGGTGTGCTATTGGAGGAAACTGGACAAGTGGAAGACAAAAACAGGAAGTGGCAGGCCTAATAAAATAAAGCAAGTGTGCACAGCCATCAGTAACACATGGTGGGGCCTCTGTCGTGGTTTGGAGCTGCATTTCAGTCCTTGGTGCTCAGGTTCTTGTCAAAATTGAGTGAATTATGAACACAGAAAACTACCGTTTTGATCCACCATGCAATTCCATCTGGAACAGATCTTAGCAATGCCTTATTTTTCATGGTGACAATGATCCCACACACAGCTCCAGTGCAGTAAAAGCATACATGGATGGATAAACACACAATGGAACACCATCAGTCCTCTATTCGTCTTCCCAGAGCCCAGACCTCAACATTATTGAAGGAGTGGGATCATCTTTAGCCAGAACAGAACAAGAGACATTGCATTAAAAAAATCAAGAAGGTCACAGTATTTTTTTTTTCAAATACATTAGAACTGTACAAACTCTGTTTTTGTTTTATATACTGGATGTTTCAATAAATCACTGTCCCCATTTCCCATTTTCATAGCAAAATATAAAGAAAAGAGTAGTAGCTTGAGATATTTGCACAGTACTCTAGATCCGGATATTCTACAGACATGATATCCCAGATATGAAATGTCAAGCTCACAGCCTGAGAACTGTGATGGTCTTGTCCTACATGTATTGTTTTAGTTGTATTATGAGCATTTGACATTTAAGACAGCCAATGTCTTAAAATTATATCACAATAATTAAAAGTAGTGATAAGGTAATAAAAGGGTCTAACAATTTACAACATTACTATATTTGGATGAATAACACAAGATTAATAAGAAAGTAGCTCTAACACTAAGACAACCCATTTTATCAGGTGATGTTTTACCTATAGAGACCCTTATTTTTTAAAAAAAATCTTACACACCCAGTGTTCAGTTATTTTAGGATAAACTGAATCAGTTTGATGCAGTGATTTTTATACGAAGCAAAGTAACACGAGAAAAGAGTTTTCTCCAATCTCACAATCAGTCACAAGTCCCGGGCACTTTAAATAATTCTACTCTAGATGTAAATAAGCGGCTTTTAAATAAAGTTTTATCGATTCATTTTTAAAACAACCTCCCCCTAGTGTTTTACGACTGTCGTAGCAGCAGCGGCTGTCGCCATAACAACGTAGGGACGGTCTGAAAAGAGCGCGTTTTGCGCCATACGGAAAAAGGAATAAAATCGCTTACTGAGGACCAGTTTAAATATTGTAATTATTACGATTAGTGTCGTTCATCTTTAACATCCGGTAAGCTAACTGTCAGTGACATTTTTTAAGCTCAGACAGCCATTAAAGCGTTAAACGCACTACGCGTTTTATTCGCGTAGAGGATTTTACATCCTGCCCCTGGTGTCGTTGTTGCGGAAGTGAAAAGTCTACGTGTGGAAGAAAGGTTGGCTTGACCGTATTTGAACACCTTACACACCAGCACTGCTCATGTCCAATCCAGGTTAGCTGTTTCCGTCGAACCAGTCTTCCTCACCCATCCCTCCTCCCCCCGTTAGGCAAATGGATGCTTTGAGCGGTAGTCGGGGCGTATAAATGGGACGGAGAGGTGACGACAAGCTGTAATGTTGCGCCGGGTGCGGCAGTCTCTCCGGCAGGTGCTGTTTCTGATGGCCCGGAGACCGGATCTGCTCTGCGGGGCTATCGTGCTCGGCGTCCTGCTCGTTTTGGCCGTCAAGTTCACGTGCAGGTAAACATGGGCACGAGCTTCTGTTTATCCTCTGACAGCGTGAGCTTGCTTGTGTGTGACCAGGCTAACACGAGACCCCTTAAAACACAAAAGCTAAGTGGAATGGTTATTTAGGTGAGCGAAGAGCGGCGTTGGAACACTGTTAGGTCGTGAATGAACTACTCCTCGTTGTCTACAGTAGTTACAAACAAGGGCTTCATTATTAGTGCTGCTAATCTAAAACTGACGTGTACTGTAGACAATGAGATTAACTAAGGACATCGCCTTAATCTTTCAAGGAAATGTTGGGCGGTTTTTTTTACAGTTTTCTCAGATAAAACCCAGAAAAGATTGCAGGGAGATCATAATGAGATTATTAATGTTTAAATAGTAATATCTGGTTACAGCCCTGACACACTGTGCTGTCATCATCTTGCAGCTTTGGCCTCTGCAACTTTACGGTTCTTCAAAGCTTATACCACTTGTCATTCAGTTATGGTGAATGAAAGTGCTGAAATCCTTCAATTGTGTAAAAGTGTAGCAACTGTTGCTGAACGATTGACTTGTTGGCTAAGCAGTTACTCAGTCGTCCTCTCGAAAACCCAGCTGAGACGATAATTGCCACAAAGACTGAAACTTGAAACCGACTCCACGCAAATTATACCAGGCAAATTCTGCTTCTCGTCATGTTGAGGTAATTTTGTTCCCCCTGTAACGATGTAGAGACATTTTTGCATAGCCTCTGGGGGAGGCAGAATGTTTAACACAGCACAGTTTTTCACATTGCTTTCTGTGGACGCAAACATATAGCCTTTCCTCCCCTCGTATGCAGCTTAGCATACCCTCCATTTCCAAATAGCATTGCTTCTACTCTCATTTTCCAAATTTAACACATGCATATTCCAATATGTGCAACTCAGAGTAGTATGCAAGGCTGGAGGTTACTGTAGCATTAACATCAACCGATGATGGACACACTGCCATGATCAGCGAATCTCGTGGAAGTGACACAGAGTTATAGCTTATGGATTTAATAACCTGGCAAGATCTTATTATGTGACTGTGATCTCTTTGCACCCCTCAGCGTTACTCTTCTCATTTATTTCTGTAGTCGTGCTAAGAATGTGGTGGCAGCAGCTCGGCCTCCGGTGCGTTTCTTTTCTCCTGACGCCCCGGTGGTGGATCTCTACTTGGGTCAGCTTGACCAGGTGAAATTCAAGGATTCAGACTTGATGGCATTCACTGTATTTTCCTTTGTTTGATACTTCATTTGCTCAAATTGTAAAAGAGAACAAATGGAAAGAGCTAAGAGGGTTTCTAAAGCTCCAGTTAAATGTTTTGGCATTGTTGTCATCAAACTTGTGGTGCTCTGTGAGATTGAAAGGGTTTTTTTCTTCACAGGTGGAGCGTCTCAGGAGTGTGGCCGAGGTGTCCTTTATTTTCTTCTATGCACCATGGTGTGCTCACTCTATGGCTGCGCGACAGGAAGTGCAGCAGGTCGCTAAGAAGCTGGCCAAACAGGTACAATGAACGGAACCTCCACCACTCAGGATTGTTTAAACATCAAATATTTAGATGTGCTTTACTGGGCAAAGACTAAGGAAGCTGGGGATTGTTCTTACGTGGACGCGTGTTATGTTATCGCTTGTGACGCAAAGTGTTGGGAAGAGTTTATAGGAGCAGCTTGACAGACTGCAGTAAAGAGTGACTCTGATATAGTTGAGTTAATAAAATCTGTTCCCTTCAGCTTAAATACACACTCACACATTTTTAGCTTGTGTCTCTCTCTCAAATGCAAATTCATAGTCGACTTGTTTTGGGCCTGTTTGTTAAGTACATGAGTCATTACAGTGTGTGATTTTACACTGTTTTGTGTGTAGTCTACACATCGTTTTGCTTATCTTTGTTTCTTAATGTGTCTCTTCAAACACACAAACACAGGTGCAGTTTGTGGCTGTTAACTGCTGGTGGAGTCAGGGGAAATGCAGGAGGCAAAACCGCTTCTATCACTACCCCGTCATCCATCTGTTTTATAGAAGGTGAGACGGTGGGCTTCTCTTCACTTATGGTGGGAATTTGCTTTCAATAGCTTTAGCAGACAAAGACGAATTGGGAAGCCCCATAAACGTTAGCTCAGAGAAGACGATGTTTGCATGTGGCTTCTTCTTTGCATGATCGATGGCACAGCCGAACTGTGTTCACAGATGGTGATTTCTGGAAGTGCTCCTGAGCCCATGAAGTGATTTCTTTGACAGAGTATTGCCTGTTTTTAATGCAGCGCCTCCCGAGGGCCTGAAGATCATGAGCATCCAATATTGATTTTTGGCCGTTTCGCTTGCACACAGAGATTTCTCCAGATTCTTTGAATCTTTTGAGGGTATCATGTCCTGCAGAGGGTGGGCTAGTGAAAGTCTTCACAGTATTATGTAGAGAAAAATGATTTCAGAAGTTTTAATAGCATAGGAATAGTAACTCTGCCTCTTTAAGATGCTCTTTCTTTTATACTTAATCATGTTACTGACCTTTTGCAAATTAAGCAGATTACAAAATGTTTTTGTTGTTGTTGGGTTTTTTTTAGTACCACTTACTTTTCCAGCTTCTTGTTGACCCCATCCTACTGATATGAGACCTGTTGCTGCCATCAAATTCAAAATGAGCTCATATCCAGAAATGATGAAATGTATGAGTTTAAGCAATCAGTATGTTTTGTTTGTTCTTTTATGAATGAAATAAAATTTTATTTACTTTTGTATTTGGCTGTTCATACACAACTTCAGTCGTAGACGCGCATATTTAGAGAGGCTAAAGATGTATTTTAATGCAAAACTGTGGGAAACACTTTGAATGTTTTGTTTCTTAATTGTAATTTAATTATGATTTGTTGATATTTATTAGCATCTGTCGTACCTCTGTGTTTTCCACAGGTTTGGGCCAATAGAGTATAGAGGCCCATTTTTGGCTCCATACATAGAAAGTTTTGTACTCAGAGTCATCACACCACTGACTTACCTCCCATCAAGAGGTCATGTTGAAGAGTTCCTCTCCTATCATGAGGTATATTTGAGCTTTACACTTCTGTCACTGAATCACCCACAGAGTGTAGCCAACTGTAATGATCTGCGTCTTGTGCGTTTCTAGCCTCGAGTGGTGGGTTTCTTCCAGTTTAACTCTTCCCCCCAGCCGCCAGGATACATCACATTTCTGTCCTCTGCCCTGCAGGTCCTAAAAAGGGGTAAGAAGTAATCACACAGCTTCAAGGCTGATTGTTAACATGATAAACGTTTTGGCTTGTCAAGCATGGGATTAGAATTCGAGGAGAGGCTGCTGTTGACGAAAAGATAGCAGCGGTTGAAACAGAGAGAACCCAAATGTGCATTTTACGATAAAGGGAACATAAATGGTTGAAGTCACAAGTTTCTCTTTTTTATGGTGCAGATTTCCGTGGCGTTGTACGTTTTGGGGTCGTGACCAACAAGCAGGTGGCAGGAGCCATCTCACTAACAGAGGATGAAACGGTTTTTCTCCACAGAAGATTTAATTCCTCTTTGGTAAGCAGCGTCAACACATGTTGTAGATGTGGTTCTTCTAGAAAATGCAATTAAACACTAATGACTTTAAAACTGTGGATGTATATGATGCTTTATGTTTATTCATCTGTTGTTTAAGATTTTTCCCAGGAACGACCTTAACTTTACGTCTGAGGCCATTTGTAGATGGGTGTTTGAAAACCGTGAGACGGTCCTCCAGTGGCTACAGCCCCCGGGAACAAAGTCTCGCCTGTTAGAAGAGGAGCTGACTAAAGGCCCTGCACTGCTGCTGTTTGTGCCGCACGATCCTCTGGGATCACAGCCCAGCCCTGCGCTACAGCAGGTGAGCAGAAAAAAATCAGACAAATATCATTTTCGAAATGATAGAAACGCTTTATTCTCTTACAGATTTGATTTGCAGCTATACTATTATTATGCACTGAGCTAATGTCATCTGGCTTACCCATCTTCATTTAGCTGCCCTGTATTTAAAAAAAAAAAAAAAAGGTCAGTTTCTCTGATCATGTAACTGAGACTTAAATAAATATTAAGTACGCTGGTAATGGGAACTTTTACAGTGTAAGAAGCAGGAAAACGGGCAAGCATAAGGATTTGAGGGAGTTTGAAAGGGTGACATGGTGATGGCTATATGACTGGGTCTAAGCGTCTCAATGGGTCAGGGGTTGATTTGGCAGCAGAATGGGGACAAACAAAATATTAGGGAGGTGGCCATGATGTTATGACCCTAACCCTTTGAAGGCTTTTCCAATTGGACATGGCTTACTGAAGGATCTTGCTTTAATTGTGAGCCCTTTAGAGAGACATCTTCCTCCTCCTCAGGTGCTTTTTATATTAGAACTTATTTTTTATGTGTATATTCTTTAATTGTGTTGTTAAACACTGTATTATTCTCCTTACGTTCTGCAGATTAAATCATTTTTAACCCATTTTGTTTTTCTAGGTTGCAGACATTGCTGTGCGTTACCACTCCTGTGACAACAGCCACCACTCCAGCTGGGACAAAAGTTTCTCCTTCCGCTCACTGTGCTGCCAGTCAGTTGTCCTCCCACAGTCGAGCACAAGCGTGTGTGAGGTGTGCCTCAGCCTTTCGTGGCCAAGCTTCGCCACCTCACCTCTGCACTGCTTGTTCCCTCCCTCGATCCAGGGAGGAGACATATTTCAGACTTATCTCAGACGCTGCTGCCTCCACCAGCTCCCTTCCCCCGTGTCCATTAATAGTGCAACCGCAATGGGCTGTAGCAATTTTCTGGACAGCTACAGCCCATTTAGTCAATACAGTGCCTGCTGCAGAAAAGTAGAACCTCAGCTCAATGAATCACAAGCCAAAGAGGAGTCAGAGATGCAAAGTGTTCCTCCTTCCTTGATCCCTCCATTCTCTGTCCCTCAGCCGGAGGGAGACGGCATCACCGGGCTCCGTTGTCAAACCAACAGGACACTCAGGTTTTATGTGCTGGATGTTGCCCTGAACTGGCCTCTGGCAGTCAGGCTCGGAGCATCAGGCAACAGAAGTGCTTCTCTTGAGCAAGAAGATGATAGGAGCGGTGACGGGTCGTTTGCTGCTATTGTGAACCTGAAGGATGAAGTTCATTATGTTCTTCAGCACACTCCAGCAGCCACGCTAACAGAGTCTCTGGGTAAGACATGGACAACTTTCATTCATGTAACACGGGCTGGTTTTGTTTTGTCCCAAAAGCTGGGAGCTCAAACGAATTGCAATTTTTAAGGCATCTGGTGATTTCAAAATCCCATATTGTGTCTCTTCGGTCTCAGACTAGTGGGTTACTTGTGGTTCCCAGCATATTTAAAAGTAGAATGGGAGGCAAAGCCTTCAGTTTTTGGACCCTCCTTTGTGGAACCAGCTCACACTTTGGATCCAGCCAACAGACACCTTCTCTAACTTTAAGATTAAAAAGGTTTAAAACTTTGATTGTTGATAAAGCACGTAGTTAGAGCTTGATTAGGTGACCCTGAATCCTCCCTTAGTTTTTCTCAAACAGGTCTAGGCTGCTGGGGGTTTCCCATGATGCACTGAGTGTTTTTTCTTTACTCACCCTTTTCCACCCACTATGTGTTTATACACCACTCTGCATTCAATCTTTAGTTATTATTAGTCTCCCACTATCGCCAATTGCTTGCTGAAAGTGAGTTGTCTGATTGTTGGGGGTTTCTCTGTGTTATTGTAGGGTCTTTACCTTGCAATAAAAAGCGCCTTGAGGTGACTGTTGTTATTTAGCACCATATAAATAAAATTGAGTTGTTTTCAGGTCACCTGGTTGTTGTGTGTGTTGCCAACAGGGAAGCTGCAGGAGGAGTGCCCTCTGTTAGACAAACTATACAGTGGCAACACTCATAACATGGTTGAAGGTTGTTATTCAAGTCTCCTTGGCGTTTTTAATTTTCATTCATTGGCCGTCATAAATGGTGACACTGACACTGGCAAATAGTTAATATTAGCCGAAAATATCCACCTCCAATATATCAGTCAGGCACTGGTTTCTACAAATGTCTTTAGGGCCTTTGTAAAGACGAGTCATCTGTCCTTGATGACATTGTGATGGTGCATGCACACATCTGGCCAGATACAGTGTGAAGTCGGCATAAAAGTTATAAAAATCATTGAATTCAGGCCGTCTGGTTTGCAGGAAGTTGGCCTGTAACAACGTTTTAATCGTCCAAAAAAACCACTTTCTTTAAAAGATACTCTTCCTTACTCTACTCAAAATAGACTCAAGCGGCTCTCTCACTACAATGTCTGATATTTAGAAATACTGAAAGAAATCACAAGTCATATTATCTCACATGACAAGTCAGGTTAATGACCAAAAGTCAAACATTTAGTGGCTGATAAATCAAAAGTATAATGAGGGCGCTGGGTCGAGTTCCAGCTTCTTCTAGTGAAGATTCTCGCCTCTGTCAGTGCTCCCCAGGGTGGCTGTGGCTACAATGTAGCTTGCCATCACCAGTGTGTGAATGGGTGGATGACTGAATGTGTAGAGCGCTTTGGGGGTCCTTAGGGACTAGTAAAGCGCTATACAAATACAGGCCATTTACCATTTGAATCGTATTCTTGGGCTAATTCTGTGTTCATGTTGTGCGTTTCATTGCAGAGGCCTTCATCAGGAACTTCAGCGCTCCCTACAGCCTCTTGCAGAGACACTTGGTCGGAGAGGAGGACGGGAAGGGAGCTGAAGAGGAGGCGACGCGTTCAGACGAACACACGCAGTCACCTCCACGCTGCCTCATCACAGAGTTGACCACTTCCTCCTTCCTGCCCTCCGTCATGGACCTTCAAAAGGTGACTAAGCGTTCTGAAACACCCTCAGCAAATCAAGGCAGTTTGTGAAATTCTGAATTTCTGTAAAGCAACTTCCATGCACCTAAAAATAAAAACATTAAAATATAAAAACAGCTGTTTTTACAGCTGCAAGCGTGATTTTAATGGAGGCTTAGTACGCTGCGTGCTCTACTTATGGAAGCAGGTAGTTTGCTAAACTCCTGATGATGGCAATTTGTGTATTGTAGGACGTGCTGCTGTTCTACTACACTCAGTGGTGTGGATTTTGCTCTGTTCTCAACCACATCATCATCCAGCTGGCCAGATTATTACAGGGAAATGGCACCATCACCGTGGCCAGGTACAGTTACTGTCTGTTTACAGTTTTTCTGCAGTCCCGGTTGTAAGTGTACCTTTGATGATAGCCTGAGTAAGAATTAAGGCAAGGTGTACCTAATAAAGTGTCAGGTTAGTGTATACTGTGTGATTTGAGGTGTCTGTGTTTTGAAATGTAACAAAAAGCATATTTTAAAAACATTTCGGAAGCCGGATGACCTGAACACAGTTTCCCATATATTTATTTTATTAAGCGTGTAAAGCATACGAGAGAATATTAGCAGTGTGACCCTCATTTTTGAAGAAAACAAAAGTGATCACAGCTTTGTTTTTCCTTTGCATAGGGTGAATATTGCACGTAATGACCTCCCCTGGGAGTTCATGGTGGATCATGTTCCCTCTATTCTTTTCTTTCCCAGATACAGGTAAGAATAAATGCAGAGAGGTGCGCACAAACAAGGGTGTGGCCAAAGAATGGGGGGGTTGGATCTCATATTTCTGCAAAAAATAGCTTTGATCTTCACACTGCCTCAATGGAACTATAACTACATAATGTTAAATGATACACACTGAAAAGTCAAAGTGTTCATTCTAAATGTAAAACAATACATTTTATTGGAGTCCTACTCATAGTCCACATATGAGCGATTAGGTTCAAGGCCTACTACAAGCTAGCTGCTTTACTTTGTAGATCTCTCTGTTAATGTAGCTAGTAATTATTACATTGCAATAAGTTGCCTTTGTTTTTTTAAACAGTTTTCAAGTGGCTTCATTCATGTGTTTAAGACCTATTCGAATACCCGTCTGATTCTTAGTCCTTCTTGACACCTCAGTTAAAAAAAAAAAAACTTTCATCAGTGAATTTCAGCAGAATATTTTTCACTCTTGTGTTCTTTTTCTCTTCCCTTTAAGAAAACACCTTAGTGTGAAGTTTCCTGACAACCTTCCCATCACATTACCCAACCTCCTCCGCTTCATCCTGCAGCACTCTGGCTCTTTGCATCACGTGCACAAACCGTCTGTTGAGACAGAAGGTCCCGGACACAGTCCTTTCCTTGGGTCAGAGTTTCTGACACTCCAGCGTGAAGTTCAAGCCCTGCATCACGCCCGGGAGCGTCTCTCCCAACAACTCGCGCAACTATGGCGCGACAACCGACGACTGAAATTCGAGGCCCGCGCCTTAGAGACCGAGAACGCCGAGCTGCAGCGAGAGAGGCGGAGCTTAGAGGAGCAGCACCGGGAGAAAAGCCGGCAGCTCAGTGAGGCAGTGAGGCGGCTGCAGGAGCTGGCAGACGCCTCTGAAAATCTGCTGAATGAGAACACACTGCTCAGGGTCCTGCTGAGGGCGCTGACAGACAGGACAGAGGCTAGAGAGCAGGCGGAGGTGGAGAGGAAAGAGACGGAGCAGAAAAGAAGCCATATGGCCTCCTGAGCACAAGCCTGCAGGGAACCCTGAGAATGAGGCAGAGAAAAGAGAAAGGAAACCGGGCCGGGAAATGAAGGGAAGGTTAAATTAGAGGCAAGAAAAGCTGTGAGAAAATAAGGCTGACATGAGGAGATCCTCTTCAACTGCAAAAGGCAACGCCCAGTAAATTTTCTCACAAGAAAAAATAAAGAAAAGATGACAGTTACCATCTTCCAAGAAACACTGCTGCTCAGTCAGGCAGGAATATAAGGAGAGATGAGTAGGACAGGTGGGAAGGCAGTGAAAGAAAAAACACACAGCTCTTGTGCTGTGGCCATATGAGCTCGTCCAACTCTTTAAAGTTCCGTGCCAACTTTCCAATCCAGACTTCCCAGCTGTGATGCTGCGCTTGCAACGATTTATCGACTGCTTTAATTGTGAAGGAATAACAAGAGAATCTGGACACACCCTGCAGCCAAATGAAGCTTCCTTTAATTACTGTAAACCAAGTGCAAGATAGTTTCTTTATTAGAAAATAAAAACACCATGGATGGGCTGGACTCACCTGCACCCTGTAACCAAAAGTCGAGGTTAGTACATTTGAAGAGCAGTGATATACTCTGCAGTGTGAGTTTAAGTGATTCACCCATGACGCAGTGTTTCGCATGGAAAACCTCGCTTGGAAAGGAAGGCTACGATACTCTTAATGTGAAAATCCCAGACTTCGTGACATATGTCTATTTAACCTTTGGGGGCATAAATGGAAATTGTAATCAAACACTGAGGAAGTCTGGACTTGAAAACAAATAAAGCTCTGAAAGAAGGCCCCGGGCACTTCCCAAGAACTCGCAGGATGACCTCACCTGCTGTTCTGTGAGCTGAGAGTCACATGACTAACCTCCTGGAAACGTTCCCCATTAATTCCTAAAATTCAACCAGCATTGGCTCACGTTGATTCATTATAGTTCATGTGACATGTTCATGTGCTTGATTTATTTTCATACTTGTAATTCTTGTCTTTTTAAGTTGTGTGTATATGATGAACAGATTGGCTTCCTTGGTGTTTTATGAAACATCCAAATGATAAAAACATACTGGTAGGAATTCCTTTAAAGTACATACTGAATAACAACTCTAGCTCTGAATCTTAATACCTATCTGCAATGGCATTTATAGTTCAGTGCTAGCTGACTTTTAGGAATTTATGAGTAGCTTTCATCACATTCTCTGGAAATCTGTAAAACACAGCTATGTTTTTCCTCCATTGTTTACTCTAAAATGCATTTGCAGTACTGGTGGTGCAGAATTTGGCTGCAGGGAGAGGGCTACTAATAAAACTGAGAAGTAATTTCATGCTGAATACATGCTCCCCTCGTTTTGTTTGGAGCTATTAAGTGGACTCGAAACAATCGGTAAGATTTTTTGTGTTTTTGAGGGGATACAGTTGTTTTGTGAAACTGATCTATTTTTACAAGAATCCTTGAATCACTAAATATTTCTATGTAACTATTCAGGTATTATTAACATGCTGCAATTGTTTACATGTGAAATATTGCACCGGTTTTTACTGATTAAAACTCTTTCTTCTTGTATTGATGTGCGTCTTTGTGTTTGAGCACAGTGTTGTGTTGAGATACAGTTGATATACCAGCTTTTACATGTCAGGACATGATAATAAATAAAATAATGTGGTCCTTTGTAGGACTTAAAATGTTAGATGAACAGCAACACGTGACATGTGATGCTGTGTCATTGGTGATTTAACACAAATTAGGCCAAGATTGAGAAGCAGTGTGTGGGAAACTAATTACATCCTTACTGCTTCTATAGGAAATAAGAAGGTAAGTAGCAGCCGGGCGCTGCTGATCAAAGGTGCTCGATTGACTGATCATGAACAAGTGTGAGCACCTCTGTGAAAGCTGATCGTCTGGCAGTTTGTCGGTCTGCAGCATTCTGGGAGGGTTGTGAGGCACTTTCCAAACAAACTGTAGTTCATCATTATGCATTGAAAACAATCAACTGGTCTTCCCAAGAGTGAACATCCTAGCAACCTTGGCCCATGGTCAGAGTGCAATATTAAAAGGAGCTGCTAAAAAAAACCCAGGAGCTACATCTAAGACTATAGCTGTCACTTAGATTGTTAAATTAGTTTTTAAAAAGTCTGTCACAGCTTAATTAGGAAACCTTGAACAAGTACGGCTTGTTTGGAAGAAATTTAGGTTTGTGAATTTGTATCTGAACAAGGCACAAGACTTCTGGAACAACCAAAAAGCTGATGTTTGGCCATTATGCACTGAAACAGAAAACCAATGAGCACAAATACCTCATACCAACTGTCAAGCACGACGGTGGAGGGTGATAATTTGGGCTCATTATAGAGTCACAGGACCTGGGCTCCTTGCAGTCACAGTAGACCATGAACTCCTCTGTATACCAAAGTATTCTAGAGGCAAATATGAGGCCATGTGTGCAAACAACTAAAGCTTTGCCTATATTAGACCATGCAACCATCCCAAGCACAGCAGCAAATCTACAGAGGAACAGCTGAAAAATGAAAGAATGTGTTGCAACGACCCTGTAACACGGTGGACTAATGTTGCCTGCATTGATTCATCTCCATGTTTGTTGTGGAAGTTGCACTGGTTTGGGAGTGGTTTTGTGTGTCACATTTGCTCCATCAATGGCTGTGATGGGGTTGGATTAATTGAAGGTGTGTGTATTTGATTGCACTGATACTCTGGTCTACTTATAGCGCACGCTACACACACTGATATGTTGTCTCTGTGCAGGTATGTCATATAGCCAGATATAAGATGACTTGATTTAAATATATTTATGATGGATAGTTTGCTGCTCTGTGAGTTGTAAAATGAAGATGCGGTGATATTTAGTCTCTCTGTGCAGGCCAGGGCTTACTGTATGCCGCAGCCTAAAGGCAGAGTTGGGTTTCTGAGCCTGGAGTGATTACCAGCCTTCTACTTACAGGGTGGTGGGTCATGGAGGACAACTGCTGATCCCTGTTAACTGGTCAACATGTAAAGTGTAACTGACTTGTGGCATATCTGGCTCTGGCCTCGGACCGTGTGTTTTATCCCTTCATTTTCTGATCATTGTAGTAATAAGTGATTACTTCAGGTTATGGCTCCTTCATCCACTGTTTAACATTTAGAGTCAAATTTGTGTTGGTTCTTTTTATTAGTGTATTATTTATTTCTGGATTGTTTTGTTTGACCAGCAATGACTAAAAATTTACACAAACATCATCTT
Source organism: Perissodus microlepis (assembly GCF_051167445.1). Lineage (NCBI taxonomy): Eukaryota > Metazoa > Chordata > Actinopteri > Cichliformes > Cichlidae > Perissodus > Perissodus microlepis. The sequence continues at coordinate 30,448,145 of NC_140466.1, read as the reverse complement.
TTATTATCCAAAGCTTTAGTACATGTTTAGGGATTTCATATCCTAGGATTTTTCCCCCTGAAATTTCCCAAAAGTTGATGACTTTTTTCCCCCCTATTTGGATCGACCTTTCTCTTTGTGAAGACTCTGGTATGATTTAGAGGTACGTTGATCTGCTTGTGTGCTTCAATCAAGATATTTATTTCTGCATTTTCCTCTTGAGATATTTCTAGTTGTTATCTAATTTGATAAAATCTGAAGTCTTTAAAAGTCTTTACTTTTTAATTTAAACTCCCTCTTGAGTTCATCAAGCCTTTGTCAGTGTGTCCTGGAGTTAATCTGTACAATGCTGTTTAAACTGGACATGACTGATTCTAAATTTGGGATCCAGTGTTTGTTTTTAAATCCATATTTGTCCCAGATCTGGGATCATTCATGTGTTTTGATCACATTACTTCAATAACTGTTCAACAACTGATCATTTTTTATTTCTCGCTCCATCTACCTACTTGTTACACATTCAATCTGCATTTAAATTCTCTCAGTTTCCAAAGACAACCACACGTGTGTAAGGGAACATTTGGCATGAAATGATGCTGTTGCACAAGTTTTAGAATGTGGCTTTATAAATGCAGAACAGATATGACACTGTATGAGCATGAATTCAACATTGCTGTGCTCGCCAATGGTTAAACGTCTCATCTAATTTGGAGCAGGAACATGTGCTGCTAATTTCACTCTGAATGCAGGATTATGTGCCTTCAGTTACTGGTTGGGTGCAGCAGTCCTCTCAGAAATGTCTCTTCCATATCTTTTTGCATCGTTTAGCTCTGGCTGCATACCTTTGCACCTCGCAGCAGATATGATACACTACAGATACACTACAACACTGCACCAAGTTATTGGTGTAGCAGCAGAACTGCATGTACACAGGAATAAGTCAGAAAAAGGGTATAAAAGTACTTGGGTTAGGGCTGGGTCAGTGAGGCTCACACTGAGAGTCCGAGGATCTCATGACTTATTAAGTAAAGGAGGCTGACGGTGAAGGTAGCCCTTTCAGCTCTGCACTGAAACCTCTTCTTGCTGTGGTCACATATCCTGTCCCCCCCCAAACTGTAAGTACTCTGCTTTAACTCACAGATCAAGTCTAACACTGAATATCTTTGTGTTATTCAGACTTTTGTTTTGTTTTTTTAAATTTAGGACAGCTTTGACCATTTTCTCAAGTTTTTATGTTGAAAGGCACATTTTTTAATGTGTGTACACAGGAAAAATGGCAAATGCACAAGTTCCTGTTGGTGAGTTTGTGCCATACAGTCTGTATTTATGTAGTGCGTGTTCCTTTTACATGAGCTCTAATTTCTGGTGATTTTATTTAAAAACCTGATTTGTTTTTGCATTTGCTCTTTTGGTGCTCTCTATCCTTGTTTTTCTGCAGCTACGGTCAGTCCACTGGGAGACAGCCCGGTTCAGATGGCCTGTCCTAACTGCCATCAGATAGTCCTCTCCAAGGTGGACTACTCTGCTGGTTTGCTCACTTACATTTTCTGCGGAGGGCTCTTCTTCTGTGGGTAAGAAGAGTTCAAGCATTGTTTGCTTCACTATGCCAATAAAATAATTTTACAGATTTCATACAGCTCCTCACAGTGTGGCTGGAAAACCACATGGAAACTGTTTGGAAGTGAAAACATGCAAAAGCTGGACTAAAGATTAATGTCACTGCAGTGAGTGAGTGAGTTTTTAGCAATGGATGGTATTAATCTGTCAAGCCGTTGAGCTCTCACAGATACAGTGTTTTTAGATGGAATATGCTGGAATATGATGTTAGTGTGATCCTATTCATTTCATCTTAAAGGAATCTTTCCTGTAATTCCTCTAGTTGTTTAGTACATGAATGCATAGGGAGAGCAAATAATAGCATTAGCTGTTTAAGCTAAGCTAACAGCCTCCAGCTGCAGATATGCAAGTTGGATCAATCCTTCAATGTTGTTTTACTTAAATTACTGAGTAATGTAGAATTACTCTCCCACTATGTGCATATTGAAATTTATGCCAACGTGCACAATACTGAAATAACATTAAGACTTAAAAACATTGCTAAAGCACCACAGTGCCACAGCTGGTGGTGCAGTGATAGAAGATGATGTTTGGTTTTAGTTATTAAACTTCTGTTGGTGTGCCAATATTTTTTTTAAAGTGAGCACCACACGTTGAAAACCCTGACAAAGTAAAGGTGATTCCTCTTCTGTGGATGGTTGCATGTTTACTGGTGTCCCTATGTTTTTTTTTTGTCACAGCTGTGGCATCATAGCAGTGGGCCAGCATGACTAGTGTTTAAACTAGCTGCTAAAAATAAACCAAGCGTAATTATGAGAAACTGACTGAAAAATACACAAAGGCTGGATGCACATGTGCAGATACTTGCTTTTAAACTGAGGTCCAAGCTCTTGTTTGGGATACATTTTTAATTGATCCTAGCTGTTTTGGATCTGTCGGACCTGATAAATGTAAAAATTACAATTTCATTTTTTGAAAAGTATGTCCAAAAACTGAAATATGATATCTGCTGCCACATGTCCTGATATGGTGACAAAATATGACCTTACATGGGATAGTCCTGAAAATGAATGAATGGATCTTTGAAGGTTAAAAAAAATGAAAATAAAAAGGATATGAGTAAATAAATCTGACCATCGCTGCTGTCATTTCCAGCTTTGTTTTAGGCTGCTGCCTCATCCCATTCTGTGTGGACCGCCTGAAGGATGCCAAGCACACCTGTCCTATCTGCAAGACTGTACTTGGGGTGTATAAACGCTTATAACTCAAAGACCTGCATCAATTTATACATGGCTTTTTGCAAACAAAACACACTTACAAAAGGTCACACTAATGAACATTTCCTTATAATTGAATAACTGATAATCTTGTGACTAATTTGCTGTTGGTGTACAAATTAAATTAGTACAAACAATTTTAACAATTTCTCTCTCCAAACCTTTGAATATTAAAACACTGACACCAAGCAAATAACGAGCTCCAATGACTGTTTTAAGACTGTTTAAAATATGTTTATTATTAATCTCTCAAATACATTTTCATAGTAAGACTGAATAAAGAAAGTGCTATCATGAAAACTGCTAACCGTCACCCGAACCTGTCATTTTTCTGTTGAGTCCTCATCCTTTTAACAATCTTAATTTAAATGGAACAATAAAAAAATAGAAAACAAGTAAAGCAAAAATATGACCTTAGAAATAGTTTATGAAAAGGTTTCAGGAAGATTTAGTAATCAAAAATACATCATTTACAATTTGTCTTATTGCACCTGCACTATTTTGTTCGTAGCGAGCGTTACAAGGAACAAAGGAAATGCCCTTCTGTTTAACATTATTTCCTTCTATTAATGATAAATGAAAACAAAAAAATTACTTCAAGCCTTTATCCAGTTATCTACCATTTTATAATTCATATTCCAATAATCTTCCATGAGAAAAGTTGTCTTTACATTACAACATACTGAGAAGTGATGAGGAGTACAAGAAGAGCGAAGAAAGAGAAGCCAGCGTCTCGGACTGGAGGAGCATTGCCTGGAAAGAAACGTACAGTCACATTAGAGACCAATAAAACGTTTTGCCCTTGATTTAACTTCTTTATCTGAATTATTTGTGGAACACTAGCATATCAACCACACAAAAGCCTCAACAAGTGGGCATTTTAGAAAACTCTGAAACTGCTCGATTAATCACTGCCAGTTCTTTTTAAGCATCTTTTATAATTTATTTATTTATATGGTCCAATTCTGTCTAAAGGTAGAACAATATTTTGCATAGTATGCAAAACAACTGTCCATCATTAAAAATATATAAAGAAAATTTTACTATGATACACTAAATCTGTCTGTCTGCAAATTCCTACATGATCAGGAGTTGAGCTACTAAAATGGGCACGCAGGCACAACTCAGACCCTTTAAGGTTCTTATCTACATCAGGTCTTTTGTTGTCATCATGTTGCCTAGCAGCCACATACCGATGGTTCTTAGTGTTTGTGCACCTATAACACCATTTAAAAATGTATCATTTTCATTTCACAACAGTGGTATGTAGTCAACCAAATATTTAATATCTTCATTTTTCATATCAAGTTGTGATCTTTACACTATCAATATGTCAAGTTTGCTGTATTCAGAGCTGTAGTGCGCGCTTGTACTAGTTTTTCTGACTTGGGATTTTTTTTATAATATGAAAATATTAAGTATTTACTGTATTTCATGCTGCCATCATTAATCACACTGCAGATCTCGCAAGTAAAAACCAAGTTCCCTTTCACCACCAATGTGTTTTTTGTTTTGTTTTTTTTTCTTGTCACTGCTTCTGATGTAAGATGATCTCTACATACTCGTAACAAAACACCAGGATATGAGACAAAAATGCTTAAAATGAGCAATTGAAAGATTTAATCTGCAGCAGAAGGTCAACTGCTGGCTTAACATTTCATGTTTTCATGCTTTATTTCGGTTTCCTTTACTTCTTGTACTCGCGATCAACACAAATCCCTTCCTGCCCACACTCTTCCTGCACAAGAATGCTCTATGTACAGACAGTGTGCCATATTAAGTGTTGAAATGTGGTACTGCTGCTTTATCTGAGGTGTTGTTCTTTGAATGTTTTACCCCATGCTACCTTTTGTAATACTTACCCGTGGTGCTGTTGGATCCAGTTGTTGATTTTGTTGTTGAAGTTGTCCCTGATGTTGTTGTTGATGATGTACCCGGTGTAGTGGTGGTGGGGCTAACCTTGCCTCCTGTAAGCCCCACTCCCAGGCCATTAAGTTCAGACTGAAACTGTGAACTGATCCAGGTTTGCACCACTGTCACATTTTCATACGACTTCAAAAGTGGGAGGTTGGTGCCAAGAAGACCTTTAACATCACTAACAGTCAGGTTCTATGGAGAACAGAGCAGACACATTTTATCCTATGAGCAAATAAACACACTTACTTTATTCTTCAACAGAAAAAAAATGTACAATTTAGTTTTACAACTTATCAGGCCTGTCCAATGGTTTGAGTGAAGTAAATAAATTGAGGAAGACCCCCCCCCCACCCCCCACCCTCACCCCACAAATACATAAATAAATAAACTTTTTTTTTTTTTCAAAATTAGTCTAAAATTCAGAATTCAAAGTGCAGACATGCAGCACTGACCTGTATAACACTCTCAAGCAGCCCAGTGAAGGTCGGGAGGTCCATACTGATATTGGCAGACACTAAATCTTGGATAAACCTAAGATCTGCACCCGCTGCAAGAATGGAAAAAAATTAATGGTACGTTAACTTTTAGCTGTTTAAATGATGTTTTTTGTGAATGTGGGTCTGTTTACTTACGTAGGTAAGATTGTATGAGCTGGTAACTGGAAGTGGAGATAGTGATTGAGCGGGTGATTGGGATAAATGCTTTATATGCGAGGGAAAACAGTTCTTGCTTTTTCTCAGTGGTGCAGCTGGATATGTCCAGGGCATCGGCGTTCCTGCAGGAGATAAAACACACAGGAATGGTGTGTTGAGTTTATGGAATTCATATAACATTATTTATCATTAAATCAGACTTTTTTTTTCTGGTTATCTAAATAATAATTTAAAGATTTATGTGGGTTCACCTGCCTTAGTAAGTACAGGATCCCTGACAGACCTTTAGCCAACATGTTCTTGTTCAGATATTACCTGCTGCTAATGTGATGTAAAAATAACCTCCAAACACACACACACTCATGCACAGTCACAGCTCTGACGCCTTACTTGATGCTTTCAACCGAAATGTTCCTGATAACAACAACATCCAGGGCGCACAGGTTTGGTCCTCCAATGGCGTTGAGCTCCACACTGCTGAGACTGTTCCCCTTTACACTCAGATACTTGGAGATGATGGCTTTGGCCTTGATGAGGAGAACCAAGCATCGGTGAGAAGACACAAGCATGTAAAGTAAGCTCACGTTCAGATTTTTTCTTCTGTTTGCTCACCAGAACCGGGTCCCACGGCCCGTTTGAAGCATCCATCAAAGAAGCGAGTGTGTCGATCTGAATAATACTCCACATGTTGATGTCTGCCAAAGTGGCACTACGGGACATTGCTCCTAAGATCTGAACCTGATCTTCTGGGATGATGCCGCTGGCACTGTAAGCCTATAAATTTAGGAAAGTCAGAAGATATTTAGACTCAAATTTAGATAGCAAACTATTCAAAGAGAAAAACTGCTGAGAACAAACAAAACAATGCAAAGACACCTCAAAAACAAAACAAGGATTTAGGGTTTGAAAAAAGTATAGACTCATGCTTAAACGTCTTTAACGATCATCAGCAAAAACTGTAAACTCTAATCATTTAACTTCCTCACATGTTTCTGTGGAATTTTAAAAATAAATAGCCACAAAAATTAAGAGACCAAGAGAGAAGAAACTCCAGTCAGATGCTGATAATATCACTTAACCTTGTAAAGCCCGAATCATGAGGTAATTGCCAGGAAATTATGTATATTTTTTTAAAGTGGAGTGTTTATTGAACCTTCCGTTTGGATCATCTTTGCTACATCTGACATTTCTCTACAATTTATTTAGGTTTATCAGCAGAAACAAAATTGACCTGGTGATGTTGAGGTCTTAAAGACTCACAAAAGCCATGTATTAAATATGACACATGGTATCACAGAGTTAAAATTTTAAAGCTTAAATAATGGAAGTAGTCAGTGCTGTGGACTTTGCATGCCCTCCCTGTGTCTGTGCTGGTTCTCATGCTTCGTTCCAAAGTCCAAAAACATGCACGGGGTTTGGTCGAATACTGATTTTAAACTGACCATAGGTCAGAATGTGTGTTATGTTTTTCTGAATGCTTCTGTGTGTTAATCCTGCTCTCCAGGAGGGGCCTAACCTGCCTCTAAATCTATGCCAGCTGGGATAGGCTCCAGGAGTTTTTTTGCCACTTACCTCTCGCAACTTGCTGAGAACAATCTTTGTGTAGTTCTGCTCCTGCACCTGGTTAACGAGGGCATCCAAGTTGTCTTTGACAATGGTGGAATTGAGGCAGCTGGTGAACTGATTTATATCATAGTTTAAGGGGAATGTTAGATTAACGATAGTAACACGGGTTATGAATCCCAAAGTGCAGTCAGCGGCTGAAACACAGAAAGAGAAACAATTTTTGGTTAAACAGTAAATTCTCTCTAGATTCTAATACAGGGGTCGGCAACCCTGAGCACGCGTGCCCGAAGGGTTAACTGATGGCACCATCGCTGGACTGGTGATTTTTCATTTTTATGGGCCGATGATTTTTTTTTTTTTTTTTTTTGGCAACGCTATAAACAGTGAAAGGTGGTGGATTGGCCAGATGCTGGTCGATGTGTAAAAATAACTCAGTTGTTTGGTGGTGGCTATGGGGGAGCTGCCACAGAGGCCAGCGGGTGGATGAGGGAAAGGGGAGGCAGGAGGAGGAGAGACCCGAGGCAGCCGCCGGTCCGAGTGTCAGGTGAACTGAACTTCAGGTAAGAAGTTATGACCTGCAGTCTATCTGGGTCAGATAATAAACCAAGTTTAGATATAGTTTATTTTCGTTGTGCTGACTTTTTACAGTCAGTTACAATAACTCGTACTGTGTGCTAGCTAGCATGACAGAGTTTCTATACAGCTCGGCGGGTGCTATGATGTTACTGATAGTGAACTTTATTTTATTCATAAGTAGGGATGGGTATTGATAAGATTTTCACGATTCCGATTCCATTTTCGATTCTGTTTAACGATTCGATTCTTTATCGATTCTCTTATCGATTCTTATTTTTAAAAAAGGAGAACACTAAGGTCGATTAGCTTAGAACTTTGTTTTATATCTTCTCTTTGATCAAGATAGAAATTTAGGAGTAACATGGCCTTACAAACCCAACAGTGAGATCTTAAGAGATCCACAGCCTACGGCTCTTCAATGGGGTGTCACAGGGTCCCCAGGAAAAAAATTGTAAATGTAAAATAATAAAAATAAATATTCTTCTGTAGCAATAACAAAGTATAACATAAATTATTCTGTAGCAATTACACAAGAATATCCAGTAATGTCCCTGCCTACAATTAAACACATTCACTTACCAAAAATCGGGGGCATCTGCTGTGGCAAATGGATGCAAGCCTTTTACCTCAAACTTAGTCACTGCTCGGTGACAATCGTCTATCCTGGCCTGAAAGGAGATGCTACCGGTAGACTGCAGCGAGAACTGCCAGCATCTGAGCCAGCCAGACTCTGTTTGTCTCACTCAACATGGTCACCTAAATGCACAGTAATGGCAGGTTTTGTAATAAGGCAGATAATATGCACTGTTAGTTGATTATTTACCTGCCGCATTAACGGGAGAGGACATGCAAACGTTACCGCTGCTGCTGGGTTGAGATTCACGAGTCCGGAGCGGAATTAAAAACGCGACATTCATTTAAGGTCATCGCGTGTTTTGTGAGCAAATGCTTTTGCATATTCGTAGTGTTTCCTCCCTTGAATGAAATATCTACTTTGCAAGTTGCCCTGTTGTCATCCGTTCTCGTAAAGTATAACCAAACTTTTGAGCGTTTGAGCCTGCCAGGTTTACCTGCCAGGTAAATGACGCTCCGCAACGTGGCGACGTCATTCGGGGCGACTGGAATCGATAAGGGAATCATTTGCAAAAATGGCAAACAATTCCAAGGAATTGAAACAGTGGGAACCGGTTCTTAACAAGAACCGGGTTTCGATACCCATCCCTATTCATAAGGTTAGTTAGCAGAGTTGCCAACCGTCCAGTTTCGTATTGAGCTGAAAAGGAACGCAGTTTGTCCTGTACTTCAGCTAGAATGGAAGAAGACACAAAGCTGGCGTTATTCTGTGTCTTTGCTGCACAGCTGTTTCTTCTTCTCTAATTCTCTCCCCCTCCCTCTCCTGTTTCTACTTCAATCATGAAACTGATCAATGATCAGCTTTTCTCTCGTGTTTGTTTATCGCCCACTTTGCGCCAGAAAGAGGAAACCAGCGGAGGTCGCGCTAAACAACAGCAGCACGTTTAAGCTTGATCAGCTGTTGTTAGAATTTATTTAATATTACTTTCTAGTATCAGCTGATGTTTGCTGGAGCCACAGCTGTAAAAGCTGCTGGTCATGATGTCGGTTGAAGATGAAACCAGGAGATGTCCTTACTGGATCATCAGAGCTGAACAGGTGATGGAGAATCAGGTTTACATTTTAGGTGACATGGATGAGTTGAAGGGAAGTTATGAACTGTTTCTGAGAGACAAATAACACCAGGATCCTTTTCTATGTAGCTGACAGCTGGTAACTGTGCAGGGGCGGATCTCTTTGATCAAGATAGAAATTTAGGAGTAACATGGCCTTACAAACCCAACAGTGAGATCTTAAGAGATCCAAAGCCTACGGCTCTTCAATGGGGTGTCACAGGCCACTCGGAGACCTGTGTCTCTGAGTGGGAGACCAGAGATCACATTAACATGTGTATCCCTGTATTAACAAACATGCCATATTGGCCCAGTTTATTTTTCTTATCATTGTTGTGAGGAGACCATAAATAGCATTTGCATTTTCTGTTGTACAGTTCATTTACTGTTATGGATAAAAAGTCTTTTTTTTTGTTTCAAAATAGCTGATAACTATTCGCTGATAGCTGCCAACATCTGCGACAAAAATATAATTGTATAAAGTTGTTCTATATAGTGTGTAACTGTTAATATAGAGCGTTATTAAATTTATTGCTAATGCAATCATATGGCACACTGACTTCTGAGGGAATTTTAGATGGTACTCATCATCAGAAAGGTTGCCTACCCCTGTTCTAATACATGGACCGAGCAGTTGACAGAAAGAAACCAACCTGGAGATCGCTTTGACTCATCCGGAATGGACCTCTTTATTGCGCTCTTCAGCTTCCCGATCTTCTGACTGCCCATGTTGTTTTCCTTGAGAACACGCAGGAAGTACCTCAAGTAGTTGTTCTTTGTTTTCTGCTCACAAGAACAAAGGGAAAGAAGGAAAGGCGCATAAAGAACAAGGTTGACAGCAAAAAACAGAGACCAAAATCAAAAAATATAAATGTTTGCGGTCATGTATTACTCACAGTGTTGAAGTGATCATAGAAGGTTGAAGACATATACAGCGGCAGCATCCCGAGGTCTTTCAGAGTTTGCTCAGTCCACACTGAAGGAGCTCTGGTTATCACGAAAACAGAACGGTGATTATTATTATTAAGGACACAAAGGGCCAAATGTAAAAATGTAAATCTGCTGACAAACAAACAGGGATGAAAATCTGCCACAGCGGTGAAGCGTTTTACGTACCCATATCTTGTGTTGCCATTAGTCATTTGAGCCTGAACAGCAGCTGCTTGAGCAGAAGTGAGGCTGGGGCAGCTTTTGAGATTTTCCAAGATGGATGAATCTGAGTTTAGGATGTAGGACGCATCCAGGATGCAGCACATGTTTCCCAATACTGATATTTCATCTTTAGTTAAGCTTGTGTTTGTTATGCCCTTTGAAAATAAAAGAAACAGAAATCCATTTCAACTCAAAACATTAAACAAAACCATAGTGTGATTACAGTTATTTCCATTTCATGCAATTATTAATACATCTAATCTTTAGAGCTCAAGAAGTGATGTGTGGTTCGAGGACTCACCAGGCAGCTCTTTGCATTTTCAAACAGGGCAGGGCGCTTGTAGCTGAGCGCTGCAGAGAAGACAGAGAAGTCTGCATTTCCCAACTCTGTGAAATAGGCCCTGCAGCTGCCCTGCGGCACCAGTGAGTAACTGCAAGAGGAAACACAAGTGGGACAAGCTGTAGCATCCACCATTCAGCTTTAATTCAGAACAAACAAACAGGATTCTTACTCATAATACAGCAGCACATCTGGAGGGTAGAGGTTGAAGTTGGCAGCATCGTCTTTAATGTAAGTGTACATGCAGGTCAGCTGTTGATTAAAAAAAAAAGGCAAAATAATTAGCACCTTGTATCGTCCCCGTTTATGATGGAGAACGTGTGTAAGAAAGCTCCATGACTTGTTGGATGGTAACGCATTTTTGTAATTTTGCCTGCACTTTAATCCACTGTGGTGGTGTGCAGCTGCAACATGCAAAAATGGCATCTTTGTTCAAACATTTATTACCCTAACTCTATGTGCCAGAGTTATATACGGTGTAATCTATATAACCCGATTCACAGGGTATGTATATATTGTTTTAAGTGTGTTTTAAACAATTGTTAGTTTCTCCTTTGAAGTCCAAAATGTTCACTTTTTAATATTTGAGCAGATATGTAGGAGATTTTAAATATCCCATAAATGCCTTGAATACTGTACCTGAGACTCCACTAGTTTAACCTTCCTGCTGCCTGACCTCCGACAGGCTTTGATCAGGTTCTTGACTTGCCCATTGCCAATGTTCCTCACTCCAGTGCATGTGAACCCTTGAAGCACAGAGGATGACAAACTACACACACACACACACACACACACACACACTGTTAGCTCTACTCAAACCCATTTGCAGGTTGTTTTGATTGATTTGATTGATCTCCCAGACTGATTTGAACTCACTTGTTTGGACCTCCCAGCTGTGCAGAGGCGCTCTCTGTAGCTACCGACTCAAAGAACAATTCAGCCTAACAAAACAAACAAACAAAAAAAGTCTGTAATAACAGGCATGTAGCACAACACGACAATAAAAACTAAGCTGAGGGTTTCATCTTCTACCTGCTGCCGTTTCCATTCCTTTCTGTTGAGTATGGTTATAACGTCGTTGCTACTGGAGAAGCCCACCAGCAGGGATCGAGGGATCTCAGTGGCCAGGTCATCGGGAACGTTCTGGATCACTTGCATGCTGCTGGTGTTCACTGATATGATCTGAGAGAAGATGGGAAGCATTGTGAGTTAACTCTCTGTGGAAAGCTTTCTATCTTTATCCAAAGCAGCTGATGGAAGTGTGCAGTTCAAATCACGCTCAAGTTATAACAGAAAACCTGTCATACCTGACTGACAAAGACCTGCTGGATGATCTGAGGACCAGAAAGGAGGTTTGCCACCAGTGAAGGAGTTTGGGAGGCACTTATCAGCTGATTACCAGAGATGCTCAAGAACACTCTGGAAGGTACACCAATGATGAGAGTGCCCAGACTTATCAGCGATGATGAGCTGTTGATCTGGTGGAAAGGATGGAAGCAGCACACGCATAAGTGAGCATGACCACAAAGATGACTTTGATTTTTCTAAAGTCAGGATTCAGTCTAAAATCTGCAACCTGTATGATGCCCGAAGACAGCAGAGACTGGATGATGGTCATGGCCTGGCCTTCGCTCCAGCCCGTCACAGTGGAGAGAGTGCCGATGGAGTTTATTAAGTCCTGGGGTTTGATTGAGCTGATCTGATTCAGCGACATGCCAGTGCTTTGGCTGCCGAGGGCAGAAATGACTGTGGAGTCAATGTTCTGACCAAAGTTACCTGCCAAAGCAGCTGTGACCTTCACATGTGAGAGAAAAACTTTGTCAGTAGAGTCAAATTTATGTCTACAGTGTAAATATTCTGGGGAACAAAACTTTATCAAGTTAATAAAAGGAGAGCTTAGTGCTCTTTTATTCATCTTTCCATTTCACCCTTCTTAAAATCACGTACCGCCAGAACAAAGAGCTCTACACCACTCTAAATAATAAACATCAGATTCAAAACAGGAGCCTGCAAGTGAAACTAAACCCAATTTTATGTGGGTGACAAATTTAAGGAAATAATAAACTACTTTTTACCAAAATACCAGGCAAGATGCTAAATCTCTAAAAGACTGAAATCTTATAACATTCATGTCTAGTTGACCTTACCTATCCTGTATTAAATGTAGTATGTGCATTTCTTAAGTTAGGTTCCCTTTCAGTCAATTCACTCGGTACTAGTGATGGGAATTTTGGCTCGGCTCACCAAAAAGAGCCGGCCTTTTTTGGCTCTTCAGGTTGTTTTGCTACTTTAAGTAATTTATTATCAACAACAATATAAAATTACGCACAAAAGGAATTACTAATGTTACAGAAATGTGGTTTTATTTAGGGCTGTTCGATATAACGATATATATCGGATGACGATATAAAAACATCTATCGTTTTATTTTACGTTTGTTTCGTGGTGTCGCAAAATAAACTGTACGGCAATATTTTTTCATCGTTTTGATGGTCACTGTAGTGGCTATATTAATTTCTTAAAGTTCTCTCTTTCTCTTATATTTAATATAACCACACTACAGACGGACAAGCGCCTGTTTCTATGCGTTGTCGTTAGCAACAACGATGGCAAAACCATCGCATGTCTGCTTGTTTATTTTCCACATACACCTTTCAGAATAAAGCTCAAGATCCTGTTGAGATTTTTCTAAATAAACTGAATCATGTGAAAGATGGTGAAGGATGAGAAGCAAAAAAGAGCCATCAGCAATGTTCCCTCTAAGCTGCGCGCGTGCGCAATTGCGCACTGCTGGCACAGCCTCTGCACACAGAAAATCTGCGTTGCGCACAAAAAAATCTAACCTGAATTGCAATTAAAATTAAAACTTTAACAACTCTGTTTTGCAGTGTTAGTCAGTAAGTGACTGGCTGCTACCATATGGGATTAGAACGATGCCACCTTATCCCATAGTCCAGCCAATGATGCGATTCACATTCGTACATACGCAGCTAATCAACGTCATTGACAGGCTATGACAGCGTCCTTATGTGCCGACACCGGTGTTCCAGCTAGCAAAGCGTCATGGCTGATGTGGAGTAGTGATGGTAAATTTGATTCTTTTTACTGAATTGAGTTTGAATGAGTCACTCACCAAAGTGAATCGGATTTTTGAGTCATTTGAGTCACTGAGTCAGTTGACCAGAGAGTGCAAAAAATGTACATTTTCACTCAAACTTAATTTGTTTCTCTTTTCATGTAAATCCTACTTCTAAGATGAGTGATTGAAAAAGAAAAACAACTATTTTTAAAGAGCAAAAAATATATATTTCTAAAGGGAACATTTATTTTATTTATTTTTATTTTATTTTATTAGTATTTTCCTCAAATGTGTCAAATATATATTTTCTCATCTAAATGTCCACTGAGCTGTGTGCCAGGGGGCGGTAATGCTCCTTAACATTGGTTGCCAACCAAGAAGAAGAAGAAGCTGTGAGCCAAGAGGGAGGGGGTGAGTTGCTGTTAGCATGTTAGCAGAGCGATGCTACTGTGAACTGAGGAGCTATTGTCTTGATGTGAGCTTCTACTCAGGGTTTTTTCTTCCAGTTCAGAGCAGAAATATTTTTGTTAAGAAACTGGCTGTTGTTTTTTCCACACAATTTTAATTATAAGCTATATATATTTCTACTAATGAAATTAGTTTGCTAACAGCAACAGGGATGAGTCAGTGAGTCAGTTGGGCTTGTGAATCATGATTCACGAGTCAGTAAAGTGATTCTCGAGTATTGAACGAGTTGTTCATGATTTGCGCATCACTAGCTAATTTCTAGTTTTCCTGTGCAGCGTTTTGCTTTGCGTTTTGGAATGGACTCCAAACTGAAGTGAGCAAAGCAGAAATCTTCTGTTCGCCCCTGTCCTCATTGCCTGACAATGACCAGCACAATGCCTGCCCTGTCTGCCTGGGGAACGTCCACGCTAGGAGAGCGTTGACGGAGCCCGTATCCTGTGCGTTTTGTCGCCAGCTCCGGCGCTCGACCCTGGAAAGACGGGTGATGTTTGTGGAAAAAGTGCTGGGATGCTCGGCTGTCGCACGGCATCACCCTCTCCTTTCCAAGTCTGGAGCCCTGGCGTTTTAGTGGGCTTTTTCCTCCCACAACGACCAAAACCCGCCTTCCCATGTTCCCAGACTTTGTCTGCGAGCTAACGGCATCATGGGACAAACCTCTGTCTACCCGCATCACTGTGACCTGCTATGGACAGTACATGGAGTTGGACGGCGCTGAGGAGGCTGGCTTAGCTAATCCACCCCCTATGGAGCCGTCTCTTGTCAGCGGGAGCACATTCTCCACACCAATCGGCATGGAGCAAAGGCCAAATTCTTGAGCCTCCGGCGGGACCCGCCACCCAGGAGGAAATAGCCTCAACCCTTCTAGCTGTGGTTTCGAGTGGAGAAGGGGTCCAGCGGCAGGGAGACGCTGCTTTTACCCCTCTGCTGCCGCCCAAGAGGTACCGCTTAAGTTTGGTTCAGGTTGTCAGCTGCAGAAGGTGCGGCACGTTCCTAACACTGTCTCCCAAGCACAAACCCCCTGCACACAAAATGCTCCGCTTCGGAGACAGACAAAAGTTGGGTTCATTGCTGCCACGCTCAGTTTTTGCTGGGTCGCAGACTGCATTTCCAGATGATATCACCTTTGTTGGGCATGATGGCATCTATGATCGCCATAGTGCCACTTGGACTGTTAACGATGAGAGCGTTTCAATGCTGGACTCTCTCTCACCGCCTGTGTGCATCGTGTCACCTCCTGAGGTGTGAGGAGGTGAGTGAGGAGGTAGTGACACCTCCTCACTGCCCCCTGTTCTTCTCCATAATCAACCACGATGCGCCCTTGGGCATGGACGCCGAGCGCACCAATGGCCAGACGTGCTCCTGTATGCATTTTGCCCAGTGGCAGTCTATCTCTCTGATTCTAGTGGCCCCTTAGTGGCCCACAAGGTCACGGTATGCAGAGATAATCAGCCAGCGAGTCCTTGGCAGCTTCCTCTCCACAGGGACCTCCTCTCTCAGCCAGGAGGAGAAGGGGTTCATCCACGCCCGGATCTGTGGCGCCTTCATGCTTACCTGCTGAGAGGTTAAACTTGATTGCTAAGGGCTTACCACCTAGTGTGATAGCGACAATACAGAGCGCTAGGGTCTCATCTACTAGAGGCTTGTACGCTTACAAATAGCGAGCCTTCAAACAATGGTGCAAGGACCGCCACACTCTCCCATTTCAGTGCTCTATTGTGGATGTTTTGACATTCCTGCAGGAGCTGCTGGATAAGGGCCTTTCATTTTCAACAATTTAGGTTTATTTAGCAGCTATATCTGCTTGTCATATTGGCTTTGACGGGATGACACCAGGTGCACATCCCCTTGCCATACATTTTCTGAAAGGGGTTCGCCAGCTGAGACCCACGCTTGAGTCCAGTGTCCCTGCTTGGGACTTGTCTTTGGTGCTGGAGGCCCTTTGTAGCCCCCCGTTTGAACCCATTGAGTCAGTGGATATGAAAATTATCTCATATAAGACTGCATTACTTCACGCTTTGGCTTCAGCAAAACGAGTGGGTGACCTTCTTGCGCTGTCTGTGCATCCCTCCTGCACACAGTTCTCTCCTGATGGCCACAAGGTCGTATTGCGCCCAAATGCTGCCTATTTTCCCAAGATCATGCCTGCATCTTATAGCTCAATGGAGTTTGAGTTGCTGAACTTTTGCTCCCCTCCTTTTGCAGGAGGAGAGGAGGATGCATTCTCTTTGTCCAGTGCGTGTGCTACGCACCTACATTGAGCGCACTCAGAATGTGGCTTATGTGGGACCAGATGTCTGCTTCGCTAATCCAACTAGAGCTCATTCCACCAGGGGGATAGCAACCTCATGGGCTCTTTTTAAAGGGGTGACTGTAGCTGGTATTTGTGCAGCAGCTAATTGGGCATCACCGCATACTTTTGTGCGGTCTTATCGGTTGGACGTTACAGCCCCTTCGGTGGCTCATACTGTTCTTTCTGCTGGGTCTACCGCACACTAAGGTGGTGGTGGTTCAATTCTGGTTTGGTGGCTGCTCTGCAGGGCGTGTATGTATGTCCCATGTGTTGTACCGAGTAAATCGACTGAAAGGGAACGAATAGTTATGTCTATAACTTCTGTTCCCCGAAGGAGAGGAACAAGGTACAACACAAGGTGGCCCCACTGAGCAGTTTGGCTCGGTGAAGAGCGGCTATCAAACTGAGGGATGACTGTGATGACAGTCCAGGCGGGGTTGTGCGCATGTCACCACAGGCGTGAATAAAGGTTTTTTCAGCCAGGACATGCAAGGGCGTGGTATCCTATACTTATGTGTTGTACCTCGTTCCTCTCCTTCAGGGAACAGAAGTTATAGACATAACTATTCATTTTAGCAGCAGATTGCACACATAGCTGTTTTTCTTTTCTTTAAATGTTAATGTCTTACTTGTGGGTCCAGGTTCGTACAGAAAACTGTGAGATTCTTCAGAACTATCATACTGTCGCTTGGACTCAGTTGGGTAAATGCTGGACCAGGAGCGACACACCGAAACAAGATAGGAAGGCTGCAAAGAAGGTTAAACAACACTTACAGAAAAATGCAGGATTTGTGGCTGGAGAACGCAACATATTGTATAGATTTAAACTCACAGTAAGGGGTTGAAGTTGCTGTCCTGTTGATATAAAAGGGTGGTGTAGTACTTTGTGAGGTTTGCAGGTAAGACAAAGGTGTTGAAAAGAGCGATGTTCTGAAGGTTCACTGTGAAGACCTGAATGACCTGCAGGGAGGGGAGAAAAGCACGTCTGTAGGTCATGAAATGAATCCAAGTAGAAAAAAAAATGAGCGTCAGTTCAAAATTTCCGCGAATGTTGATTCTTTACCGACTCAGATCCAAATGCCACAACATCGTCCAGAGTGAGGAAAGAGACGAAAGACCTGATGTACTGAGCAAACCAAGCTGTGGAATTCAGTTGTGGGTTGCTGGGGAAGTAACACTTTGGATTTGAGGCTAGAAACAAAAAAGATGTTAACAATAAATAATAATGATAAAGTTCAGAATAAATAAAAATACAATCTATTAGGGCTGGACCATATCATACCATTCACGGTAATACCGGTATAATGTCGGGCAATGATAAGAAAATGAAATATCGCAATAGAATATGGGTAAAACGCGCATGCGCAGTGCCTTTTTTTTATACGCACATGGCGGAAAAAGCGTGCCGCCGACAGAGAATGAGAAGGGTGAAAGCGGATCGTTGAATGAAACGGATAAACCAGAATTGGTTTGTAAAAATGCTGCAACTTCAGTGGTGTGGAAATTGTTTAGCTTTCGTCCGTCAGATACACAACAAAGCACTATTTTTGGTAGAGCATGCTAGCAGGCTGTTGTTATTACCGTGTTTTTTGGAAAATACGTCACACTTAAAATCAATCCTTTGATTTTTCTGAAAATCGACAGTGCCCCTTATAATCCCGTGTGCCTTATGTATGAATTCTGGTTGTGTTTACTGACCTCGAAACGATTTTATGTGGTACATGGCGCTCGAAAATCTGTGAAATGTTTTAGTACGACTTTGCTAAGCTACGAACCCGCACCGCTTGATGGATTGTCGGAGCATTACGGCTATCGTAGGCAGGAGCCTCGCGGAGTGATACGTACTGTGCTTCAACATAATATTACCGTATTATGTGTGTATAACCTCTTTTTAAGTTTTGTGGATATTATACGTGGTTATGCTGAGGATATGTCGGCCAATTTCTACTGGAAATGCCTTTTGGTTAAACTGTCAGCAAGGAATTTGCATTTGCACTGTTAAATTTTTATATAACTTTAATGTTCATAAAAAACAGCTGCTTGTTTAAGTGAAAATACGTTGATTTATTTTTTTGCACGAATAAAGTTGTGGACTTATAAAGTATTTTGTCAAGTGTCAATTATATCGTCAGTTATATTGTTATCGCAAATTTTCAAATCTATATCGTGATAAATATTTTTGATCATATCGCCCTGCTCTACAATCTATAATCATTTTACTCCAGCGTAGCGTTTTTTTAATTGCTGTGAATTCTTGAAGTCAAATGTAAAAAGTAAGCAATAAAAAATGATGACCATAACAAACAGTGTTGCCAACTTAGCGACTTTGTCGCTATATTTAGCGAGTTTTCAGACCCCTTAGCGACTTTTTGTCTAAAAAAAGTCGCTAAAAAAAGACGTGAAAGCGCGTATCGCTTTTACTCTCAACAAGCAGTGGGTGCTGTAATGCAGTCAGTTCTTCTTTTACTCTTTTACTCTTATGCTGTTTTGTGGATCACAAGGTTTAAAACTACTTACAAACACACACACACAAAGTAACTCCACCAGAGTGCCTATTTCGGGTCACTTTTGCCGGTCCAAGCCCGGGTAAAGGAGCAGGGTTGGAATTGTGACATTAAAAAAAACAATAATTGCTAAAAGAAATTTAATTTGTAGTTCTAAATAAACTCTAAATGCATTTAGGACGTTTTTTACTCACTTTATGTCTCTTCCACGATGTTATTTCTCTCTCCAACAACATAGGTTACAATTAGATTAGCATGACCAATTATGCAAATTAGGCGATGACGTCATTTAGCGACTTCTAGCGACTTTTTAGGACAACCAATAGCGATTTTCCTTACTGAGGAGTTGGCAACACTGATAACAAACTGTTACTACAGTAGCTGGCAGATTTACTGGAATTAACATTGTTATCCAACAGTGTGCCGATTGGTCTAAATATAAGCAAATCGAAAATAAGATGTCCTTATGGTTTATTTAAAATTGAAAAATATTAAAGCAGGACAAAGTTATAAAAGACAAAGTCTTTGAACCTTATTAAGAATGATGACGGGGACAAGCATCAGTGAAAGATTGATGCTGTCTTGCTTTTAACGTATTTATACTGTATGTGTACTCTATTGCCATTTTGTACTACCACTGTTCTACCTACTATCCGGTCGTTAAGTCTGACGTCACTAGCCGTGTCTGGGCCTAAACTCCGCTGCAGGTCCATATATCAAACGATCACTATGGCATTACTGAGAGTTGAAAAATTGTCTAAAGTCTTTCATCTTTAATAAAATGATCAGCGTTCTGCTCTACCAGGTGTAACAATTGAGTTTAACATCCAGGCATCCATGAAAACGGAATTTATGACATTTAACGGAGTTAGAAGTTAGCAGGAAGTTAGCTCGCTAGCTTCTATCTAAATACAATATAGCATGTCCTGACTGCGGGGTTTTGGAAACAAATTAAAACGTACAGCTCTGTTATCACTTCCAACATAAATGAAGACAGAAAACTAAACAGCAGTGACGTTTGTAGGGTTACTGAAGTTTGGCTAGCTGGTATATAATGATGTGCTACGTGATCGCTAGCGACACAGCTATGTTAGCATAATATAAACAAGCTAACTTTTTTTCCACTCGATAAAAGTTAACGTGAGTGTTCTCGGTGGTAAGGAACAAATATAATCGCATGGCAGGATGCTGTAAAAGGACCAAACTTCAGCCACGAGAACAACTGAGATAATCCATCCACAATACGAGGTTAGTCATTCATATACTGCTGCATGGGCTGGGCTGTAGTTACATCCTAAGGTTTTAAAAACTGAGCTTAAATAAATGATTAGCGGTAATAAAAGCCGAGGGAGGTCAACAGTGATCACTGACTGTTTTAGGAGCTTTTTGAGATTAAATAGAAGAAAATACATAACATTAAACATGTTAACAACACAAAAGCCATATTAAACTCAGACTACTTTAGGCCCGGAAGTAGGATTCGTCACGTCATCACTTAACGACCGGATACCTTTGCTCTGCTGTTACACACAGTGTTGCCAACTTAGCGACTTTGTCGCTATATTTAGCGAGTTTTCAAACCCCTTAGCGACTTTTTTTCTAAACAAAAGTCGCTAAAAAAAGACGTGAAAGCGCGTATCGCTTTTACTCTCAACAAGCAGCGGGTGCTGTAATGCAGTCAGTTCTTCTTTTACTCTTATGCTGTTTTGTGGATCACAAGGTTTAAAACTACTTATAAACACACACACACATAAACACAAATTAGGCGATGACGTCATTTAGCGACTTCTAGCGACTTTTAGGACAGCCAATAGCGATTTTCCTTACTGAGGAGTTGGCAGTACTGGTTACACACAGATGAGTATTAGGTATATACAGATATATCCAAAGCACAGCAATCTGTGGTGCTGCAAAATGAAGGGAAACTGAAAAAAATTGCAATTACCTGAATTTTGTGTACAACTAAATTTTCCTTTTAATTTAAATTGTGTTCAGGCAGTTGTGTTTTTTTTAGGTGACATGTGGTTGCTGTTCAGTTTCATGTAGAATATCATTTGATCAATGTCTTTCCCCCCCCACTTGAATTAGCATCCCACTTGATCCTTGACCCTGGCATGCTTGAAAGACTTACTTGAGCCAACGTAAAGGTAAGTCCTGATGGTGTTGTACACGTCTCCCCTCACAAAGTCAGCAGTAGTGTAGTTGTGTACCCCAAGGACTGAGACACTGAAACACAACAAATCTAAATTAAAACACAAAAACAAAAAAACATATAAAGCAGGATTTAGTGCTGTAGTAAAACACACAGTTTTTGGAAGGCCAGGCAGGAGGTGCTGTTTATGACACTGGGACTGATCAGGCTCTTTGTGAGGAAGGGCAAGTAGTTCTTGAGGCGTTGGTCAAACCAAGCATTCACCTCCAACATTTGGGTGCTGCTGAGGGCCATGGGCCAGACGCAGGGCAGGATGGAGCGCCTCACCGCTTCCGGCAGAGACTCCTGGAGGCAATGCACAGATTAATGTGTTTAATCATTGCATTTTGTTTGCATTTCTGCGTGTGCTTGTGCCTTGGGCTACGTACAGTTTCTAGAAACTGTGGTGTCTGGCTGTAGCTGTTGAAGAGCATGCAGAGCTGTGCGTTGTTGTCGACAACATTAGGACGTCGTAGGTAATCCCCAAGCTCCGATGGAGGGATGGAATTTATGATCTAGAAGATTAGAAGACATAAATTAAGACATTCTCCTCTTGCTTTATCATATTTACTCCTGATATCTTTCAAGTCAACACACCAGACTCATTCTGTCAGGAGGCATGAGCGACAGGAAGGCGGTGAGGTTGGGAAACTGGAAATCCATGAAAGATTGTTCCAGGAAACCATAGAAACTGGTGTTGTAGCTGTCACTGTAGCAGCGGAGAGGTGTTGGACCTAGAGGAAAAGGTGGAGACACAAACTGGGTTATAATATTGGAACTTTGCCTCATGCTTTGTTAAGCCATCTGGAATAAAATAAATAAATAAAGCTTCACTTGTTGTTGTATTCACATAAAATGTTTAATGAAAAAATAACAAGGGCGAGCATAGGAGAAAACTCAATGTCTGACTCCTCCCTCACTTTCACAAGGCTGGCAGCCATTATGTTAAGAAATGTGAGCTACTCGCTTACTGGAATGTTACAGCCCAATTTCATAAAGCATCCAACAAAAAAAATTAAAGCCGAGTTTACTGGTTTTCTGAGTTAGCTTTACCTCTGAGGGTCTGGAGGATTTGATCATAGATTTTCTGCTGTGTGTCTGTGCTGAGCGTTGAGATAGTCATGTTCAGGTTCAGTATACTGAAACAAAAAAATGCAAAGGTTTATTTCCAGTCAGATTGCTTAAATACTTCCATAGTTTGGTGCTTGAAGCTTTGTGCTCACCCCAGCTGCTCAATGCTGCAGCTCCGTCCCACCAGTATTCTGAAGTAAGGTGCAACTTGTCCTGGTGAAAGTTGTACCAGCAGGGGTGGCAGCCAGGAGGTAAGCCACATCTTTACCTCCGCATCACTCACCGAAGGAAGGGAGAGGTTTGCACGATCAAACACAACTTGCAACATGGCTGACCTCACGACTGAAGGCAATGCGTCTTCAGGAGCCTGCAGAAAAAAACAAAAGAAATAATCATGTTTTTTAGATGTAACAGGTGTAACAGGACCTTCTTCAACTTCTGTGTGAGAAGACTAACCAGAAAAATGTTAGAGTTTACCATCATTGCAAACATAAACACAAAACGTATGAATGTTTTACATCTGATGAACAGATAAACTCAGCTTGACTTGACCTCTAGTATCAACAAAACACACCAGGTGACTTTATAACATGATGTATGCTCACCAGGATAACAGATGAGAAATTATCAAAGAAGGCAGCCAGAGACTGGTCAGGCACATATTTCATCACCATGTTGACTTGCTCAGAAGTTGTGAGCTGGCCAGGTGTTGCGGACACCTCGGCTAGCTGTCTGACCGTGAGCTGTGACAAGGCTTCCATCTGCATATGCAAACACATATGTTGTCGGTGACAGTTGTGGTTATCATGGAAGGAACCCCCCCCCCAGTGCATCATAACGCACCACTGAGAAGTTGGAGTAGATTGTCTGAATGTCCTGGAACGTCGCAAGATAGGCAAAACCTCCCATGTTCACCTGCAGCCATTGTGCACTGGTGGCAATGTCTGAGCTGCAGGCGGGGTCTGAACCACAAACACACACAGAGGAAATTCAGCTTTACTGTGCTGAAGGAAAAGCATCTATCATACATTGTTATGTCACTTTGCAATACACGTGACCACCCTGGATTACTGTACTCCTGAATCCCACTAATCTATCAACATGTGTGAATGTTGGATTAATTCAGATATGACGTGAAAAATACATAGACTGTAACTGTTAATAGGCTGCCATTGATTGTTACTGGGCTGTAATACAGCAGTGTACCTGTGCTGTTGTTCCTGGTCAGGAAAACCTTAATGAAGTGCGTGTAGACAGACACCTCCCTGGGAAACGTCAATTGTGGCCGGAGTTGACTCAAAATCTGCAGACTGAGTTGAAATTGGGATTAGATTAATTAAAAAATGGCAGGCTTTTGGTATACCAAGAAAGGCAGTCACATTTGATGTAATTTGTTTGGTCTAATTTCTTACATGGCCTGGTAGGAGCTGCAAGTAAGTTCCCTTGTGGTCATATATGAAAGGAAGTCAGGTGAAACAGCTGGCAGAAATGGGAGAAGGCGGCGGCCAAACCACATCTGGATGAAGGTTAGATTATTGAGGGTGGCCATGCTGACAGTATCTATTCGGAGTTCTTGTATGGTGTCCAGAATCACGGACACTGCTGGGTTGTTGGCGTCCAGAGTCTATAACAAAGATCAAAATGTGATGTAACTACTGACTTTTCTTATCTTTCAACAACAGACGGTTTGCAGAAGGTTCTTCTCGTCTTACAAAATATTGTGTAATGCTTTCATACCGTGTTGACGAGCAGATCCAGAGCCTGGTCCAGGACCTGAGAGGTTTCGGAGAGGAGAAGTTTCCAGACAGATCTGGACCCACTCAAGCTGGAGTAGTGGTTGCACTTCAGTATCGTTGCCAGCTGTTCTGCTGTTATTGTTGACAGCTGCGTGACGACAGAGAGCAGTTTAGACTCTACAGTGAAAGTGAAAACGAGCTGAATCACAGACGGCTGTTGACTTATGTGACGCTCTTACTGAGGCACAAGCCAGTTCCTCAATGGCCAAGTCACAGAGGTTTCCGCTCATCTGTGCACTGGTGAGTTGGAGCTGGACTGCTGTTCTGTGGTTTCAAAATAAAACATGTGATTGGTACTTTGTTGACATCTGGGACAATGTTGCATAAAAAGTAAACTCTCCAACAGGTTCATGTAAATCCTACCTGTTCAAACCGATACAGATATCTGTTGCTGTACCACAAAAAAAAGAGACAAAAAAAGTTATAAATTGATAAAAAATTACATTTTATGCATCAACACAGCAGGATATGAGACAAAAATGTTTAAAATGAGCAATTAAAAGATTGAATCTGCAGCAGAAGCTCCACCGCTTGCTTAACATTTCATGTTTTCCTGCTTTATTTCGGCCTCCCTTACTACTTGTGCTCTCGATTAACACTTGGGCCTTGCTTGGGTACTGCTGCTTTATCTGAGGTGTCTTTGAATATTTTACCCCATGCTACCTTTTGTAATACTTACGCGTGGTGCTGCTGGATCCAGTTGTTGAA
The DNA here is from genome assembly GCF_051167445.1 of Perissodus microlepis. NCBI lineage: Eukaryota > Metazoa > Chordata > Actinopteri > Cichliformes > Cichlidae > Perissodus > Perissodus microlepis. The sequence goes on along the minus strand of NC_140466.1, from coordinate 30,423,336 downwards.
GTTGTCCCCAATGATGTCAATGAAGTTGCCCCTGATGTTGTTGATGAATTTGGCCCCGATGTTATCGATGAAGTTGCCCCTGATGTTGTTGATGAATTTGGCCCCGATGTTATCGATGAAGTTGCCCCTGATGTTGTTGATGAATTTGGCCCCGATGTTATCGTTGAAGTTGCCCCTGATGTTGTTGATGAATTTGGCCCCGATGTTATCGATGAAGTTGCCCCTGATGTTGTTGATGAATTTGGCCCCGATGTTATCGATGAAGTTGCCCCTGATGTTGTTGTTGAATTTGGCCCTGATGTTATCGTTGAAGTTGCCCCTGATGTTGTTGATGAATTTGGCCCCGATGTTATCGTTGAAGTTGCCCCTGATGTTGTTGATGAATTTGGCCCCGATGTTGTCAATGGTGTTGTCTCTGATGTTGTTGATGATGTGTCTGATGTAGTGGTGGTGGTGGGGCTAACCTTGCCTCCTGTAAGCCCCACTCCCAGACCATTAAGATCGGACTGAAACTGTGAACTGATCCAGGTTTGCACCACTGTCACATTTTCATACGACTTCAAAAGTGGGAGGTTGGTGCCAAGAAGACCTTTAACATCACTAACAGTCAGGTTCTATGGAGAACAGAGCAGACACATTTTATCCTATGAGCAAATAAACACACTTACTTTATTCTTTGACAGAACCAAAAAACAATTTAGTTTTACAACTTATCAGCCCCGTCTAATGGTTTGAGTGAAGTAAATAAATTGAGGAACTATGATGCAAGACCCCCACCCCAAAATAAATAAAAAAATAAAAACCTTTTTTCAAAATTAGTCTAAAATTCAGAATTCAAAGTGCAGACATGCAGCACTGACCTGTATAACACTCTCAAGCAGCCCAGTGAAGGTCGGGAGGTCCATACTGATATTGGCAGACACTAAATCTTGGATAAACCTAAGATCTGCACCCGCTGCAAGAATGGAAAAAAATTAATGGTACGTTAACTTTTAGCTGTTTAAATGATGTTTTTTTGAATGTGGGTCTGTTTGCTTACGTAGGTAAGATTGTATGAGCTGGTAACTGGAAGTGGAGATAGTGATTGAGTGTTTGTCTGGGATAAATGCTTTATATGCGAGGGAAAACAGTTCTTGCTTTTTCTCAGTGGTGCAGCTGGATATGTCCAGGGCATCGGCGTTCCTGCAGGAGATAAAACACACAGGAATGGTGTGTTGAGTTTATGGAATTCATATAACGTTATTTATCATTAAATCAGACTTTTTTTTTCTAGTTATCTAAATAATAATTTAGAGATTTATGTGGGTTCACCTGCCTTAGTAAGTACAGGATCCCTGACAGACCTTTAGCCAACATGTTCTTGTACCTTTCAGATATTACCTGTGTTAGGTTTAATGTATGTGTTGTAGGTTGCCATTTAAAAAGCTACACAATGCCATTTAGAAAGCTAGAATGCTTCTACATGCTATCTAGGTAACCTACGCATATGACTACGTACATGACATTGATAAAGGGAACAAGCAGCCTTGAGAAGAACAGATTCTACCAACAACAATCTGGGAGAGCTGCACTCCCATCATATAATCACACACAATGTATAATCACGCTTGCACAACACAATCACACTTTGTAACCAGTTATAGTAATTTCTCCTAGGTAATACAGCAACAAGCTCTATGAATATTCATGTGTGTAACCAATAAAAACAACCTGCAGGGGGAAAGCATGTTGAAGTGGGTTGGAGACAACTGCTTCCCTCTCGCGAGTGAAAACTTGAGCTCTGTGTGACCTCGTTCCTGAGTGAGTTTCTGTTTATCCAGCAGTATCAGGGGTAAAACTCTGACAACCTGCTGCTAATGTGATGTAAAAATAACCTCCAAACACACACACACTCATGCACAGTCACAGCTCTGATGCCTTACTTGATGCTTTCAACCGAAATGTTCCTGATAACAACAACATCCAGGGCGCACAGGTTTGGTCCTCCAATGGCGTTGAGCTCCACACTGCTGAGACTGTTCCCCTTTACACTCAGATACTTGGAGATGATGGCTTTGGCCTTGATGAGGAGAACCAAGCATCGGTGAGAAGACACAAGCATGTAAATTTTACATTCAGATTTTTTCTTCTGTTTGCTCACCAGAACCGGGTCCCACGGCCCGTTTGAAGCATCCATCAAAGAAGCGAGTGTGTCGATCTGAATAATACTCCACATGTTGATGTTTTCCATTGTGGCACTACGGGACATTGCTCCTAAGATCTGAACCTGATCTTCTGGGATGATGCCGCTGGCACTGTAAGCCTATAAAAAAAGTCAGAAGATATTTAGACTCAAATTTAGATAGCAAAAGCTTAAATAATGGAAGTTGTAAGCGTTGCGGACTTTGCATGCCCTCCCTGTGTCTGTGCTGGTTCTCATGCTTCGTTCCAAAGTCCAAAAACATGCACGGGGTTTGGTCGAATACTGATTTTAAACTGACCGTAGGTCAGAATGTGTGTTATGTTTTTCTGAATGCTTCTGTGTGTTAATCCTGCTCTCCAGGAGGGGCCTAACCTGCCTCTAAATCTATGCCAGCTGGGATAGGCTCCAGGAGTTTTCTTGCCACTTACCTCTCGCAACTTGCTGAGAACAATCTTTGTGTAGTTCTGCTCCTGCACCTGGTTAACGAGGGCATCCAAGTTGTCTTTGACAATGGTGGAATTGAGGCAGCTGGTGAACTGACTTATATCATAGTTTAAGGGGAATGTTAGATTAACGATAGTAACACGGGTTATGAATCCCAAAGTGCAGTCAGTGGCTGAAACACAGAAAGAGAAACAGTTTTTGGTTAAACAGTAAATTCTCTCTAGATTCTAATACATGGACCAAGCAGTTGACAGAAAGAAACCAACCTGTAGATTCCTCATTAGGAATGGACATCCTTATTGCGCTCTTCAGCTCCCCGATCTTCTGACTGTCCACGTTGTTTTCCTTGAGAACACCCAGGAAATACCTCAAGTAGTTGTTCTTTGTTTTCTGTTCCCAATAACAAAGGGAAAGAAAGAAAGGCGCATAAAGAACAAGGTTAACACCTATCAGTCCAGCAAAAAAATGAAAACAAAATCAAAAAATATAAATGTTTGCGGTCATGTATTACTCACAGTGTTGAAGTGATCATAGAAGGTTGAAGACATATACAGCGGCAGCATCCCGAGGTCTTTCAGAGTTTGCTCAGTCCACACTGAAGGAGCTCTGGTTATCACGAAAACAGAACGGTGATTATTATTATGAAGGACACAAAGGGCCAAAGGTAAAAATGTAAATCTGCTGACAAACAAACAGGGATGAAAATCTGCCACAGCGGTGAAGCGTTTTACGTACCCATATCTTGTGTTGCCATTAGTCATTTGAGCCTGAACAGCAGCTGCTTGAGCAGAAGTGAGGCTGGGGCAGCTTTTGAGATTTTCCAAGATGGATGAATCTGAGTTTAGGATGTAGGACGCATCCAGGATGCAGCACATGTTTCCCAATACTGATATTTCATCTTTAGTTAAGCTTGTGTTTGTTATGCCCTTTGAAAATAAAAGAAACAGAAATCCATTTCAACTCAAAACATTAAACAAAACCTTAGTGTGATTACAGTTATTTCCATTTCATGCAATTATTAATACATCTAATCTTTAGAGCTCAAGAAGTGATGTGTGGTTCGAGGACTCACCAGGCAGCTCTTTGCATTTTCAAACAGGGCAGGGCGCTTGTAGCTGAGCGCTGCAGAGAAGACAGAGAAGTCTGCATTTCCCAACTCTGTGAAATAGGCCCTGCAGCTGCCCTGCGGCACCAGTGAGTAACTGCAAGAGGAAACACAAGTGTGACAAGCTGTAGCATCCACCATTCAGCTTTAATTCAGAACAAACAAACAGGATTCTTACTCATAATACAGCAGCACATCTGGAGGGTAGAGGTTGAAGTTGGCAGCATCGTCTTTAATGTAAGTGTACATGCAGGTCAGCTGTTGATTAAAAAAAAAAGGCAAAATAATTAGCACCTTGTATCGTCCCCGTTTATGATGGAGAACGTGTGTAAGAAAGCTCCATGACTTGTTGGATGGTAACGCATTTTTGTAATTTTGCCTGCACTTTAATCCACTGTGGTGGTGTGCAGCTGCAACATGCAAAAATGGCATCTTTGTTCAAACATTTATTACCCTAACTCTATGTGCCAGAGTTATATACGGTGTAATCTATATAACCCGATTCATAGGGTATGTATATATTGTTTTAAGTGTGTTTTAAACAATTGTTAGTTTCTCCTTTGAAGTCCAAAATGTTCACTTTTTAATATTTGAGCAGATATGTAGGAGATTTTAAATATCCCATAAATGCCTTGAATACTGTACCTGAGACTCCACTAGTTTAACCTTCCTGCTGCCTGACCTCCGACAGGCTTTGATCAGGTTCTTGACTTGCCCATTGCCAATGTTCCTCACTCCAGTGCATGTGAACCCTTGAAGCACAGAGGATGACAAACTACACACACACACACACACACACACACACACACACACACACACACACACACTGTTAGCTCTACTCAAACCCATTTGCAGGTTGTTTTGATTGATTTGATTGATCTCCCAGACTGATTTGAACTCACTTGTTTGGACCTCCCAGCTGTGCAGAGGCGCTCTCTGTAGCTACCGACTCAAAGAACAATTCAGCCTAACAAAACAAACAAACAAAAAAAGTCTGTAATAACAGGCATGTAGCACAACACGACAATAAAAACTACGCTGAGGATTTCATCTTCTACCTGCTGCTGTTTCCATTCCTTTCTGTTGAGTATGGTTATAACGTCGTTGCTACTGGAGAAGCCCACCAGCAGGGATCGAGGGATCTCAGTGGCCAGGTCATCGGGAACGTTCTGGATCACTTGCACGCTGCTGGTGTTCACTGATATGATCTGAGAGAAGATGGGAAGCATTGTGAGTTAACTCTCTGTGGAAAGCTTTCCATCTTTATCCAAAGCAGCTGATGGAAGTGTGCAGTTCAAATCACGCTCAAGTTATAACAGAAAACCTGTCATACCTGACTGACAAAGACCTGCTGGATGATCTGAGGACCAGAAAGGAGGTTTGCCACCAGTGAAGGAGTTTGGGAGGCACTTATCAGCTGATTACCAGAGATGCTCAAGAACACTCTGGAAGGTACACCAATGATGAGAGTGCCCAGACTTATCAGCGATGATGAGCTGTTGATCTGGTGGAAAGGATGGAAGCAGCACACGCATAAGTGAGCATGACCACAAAGATGACTTTGATTTTTCTAAAGTCAGGATTCAGTCTAAAATCTGCAACCTGTATGATGCCCGAAGACAGCAGAGACTGGATGATGGTCATGGCCTGGCCTTCGCTCCAGCCCGTCACAGTGGAGAGAGTGCCGATGGAGTTTATTAAGTCCTGGGGTTTGATTGAGCTGATCTGATTCAGCGACATGCCAGTGCTTTGGCTGCCGAGGGCAGAAATGACTGTGGAGTCAATGTTCTGACCAAAGTTACCTGCCAAAGCAGCTGTGACCTTCACATGTGAGAGAAAAACTTTGTCAGTAGAGTCAAATTTATGTCTACAGTGTAAATATTCTGGGGAACAAAACTTTATCAAGTTAATAAAAGGAGAGCTTAGTGCTCTTTTATTCATCTTTCCATTTCACCCTTCTTAAAATCACGTACCGCCAGAACAAAGAGCTCTACACCACTCTAAATAATAAACATCAGATTCAAAACAGGAGCCTGCAAGTGAAACTAAACCCAATTTTATGTGGGTGACAAATTTAAGGAAATAATAAACTACTTTTTACCAAAATACCAGGCAAGATGCTGAATCTCTGAAAGATTGAAATCTTATAACATTCATGTCTAGTTGACCTTACCTATCCTGTATTAAATGAAGTTAGGTTTTTGCAGCAGACTGCACACATAGCTGTTTTTCTTTTCTTTAAATGTTTCTTACTTGTGGGTCCAGGTTCGTACAGAGAACTGTGAGATTCTGCAGAACTATCAAAGTGTTGCTTGGACTCAGTTGGGTAAATGCTGGGCCAGGAGCGACACACCGAAACAAGATAGGAAGGCTGCAAAGAAGGTTAAACAACACTTACAGAAAAATGCAGGATTTGTGGCTGGAGAACGCAACATATTGTATAGATTTAAACTCACAGTAAGGGGTTGAAGTTGCTGTCCTGTTGATATAAAAGGGTGGTGTAGTACTCTGTGAGGTTTGCAGGTAAGACAGAGGTGTTGAAAAGAGCGATGTTCTGAAGGTTCACTGTGAAGACCTGAATGACCTGCAGGGAGGGGAGAAAAGCATGTCTGTAAGTCATGAAATTATCAACTTTTTTTTTGCTGCATTTGAATCCAAGTAGAAAAGCGTCAGTTCAAAATTTCCGCCAATGTTGATTCTTTACCGACTCAGATCCAAATGCCACAACATCGTCCAGAGTGAGGAAAGAGACGAAAGACCCGATGTACTGAGCAAACCAAGCTGTGGAATTCAGTTGTGGGTCGCTGGGGAAGTAACACTTTGGGTTTGAGGCTAGAAAAAAAGATGTGAACAATAAACACTAATGATAAAGATCAGAATAAATAAAAATATAATCTATAGTAATTTTACTCCAGCATAGCCTTTTTTAAATTGCTGTAAATTCTCGAAGTCAAATCTAGAAAGTAAGCAATAAAAAAATGCTGCCCATAACAAACTGTTACTACAGTAGCTGGCAGATTTTACTGGAATAAACAATGTTATCCAACAGTCTGCAGAGTGGTCTAAATATAAACAAATATAATTTCCTTAAAGTTAAAGCTATCATTTAAAATCCAAAAATGTTAAATCAAGACAAAGTTACAAAAGACAAAATCTTTGTGTCATGGTCCAGAGTCTGTAACTCCGTGTTTATGTTTAAGTTTATTATTATTCTGTGGTTTTGTTTATTCTGGGTTTTTGTACTCTCCTTTCATTTCATGTTCCTGTGTTCTGTGTCCCCCAGTCTGTGTTAAGTTTGTGTTGTGTTCAGTCTGTGTGTTTCCTGTTTTATTTTGAAGGTTCGTGTCTTTTGTCAGTGTTTCTAGTTTCACTCCCCATGTCTCGTTATGTCCAATTACTCCCAGCCGTGCCTCCCTCCTGTTTCCCATTCCCTGATTGCCCTGTGTGGATTTAAGCCCTGTGTTTTCGTGTGTGCGTTGCTGGTTCGTCTGCGTTATTCCCCTCTGTCATTCCGTGCATCTTCCTCTGTCTCCCTGTGCGTTCTCCCCGCGCTGTCCTCTCTGCTAGTTACCCTCACTCATGTTCAGGTTTTGTTGTTTAAGTTTTAGTTTTCCCAGTTTAGAGTATTTTCAGTTCTGTTTCTTGCCACCCTTTCCTTTGTTTGGTACATCACTGTCACAATAAAGCTCGCTCACTTCAGAAGCCACCTGCATTTTGGGTCCTTTAATAATTCAGACGGCTTGCCCCGGCAACCCGTGACACTTTGAACCTTATTAAGAACGATGACGGGGACAAGCATCAGTGAAAAATTGCTGCTGTCTTGCTTTTAATGTATTTATACTGTATGTGTACTATACTATGTGTATGTGAATAAAATAATATTTTTTTAAGAAAATGACTCTAAAGGAAAAGCAAGTCCTGAATAAAGGGTTGCTAACTGCAAAAAATGAAGATCTACCAGTGACAGCAAAGGAGCTAATTACTTTATATGTGTATGGTTGTCTGAGCTCTTTGTTATCATGTTAATGCTTTGCTTCTTTCTCGGGTATTAATGTAGCATGGCAGAGAGTGACAATTTTGTATTGTTGGAATTAAATAATTTGCAGTGCCTCAATAATGCTATGCGTTTTTAATAATAAGTGTCATAAAGTTATATAGTGTAGTTTAAGCGGACACAGCCCTGAAAAATAAAGGCATGAGACCAGGTGTCCTTGGGAGTAGAAAGCTGCAGACTCTCGCTCATGTTTGCCTGTAGATAAGAGGGGACCATCTCTAGTGGAAAGTTACTGAGACACTGTTGTTTAGAGTAGAATGAGAGAGCTTCTGTAATAAAACTGTTAGGGGCACAGCAGCATTTTGGGATCCGCAGCAGTGTGTCATGCAGGACGCATCTTCCTTCTAGAAGTAATAAAGTATTAAATGGTCTACTGAGCAGTGTTTTGTCTTCCATCGGATGCCTCTGAGGAATCAAAAGAACTCGGTGAAGTGTTGTTATTAACAGTGTACAACTAAATTTTCCTTTTAATTTAAATTGTGCTCAGGCAGTTGTGTTTTTAGGTGACACGTGGTTGCTGTTCAGTTTCATGTAGAATATCATTTGATCAATGTCTTTTTTTTCCCACTTGAATTAGCATACCACTTGATCCTTGACCCTGGCATGCTTGAGAGACTTACTTGAGCCAACGTAAAGGTAAGTCCTGATGGTGTTGTACACGTCTCCCCTCACAAAGTCAGCAGTAGTGTAGTTGTGTACCCCAAGGACTGAGACACTGAAACACAACAAATCTAAATTAAAACACAAAAACAAAAAAACATATAAAGCAGGATTTAGTGCTGTAGTAAAACACACAGTTTTTGGAAGGCCAGGCAGGAGGTGCTGTTTATGACACTGGGACTGATCAGGCTCTTTGTGAGGAAGGGCAAGTAGTTCTTGAGGCGTTGGTCAAACCAAGCATCCACCTCCAACGTTTGGGTGCTGCTGAGGGCCATGGGCCAGACGCAGGGCAGGATGGAGCGCCTCACCGCTTCCGGCAGAGACTCCTGGAGGCAATGCACAGATTAATGTGTTTAATCATTGCATTGTGTTTGCATTTCTGCGTGTGCTTGTGCCTTGGGCTACGTACAGTTTCTAGAAACTGTGGTGTCTGGCTGTAGCTGTTGAAGAGCATGCAGAGCTGTGCGTTGTTGTCGACAACATTAGGACGTCGTAGGTAATCCCCAAGCTCCGATGGAGGGATGGAATTTATGATCTAGAAGATTAGAAGACATAAATTAAGACATTCTCCTCTTGCTTTATCATATTTACTCCTGATATCTTTCAAGTCAACACACCAGACTCATTCTGTCAGGAGGCATGAGCGACAGGAAGGCGGTGAGGTTGGGAAACTGGAAACCCATGAAAGACTGTTCCAGGAAACCATAGAAACTGGTGTTGTAGTTGTAGCTGTCACTGTAGCAGCGGAGAGGTGTTGGACCTAGAGGAAAAGGTGGAGACACAAACTAGGTTATAATATTGGAACTTTGCCTCATGCTTTGTTAAGCCATCTGGAATAAAATAAATAAATAAAGTTTTACGTGTTGTTGTATTCACATAAAATGTGACAAACATACATGTTTAATGAAAAAATAACAAGAGCGAGCATAGGAGAAAACTCAATGTCTGACTCCTCCCTCGCTTTCTCAAGGCTGGCAGCCATTATGTTAAGAAATGTGAATGGGCTACTCGCTTACTGGAATGTTACAGCCCAATTTCATAAAGCATCCAACAAAAAAAATTAAAGCCGAGTTTACTGGTTTTCTGAGTTAGCTTTACCTCTGAGGGTCTGGAGGATTTGATCATAGATTTTCTGCTGTGTGTCTGTGCTGAGCGTTGAGATAGTCATGTTCAGGTTCAGTATACTGAAACAAAAAAATGCAAAGGTTTATTTCCAGTCAGATTGCTTAAATACTTCCATAGTTTGGTGCTTGAAGCTTTGTGCTCACCCCAGCTGCTCAATGCTGCAGCTCCGTCCCGCCAGTATTCTGAAGTAAGGTGCAACTTGTCCTGGTGAAAGTTGTACCAGCAGGGGTGGCAGCCGGGAGGTAAGCCACATCTTTACCTCCGCATCACTCACCGAAGGAAGGGAGAGGTTTGCACGATCAAACACAACTTGCAACATGGCTGACCTCACGACTGAAGGCAATGCGTCTTCAGGAGCCTGCAGAAAAAAACAAAAGAAATAATCATGTTTTTTAGATGTAACAGGTGTAACAGGACCTTCTTCAACTTCTGTGTGAGAAGACTAACCAGAAAAATGTTAGAGTTTACCATCATTGCAAACATAAACACAAAACGTATGAATGTTTTACATCTGATGAACAGATAAACTCAGCTTGACTTGACCTCTAGTATCAACAAAACACACCAGGTGACTTTATAACATGATGTATGCTCACCAGGATAACAGATGAGAAATTATCAAAGAAGGCAGCCAGAGACTGGTCAGGCACATATTTCATCACCATGTTGACTTGCTCAGAAGTTGTGAGCTGGCCAGGTGTTGCGGACACCTCGGCTAGCTGTCTGACCGTGAGCTGTGACAAGGCTTCCATCTGCATATGCAAACACACATGTTGTCAGTGACAGTTGTGGTTATCACAGAGGGAAATCCCCCCCCCCACACACACAAGAAAACAGATGTAAAGACAGAAAATGCAGTGCATCATAACGCACCACTGAGAAGTTGGAGTAGATTGTCTGAATGTCCTGGAACGTCGCAAGATAGGCAAAACCTCCCATGTTCACCTGCAGCCATTGTGCACTGGTGGCAATGCCTGAGCTGCAGGCGGGGTCTGAACCACAAACACACACAGAGGAAATTCAGCTTTACTGTGCTGAAGGAAAAGCATCTATCATACATTGTTATGTCACTTTGCAATACACGTGACCACCCTGGATTACTGTACTCCTGAATCCCACTAATCTATCAACATGTGTGAATGTTGGATTAATTCAGATGTGACGTGAAAAATACATAGACTGTAACTGTTAATAGGCTGCCATTGATTGTTACTGGGCTGTAATACAGCAGTGTACCTGTGCTGTTGTTCCTGGTCAGGAAAACCTTAATGAAGTGCGTGTAGACAGACACCTGCCTGGGAAACGTCAATTGTGGCCGGAGTTGACTCAAAATCTGCAGACTGAGTTGAAATTGGGATTAGATTAATTAAAAAATGGCAGGCTTTTGGTATACCAAGAAAGGCAGTCACATTTGATGTAATTTGTATGATCTAATTTCTTACATGGCCTGGTAGGAGCTGCAGGTCAGGTTCTTTGTGGAGATACATGAAAGGAAGTCAGGTGAAACAGCTGGCAGAAATGGGAGAAGGCGGTGGCCAAACCACATCTGGATGAAGGCTGGATCATTGAGGGTGACCATGCTGACAGTATCTATTCGGAGTTCTTGTATGGTGTCCAGAATCACGGACGCTGCTGGGTTGTTGGCGTCCAGAGTCTATAACAAAGATCAAAATGTGATGTAACTACTGACTTTTCTTATCTTTCAACAACAGACGATTTGCAGAAGGTTCTTCTCGTCTTACAAAATATTGTGTAATGCTTTCATACCGTGTTGACGAGCAGATCCAGAGCCTGGTCCAGGACCTGAGAGGTTTCAGAGAGGAGAAGTTTCCAGACAGATCTGGACCCAGTCGAGCTGGAGGAGCGGTTGCACTTCAGTATCGTTGCCAGCTGTTCTGCTGTTATTGTTGACAGCTGCGTGACGACAGAGAGCAGTTTAGACTCTACAGTGAAAGTGAAAACGAGCTGAATCACAGACGGCTGTTGACTTATGTGATGCTTTCCTTTTTCTTTTTTTTTTTGCTCCGTCAGACCTCTTCCGGGGCAAAGGGGGCCCTCGGGCCTCCGGCCTCTGGGCCTGCGGCTCGGTTCACTCTGGCACAGCTGGCTGACGGCAGAGCCGGCGGGCACGCCACTGCAGCCCCCTTTGGCTTCTGCTCCGTGGCTACTGGGTGACCCCTCATCTGGGGCTCTCCTCAGCTCTTCCCAGGAGGGTGGCACGGATGCCCCTCCGGTGGTCCTCCTTGGGCTCTCGCACTCTGGGGCCTCTGGATGTCTGGAGCCTGGATCTCCTCCATGCCTGCTTCATGCCCTGGGGGACGGGGCTATGGCTCTCTACATCCTCTCGCAGATCATTACATGGGGAAACCTTTTGAATACAAGCGCGCTGATCCACACAGGTGTGCACACGGGTGTTCACTGTTCATAGACATAAACTACACCTTTATTGGTGCTATTTCCAAGCACATTGTGCGCTGTCGGTCCTGCGTGCTGCACAACAACATTCAATATTTAGTATTTACTGCTGTTTACACTTAGCTAGATTAACGTGATGGTGTTGTGTTTAGTATGTTGTTCTGGGTTTTTTTTCTTGTTTTCTCTTCTTTTTCTCTCAACAGGTGATCCAGGAGATTTTTTTTCTCTTCTTTCTCTTTTTAAGTGCCCTTCCTCACTGTCCCTCTTCCCTTCTGTTTTTCTTTTCCTTCATCTTTCTTTCTCCCTTTTCTATCCCCCAGTCATGTCTGTCCTGTCTGTAACAACTGAAAATAAAATAAAATAAAATAAATAATAACAACAAAGGTCGATCAAATGGACCAATACGGCAAGGCCATGATGATCCATTTGGCAAAGTAAATCCATTGGGTATCCTTGTTGGTCTTCAGACAACAATTCCGACGGCTAAAGAACCAAATGGGACAGGCAAAAAAAAAAAAAAAAAAAAAAAAAAAAATTATGTGACGCTCTTACCGAGGCACAAGCCAGTTCCTCAATGGCCAAGTCACAGAGGTTTCCGCTCGTCTGTGCACTGGTGAGTTGGAGCTGAACTGCTGTTCTGTGGTTTCAAAATAAAACATGTGATTGGTACTTTGTTGACATCTGGGACAATGTTGCATAAAAAGTAAACTCTCCAACAGGTTCATGTAAATCCTACCTGTTCAAACCGATACAGATTTCCGTTTCTGTACCAAAAAAAAGGAGAAAAAAAAGTTTTAAATTGACAATAAAAAATTGCATTTTTATGCATAAAGAAGTGGAGAACTTACCATTTGCCGTGCTGACATTACACTTGTAAGAGAAACAAACACAGAGCACATTACAAATCTACTATATTAAGACTAATGTAAGACAAAACAAATAATCTAAAACATACAATTACCTCTCCAATGATGCAGTCTGAAATAAAAACAGGAAATGCAAATCAGTTTAATGTATTTAAAAAAAAAAAAATCAGTTCATTAATAAGCTACAGCTAGACTGGATGTTATTCCTGATGCTTGCTAATTATTGACAATTTACATTTAGCGTGTCCATAGAGTAGGTGGTGTGTGGAATAAGATGAAACAGTGAAGAGACAAAGCTGGATATAAGACTTTGAGAATTACTGTTCTAAATCTTCATGTTGATGTAACACTCACCAGGTGGTAGTTGGTGGGATAGAGCCTCTTTAGTCTGTGTGATAGTTGCAACAATGCCAAGAGAAACCACAGGTATGGCCAAGTCCAGTCTGGCAAACCTGTAACATGTAAACACACAGATTTTAATCATAGTGCCAGATTATATAAAATAGTTTAACCACTTCAAAAGTGCCGAGTATATGTAGATGTGAAACTCACAGCGTTTTGTATGAAGAGCAAGTGAAGTTTTCCTTGGAGGACAAAGAAAGCAAACATCATTACTTTAACAAGCACAGGAAAGTAAAAACGATGACTTAACAGGAAGGCAGTTGCTCTTTTTACCGGGTGAATGAACACGGTGAGGTTGGTCAGGAACTCTGTGAATTTATTCTTTTCAGCAGACACGGTCAGGTAATCAAAGAGCGCGTTGATGATGACAGCTTTGTCCGGCAGATTTGGAAGCGACAGCGACAGCAGCTCTGCGCTCTGTTGTGCAGTCAGGAGTGTCAAGACTTCAATCTAAAAGGAAATACGGAACAAGTGAGAGTTATTTCTATTAGTTCACAGCTTTGTTTGTTTGTATTTTTTAAAATCGCGTCAATTAACCGAAGTCCCATCTCACAGGGTTGAATTGTGGGTTGAGATGGATCAGCTCAGTGAGCGACAGAAGTGCTGAAAATGGACCGAAATTCTGCTGTATCCACACTGCAGTGCTGTTGGAGGTGGACACACAGCTGGAATCTAGAATAAGTTTTTAAAAAGTAGAAATAACTGTAAATGATTGAATTATTATTATTATTATTATTATTATTATTTTTTTTTTTTAGTTGTTAAATTGAAATACGAAGCATGTGCGTACCTGAGCGTGGCTGCTTCAGGAACTGCAGTATGAAATCCTGCAAGACCAACTGCTGCTGGTTTGAGGTCATCTGGTTAAACTGGCTGATAAACGTCTGCAGTCTGAAAATGAAATCACGGCAAAAAAAAAAAAAAAAAAAAAGAGAACTAACTAACCAATAACATTTTGTAATTGAAAAACAAATTTATATTTGTACTGCATGGATATAACAGAGAACCCTTTGGATTTTTGACTAAACCAACCGTTACAGTGAAGTGAACACAGAGTAACCACGAGCTGGGATTTCTTTTTTTAAATCACTTTCTATAGATTATCCTGTCTGCTCAGACCTCTCAGCTTCAGGCCCTGATAGTTTCACTGTTGAATTCATTGTCCCATTCATGACTGGAGTGCCCGAGTGAGCCGTAATCCCAACGTGCTTCATAGTTATGATGAGGTTTTGTTGTTTTGTTTTTTTTGTTATTCCATAAATTTGTAGGTTTTTTGCCAAAAAAGTTTAACTTTTATCTCATCTGTCGTCATTGTCTGTGTAGGTGAGTGTTGTATAAACTTGAGATGCGCTGTATGTCTTTGCTCCTGTGTTTAGTGTTGCTTTTGATTCTTGGAATTTATTCATTTATTTATTCATTTTTTATGCTGTATTTTGATGCTGTTTGGACTTTGGTGCTGTTGAAGTTTTTAATTTTTGTGCTTGAGTTTTTTGGCTTTCTGTTTAATATATTTCAGTTTTTACTATATTGTTGTATTTCGACTCTTGATTTAGTCTCATCTGCGTGCCTTCTACACTTCCTGTCCTACTTGTCTTTTTGTTCTTGATGTTACTGCGAAGGTTGGTTTACTTTCATGCCATGTGCCAGCTTTACTGACTTGTTTGTGATTTTCCAGACTGTTTTCATCTGATAATGAATCGTTATTATCGCTTCCTTACATTTACGACTGATTTTTTTATGTAATTACTCATCTTAAATATGAAAAATAGCAAACTAACAGCTAACTGAGATTTCATTGTAAGTAAAACTGTGAACTTTTGCAGATTAATTCTCTCTGCCATGCCCTATGATATAGATTTTATGAATGAGGAAATGAAAATGAGTGTCAGTCAGCTGGCTGAGGTGCAGCAGGAGTGGAGGAGAGAAAATGAGAGTTGAGCATAACTTTCTTTATGCAACAAAAAAACCCCAGAGTTTCTTTCATATCACGGTTAATAAACACAGAGTTGTTACGTATAGGGTTGAGGTTGTTCAGCGAAAAAAACAAATCTTGTTTTCACTTTTACCCTGCCTACCTTTGCGTCTTTCTTTAACAACTCCGCACTCCATTCGCTGACAGTTTTTTTTTTATTAATGGATACGACACGAAATATTCTAGACCTGAATGAAGTTCAGATCAAATTTAGAAATATTAATTGCAGAAATCCTCTGAAGGGTTCATCTTCACAGATGAATCTTGGAAATCAAAACGTGAACTGTGAACCACACTGGATGCATGCTGTTGGGCTTGTTCAGCAGCAATTCTGACAAATACTCACATTTCCTGGTATGACTGACAGGTCAGGTTTGTGCTGCTCAGACAGCGCAGAAACGTTCCTGATGCGTAAGGCAAGAAGCTCCTCAGGCGGCCTGAGAACCACAACCTGATAACTTCGCTGTTCTGCAGCTGCTCATCTGTCAGCAGTGACACTCTGATCTCCCCAATCACATCCAAAACCTGTGATGCTGATGGAATCACGGGCATCGGCTAAACAAGAGATAATTGAGTTATTTTAAAGGCGGATTAACTTTTCCCCAGGTCACAATTCTTCTAACTTAGTGTTTGAATGATTCATTTCATGAATCCTTATTTGTTTGTTAAAGCTTATTAAAGTCATTAACCATGTTAGCCAGGATGTCCAGGGCTGGGTTTAAAACACTGGAGACTTTAGTGAGCAGGATTTTCCACAGTGTTTTGGAGTGGGCGCTGTTCCCAGGAAGATTACACATCAGAAGAGATGCCAGTTGATTGGCTGTGAAGTTGTCCAGCTGGATGTGTGAAAGAGACAGAGGACGTGTAGTTATTCTCTGCAATAAACAGTAATGAGTCCTCACCGGCTCTGTTAAAGTAAATCATTACCTGTGCACAGGCATATTCCTCCAAGGGGACGTTGCAGGGAACTTGATTAAAGGTGTCCAAGTAAGACAGCAGATCAGAGCTTTGGGTCACACAAGACAGGAAATACACGTCAGAATAGTAAACAACTGCAGTAGCATTGCTTACTATGTAAATCCTATTAAAAGGGTTACCTGTTGACTCCTGCACAGTTCTGAGTTTCTGTCAAAAAACAGAAAATTATTTTTTTTCAGAAATCATACAAACAGCATGTATTAGTGTTTACGCTGGCAACAGTCAAAAAAAGTCTTACCATTGAGCGGGATTACCGGGCACTGTAAAAGACGGGATTAACAAATTAAAACAATGATTGAAATATTATTCAAAACGTTGTGACAACCACAGCTTAAAAGCATTCAAATTAAGATGTGATATGAGCAGAAAAGACAACAGTTGTTGTGATTTGTTGGGATTTAAACTAAATTGTATAGAAGAAAAAATCTCACCCTGAGGTTCGCCGGCACGCACTCTGTCCAAATCAGAAAATAAAAAATATTCAGTCAGCAAAAGCACAGGTTTAGATCTACTTACATGGACTAGCTTAAGCCATTACATTGTGCACTCAGTCGTTTTTTGACTTTGTGTTTGTGAGGCAGTGAAACGTACCGACAGGTGCAATGTTTATCAGGGCTTCTATAGTGGCCCAGGTGACTGGTTCCATTTCTGGAGGCAGAGATGGTATGGCTGCATAGAGCTGTGTAAAGCTGGAATACAAAAGAACACAAAACAAAACACATACGTAAATAAAGAGTATATAGAGAGCTACCCAATCAGACCTTCAGCTGTCTGCCTACAACACGAAGAAATGTTTATAAAATGTGCCCTAAAAATTGGTTGTGGGTTTGTTTTTTAAACTTTGGTGTTTGTTTTCACCTGTTTAAATTACAAACTTCTTATAAAGTTATGAGGTAAGCTGCTAGATGCTAACTAACTGGGTCACCTTGTGAAGTTGGCAGCAGTTTTTTTTCCCTCTGTTTTTGTGATGTCCACTATTGAAAGCTGAAATTAAATCTGCATTAAAAATGACTACCTGTCATGTAATTAATTTTCTACATTATCTTGTATTAATCCAGTTAATAAGCTATATTAATGCCACAATGTATATTGTAATCTTATTTCTTTCTCTTTCTGTTTTTTTCTGAATTAATAATAGCAATAGCAGTGGTTCAGTTTTAGCCATTAATACATTGCTACGAAGCCTTAGCTTGAACATGGTTGCAGGTATAGTCTGCAGTGAGAGAGTTCTCCTGATTCACTGAACAAAACAGTTTGGAAAGAATTGTGAGGCTCATTTAGTCAGAAAACCGGTTAAAGTTACTCACATTTGTTTGTAGATGTCACAGGAAGGATTGATCTGAAAAATTGCATATTTTATGATTAATATTTGAGAAAGGCTAAAGCATGCGCAACACCTACACAGCAAAATCTCCAGTGTTAAATTAACACTAGAGAGTGTCTATATGGGTCCACTCCTCTGGGTGTTAAATACAACACTGTTGAGTGTTAAATTAACACTTTTGACAGTGTTATATTTTTAAAAGTAATATAGTCAGTTTTGAAGATTAACAATGACTAACACTGAGCAGTGCTGATGTTCTAACACTGGAAAATAACTCAAAATGTTAGAAATATTCCAGTACACTCTCTAGTGTTAATTTAACACTGGAGATTTTGCTGTGTACACATCTCAGCCAAAGCTGTTACCTCTCCAGCGAGCCTGACCAAAGCGCTGAGGACCTCTGGGTACTTCCTGGCTGCAGGTGACTCCGTTAGGAAGTTAAACACTTGGCTGATGACAACGTCTTTCTCTGGTGGAGTTGGGAGAGTCAACAGCAGCAACTCTACCATCTGATTTGGAGTCAGGAGGTCAAGAGCCTCCAGCTGAGCGGGTTACAAAGCAGAAGAGGAGAGCACAATTACTGTATAGTAAAATCACTGCTTCTGTTAAGTCTGAGCACATCTGTGTTTTGCAAACTTACTCCAGAGAAATAAGGGTTGAGTGTGTAGAAGTCGATGATAGAGGCAAAGCTCGAGAAGAAACCAAAGTTGAGTTGCAGCCATTCTGCACTGTTATTAGCTGCAGAGACACACTGGGGGTCTGAAGCATTTGTACAAACATTAACATAAATGCCAAAGGAACTGGTTTTGTAGTATCCGTGTGTTAATCTGTGTTGTCTGTGTCCTCTTCTTACCCGAGGTGTTGTGATTTAGCAGGAAGGGGTAGATGAAGTACTCGTAGATGTTGCTGCTGTACATCGGATCAGCATCCAAAAAGTTCATGCGTTCACTGAGCGCCGCCACACTGCACACAGCAGGGCAAAGACAAAATGAGAACGACTGCACCAAACCACGTTCCAGTTAAACGAAAGAGAAATGAAGATGGTTGACTTACAGGGTTTGGTAAACGGGGCAAGAAAAGTTCTTGGTGCTGAGGCAGGAGAGGAGCTCTGGCTGTACGTCGGGCAGGAGGGGCAGCAGCTTGACCTTGAACCAGAGCTGGATGAAGGCTGGGTCCGTCAGGTGCTCCTGGGTCAGAGTTGCTGAGTTTGACTCGCTGAAGATCTGCTTAAACTCGGATTCCAACTGCGTGAAGTTCTACAGAGGATGAAGAACGAGGAAGCATTGATTTGCTGAAGCTGCAATGTGTGTAGTGAAAACACAAGCCTATGAAAGCAATGATGTGAAGCTATAAGTCACCGTGGAGCTGTTGGACAGTACTCACTGCTGTGGAGAGCTCCTTGATCAGCAAGTTCAGGCGTTGAGTCAGCTCTAGAACCAGCTTCAAGACGACGGCTTCTGTCATGGTCAGGTTGTTACGAGCAGCGCAGTGCAAGACATGAGCCACGTTTGCCACCGCGTCGGTCAGCTGACGGCACGGAAAGAAAAATCATCGGCACAGAAGTTAGAAACTTTTGACATTCAATTTTTTTTTATATGTCAGGAATTTAAGTGAAGAATTCAAAACATTCGAGTGTCAATAATCAAAGGTAAATAAAACCTCACCCCGCAAGGGCTCTTATCGAGGGTGATGCTACAGACATCCTGGATTTCAATCACCGTCATGTTGTCCATACTGTTGTCCAGACGGCTGCACAAAAGTAAAGAACACGCTTGAACACAAAAGACATAGTGATGCATCATCTTACAGCACAGCAACGTTCACACTGACCATGCTGGCAAACAGACACATTTTAAAAGGCGTTCTAGCACATGTGAAATTGACAAAAGTTCCTCAAAGAGTGACAAGTACGAAAGTTCTACAAGGAACGTAAAACTGCAAATTGTAACATTGACTTAGTGAATTTCTTCTGACCTTGAGTGACTATGAGATACTCTTATATATATTTCTCCTCACATTTTGAAACCAGATAATTACTTAATTAGAAAAATAATCATTCCTAAATGGTGTTAAAGCCTCTGACTGCTAATTACTGTGGTATTTATTTAAAGATTTGTTTTAGTTGCAGACTGGCTTTCTAATACCATTTTCTCCACTCTTAGCTTAATTTCAGTCTGCACTAATACGTAAGAAGAAATTGAGCTTTTAAAAGCACAGCAAAGAGAATGGGGTCACTATACAGCATAGCAAACCAAAAAAACAAGCTAAAACAGGCTTAATAGAGCGTTGCTGGATAGAGCTTTAGAGCCGCTGATGTGTCTACATCACTGATGCATTATTGATAGTTTTCCTATTTTCAATGGAAACCATTAATGTAAATGAGGAATGCCGACTTACAACACTTCGTGGAAAGCGAGCGTGATGTTTTCATGCATCAGGAGTTCTTCATCAGGCAAAAACCTCCGTAACAGCGGCTTCACAACGTAATGATACCAGTCTACTACACTTGTCACATCAAACTTAGGTCCCTCTGGGACCTCAGGTGCGCTTGGCTGGTATTTGCCAGCCAGCTCAGAAAGAGTCCAGTTGAGCAGGAACTGGGTCAAAGTGGTGCTTCTTATATTTGACGGATCTCTCTGGAAAAAACAGGTCAGGGGTCATTTTTTCTAACTGGCTGTAGAGCTGTTTAGACAGCTTAGAGAGTGGCAACACATGAGTATGCGTGTGTGTTTGTGTTTGTGTACCTCACGTGTGAAGGACACAAAATTATGAACAAAGCTCCCGATGGGTTTGAAGGCTGACATGAATCCATTTACGACCTGGATGCGCAATGAAGCAGAGGCTGTTAAATTTTACTGAATTAAATTTTTTATGAATATTTTTTCTAGAGATGAAAACATCTTCAATTATTTTTGCAGGTGGATGCACACTCTGTTACTGTACCTGTTGGAGGCCTGGCTGATGTGACAGCTGTACTGGATAGGAGGGTGGGTACCCAGGGGTTGTCCAGTTGGGGCCCCATCCAGGGCCAGCAGTGGGTGATGGGCCAGATTCCCCTGTTAGGAGGCTGTGGAAGACCAACGCTAATGTGCCATTGTCTAAACTGGCAACATAAGGGCTCATGAGCAGCTCGGCCTTTTGTGCTGGAGACAACAAGTTAAGAACCTCCAGCTGTGAATGAAGAAAAAAAAGGAGTAAGAGAAGAAGAACAGGAAGAAGTGTGGAGCAGCGATATTTGTTGTGGTGGAGTTCTCTGTAGTGTCCAGATCGCCATAAAAACAGCTGTATAAAATTCATAAAATCTTAATTAAGGCTCAGTTTAACTCACTCCATTGAAGACCACATTGAGCTCTGAAAAGTCCTTCAAGCGGGCCATGACACTGAAGGCACCGAAGTTCTTCATCAGCCACTCCGCACTGCTCTCATCTGGCCTCACACAGCCTGCACACAGATCACACATTGGCCGACTGTGTACATACTAGCAGTTAGCTCCAACATTTGAACAAACTGAAGCTTTAATTGTGAATTAATGAATTTCAGTCTGTCTGCAGACAAATGCAGATTGTCAAAGATAAAAACTGCAAACATATTTTAGTAAAACGTAGTGCCAGAACACTTGATTGGTTCTGATGCTTTATTGTCTAACATGAGAACATTGCTTCTTCTTTTAAATTTGATTTTATCCATTTTTAAAACCCCAAATAACTTAATTAAGAACAAAACACATTATTAGCCCTAGCTGCACTTTGACCCTGTCCTCTGTTGTTTAACTTCTGGACAATGATTTTCCTCTTTATCACAGAAGAATGCAATCCCCACCCCATTCCCTGCTCAGTGTTCCCTGTCGGGGGTTTTGTGTGTGTGACTGCTCCAAATCTAGTGAGTTTGGTGCCTCCTTTTTTTGTTAAAGCCTTTAAACACTTTAAAAGGTATTTCTATTTGTTTTTTCTGTCTACAAATGTTGTATAATACCTCAAAACCCACCAAATAAAGACCTCAAGAAAGTAACACAAGTTGCTGCAAGAGGCTTATTTGGACGTTATTATGCAAACAGGCTTTTTGCATGCATGACATTTATAACATTGTTGGCACCTTCAGTTAGTGACAGCTTTATTTGTTTATTTATTTATTTGTTGTTTTGAACACATCCACACACCCTTTAGCAAACCTCAGTAAATGATTAGATGCTTAGCTGTGTGCTGTGCTGTCTCCATGCCAGTACAAGCAAAAAGCAACTTTGTTGCTTGTGAGAGAGTTGTTGAGGGTCACATAATAATGGGAGACACTTCTAGAAAAAAGTTGCAGGAAATACCATTGCATGCCTTTGAGTTGTAAATATGTAAATATTAAGGAAATGTTAACATGTTTGATCTACAAAGACTGGCACTGTAACTTTCATGTAAAGGGCCACGATGTGAGTGTCTGAAGGGCAATACAGATACATTTCACGGCACACGGTCATTTCCAAATCTGTTTGCAGTACTTTAACAGCTATTAGATAACGCTTTGATAACCTGTGTAAGTACAATTTTGATAACACATGCACAATGCAGCGCTTAGGCCTATAGCAGCAGTTACGATAAATTAAGGTTTAGCTGGAATATGAACGTGAAACAGTTTCTATTTTTGACCTTAACTTGCAAAGAGTGATTAAATGCTAACCTCAGAATACCGTGTGACATATTTGTACTGAAAGTAAAGTCTAGTTTATAGGAAGAAAAAGTTATTGGTATTAGACACGTTACCATCAACTGTTGCCGAAGACAGGAACGGGTACATAAAGAATGTGTAGATCCACTTTTGCCTGACTGGATCCATCTCAGAATAGTGTTGACTGAGCTCCTCCACTCTGCGAGGAGACGTGGGATGTTGGATTATTATATTAAAATCCCAAAATTACAGAAATAAAGATGAGGACAGTAAGAGGCATACACAGTCTGGTAGGTGGAGCAGCTGAAGTTCCTGGTGCTAAGACAGGACAAGAACTGCTTGGTGATGGATTTCAGGAGCGGTTTCATGTTGACCTCCAACCACATCCTGACCAGATCTTGATTTTGTAGAGCGTCTGCAGTCAAGTCTAATTCCAGAGCGCCCTCCACGCTCAAAATTGGTCCTCTTGTCATGCTTGATTTCTGTGGCAACAGTGATGGAGAGGCTTTATACTCACATGTTTCACCAATAAGCTACTCAGCATTCATCTGCTTACATGAAACCTACTGTCAACAGGATTTATAAGTTAGTGACCAACAAATAATGTCAGTGTTGTGACATGACAGACTAAAAAAACAAACTTAGTCCATCCCTGACTGGTTATACTGGAATTTGTAACATCTGTTCTTCTGCTGAATGCTTGTTGAAGTCATACCATAAACGTGTACACATCCATTGTGGCTTCAAGAATTCCTTTCAGCTTTCGCATTTCATCTGCCCCCGTGTCTGTTGAAGGCAGGCCCACACACTGTAAGAAGTTCGAGGTGGCGTCTGGGACCTTGAAATTTATGACAAGTGGAAAAATTACTAAGATGGAAACCAAAAAAAAATTTTTTTTTTCAATAACTAAAAAGCAAATGCAATGAGATTAATTGTGCCTGATTGTCTGATTGTGATTCATTACATTGATTGCCTGGTTGCATGATTAATAATTCCTCTCATATAGTTGTACATATGAATACTTTACTGATCCCGCAAAGGAACGGAAATAAAAACATCATTGTTTAAAACACCACAGCACCACACTGAAGGCCTTATTATGTGAAGTAACTGTTAAAATAAAAAATAATAAAATAAGACAATAAAAATGATCTGAATTATTATAGCAAGATATATAAAGAGTTTGTTTTTAAATGTGACTATGTCAGAAGTCCTGAAGTTACTGTTGTCATTTAGTTTTCACAACAGGTTCACACCATAGATGATGTCGTTTTTATGGCAAGTGTATCGGATTTAGGGGTAAAAATCTGCCTTTTGAGAAAAGGAGTGTTCTGAATCTATGCTGATTGTTGTTATATACATATACATCTATACAAATGCAGCACTTAGTTTGTTTCCAGTTTGCTAGGGCAGATTTTGTTCAGATGCATATCTTAGCGAACTTTGGGCTGACACTACAAATCGGAACAATATTATGCTATGCTGTGAGATTTATGCCACTTGAATTAATTTCTAAACTGTCTCCTGTTCTTATAATAAGGTAGGTGTTGTTAATTTAGCTGCCAGCTAGCTAAATTAATCTTTTTACAACATTTGCTTAATGCTCTTAAAACAGGATATGTCACAAAATAAAAGTTATTAAAGTAGAAGTGATTTAATTTAGAAATAAAATGTATTCATAGATAACACAGAAAAATATTTTCAATATTAAAGACAAATCTTTAATATTGAAAATATTTGTCATGAAACATAATCTTGATATTCTTCCTAACGAGATACCATTTCGCCATACTCGCCTCAAATACTGGGAAATCTATTGTTTGACATGTTTACCCACACCAGTGCACTACCCAGTGTTTTCACAGTCACTCTTCAAATGTATTTAATCAAGCTCAGTGAAAAAAACGATGTGAACAGGTCATGAGCTGATCTTGATCTTTTTGGTATGCGTTTTGGGCAGTTTGACAACTGTAGTCATAACAAGAATCTCATGACGGTACCTGTGCTCTCACAACCACGCTAACAAAATAATATCCTAGCCATACTGACTGTTTGCATATATTCAAAGTCAGCTCAACATATGTTGCATGAATAAATGTTTTAAAAGAATAGAAAGCAATAACAATATGACGTTTGTACTTGTAGCTTTGTGTTGTGTTGTGCTACAGTTACACTAACCTGTGTGCAGGCATCTTTTGTGCATACTCCATTACTGCAAGATCCACCAATTACAGAAAAGAAAGATTATACAGGTTATTGCATTTAGAAGAGTGTAAAATTTACAAGTGTAAATATTATGTCTGTTTCTGTGTCCTGATCTTACCTCTGTGCGCTGGATCCTGCTGTTGGGATAAGACAGAGTTGCATGTTAGAGCTGAATCCTACCAATGCATTTACCCAAAACTTGTTTAAACAGCAGAGTTTGGAAATTATTTAAGTCCTATTTTTAATGCAAAATTAGCCAGGAAACAGCATACCAAATGTTTAAACTCTTTTCTTGTTTTTTAAATTGCTGATTTAAAGGTTGTGTGGGGCTAATTAGTGACATGATTAAGTCACTTGAATTTTTCAGAAGCATACAATCCACACCTCTCAGTTACAATTTTACACAAAGTCCCAGCTTGTTGTTTAATGAGGTTGTAGAAGGGCATCAAAAACCACCCGGATTTGTATATTTTTAATAGTAAAATGCTTTTTTTTTCTCTCTCTAAAGAGTGTATATTATTAAAATGCTGATGCTAAAAAGAAGCTCCTATTCTATTCTAAGAGACTGGTTACAGACAAGTGTTGAAACTGTCAACAGTACTGGCATCATATAAGGGAGAAGACGTCACAAAATGAGCAAGAAGGTACACGTAGCTTTAAAATTGTGCTGCTGAAATAATATTTGGTCAAAATGTTTCTGGTTTTGTAATAATAATAATAATAATAATAATACATTTGGTTTCTGGACACCTTTCTAAAGCCCAAGGCCACCTTACAAAGCATAAAATATAAACAGTAAAAGGATAAAAACATTTTCTGTAAAACTACACTGTTAGACTTTTCATCGCCACTTTACGGTAACATACTGGCGTCACTGTTGCCAGCGTCATACCGTGACGCCGTGTTACGGTAGCTTACCGTTCTGCAGGATGATACCGTTTTTTGCTGGTGTGGTATAATACTCTTGGACAAATTATGGTAACGCACCGTAGCCTTTTTTACGGTATCTCACTGGCGACAGTGACGCCAGTGAGATACCGTTATGTCGTAAATTACGTCAACAAAGTAACATCATACTGTGATTAAGAAATTAGTATACTACCGTTTATTCACGGTATGTCACTGTAAGCCCGCTGCAAGGTAATAAACTGCAATATATTAACCAGTAACTTACCGTTATCACGCATCATCAGTACCAAAAATATTTATCTCTGCTAGAGGACACCGTGTCTCAACAGGCGGCCATTTACTGTTTAACAGTTCGTAATTTACCATAATTTCAGTTAACAGTAACATACTGTAAGAGACTGGAGGGTTCCAAAAAAATTGGATGGATGGATGGATGGATAGATAGACACACACACACAAAATATAATTCATGTGCTTTACACCACTTTATTTCAATTCTGATTTTTCCCTGCTGAAATACACATTTCCAAAATCAAAAACTGAAAAGAACTGAAAACATATTTTCATTGAGGAAGCACTTGTTTTTACTAAACCATGTAATCCATTATTTTCTCAGATGGTTGTACAAACAATAACGATATTATGTCATATCCATATCATGGCAGACAACACGTGTTGGGTTTTCTTAGTTATATTTTGTAGGGTCTTAAACCTACAATGTGAAGTGCCTTGGCATTCATTTTGTTGGCACCATACAAATAAACTGAATTGTAATGAATATAATATCAAGCCCCACACGTCTGCCTTTAAATACACTTTGTCCAAAATACTGGCTCACACGACCAAATCAATGCACAAAGCAGGGTCCACAACGACATGGATGAGCGTGTGTGGTGTGAAGGAACTTGACTGACCTGCACTGAACCCTGATCTTGCTTTGTGGACTGAGTTCATTGATTTGTAGGGTGGGCCAATACATGTGACAATTAAAGTGTAAGTAGCTGAAATAATTTTTAACAAACGGGTAAAAGAAGGAAAAAAAATCAAAACTGTTGCACTCAAAAAACCTATTGGACAGAGACAGCGTCTTGCAAGATGGCAAGAGAGCTTGTCTTCATTGTTGTTCGTCTTGTGTAAATGTCCAGAAAGCATGGGCCATGGATCATCTGTGGAGACATGGGTAACGACACATTGGTCACTTAAATTATACAAGAAATTCACTAAAAATGGCAAAAACAGTTACCTAATTTGAAGTTCTCCACTCAAATTCAGTAAGCCGCTGGAGGAAAGTTATGACATGAGGGTTAATGTGAACAACCTTTCGCTTCACAGTGGTCCCAGTCTTTCTGCTTGTCCCAACCTTGGAGGTACATTTTGTTCCCTCTTCAGGGTTTATCCTTACAAAAAACCTTGCACACGCTGACTCCTGGTATTCCAGGTTCAATACATAGAATGAACCAAAGAAGACTGACATTCCATCAGCAAAGATGTTCTCTTTGTCCAGCTCAACAATTACACGCCCCTCTGCACTCACCATCCAGCAGGTGGTGGTCATTGAAGTTTGTCCTTAAATGTATAGGGGCAACATGTTGTCATTATGCAACATAAAATAATTTCAATACTTCACTTCTTCACACTGTCTAGATAGTCATAAAGCAAATAGCTATGTACAGTTAATTATTAATGGCCTTATGTACATAAGTCCATTTTAACATATTATAATTGTACATAATTGGGAATTATTCTGCACATTAAACACACCTAACAAAGAGTCAGCCCAGTTAAATTACCGGAGGTGAATCAACTGTATGGTTATTTTGGAGTTTATAGTTTGTGCTGCTGTTAAACTTTACAGTATTGACTTCAGTATTTCTGCTGTTGGTGTAGCTAGACTACTATGTTGATCAGTAATATGTAATGTGAAATTTGATATTGTTACTTTGCTGGATTCACTGAGACACATGTCCAACAACCTTGGTTTATAAAGGAAATTACAGAAATTTGAGCTAACAAAACAGAGACTGGATACCTGTGTCCACGAGAAGCTCCTGTGCCAAACAGAAATTTTAATATGGTCTAATCAGCTCTATTTCATAAATGACTTCTTACCAAGCATAATCAGCCTTGGGGTGCTTGGCAGGCTTTTAACATGCAAACTGAACAATATAAATTTGCGTGCACTGAAGACACAAAATTTAGAAATACACATAGTTGCAAAAAGGTTCAGTGACCAATTACCTTTCCTAAATGACATATGCAATGCAAAAAATAAGAGTATAGTCAATAGGGACCAATTCCCAGTTTTTACATGATCAAAATTATTCACAAAAGGCTTCAATAAACAGAAAATATGTGCCGACAAGAGAGCAGTGCACAAAAATGAAAAGATATTTGAGCTCGACGCTTTAATGGGTTTAACATGACTTAGTCAGCACTCCGCACCGTACAGGTAGTACAAGCACACCTGAAAACACTGACCAGCTAACAGCTTTAAGCATTTGGGCGCAACCTCGGTAGTTCACCGATTCACCTGTTGCAAACGTCCAAGTTTCTATCAAGTCTCATAAATCCATCGGCAACTATTACCTAACTAGTCTTTTGAGTCTCCACATTCATAGATATTGACATTTTGTCTTTGAATGAAAATATCCTGGTAGGGTAGCTTAAAAGTCAAAACAAACAGTAATAAGAACGCATTTCGGACTTCTCTCGAATAAGTGAAAAAAAAAAAAACACTTACCTTCAGACTGACCGATCCAACTTTAATGTGTCCCATGACAGTCCGTTTTAGGGAAAAAGTGTTAAGTGGTTTCATTTAATTTTGAGATACTCCCGCATGGACGAGCAGCAATTTGGAGTCTAACAGAGTTATCACGAATAGCATATGATCTTCAGATATAATCCAATCAACCTTGCATTTAATCCGATTGAACATCCAGTTACCTCTGACTACTTCTAAGTTGCACATGTTAACGGTCTCATCATCACTCTGTGCTGCAGCGAACTGGATCTGTGGCACAGAATAGTTGATGGCCATGTTGTTCTCCTGCTTTGCAGCTTTGTTTGAGTCTGGATTGCGGCTTAAACGTGCAAAACTAATTTATTTAATGGTGGTTGGCAACCAGCGAAAGGAGCATTAACCACCTCGAGCAATATTTTCTATCCCCATTGTTGTTTAGAAAGTGAATACCCGACGTGTGCGTCATACGTCAGGTGAAGGTGTGGTGTCGGCTATCGCACCTGTCGCATTAAAAAGCTTTAAAAACGTAACAATCGCTTTAAAAACACAACCCAACGCGCTAAACTGTGATAATGTGTTACATTATCACGTATATCCAGGACATCTCTTCTGAACCAAGACGAAGTGGAGCTA
Source organism: Perissodus microlepis (assembly GCF_051167445.1). NCBI lineage: Eukaryota > Metazoa > Chordata > Actinopteri > Cichliformes > Cichlidae > Perissodus > Perissodus microlepis. The sequence goes on along the minus strand of NC_140466.1, from coordinate 30,394,672 downwards.
CAAAGGAATTATTTCTTTAGGGGAGTGCATTTAATAGCAGTCTGGCCTGCAACAAAATGCACCGCTAAAAATACAGTTTCTGCTTGTCCCAGAATTTATTAATTTTGAGAGTGAAGTTGTAGGACTGATGCTGGTTAGTGGTGTAGGTTTCATGGATGTGACACCTTAACTTGTGTAAAATGACGACCAGAGCATATTATTAGGTTAGTTCACTGTAGTTAGGCAGAGGTGTCTTAAAAAGTACCACCTTATACAAAACAAATGAAGGTCCAGTATAAGAAAGAATAAGAAGAGAAAAAAGGAACACCCTGCTAAATGAAGTCATTTTTAAACATTACTCTAAATGTAGCCATTAGTTTTTGTTGCTGGCATACAAAAAATAAGTATACTTCAATTATATTTCCCAAGTATATCTTACCTAGTACGTATACTAATAATGCTTCTTGGGACTATATTGGCCCCCGTTTTAGTACATAACAGTATTCATGAAATTAACTTTTAGATGTACTTTTTGTTCACCATAATTGTACTAGCATAATGTCATAATGTCTACAAGAGTATAATTAAAATATACTCGACTCTATCACAATACTAACCTTACAAGTATACTATTAATTAATAGTATTAATAATGTTTCATATTGTTTGAATAAACAAATACATTTATTAATATATGAGGTTCCATTCAGTTCAAGGAATTAAATTTTAGTGTGGCTGCAACTTACTCCTTAAGTTAAAAATTATGCTGTATATTGTAGTTTATATGTTATACTACTTTCACAGTGAATCGCATTTTATAGTAATACACTCTGAATGAGGATTTAAGTTATTACTCTTAGATCTACAGTAGAAAACAACAGAAATCCGGATGGTGTAATAGTATAATCTCAGTAACATCACCAATTGTTACATTTGCTGTATTTTACAGCTGTTTCCATGAGTACGGTGAGTTACCGTAAAAATAATGTAATCTCATGGAATTTTCCCACAATTACATGCAAATTACAGTACTAAACTGCAAACATCCTTTAGAGTTTTTTACTGTTGATTTTGCAGTACTAAGCTATGGAAATTACTGCAAAGGCTAACAGTGCAGTTGTAAAAATTGATTCTAAGAAATAACCTATTGTTATTTATCTGCTTAAGCCCCTTATTGTTGTCTAGAAACTACCTAAACACACCCATGAACCGCACCATTGTTGCACCATTTTGACTCATTCTCATTATTCATGGCTTAAATAAATACTGGTGTCATGAAAAAACAAATATGTATAAATCCACAGCTGAAAATAGTCCTCATCAAAAGCATCAAAAGCAAAGTTGACAGTTACAAGAAGTTCATGAGCCACCTGAACATGAGTGGGATTTTTTAAAAAAGAAAAAATTATATTATCTTATAAATATTAATATGTTAATTTTAGATTATAGTGTTTAAAGTGTATCATGTGTAAGTTTCTTAATCCACTGTCCAAGGCAAAATGGCAATTGGTCTTATGTGAGTATTATGTAAGTGTCAGCAAAGCACATCAGCTGAGTACTTTCCCTCCACACTCTGGCAAGATTTTAATCAACATTAACTGAACCTGAGCAAATAAAGCTTGTGTGGATGAATGCAGATTTATTGTTCTAGTGCGTATTTACAGCAGCAGGGTAATGTTTGTGGGGCTACAATAGTCATGTGCCTTATGATTCATAGATCATGGGAATAAAGGAACATGAAAATATCTCAACAACATTTGTAATGATGTGATTTTATTGTCAGTTTAGGAGATTTTTCCCCCAATCATGCCACCGGTCTTTCCTTTTAATGAGCTGCTGATTCTTATACATTAAACACACAAAACTTCCTCTTACCAAAGGAGCTTCCCAGTAGGTAAACCAATAGGAACAGGTAGCGAGCTCTCATAATGCAACCAGTCTCATGAGATGTGAGGGCTTTGTGTTGAAAATCACTGGGGAGAGAAGAAGAGAAAGCAGCTGACACAGTCATCTAGGCATTACAGGAACTACAGGCATCACATAACTAACAGGTGGATTAATGATCGGGATGTTAAAAAAAAACTGGCACTCAGTACCAAAGTGCTATATATCACAAATGATCTTGGTCAGACATCATCAAATTAGGGGCAATCTGCTTGTGGCGCAAGCCATCTAAAGCTTTAAACATTATATAACCAATCTTTTTAGGCAAACAATGAAAAGTCAGTCTATTACTGACCTTTCACTCTAATGCCTGTGTGTTTAGTGGTTGAAAGGAAGCAGGGAGGGGCTGTTAGATGTCTTACATACAGCCACCTAAAGTAACCCTTAACAAAGTGACATTAAAGCATGATGGGAGAACTGAAGCATTAGTGGAAAGAATGCTGAAACCCTGTCTCACACGGCTTATAACAATGAAAACAAAGATAACCTCATATAACCCTGCTCATAAAACACATTGCAAATTGTCATCACTAGTAGAGTGATTCCTTTAACAAACCTTCTAATTTTGACTTTTGTGGCAATTTCCTTCAGAAATGACCTAAAACTTTATCCAAATCTGCTGCTGCTGCTTTTCACAGAACTGTACGTTTGTTTGGGTACAGTGAAATCACGCAATGCACCGATGAGTTCATCGTTACGCTTGGCCGTGGAAACCATTGTCACAATGTTAGGCACTTGCTTCTGTTCCTTGAGAAACATATAAAGAAGTTCAAACATTCTCGCATTGAGAGTCATACTGGTATCTTGAAATGCTGCTCCTTTACATGTTAGTCACTCAGACCAAACATGTGCCTCCACCTACATGTCAATTCTTCTGTAAGGGGTTTGATATGGTGACCAAAAGCTTTATCAATATACATGTGATTACTTTATAAGGAGCAGCTTTGATCTGCATTTGGGAGGTTTGTTTGTTTCCACAAAGCGGCCACACACTCACAAAACATACAAAACCAACATGACTTGTTTAGCTTTTTGAGTTTTCCTCAACTGTTATTTTTCATTTTACAAGACTTTTGTAAATTTGAAGTTTCTTGTTCACTTTATTCCAATTTTCCTGTGAAGTGATGATAAAACTTTCTGTTTGATTTGTACACCAGACATCCTTCCTGACTCAAAGCTTCAGTTTTCTCAACCTTTCTATCTTTTTTACATTTTTTAAACACCATATTATATATTATATCATTGTGATTACAGCACTAGAACACTTGTGTGGCTTGGATTCATTACCATCAGCGCACACAAATTTGCGGGGCTGCCTGAAAAATGACTGCTCGATTTATTTCATATGTTTTGGGGTTTTTTTGTTGTTGTTGTTGTCTTTATTTATTTATTAATTTTGACAGGAAAGCTGCGGGAAAAAACAGGGGAAGATAATCAGTAAAAGACCCATGTGCTAGAAATCAATTTTTTTTTAAAAAGAGGTCAAATTGGTTTTTTCTTATGCCACACACACTGACCATTTCTAATCCAGCAACAGTCAAAATATAACCATTTACTAAAAGAAGAGAAAAACCTATAATGTTATAGATAAATTGTGCAGTTCTTATCATACAAATATTTTACACATCGGCTCCCCCCAAAACTCTCGCCCTGTTTATGCCTCATCATATGTTGCAACAGCGAGAACAAATAATTATTTAAGGTTAAAATGTTTGCTCAGTATCAGTCCTCCTCCTCCTCGGCCCTTTGTACGCCTGTCGGATGAAAGACCAACACCACTCAGACACTTTGTGAATAATTTGCCATTTTCAAAGACAGAGATTAAGAGAAGAGGTGTGAACGTGCTGGAAAACTTTAGTACTTTTAATGCTGGTTACACAGCATTGCCAAATTTGCAAACATTTCAAAATAAACACATGTAATATATATATAAAAAAATGACATTTCAGAGTTGTTGTTTTTCTAAATGTTAGCTTGAGATATATAAAGCAAACAGTACTGCATTGTTACTGGCAGTCATCTGAACTGTCAGTTTATGCAGAATAAAATAGAGAATAAGAAAACGTGAAACAATAAAACAAGCTATCCCCGCTAAAGACGCCTTTTATGTTTGAGTAAAAATAAGTAAATATAAGAAGTACTTTATTTTTTATGCTTTACTTATAGACGTGTAATAACTTGTACCATTTGCTGTATGCACTTTGAATTTAATATTTTCCTGCTTCTGTGTTTAAAGATTTTTCAGTGCAGTATATTTTCTTATGAACAAGAGTAAAATATTTTGATCTCCTTTAGAAAGTCATATTTTTTATTGGTACCACTGTAAAGAGCACAGTGATGCCATTTCTTCGAGGATAACACACCAACCTGAAGACTCAGTTTAATAAGGTAGCTGTTATTCCCATGCATGCAATCCCCAAATAGCGCGTTGTCACTGGAGGTAAACCCTCGCAGGGCAAGAAAGACCAAATTATTATGAGCTGAAGGGATTTTCTGCTTTGTCTGCGTCTGTTTCCTACTGAATAACAAGCCTACATGCAGCAGTGATTAAACATCTCTTGAATAAAAGTAGATCTATGAGTTAAGTCTGCGATAAGCTTTAAAATGAGCAATATGTCCTTTTGATGGAGTTTCAGGGCTGAGTAGGAACTTAAAATGATATAACAGCAAATCAAAGCCAGATTTCTTACCAGATCACGTCTGTAGGTAGAGTTGTTCAGGTCTTGTAAATCACCTCTGTTAAACACTGTCTTCTGACATTGGAGGCACCGGCGCAAGAGTGAAGGGTGTGTTTCCTTGTGACTGTGACACCGGTGATGATGGCTGAATCCTACCTGTTGCTCAAGAGGGCTGGCCCTTATTCTTTTTTTGTAGGAGTGTATCATATTGTAATCAGAGCTTTTATGTAGATGACGGCAAGGAATCTGCTGCTTTGTGTGTGAATGTGTGTATAAAGTGGAGCAAGAGACATACAGCATAAAGTTATTTCTGAATAGCAGGTTGCACTTCCACTTTGTTTTTTGGATTTCTTGGCAACTTGGTGTAGACACCAAAATAAAGGCTGACTTTTTTCCCAATGATGAAAAAGAGATTTTGTCTGTCTTCAGGCTTTCCTCTGTACATTTAGTAACTTTTGTCGTTCGCTCTGGCGAGGCACTGTAAAATCAACATATCTACAGTAAATGCTGCATCCAATCATTTTGAAAACAAGTTATTTTGGGTTTTGAGAGGCTTCATTTGCCTGTTATCATAAACACGTACACAGCATAGCATGCACACGCAGAGCCAGTTAAACTGGTTTGCTGCTCTGGCTGAAAAGAGAAATGAATACAGGTTTTACCAGAGGGAATCGATTCAGGAAAAATGGTGTCTGATGGGTACAGTGAGAACATAATTCAGAGTTATTTCACAATAACTTTTGGCTCACTATAATCAAGCCATTTTCACACTTCTTTTTGTTTTGCCGTGTCACAACATGGATATTTTCCTTCCCATGATATGCTAACTTACTGCTCTAAACATTAGGTTATATGTAACCATATGAATGCTGATCAGCTTTTTGGTGAAACATATGAATAAAGCCTCTCCTTCACTGCTGTCGCAGACGTCAAGCATGACTGTCGGGACAGTGTTGAGTGTGAAGGGAATTAGACTTGGCAGCAGTCCCTCTACAGCAGGGTGTCGAACTCCAGGCCTCGAGGGCTGGTGTCCTGAAGGTTTTACATATCACCCTGGGTCAACACACCTGAATCAAATGATTAGTTCATTACCAGATCTTGGAGAACTTCAAGACATGTTGAGGAGGTAATTTAGCCATTTAAATCACCTGTATTGGATCAAGGACACATCTAAAACCTGCAGGACACCGGCCCTTGAGGCCTGGAGTTTGAATCAAGATCTGTTCAAGATGTGGATGGAGGTCAACATGAAACCGCTGCTGAAATCCGTCACCAAGCACTTCTTGTCCTGTCTCAGTGTGAGGGACCAAGCAGCCAAAGCAAAGAGGACACAGGCAAAAAAAATATCTTCAAAAAGGGTTTTCTTTATTTTAACCCTCAAAAAGTCCAAAATTAACAAAATTCAAAAACATACTTAGCAGGCCCATAAAAGAGGTCAACTAAATATAACTCTACAAAAAAGAATTTCCAGAAACTTAAACAAAACAAAGTGAGACACAACTTAACTCACAAACTGACCTAATTACAAAGACACATGAGGGTAGCTTTTATAATGATTTGGCCAAACCACTTGAACACAATAGGGGGGGAAAACAAAAACACACACTAATATTAACTAAGCACAGAATAACCTAACTAAACCTAAAACACCCCTGCTCCTGGTAAGCCCATGGTTAGTCCTGCTGAGCAGGCATTTTGTTCCCAGAGTCCTCAGCCACGCCTTTTGCCCAGACAGGAAACAGCCACCGCCCAAACCCAGGTAACTCAAAGAAAGAGAAACATAATTAATATAACAAAACATTTTAGAAAAACCACACAATGTTACTATGTGCGCGCCTCATAATACCAGTGTTAGGTTTAACCAAATGATTAATGAAGAAAACTGCAAAGCAAATTAATAAAGTAAAAAATGGACTAATTTACCCCAGTGTGGCTGATGCCATCACACACACCCCCTCTTCAGGACTCTCGCTGGTACAGCGAGAGAGGAAGTCGGCGGTAACGTTGTTCTTCCCAGGAATGTGCTTGATGACAAACCGGAAAGGTTGCAGAGCAAGGTACCATCTTGTGATCCTTCCGTTCTTATCTTTCATCTTTTCCATCCACTGAAGTGCACTGTGATCCGTCTCCAGGGTGAATTCTCTTCCAAGAAGGTAGTACCTGAAGGAATCAAGGGCCCACTTGATGGCAAGGGCCTCCTTTTCCACTGTTGAATACCGAACCTCTCTTGGGAACAGCTTTCGGCTGATATAAGCAACAGGATGACGTTCTCCTTCCAAACCTTGAAGTAGCACTGCTCCCAGACCCCTATGAGATGCATCAGTTTGAAGGAAAGAGGGCTCATTAAAGTCTGGACTGTACAAAACTGGTTCACTACTCAGTGATTGACTGATGTCCTTGAAAGCTGCTATAGCCTCCTCTGTCCAGTTAATCTGATTAGGACACTTGATGCCTATCAAGTCCGTTAGTGGAGCTGCCCTGGTGGAGAATCGTGGTATGAACCGACGATAAAAGCCTGCCATGCCCAAAAAGGATCTTAGTTGCTTCCTTGTCTGTGGGAGAGGACAAGACTCAATGGCTTGGATCTTACTGACCTGAGGCTTGATCACCCCATTCCCGATCACATGGCCCAGGTACGCAGTCTCAGCAGAGGCAAAAACACACTTAGAGGGGTTCACCGTCAACCCAGCAGTGCCAAGACGGTCGAAGACAGCATGCAGATGTTCCAAGTGTTCCTCCCATGTGGTGCTGTAGATGACAATATCATCAAGATATGCAGATGCAAAATCTGAGAAACCACATAGTACTTGGTCCATTAATCTCTGAAAGGTTGCTGGAGCCCCATGCAGCCCGAATGGCATCACTGTAAATTGGAAGAGACCCCAAGGTGTTCGAAAGGCAGTCAACTTCTTTGATCGCTCCGTGAGTGGCACCTGCCAATATCCCTTGCACAGGTCAAGTACTTTGCCTTCCCCAGCCGTTCCAGCAAATCATCAATGCGTGGCGTGGGGTATGAATCAAACAGTGATATTGAGTTTAGGTACCTGAAGTCTATACAGAACCTCATGCTTTCATCCTTCTTTGGCACCAGGACCACCGGATTACACCACTCACTCTTTGATGGCTCGATGATCCCCAAGGACAACATGAGGTCAATTTCCGTCTTCAGGGATATCAGCAGACGTTCAGGGATCCTGTAGCTCAAACGCTTTACTGAGATGCCCTCTTTAATAACAATGTCATGGTCAACAATATATGTTCGGCCAGGATTCACTTGAAGCACCTCAGAGTTGCATGCAGCTCTCACCTGAAGCTGTTTATCATCTGGCAGATGACTAAGGTCAATATCTACCACATCAGCAGAAGGCAAGTATTGCTCACCAACTTCTTCTTCCTCTGGCACACCCCTTATGAGCATCACCTCTGCTGTCTTTTCAGGGCGCTGCGCCCATTCCTTCAATAGATTTATGTGCAGAACCCTGCTGGAGCATGGCTTTCCAGGGATGAACACTTGGTAAGTAGTGGACCCCAATTTCTTCTGAACCTCAAAGGGCCCTTGCCACTTAGCCAATAGCTTGTTGTTGTCAGTGGGGAGGAGCACCAACACCTTTTGTCCAGGACTAAAAGACCTCTGACGAGCTGCTCGGTCATACCAAAACTTCTGCTTCTGCTGGATTTTGGTCATATTTGACTGAGCAAGCTCACTCATTTTCTGCAGTCGCTCCCTCATCTGCACAACATAGGAAACAATGTTAACAGAGTCCATCTTTTCCTTGCCTCCCTCCCAGATGTTTCTTAACAGGGCTAGAGGTCCTTGTACCTCATACCCATACAAAAGTTCGAACGGAGAGAAACCAGTGGAGGCTTGTGGCACTTCCCTGTAGGCAAAGAGAAGATAAGGAAGCCACTGATCCCAATCAGCACCATTCTTATCTACCACCTTCCGGAGCATCTGCTTCAGAGTCTGATTGAACCGTTCTGTTAGCCCATCAGTCTGAGGATGGTATGGGGTGGTCCTCAGGCTTCTAATGCCCAGCAGCTTGTACACCTGTTTTAGTAAGTTGGACATAAAGTTACTCCCCTGATCAGTCAGTATTTCCTGTGGGAACCCTACTCTTGCGAAGAGCTGTACAAGGCAGAAAGCTACTGATTTTGCCTTGATGGATTTCAGTGGGAAGACCTCTGGATATTTAGTTGCATAATCAGTGATTACAAGCATATAGCGATTCCCTGACTTACTCTTTTCAACGGGTCCAACAATATCCATTCCGAGGCGCTCAAATGGGGTACCAATAATAGGCAGTGGTTGGAGTGGAGCTTTGGAAGGGACTTTGGAGGATGTCATCTGGCACTGAGGACAGCTCTTACAGAAGTAGGCTACATCTCTATGGAGGCCAGGCCAGAAAAAATGTTGTTTAATACGAGCTGTGGTTTTGTGCTTACCAAGGTGGCCAGCCCAAGGAGTAGAGTGTCCCAGATTAAGCACTGTTTCTCTAACTTCTTGGGGGACCACTAGCTTCAGAAGTGAGCCCACCTGATGGTAAAGTATGCCATTTTGCAAGACAGTCACTTTTGTTAATGCCTGCCTCCTCTACTTGGTCCTTGTCTATCGCTCGCTGAAAACAGGAAGCTAAACTAGGATCAGTTTTTTGCAACTCTATTATATTGCCAGGAATTTGAAGTCCTAAAGGCAAGTCTGGGTCAGTATGCATTTCTGGGTGTACTATAGTATGCTGGAACTTCTCCTGTCTCCTCTGTCTGCGACTTTTCCGAGGCTTCCCAGGTGCAACTTCCCATTCCTCATTAAAAAATGGCAAGGCACTGAAAACTTCTGAGGTTTCACTAGATTTTTGAGCTTGGGCTCTAGTAACAGCCACATTGCATTGATGATTCTGGTCTGACTCCAACAAATCAAAAAGCACTGGAAAATCTCGTCCCAGAATAGCTGAATAAGGCAGGTTATCAACCACCCCAACATTTAAAAGGTAAGTCTGTCCATTCACTTTAATGTACATGTCAGCTGTTGAGTACATCTTCTCATCTCCATGCACACAACAAATGGGGATGGTGTCACTAACACGGACAATATTGGGGGGCACAAAATCTCTGTGTATCAGTGTACGAGAACTGCCAGAATCAAGCAAAGCTCTTAAAGTTGTTCCATTAGCTTCAATTTTTATCATTTTAACAGTCTGGTCACACTGGAGCCCATGTTCAGCATGTGAACGTGGCATGAAACACATTTGAACCATCTTAGCTGAGGTTTTTGGGCACATTGGCTTTGTGTGGCCCTCTAACCCACAGAGGTAACAAAAGATCTTTTTTGAATTTTTTAATAGTCTGCCAGCAAACTGGTTCTCACCCACAGGAGTTTTATCTGCTGACAATGGCTTTTGATGATACATCTGGGCTGATTTGGGGCCTTCCTTTTGCATTTTATTTGCATTACAGGTCCAAGGTTGCCCTTTCCTCCTGGCAGCTACAAACACTTCTGCCAGCTCAGCTGCCTTCACTGCAGAAGACGGATTGTGCTCTCGAATCCAAAGCTGTAGCTCAGGGGACAACATTCTCAAATATTGTTCAAGGATGATTATTTCACCAATTTCTTGGTTCGTTTTACCTTTTGGCTGAATCCATTTCCCATACAGATCTTTAAGTCGAGCATACAACTCCTTAGGGTTCTCATCAAGCCTGACTTCCAGTGAACGGAATCGCTGCCTGTAGGTCTCAGGGTTAACATCATACTTGGACAAAATTGCAGCTTTAACTTTGTCATAGCTGAGAGAGTCATCAATATCCATATGAACGTATGCCCCTCTTGCCTTGCCCGTTAGCAGTGGTATTAATCGAAAAACCCAGTCTGTTTTTTCCCAACGATATGCTAAGGCAATGCGTTCAAATGTAGTCAAAAAATGCTCAATATCATCACTATCAGTCAACTTTTCCAGTCTGGGTTCATGCAATGAAAACTGACCTGATAATGACTGACTGGATTCAGCTTGAGCTTGAGGAGAACTAGAAATGTGAGGTAGCTCCCTTGACTCTGGTGACTCTGTGGTAGGTAATGGTAGCTCTGGTACTTGTGATGTCCGGGACTGCACCTCTAACTGTAAAAGCTGAAATTGATGTTGCAATGCTTTGAATTTTTGTTCTTGTCGTGCAGTTACCTCTTCTTGCCTTGCTTCCCGAGCCTCCTGTTGACCCATATGAGCTTGCAATATTGACATCAGATCTGACAGAGATGGCTCCCTTTCTTCAACCTCAGTGCTCTCCACCATTTCAGAGACTCCAATTTCCTCCTCAGCATCAGCTTCCTTCTGAACAGTTACTCCTTTCTTCTTTTCCACCTTTCCTCCCCGATGCATTTTCCTTTTTTTCTGGGGGTGAAAAAACCTCAAAGAAAAAAAAACTGTGTCCTCAACTGGCAGATCCCACTGCTGCCACCAATTGTGAGGGACCAAGCAGCCAAAGCAAAGAGGACACAGGCAAAAAAAATATCTTCAAAAAGGGTTTTCTTTATTTTAACCCTCAAAAAGTCCAAAATTAACAAAATTCAAAAACATACTTAGCAGGCCCATAAAAGAGGTCAACTAAATATAACTCTACAAAAAAGAATTTCCAGAAACTTAAACAAAACAAAGTGAGACACAACTTAACTCACAAACTGACCTAATTACAAAGACACATGAGGGTAGCTTTTATAATGATTTGGCCAAACCACTTGAACACAATAGGGGGGGAAAACAAAAACACACACTAATATTAACTAAGCACAGAATAACCTAACTAAACCTAAAACACCCCTGCTCCTGGTAAGCCCATGGTTAGTCCTGCTGAGCAGGCATTTTGTTCCCAGAGTCCTCAGCCACGCCTTTTGCCCAGACAGGAAACAGCCACCGCCCAAACCCAGGTAACTCAAAGAAAGAGAAACATAATTAATATAACAAAACATTTTAGAAAAACCACACAATGTTACTATGTGCGCGCCTCATAATACCAGTGTTAGGTTTAACCAAATGATTAATGAAGAAAACTGCAAAGCAAATTAATAAAGTAAAAAATGGACTAATTTACCCCAGTGTGGCTGATGCCATCACACTCAGCACCAGGAACTTCAGCTGCTCCACCTACCAGACTGTGTATGTCTCTTACTGTCTGCCCAAAGTGGATGTACACATTGTTTATGCACCCGTTCCTGTCTTCGACAAGAGTTGCTGGTAAAGTGTCTTATATAAACAACTGTGACTTACTCTAAACTAGAATTGACTGTCAGTGTGAAACCTGTTATGTTGCACAATCCTCTGAGGTTAACATTGAATCACTTTTTGCTAGTTTTGGTCAAAACTGCGAGCAGTTTCCTGTTGTAATTTAACCTAATTTGGTCCTAAATTTTGATGCTGCTGCTGCAGGTCCAACATCTGCATCTCAAAGTGCATCCATCCATGAATCATGACATTTGGTTGTGAGTACACAGGTTAACCGTGAGATGTGGGATTGTGCGTCTCTTAGGTGTGACTAAGAGATCTGTTGTTGACCTACATCACCTGAGTGCTCCCTCGGCGTACGGCTTCATGATTACTCCCCAGCCGTTTCTCATCTGACTTACAGTGGTGTCCCCTGCTATCACTTTGTTTTGTTTGCTGGTTCACTTCCCAGTGTTCCCCGGCTCTCTGTACCCTTGAGTTTTTTGATTCATTTTTCATCTGCCAAGCTTCCCCTGTGGTCTCCAGCAAGGACTCAGAAACATTTGTATTTACCCCAATGTTTCCATATTCAGACCCATTATCAGTCTTGATGCTTGTTTTCTTTAAACATAAATTAACTGGTGTTTAGATGTTTTAGAAATGAAGATATTCCTCCTCAGAGAAGCAGAAGCGCTATTAAATAAACCATATTTCAAAATAATAATGATAATGGAATAGGCAGCAAACAACAAGGGTCCACGAACTCAAGAGAAATATTTATAAATATCACTGTTACGTCACAAAGAGTCACTTCAGGTTAAATGATTTCACTGTGTGCTCAGTGTGGTCACCACGAGCTGGAAGGAGAGCAAATAAAATTGTATTGCGAAAGTTTGGGCTCATGTGTATTTGCTGAATGAATTAACAAAAAGTTTAATTTACTATTATTATTATTATTATTATTATTATTATTATTATTATTATTATTATTATTATATTTCAGTATTTGTATATAACAATACTTATAACAATATAACAAACTGTATATAGGAAATGAGAGAAGGGTTTATTATATCAGCCACCCTTGAAGGTAATAGGATAGGGAGGACATGTGGCATATTTTCTAATTAATATAATGTTGCATGGAGCCTGTAAATATCTCTAAAGTTTTTTGTTGTTGTCTTTTTTAATCTTTTGCAAAGAAAAAAAAGTGTTGGCATATGACAGAGGTGTAAACATAAGGCTCTGGACTGCAACTTAAGAAAATACCAGCAAATAGAAAAATGTTGCAAAAACACACAAAACACAAAAAAAGACAATAATGTGGCAGCTGTGAAGAACTGCCCTCAGGCACGCTTAAAAGAACTGAGCATTTATCTGTGTTGTGGGGAAGAAAAAGATGCAGGTAATGTGTGTTTTAACTGCATGGTTCATTTAAAACTGTAAATACATGTTTGGTATTAACCTTTACTGTTAGTTCACTGTCCTATGACTGCTCCCTCACAATATTGTCTCACCCAAATCATGTCACAGTTATGTTTTGTGAGTTTTCTTTTTTTGTATGTGTGCTTTTGTGGTGTTTTATTTTCTCTTTCTGATGTATTTTATGTGCTTCTGCAACTTTTTAAGTTGCAGTGCATTTGACCTTTTAGAATCGCCCAGAAAACACTTCAATCTGACCCAGACGACAGCTTTGGAAAATGTAAAGGCGGGAATCAATTTTACACATTCACATATATTTTCATAATCTTTACAGCTTGTCCTGATAAAGGAATCCCTTACAGCCATTCATATTACACCAGAAGTAAAGTTATTCAGTAGATTTTATTAAATGACAGAAACGTTCCTGTTTTTTCATTATCTAATATAGATAGATTTTTGTTTTCATTTTTATTTATTTATTTTTTATTATTATTTTCTAACAATACATCCACAGTAAAATAAATAAATGTGCAAATAAAGTAGGACATTTTCTGGGGATTAACAAAAATGACGACAATGACCTACCAGAACTTTTTCTCTGATTTTACGTGTTTATTTCATACAATTTAATTGTGCTGACAGAATTATTTTATTTATTTATTTTATTCATTACATCGGGCCAAGTTAATATTAAAGTACCATGTAAAATGAGTCTGACATCAGTAGAATAAGACAACCAAACAACCTGGATGCACGAGATAAAATAAATATTATCTCAAGTATAAAAGCTACCGGCTCTTATTTCGTTTGGCATCCAAATGAAACGATACTGAATTATACACAGAGTCAGCTGTAGAGGGCAGTACTGCCACCAGGAAACCTAAAGGAAGAAGCGAGCGCTCCTCCGACAGGCGGCGGTAAGCAGGTTTACGTCTGAAGGATTCGTTTCCGGTTTAGTTTCGACGAAGAAGAACGTAGCCTACGTAATAAACACGGTTTAGCATTTGCACATGTGAGGACAAACTTTGTCTTTTTGCTACTGTTGTTAGTGTGTTGCTGTTTTGGTGCTTACTGCGGTTTTAGCAACACTCGTGGCTAACTGTGCCTAACCGCGGCCGGGTCAGCGCGCGAGGGAGAGCGTGAAAAACCCCGGAGGATGCTGCTCGTGTCCTCGTGACCTGTCATCATGTCGCGGTGGTTTAAAACTTGTACGCGGTCTTTTCTGCACAGTTTGGAGGTCCGCAGGGGGTTTCGCTGCCTCACGCCGGACGGAAACAGACGGACGGAGCTCCAGCTGCGTGCAGCAGGCGACAGGTGCTGCTCAACTGTGCAGGGGGAGGTGAGGGTCAGGTTTGCCCCCAGTCCCACAGGTAAGGTCCTTCGGTATCCTGCACGACCTGGCTGTAAACATGTGTTGCACTCATGTGTCACGGTAAATTTATTTGAAAGAATTATGGAGAAAAAAACTGTCAACAGCCCCCAAAATCCTTTTAGATGGATATTTTTATGCTTCAGTTTTGTTCGTCTAACTTGTGGTCTGATTGCACCCATGGCTGTTTTTTGATACTTTCTTTTTATTGGTTTCTTTAAACATTATACAGGGAGATAGAGTGTAACAACAAAACAGAACATAAAAATAAAAAATAATAAAATAAATAATAATAATTTTAAAAAAAGAACGTGTTGGGTCACCATGTTTCTACAATTTGATCGTTTCTCATTATCAATGTGATGGTCTTTATCCTGTCGAGTTTATGTAATCAGTCCATTTCTCCCCCTTTTCAATGGTATTGATCTTACTGAGTCCTTATTTTGTAAGTCAGTTGTTCCATAATTTGTATTTCGTCTATAATATTGATCCATTCATCCTGCGATGGTGGGTCTATCTTGTACCATTTCCTTGTGATTGCCTTTTTACCGGCTGCAAGCATTATTTTCAATATGTTTCTATCTTCTTTCAACACATTTCCCGTAATGACACCAAGATATAATAATGTACAAGACTTAGATACAGCATAACCCAGAATTTTACCTATAACTAAATGAACATCTTCCCAAAATTTTGCGATCTTGGGACAGAACCAGAACACATGAAAGTGTGAAGGAAGTGTGTTTGTTCCTAATTTTGGGTGTTATAAAAAATCTAATTACATTTGTCCAGCAATGCAGTCTCCAGACACGTGATGATGATGTTGTTGCCTGCTGTGTTTTCCAAATTTGTGACTATTCCTCATCAGATATGTTCACTCCCAACTCTTTGTGCCACAGTTTTACATACATTGTTGTACACCATCTTGCCTCCATTATATGCTCGTAAATTGTAGAGATTATTCTAATTTTTTTTGCATTGTAGGCTTCAGTTATGGTTTTGATTATTGAATTTTTATCCAGATTTACACTACGTTTTACTTCTTTATTTAAAAAGTCCCTAATATGCAAATATCTATCGTGATCTTGATTGCTTAGATCATATTTTGTTTAATCTCCTGGAAGTTCATAAAATTCCCATCTTTAATTAGTGTACATATTGCTGTTAATCCATTAGGAATCCACTGTTTAAATCTTTGGTTCATAGAACCAATAGAACCCTTATCATAAGCTGTCCATCGAAGCAGTCTGAGCTCTTTTTCCAGTTTGTATTTTCGTACCAGATTAAACCATATTTTTAACGTAAACTGAGTGACTTAATTCAGCTGTTTAATTACACTCATTGCTTCTTCTGTCTCCCATAAGGCTTTGCATTTCTCTTCGTTGTACTGATTTTTCTAAATTCTTCCATTTGGCTTCATAATCATTGTCACACCAACAAAATATATACCTGATTTGTGCAGCATGAAAGTATGCCTAAAGGTTTGGGAGTGCCAAACCCTCCTCATCCT
The DNA here is from genome assembly GCF_051167445.1 of Perissodus microlepis. Taxonomy (NCBI): domain Eukaryota; kingdom Metazoa; phylum Chordata; class Actinopteri; order Cichliformes; family Cichlidae; genus Perissodus; species Perissodus microlepis. Next base: position 30,378,587 of record NC_140466.1, on the reverse strand, counting down.
TTCTTATCTGTAGTGTTTCGAATTTGATTCTCGGTCTGTGACCGTTCCATATAAACTTGGAAAGGATTTTGTCCCATAATCTGAATTGTTTTTCATGTATGTCAATAGGCAGTGACTGAAAGAGGTAGAGAAGTCTGCTGTTTTTAGTTTTAGTGTTGATCTAGATTTGTGTATATATACATCATTTTAGAGTTAAATCTTAATCAACAATAGTCCTGGTTATAACTGCCAGATATTCAGTAGCTTTCGCATTTTTAATGTCAGGTTATTTAAAACATGCTGCAGCTATTCTTTTCAATAAAAACACAATTTTCTATTTACTAAATGCTACACATGGGATATATCAGTGATTACTGACATAAATAAAGGAGTATTCATTACAATTTATTTATATGATATGCAGTCTGAGTATTTTTCCATTTGTATACAGTGCTTGGTACTGTGGAGGACAAAAATATGTATATATGAATGTAATTTTCCACTTAAACTGACTTCAGTATTTTTATTTATTTCCATGTGTTAAAAAAATGTGGGTTGACAGTGACTCTGGCAAAAATGACTCGTGTGTGTGTGTGTGTGTGTGTGTGTGTGTGTGTGTGGGAAGTGACTAGACAAAGCAATAATAGGCAATAATAAATGTTACATGGTGTTTGCTGGCATTCGTGCAAAGAAGCATGAATATGGTGCAGCGTAAGCCTTTGTGTTTTTTGCTTCAGCTTATGTCAGATAGTTTTGTTCAGCACAAAGTGTGAGTGCAGCTGCAAGTTTTATCTGATGTAAGTCACAAGATTGATAACGATTAGGGTTTTTCTTGTGAAAGAGAGTAGTTTCACATGTAACATTAATGATGCATTTTCTGGTTCATTTTTAGTGTTCTGGTGCTGTGTGTGTGCTGGCTCGCTCTCTCTTACACACACACAACCTTCAAAACTGCAATCGGATGCTGTAACCATTTAATGCTTTGTTCTGCAGGCTTCCTACACCTCGGCGGACTTCGAACTGCTCTCTACAATTACATATTTGCAAAGAAGTATGGAGGTGTATTCATCCTGCGGCTGGAAGACACGGATCAGAGCAGACTGGTACCAGGAGCAGCAGAGTCCATAGAGGACATGTTAGAGTGGGCTGGTAAGAGACACTAGTCCAGAAGGATTGACTCTGTAATACGTAGCTCTTTGTACACAATCATGACCACTTCATTTTTTTTCATCTAATGTGGCTCCCAAGTGAAGAATCTACTTACATCAGTACATAGAAAATGAACCTAACATAACAACATAAGAAATAAGTAAACATTTCCTTTTATTTCTCAGTCTGTACATATATCGAACATTTATATAATACGAGATATCTCTAAGATGTCTCTTGAAAAAAACAAAGTCTGACACAAATATGGGCCGTGGTTCTCCATTTCTTTGTTTTTCAAAGTTTGTTAAAAGTTGTCTTTAGATCTGCTTTTTGGGTTCGGCTCAGTGAAAAGCACACTGTGCTTTCTTGAGTGTTTTATTAATATGAGGTAATGGCTAACACAGAAGGAGGGATCAGTTGATCTGATGCTTACACAGAAACTACTGGCTGAATTTTGAATATTGTTGAAAAACGTAAGCGCATTAAACAGTTCTTACAGAACTGCTAACTGCGTTCTGTTTAAAACTGTGTTGAAAATTGTGTCTTTCCTCAGGGGTTGATCTGCTGAATAACACTGGGTAAATGGATCAATGCAATCACTGCATTAAATCCTAATAGAGTCGATCCCCATCTATTCGCAGTTCATGGATTTTATTCCAGATTATTCGCTGATTTATTGCATGATACGGAAATTACAAACACAAAGATCCCGGGAAAATTAAAATAGGCAGTTCTAAGCGTTTTTAGAGGGGGTCTCAAGGTTTTAGGGCAGGTGTGGTCCCTAACCCCCACAAATACCGGGGATTGACTTTAAAAGCATTTGGCTAAGTTGTTGCTACCATCTAAGATGAATTTTTCACACAGGTATACCTCCAGATGAAAGTCCACGTCGAGGTGGCCCGACAGGTCCATACCTGCAGTCTCAGAGACTCGACCTCTACAATCAGACAGCCCGGCAGCTTGTTGACAGTGATCACGCTTACTATTGTTTCTGCAGCTCTCAGAGACTGGAGCTGCTCAAAAAAGAGGCATTAAGGTCGGGGCAGACTCCAAGGTAATTCAGAACCCAAATCAGTAAAAAAATTTATATTACCCACATTTTTTTTAATGTATCATCTTCAAACTTCAGACAATACACTTCACAGCAATATACTAGGCCATGGGGGACCTGAGTAACATGTTGGCTAAGGATTTCACCTTGACCTTCATCGTTAGTGCCAAGGTCAAAGTTGGCCCTGAAAAAATTCAAGAAACATATTGAGATATGAAAGGGTCTGGAGAAAACTGACAGCAAACCTTTTATTTTTTCAATAAGACGCGCTACGACGACACAATGACACCATAAAGTTTCACGCAATCAAACACTGCATGAATATATCTTAATATAATAGAGAGTTGCGCTCTCTGAGTGCTTTTGTTTGTCAAGGTTCTGACAGTGTTTGCATCTCTCCAGGTATGACAACAGGTGTCGTCACCTGCGGGCCGACCAGGTCCAGGAGAAGCTGGCTCAGGGAGCCTCATATGTGATCAGGTTTCGTCTGGAAGAGGGCGTTGAGCCTTTTCAGGATCTGATCTTTGGATGGAATCGGCATGAGGTTGCACAGGTTGGGCTTTTCACTGGGCTTCATGCTAAACGTGTAACCATGTCTAATGAAGCTAACGTTTTTGTTGTTTTTTTAATGTTTGACTATAAATATTCTTGCTTGATTGAAATAAATTTAAAATTTCTTGAGGTTCAGATTGTAACTGTGCTTTTAAAACAAGCGTAGTCCATATAATGAGCTGTTAACAGTGGTACTTGAATGCAAAACCCTGCCTTTAGTTTTCAGTCTATCTGCCAGATTTCTTCTGGCTCCTCTCGTTTTTAAACACATCCTCTGTCATTTTCTTTTAGGTGGAAGGGGATCCCGTGGTGATAAAAGCAGACGGTTTCCCCACCTATCACCTCGCCAACATTGTAGATGATCATTACATGAAGGTCAGCCATGTCCTGCGGGGTTCAGAGTGGCTGATCTCCACCTCCAAACATCTCCTCATGTACCGGGCTCTTGGATGGCAGCCGCCCACGTTCGGACATCTGCCGCTGCTGATGAACAAAGACGGCAGTAAACTGTCAAAGAGGCAGGGGGACATATTCATCGAAACATTCAAGAGAGACGGAGTCCTGCCAGAGGCTCTGTTGGATACAACAACCAACTGTGGGTCTGGATTCAACAGTGAGTGATGGGGGACTCTGCAAAACTGTGACTATAAACAGTGATCATTATATCAAAGTCCAGGGTCTTGTGTTTCCATATAGCTAATCGAATGGGGAGGAGGATAGATGAACTGATTTCTGAGTTTAACCCTTCAAAGATCACGACTCACTCTGCTTTGTTAGACCTCGAGAAGCTGCCAGAGTTCAACAGGTGAGTCAGAACTTCACTTTAAGTTTATATGTCCTGGTTTTATTGCCTAGGTTCTGTTTATTTAGGCCTTATTTCATTTTTAAAGCAAAAGAGGAAAGATGCATTATGTCTGTTCATTCTTCAGTCTGTTGAAGTGATCGTGTTCTATCATGCAGACGTGAGTCACTCTTACTTTCACATGATAATGACTGAATGAGCCACAGAACTATGTACTCAGTACACTGAGAGTGCATCAGTGCAGATTTTTCATACTTGCCAAGTTCTTGATCTTTGATAATTAAAGATGCCGCATCCTGGACTGGTTCTTATACAGCTGTTTTTATATTTTTACTGCAGTGAACATGAGCATTTTCATGAAGACCGGCTTGGAGGCTTCAGTACTGTTGTTTGGCCAGTGTGAGACCATGAGACACAGACTGAAAGGAGTCGTCTAAAACCCAGTGCTTTTTTTTTTCTTTTCATTTTATTGCCAACAAATGTCCCAACAAAAAACTTTTGCCTTTAATGAGCAATTCAAGATACAGAACAGCCTAATTCAGACTTCCTCTGGTGATGCATAAATGTTTCCAACTGCATTTTAACGCAATGTTGATTTCTTTCTACTGGAATTCATTCCTGCTGATTGCTTTAGTTTAAGCTGTCTAGAGTTTGAAATGTCTGAATCGAGCGCATCACAGTGAAGCTCAATTGATCTTTGCTTAACTCAAGAACAGCAAAACATTAAGTTTAAGTAATCATTCCCCAAAATGTCACCTTGTTGTTAAGAGTAATCCAAAGTGTCTGTTTTTATGTGGATCATGAGGAAGTCTTATTAAAAAGAAGAGATGAAAAGGAATATATAAATACATGTTCGTTTTACGAGGTAAATGAAACTCTCTGTGATTATGACAGACTTCACCTGCAGCAGCGAATTGAAGATGAGCAGCAGTGTGATTTGCTGATACAAGATCTGCGGGAGGAAATCTATCAGGCCTACGCAGAACAGATCCAGGATAAGGATGTGCTGCACGAGGATTACATCAGGCGGGTTCTGCGTCTCCGTAAGGTAACCATGACTTTACTCTGGTTTAACTCTCTGTTTTCCTCTGCTAATTAAAAGGTTCTTGGCCTTTTTAGTGAAGATTTAAATTATATAGACCTTATAGTGACTGTAGTGTGTGTGTATTCCTATCATTTGATTTCTGGTATGTTGAGGATATGAAACCAGCTGTTGTCAGTTGTTGATCTGTAGTTAAATACTGTCCTACACTGGTGTGGCTTCTAGTGTGATGTCCCAACAGTGTGCACTATTATGGAAACAATCTTCTTCTCTCTTTAACAGGGCCACATATCCTTCCTGAAGGAGCTTGTAAGCCCTACTTACTCTTACTTGTGGGTGCGTCCTTCCTTTTCCAGCCAGGAGGTGGCATCACTCACTGGAGAGGGCCAGCACATTGCTTCATTAGTGCTGAAGTGTGTACAGCCTGTTTCATTCATCTTTCATCTTACAGTTTCAGTCTCTCAATGTGATTTTAAACAATTGAATTTGTGCTTTTAGGCTGATAGAAGAGCGAAGCGAGGAGCTTTCGGTGGATCGACTCGGTAAAGACTTGAAAGCTGCGGCTAAGCAGGCTAAAGCCACCAAGTACAGGGAGGTGATGAAGCTGTTACGTCTGGTTCTCAGCGGTCAGCAGGTACCCAGCCTCGTCCTGTAGAGTGTTTTCATGGCAGCAGAGTGCGAACTCTGTTTTTCATCTTATACACTACCTGCATATGTGGTTGCAAAGCAAAAACAAATATATACACTGCTTAAAATCTAAAGGAACACTTTTTAATCAGAGTACAAGATCAAGTCAGTTCTTCTTCTTCTTAAGCAGCAGTGGGGGTTTTAATCAGTTTCAGCTGCTTTGGTGTTAATGAAGCTAACAACAGGTGCACTAGAGAGGCAACAATGAGACAAGCTTCAAAACGGGAACGGTTTTACAGGTGGAGGACACTGACATCTTTCCCTCCTCATCTTTTCTGGCTTCTTTTTGACTAGTTTTGCATTTGGCTGGGGTCAGTGTCACTTCTAATACCATATCTTCTAATATCTGAGCTATAAAATGACCTCCAGCAGGCCACTGGTGTGAATGTCTCGAACCAAACAATCACAAACTGACTTCTTGAGGGTGGCTGAGGGCCCACCATCTTTTAGTGAGCCCTGTTCTCACTGCCGAGCACTGTAAAGCATGTTTGGCATTTACCATAGAGTACTAGAACTGGCGGGTTCACCACTGGCACCCCGTGCTTTTAATAGATGAGAGCAGGTTCAACCTGAGCATTGGACAGACGTGAAAGGGTCTGGGGATGCCGTGGAGGAAATTATGCTGCCTGTAACATCGTTCAGCATGACTGGTTTGGTGGTGGGTCAGTGATGGTCTGGTGAGGCATATCCATAGAGGGACACACACACCTCTATAGGCTAAGCAACAGCACCCCTTCCATTAAGTATCGGGATGAAATCCTTGGACCAACTCAGACCCTACGCTGGCCTCATGTAGTGAATGTATGTAGGCAGTTTCTGGAGGATAAAGGAATGGATACCACTGGTCTCCACATTCACCTGAAGTAAATCCAACAGAGCACCTCTGGGACATTATGTTTGGCTCCAGTCTGAGCTACCAGACTGTCCAGGAGCTCAAATGTGAACCAGGTCCAGATCTGGGAGGAGATCGCCATGAGGATATCAACTTCAATCTTTAGGAGCGTCCGCCAACATTGTCAGCCATGCATACAAGCACGTGGGGGCCAAACAAACTACTGAGTGTCATTCTGAGTTGCTACAATGCAATTTAAGCAGAATGGAGTAGCCTGCTGCATTATTTTTTACACTTTGATTTCTTGTGTGTATTTGAATTCAATGATCTGTAAGGTGATAATTTTCATTTCCAACAAACAATGTGCCATCTTTCATTCCTAAAACGTTACCCAGTCTATAGTCATTATGTGTTTTCAAAGTGTTCCTTTTAATTTTTTAAGCAGTGTATAAATAAAGTCCTATCACCTTCTAAATGAGCTGCAGAAGTTTTATCAAATATCACTTGTTGCCATTTGAGTTGAACTCTGTCAGAACTGGAAACCACAAGTTTAAAAATGAGTCAGGTGTAGGGGTAATGTGCTCTGCAGCTTGTCTGAAAAAGAACACACGGAAATGTGCAAAATCTGTGAAGTAAAGCTAGTTCTGAATTACTATAGTGCTCGTCTTTTCTCAAACTTGTCTCCCAATGGGTTCTAAAAAGTCAATAAGTATTTGTAGTAGTTAAAATAGAAGTCCACAAGTGTGGTTTCACTGCTGCTAGTTTTCACTCAAAAGTTATTAGTGGCTAAAGTCATACTTGAAGCAGAGGTGGTCATTAAATCAGTGGCGACAGTTCAACTCTGACCCCAACTACATTTAATTGATGTTTTGACCTTTTCTTGCAAAGTCATCCAGTTCCCATACTGATCACAAGACTTTGTTAATGGAAGTTCCTGCAATGATGTAATACTGTTTTTTTTTTTCCAGCGTCAGATACAGACTGCAGTCTTTAATGAAGAGTTGTAGATACAAGATTTCTGTTATAGCAGTTAAAAAAACAAACAAACATATTTTAAAAAAGCTTAATAATTTCATAATAAATATAACAATTATATGTTCTTACCTCCAAGAGCTTTTATTCTGCATGTGTCTTATTGTAGCTGATGGCCTGATTCTTCCTATCTGAAAGGTTTCATATAGATGCCCATATTTGGCAGAAGTAGACACACACACACACACACACACACACACACACACACACACATCATTTTTAAAGGTCACTTTCGTTTCTGTAGTCTCATTTCTAAAATTGTGTTTGTCAAACTGCAGATCAGCAGATTCAGTCATGTTTAGCTGCTGAAATCAGAAAAATACTCATAGCACGTGCCATATGTTCATTTCCTTATGTGAAATGACTCAACTGAACTCCACAATACCGTTTTTGAAAGGTGGCAGTAATGACAAATAGTCGTCTCCTTAGTCGCCACGTTGGCCCTGCTTACTTGGTGAGGGCAGGCATGAAGAAAGAGGAAGCTGTTTCTTGATTGTGTTTCACACAGGATGCTGGCTGGGTTGATTGTGTCAACTTTTCTGACCCCTGATCCTCTCTTCCCCTCTGACCTGCAGCAAGGTCCCAGTGTTGCTGAGATGATGGTGTCTCTGGGCTCTGCAGAGATCATCCATCGATTCCAGAAACTTCTGCTGCTTTCAAATGAAACAGATTAACGACCAAACTACCCGCCACTACATCACCTCACAGTCACCGCGCCTGAAGAAAACAGCTGCTGCTGGACTGGTTGGCCTGAATGTTGACAGTTGATCTCATACATGGTGATTCTGCCACCTTTAAAATAAACTGAATGCCGATTAATACTCGAAATATTAGAAAAAGGTGCTGAGAATTTTATGCACTCAGACTGTGTTATGCAGTAATGTGAGACCTTACACCTGTTACTGTGCTCACGCATGGATGGGAAGTACCTTGATATTTCCATGCAAATATCAAGGTACTTTACTGAAGAAATTTTAATGAACTGGTCCACAGATGTACAGTCACAAGTGTTACAACTTCAAGGGCAGATGTAAAAGATGAAGATGAAAATGTCAATAAATAAATATCCCAAAGACCGATAGATAAATATATTTAAATTTAATACAGAGTTTCTGCTCAGTTGTTCTCCTGGCAGTTAACAGCTTTTTGTTTTGAATGTGACATAATATATTATTTTATTATATTATTTTCTGTTTTATAAATGATGTAAGACTTGTGTAATTAAATCATTTAATTTAACTACTTTTCAAAATGTTTTTGTTTATGAAAGATGGCTTACAAAAATTCTAGGGTAAACATTTTGAAATCACATTCTGAAGTACTTCTACTTCCCTTTATTTTTATATTATTGAGTATTTATTTACTCCACCACACCAGTGTGATAACTGACATTTATGATGCTGTTATATAGAATAACAGGCAGTGAAATAATGCTTCTGCTTCTATAATCCTGTGACATCACAGGGTTGACTGATGTGTGAAGTACCGCCAGCTTAAACATTTTAAAGTGGAATCTTGTTGCAGAGTGACCTTTTGTTATCATGCACCCTCTTTCACTTCTGAGCTTTATAAAAAAAATCTGGTTGTAACCAGGTTTTAAAATAATAAAAATATAGGTGAATATTACCTGACATGACAAAAAATTTAAAAATTACACTGTTATTATTAAACAAAGAGAAAATGCAGAAGCAGCATGTGAAAAACTGAGCACATGCCATCATTGGGTAGTTCTTGTAGAACCGCATTTAGCAGCAATAATTTGAAGTCATTGTTCATTTTATGACTATTAATTTTTCATTTGTTGTGAAGGATTTACTTTTGTTTTTTTTAATCACATTGCTTCAGTTCATTGAGGTTTTTTGGGGCATTTTTTATGTTATGCATTGTTCCCACCACAACATTTCAATGCGGCTGAGGTTTGGACTCTGGGCACACGGAAAGGTTTGGACTCTGGGCCATTGCGACAGCTTGAGTCTTTTCTTTTTCAGATGTAGAGTTGTTGCTGTGTTTGTGATCATTGTCCTGTTGCTTGACCCTGTTTGGGTCAAGCTTTAGCTGTTGTACAGCATATTTGGCTCTAGAATACTTTGGTATGCAGAGGAGTTTATGGTCGACTCAGTGACTGCAAAACAAGCCCAAATCATCACACCTCCACCACTGTGCTTGACGGTCTAACGTGTTTGGTTTTCTCAAAGCATAATGCTGTGCATTATAGCTGCACATCTCCACTCTGCTCTAATCTGTTCAAAGGACATTGTTCCAGAAGTCTTTCGTGGGTTTTTTCAGATGCAAATTTGGATCTGAACAGTCTGTACTGTCATGAACTTTAACATTGGGCCTCATTTAGGTCCTCACATTTGCTAATGATCAATTATTCTTTGACTTTTTTGGTACAGGGAGGGTTAAATAGTGAGATACAATTATTTTAAGAACATGAACAGCAGACTCCATGAGGCTATCATGAGGGCCTTGAGTCCTTTAGTAGTACCTGTGCTTGCAGTTACTGTCAGCTGAGCTGAGAGAGTGATGATCTGTGGCCATCACCTCCAAAACCATTTTCTTTTTGGTGGTTATGTTCTTGTTGCGTCTCCAGTGCTCTTGGTGACACTTACATTTGCATCAAAGCAGGTGAAATGCATCCACAATGGTTTATGGTTCCTAACTGGGCAGACTGTTGGAGACTTCCCTTAATTCTGAGAACTGCATCGCAGATAATGGACTCTTAGATGAATTATCAAAGCACGGTATTTTTTTTTTTTTTTTTTTTTTTTTTAATTTTGAGTCAGATTATATTTAGAATAAATATTTTTACAAGAAGAGGTGAAGGACGTTTGAACGTAATACATTATGAATTAAGCATCATAAGAAATGCGCTATGAAAGTACTAAAAGTACTCCAAACAATATAAACAATATAAAAATATCGATTCCTAATGAATTCTTCTGTAAGTGGAAAGAAGTTTGGGTGATCTAACGACGTAAAAGCTTTCCGTGTGAAATGTGAAGAAGTATGCATGAGCCTGAAGTGTGTTTTTGAGTCCCTTCTTTCCGCCGCTGCACTGACAAACACGACAGAGTTGAAGATAAGCAGATATGTGTGTGAGCGCGTGCTGATGCAGGCAGTGAGGGGGTGTAACGTGGTTGGTGTGTCAGGGGCGTGAGTGTCACATGTCAGCGTGCACAGACGGCAGTTTGACACCTCCGCTTCTCCGCCAGAGAGAAACAGTCGGCAGCTAAGCGGCTCTGGACCGGCAGGAGACGGACGGCGATGGCGAGCGGTGACAGCCAGGAAACTTTCGAGTCATGGCTCAGTAAGTGAACAAGGAACAGAAAAAGTTTGTGTTGTTGTTGGCGTTCAGCTGCGAGTCTGCAGAGCTAGCGTACTTCTCATTGGCGAGACGGTCCGTGCTAACGTCCCGTGAACGGTCGGCTCGTGACTTCAGTTTGACTCCATCACCGTACACACTTTTTATGCGCGAAACAACGCCCTGTTTTATTTATTTAACTTAAACTAGGTTTTGGTATTCTCTAGAAACTCTCAGCTGGAACAGGAAGTTGTTCGCTCGTGCGTGTGCGTGAAAGAGAGCGAGAGAGAGAAGCGGTGTTCGCGTGTCACCTGCAGAAGTGCGCGCGCTGTCACAGGTTTTTTATTTAATAAAAACAGGCGTGTGACCAAATAAGTAGCTGGTATTGACTTTAGACCTGTGATGAAATACAGAGCAGGTTTTTATAGGTTTTACTGCAATAATTCAGCCCATAATGCATCTCATACTGTATTCATAGCATTACTTAAAATAAATAACACAAGAAGACACCCAGGCAGGAGAGAGGTAGTGCTGAAGCAGTCAGTTCATAGCATGGTCGTATTGTACTGTATAGTTTTTATTTTTATGATGGGTTTTATCTTTATTTCTTTTTGACTTTTTGTTTAGTTTAGTTTTTAATGGGTTCAATGTTAGGTTTAGTCTTAGTATCATTGTGTCGAGGACATATATCAGAGTCACTACAGGTGTTTCAATAAAAACATAGAACATTTTGAAACCAGTCGACTTTCAGGCTTGTAGACATCCAGAATCTCAATTAAAATGTGCATTAAAGCCTCGTCGCCTTATTGGATAAGCTCCTCTGTATATTTCTTGTATTCACTGTACTGTGCAAAAGCCTTGAGCTAACCCTCATTTCTTTATATTTTGCTTCCAAGTAGCCCTTCTTGCTTGTAACTTTTTAAAAGTGGTCCTAAGTGATTGGCTTTAGCTGAATCTATGAATGGAATTTGTAAGAATGGTGCCTTTTGTGCATGAATGATTCATAGGTTAGTGTTAAGTGGCTTCCCACATACGCAAAGGTCAGGTATAGGAACTGGACTGAAAATTAGTAAAGAAGTAGCCAATGTCCAAACTTTGAAAGACCTTCAGAACGCCTGGAGAACTATTGCTTAACACCACTTTAAAAATAATACAAAGTCTAGTTCCATGACAGCAAAATATAAAGAAGTGATTTTTTTTTGAATGTGGTTTCAGGCTTTTCTGTAAATTAAAAAAAAAAAACAACCCTCCCCCACCCCTGGTTATGTATTTCATCAAAAAAAAATATTGGATCTAGAAAATTATTAAATACAGTACTTAAAGGAAAATAAAACACCGTTTCATCTTATATGGTGGGGATAGTGCACAAATATGTGTGCTAGCTAGCCTCCACACATTAGAAGCACACTTGGTGCAACATAGGCTTTATTTCTCCTTTTTGTGCAGATCTTTAATTTTCACTTCCACAGTAAATCATTTTTTCTTCTTCTTCTGTGTTTCACTCTTTCTGTGGTCTGATTTTTTTTTCAGATCAGGCCACGGACCCAAATAATCAGGAGGACAGATGGGACTGTATTCAGGGTTTCTACGAGCTTGTCAACCAGGAGACTAACGGGTGAGCAGTGTTGCTTTCTTCAGTCTTACCTATAATTTAAGCACCTGTAAAACTTGTATACTTTCCCTCTTTATTGTAGTTAGTATAAACTAAAGTTTTGTAAGCAAAGCCACTTGCTTCTAAAAATGACTTCAACACAACTCAGACATTTGGGAAATAGTTGCTTCACATCCATGTTGCCATCACAGTTTGTCAGTTACACCATCGCGCAAGATCAAGAGGGAAGTCTGTGACACCTTTTCCCCTTCACTCTTCCCGATATGATGCAGCATAAAGTGTAAAGGTACTTTCACGTAAAGGCAGAGTCCTGTTTTATTTGAAGCATTTCAGTGGATTTCTGCTGAGGCGGGCAGAGCGCTGTGTGGAAGCTGTGCAAACACTACGTCTTCAGCTGTTTGCACGACATGTTTGCTCGCAGTTCACTCAGATGATTTGAGATTTTTCTGCCTTTCAGGCCGCAGGTAGCCGTTCGTCTTCTCGCACATAAAATCCAGTCCCCACAGGAGAAAGTGGCTCTGCAGGCTCTCACAGTGAGTAACCAGACTAATGTCACGGCATGTCACGCCGTGTATTTATCTCTCTTGTTTTGTGGTGCTTTTATCTGCAGACGTCTGAATTTGAATCTGATTTTTTAACACGGACAAGTACTATAATTCTGTATTGATTTATTTCTCCTTCTCAACGGTCATACTCGGCATTTGTCTCAGTATTTTTGTCGACAGAAGCCATTCACAGAAAAACAAATGTGTTTGTTGTAACTCTGTGTGTGGGGGTGGGGTGAATAATATCCGTGACTAATATTTATCACGTGGACGAAGCGACATGAGGCATTTAATCCAAGTTTGAAGCTGCTGTGAGGGCACGCACAGCTTGTAGCCAGTGTTTCGCTATGAGATGCGACTTGGAGAAGCTTCTTGAGGACCATGTGCCTCAGGACATGTGACATTTTAAATGTGGTTAACCACAAATATCAAAGATGAAAATCTCTTCTCTCTGTGCTGTGCTGCGTACGAAAAAATGTTCTTCAGTTTCTAGTGGTTAGGATTGAGTTTTTTTCTTGTTGTTTTTTTGGTGTTTTCCAGATTCTTGAGGCATGTATGAACAACTGCGGCAAGCGGTTCCACAGCGAGGCTGCCAAGTTTCGCTTTCTCAATGAACTCATCAAAGTCTTAACACCAAAGGTACTGCTTATCAGACACAACTACCACTGATATGGTAGTTTTTAAGCTGTGAGAACAGTCTGAAAACCTCTACATTTGGTAGTCAGACTTCCACGAAGTAAATTATTTAAGAGTTCAAATGAACTGCAGTGAACTTTTGTGAACGTGGGAAAAAAAATAGCCTCCATATATCACAAGGCTCAGTCGAAAGTTCAATAAAAAAAGCATCAGATGTTGAATTATAGAGATTCATATTATAAGAATGAAAAATGTTCTTCAATTAATATGTTTAGACAGTTACTGCAGGGATAGAGTCACAAAAGTCTCCGTGTTCCCAACTGTGCAGCACGTTAGTAAATCTGCTCCAATCTAATCTAAGAATCTGACAGCATATAGATTTAAAATTAGTCCAACATCCAAAGGTCCACGTTCTAGACTGTGGGACCAGGATATTCTGGAAATTTCTAATGAGCAGCTTTTTCTGCAGTAACACTGACATGTGATCCATCTTTCCGAGCAGTATTTTGGCTCGTGGACTCCACAGAAAGTCAAAGACAGGGTGACGGAGGTCCTCTACGGCTGGACGCTCTGGCTTAAAGATGAACCTAAGATTCAGGAAGCTTACAGCATGCTCAAGAAACAAGGTGAGGAACAATGCAGGTACAAAACATGAAGTCTGTGCTCAGAAGCTCTACCTGAGAATCACTTCATTTAACACTGAGCACGTGATACGTAACAGTTTAATCATTTCTTAGTTGTTCTGTTGTGTTCAATTCTCGATGAACATGGGACGTTTTTTGATTTTTTTTTTGAGTGGGTTTCTTTTTCTGATTCTAGGTATTGTGGAGAAAGATCCCAAACTGCCGGGCACGGTTATAATGGCTCCTCCACCACAGAGAACCACAGAGTCTGTTTTTGACCAGGAGGAGAAAGCGAAGGTGAGCATGTGCGTTTGTGTCTACTGAGGTGTGCGACTGGTTTCATCCTGCTTACATTTTTTTCTGTGCTCATAGCTGTTGGCCAGATTATTGAAAAGTGGCCGTCCTGAAGACCTGGAAACTGCCAACAGGCTCATTAAAAGCACCATCAAAGAGGTGAGGAGTGCTGCGGTGATCGAGCAAAGATGATGATCGTGCTTTTATATCAATTTAATATTGACCTTTTTTTCCCTGTGTATGTGCTACATTAAGGAGCAAGAGAAGGCTGAGAAAGTGTCAAAGCGTGAGTCTACTCTGCAGGACGTGGAGAGCAGCACTAAGCAGCTCAGAGAGCTGCTGGAACAGCACGCTATCACTGGAACTTCATTACAGCCCAGCGACGACATGAAGGTATGTTACTACATGAAATACACACTCCGCTTGGGAAGTCCTGTGACTGTTGTGTCTTTATTTGCTTTGCAACTGCAGAACTGTTTTCTTTCTTTTTTTGTGCAGCGTTGGGTGTGTTTGAGCACAACATTTGATTGCAAGGACTAGAATTCACTTTTGGTATTAAATGAAATGCACTGTGGTGGTTTGAATCGTATCTATCCAATAGATTCCAGTTTGAAACACTGAGTCTTCCGCACATGCCAAAGTCATTCACGGAGTTCCACAGGGCTCTGTGCTGGGACTGAGGCGTTTTACGTTACACATGCTTCCATAAACAATATTATTAGAAAACAATACCCAGTTTTAAAATGGAGACAATCAGTTTGATCTTTCGCACTGAGCGTTTTTTTCTTTAGCATAAGTAATACCAGACTTTATCCTACGTTTATTTGTAATGATTCCATAACACTCTTCTACATAAAATAAATTATTTTGATGCGTTAGATATTGTGCTATTTTGCCTTTGCTCTATGTTATAAAATAATCGAAATAATTTGTAAAATGGAAAAAAAACTTATAAATTTAGTCTTGAATATTTATTTTAAATCAAAAATCTAACTTATAATTGTGAATTTCTGAAAATATTTTAAAAATTAGTTAATCGGGTTTTCGTTAATTGGTGATTTTAAACTGCCCGTAGGTATGAACGTGAGTGCGAAAGATTGTCTGCCTCTCTGTGTTAGCCCTGCAACACACTGCCTTACCCTAAGGTGGGGGTGTCAAACATGAGGCCCGAGTGCCAGAATCGGCCCAGCAAAGACTGGAATCCAGACTCAATGGACGGGTTAGGAAATGTGAAATGGGTTGAAAAGTTTCGACCTTTTAACTGTATTGTCACGAGTGTTAATGCTTTATGTTTTCTGATGAATGCATGCACAGGATACACTGCATACCCATTGCACACATGGATACACTGTTTCTGCAATTTTACACATTTAACCTTTTTTAATCAGCTCTTTCTATCCCTGTTTTGGTCATTAGTGTTTTGAGTAACCTGAAGCACTGGAAGCTGAACTCATGCTTTAATGACCCTCAGCAGTTATATTTGTTAGTAGCTGCTGCGTAACTGCATGTTGATTTTTAGTCCTTGTGGACAGGATGTTTGCTGATTGAAGTCTTGTGATCTTTATTTAGTAAAATCTGTGTCTGTGATGAAGTCGCTTTTTTCCACCCTTAGTTTATCTCCTTGGATACAACTGATCGGTTTTAAAAACTTCACTCAAGCTGTGATGTTGCGCTGGTAGAGCCAATTTTCCCACTATCACAATGCTGGGAAACGATGTTCTGCTGGTGGAAACTTGAGGCACAGTGTCTGACAGTTGATTTACTTGAACGAGAAATACACCTCAAGAAAATAGGACCTTTTGTACAAAGGTCAAAACCAAGCTTCTTTTTTTAAATAGTCCATTTAAAAAAAAAACATGACTTTTTTTTTTTTAAACCTTTGCAGATGCTGTATGAGCGCTGCGACCGGCTGAGGCCCAGCCTCTTTCGACTGGCCAGCGACACGATGGAAGACGACGCTGCTCTGGCGCAGATCCTGGCAGCTAACGATGATTTGACTCTCGTAGTGAACGCTTACAAATTCCGGGTGGTGGGAGCAGAGTGTAATGGAGAAAGAGCACGAAGTAAAAGTGAAGAAGCGACAAGTAATACGGGTAGGCTTCATTTTGTTCACCTTTTAGTCCTCGTGGAAAAATCTTGTTTGCGAACCTCTTTTCTCTCGTTGGTCCAGCTCCTACGAGTCACAGAGAGGTTAAGAGCTACCACCTCATCGATCTGTCAGCGCTGGACTCTCCGCAGACTCACAGGAAAGCCGATTCCCTGCCTGTATTCGAATCTTCGTCACCCGTCTTCACCTCTTATCTGGAAAAAGCTTTCAGCTCAGAAGCCGACCAGGACTTAAACGAATTAGGTGGGCCTGCTTTTGTTCTTATTTCGGCGTTATTGTCTGTAACACTGACAAATACGCTTCATAATGTAATGACGTCCTGTTGTGTGATTAGATCTGGTCTCAAAGCAAAGGACTCAGGAGAATTCCAAGTCCTATTCTGAGGAACTGATGCAGGTGAGGCTTGAATGGAAGATTTAAACATGCATTTTATTTGGAATATGCGATTTAACATCTTCTTTTACTTTTAGTTAAATGGAGACATTTTTAATGCTGAGCAGAACGGAGGAGGGAGGCTTTTACTGAGAGCCCGTGGATGTGGGGGCAGCAGTGCTACAACTAACGGGACAGACATTTGGTAAGATGGCAAAGAAATTTCTAGCTTTCGCATGCATTTGGTCAGAGTTGTAAACAAGTAAACAACCTTTTGTTTTTAAAAATCTGCCTTTTCTCCCGTTAGGTCTCATCCTCAAAGTCAGCAGTTCAAATGGTCAGACAAACCATCAAATGAAGGCTCAGGTTCTCCAGTGAAACTAGAGGACTCATGCCCCCCACACCTCCTGAACAACATCTTTGTTCTAATGGAAAGCATCAAATCCAGTAAGTCGTCTGAAGCGAATCGTCCAGTGTTTGCCGCGAGTTTTGCAGCTGTGAGGAAGTCGTTCCTCAGTATCAGCAGATACTTTGTTTAATTGTTAATTTCGCGTGTATGTTAGGTCAGCTGGAGCCGATCACGTTATACAACCGGGCCGGTTTCCACGTATCTCTTCATTTCGCTAGAGACCCTCCGCCAGGTCATCCAGGTGTCGCCGTGGTCGTCATGTCTGCAGTGAACACATCTGCGCTCGATGTGAGAGACTTCCTGTTTCAAGCTGCTGTTCCAAAGGTAACAAACTCAGACTGCAGGGTGATGTTTTTAAAATGTGGACGGATGCACTTTTGAAAATATCTTTAGGACGTGTCGACTTCAAACCTCTTTAATTTTGAAACAAAAAAGATACAACAAAGAAAGCAGGCTGGTTCAAATTATGTACTTTTTTTTCACAGTTTTGCTGAAAAAATGAAATATAATGTTCAAATTAGTGGTAGAATTTCTGAATTTTAAATAGTGACTGGTCAATAAGTCTAGGAAAGTTGTATAAATGCCAGTACACATTTTTCTCACTTGCAGATGTTTTTTCTTAAGAAGTAGGTAGACACGTGTTACTGCTGTTATGAATTATGTTACGCACTTAGCCTTCACCTCACACACAGGTGGGATTGGTAACACCTCTGTGTG
Source organism: Perissodus microlepis (assembly GCF_051167445.1). Classification (NCBI taxonomy): domain Eukaryota; kingdom Metazoa; phylum Chordata; class Actinopteri; order Cichliformes; family Cichlidae; genus Perissodus; species Perissodus microlepis. The sequence goes on along the minus strand of NC_140466.1, from coordinate 30,360,842 downwards.
TGTCTATTTGATGACACGAAGGCTTTGTCTGTGTAAAAGGGAATATTAAACTGTAGCTTCATTGTGGGTCTAAAAATATTACAGCTTTGTATATGTTTAGATGGAGAGGAAGCTAGGTCATTGGCCTGTGACAGCTGTTACACCAAGCTCTGTGCAGTTAATTGTAACAGCTCAGACTATCAAATCACAACAAAATGTATCTGGCGCCCCCTGCTGGAGTCGGGTTGACAGTTCAAATTTGTGGGGCAGTCCCTGTCAGTGTTTTTCTGTTTGAAACCACTTCATGTGTCTGCCTGCTTCCTATCTGAGTTGGGCACACAGCTCTTTCTTACTTTAATCACTGTCACACAGACGATGTTAGTGAAACTTCAGCCTGCCTCAGGGACACGCCTACCTCCATACAACCCTGTCCTGCCTCCACCTGCTGTCTCCCAGGTCCTCCTGTTAGCTAATCCTCAGAGGGTGAGTTATATACATGTAACTGTTACTGCCTGTCTACCTTGATTAAAGTTGTCAGCGTCTCTACATGTGAGTTTGTTTGTTTATACTTGTTTTTGTTGTATATTTCCACAGAGCAGGGTTGTTTTGCTCTTACTATGAATTGTCGGATCCTCAGTAAGATGCTTTACTCGTTTCCTGTACATGGCCGGAATGGTTAAGAGAGTAAAGCTGTAGATAAACACCATACTCTGTTTTATATTACAACACAACACAAAAGATAATGCTGATAATATTTAAAATATTTGTTCTTTATTTCTTTCTTTGGAGAAATTCAGCCAATTTCTTAACATGTTCCTTATTTTTCCCTCAGCGTAAAGTCCGCCTGCGCTACAAGCTCACACTGATGCACAGAGACCAACATCTGAGCAAAACGGGAGAGATCGACAACTTTCCTGACTGGATGTCTTTGACCGGCCACTGAAAACTTCACAAACTCGGATTTGTACTCTGTGCTGGGTATGAAATTAACAATTGAAAGAAGAGAGAGTGATAGTGAAGCCAGGGAGGAAGAAAAACTCAACCAGAAGACGGAGAGGCTTTCAGGTTTGGACACTTCATGAAGTAACACCAAGCAAGTTTGTAATTTTGAAACAATTTGTTGTGATTAAAAAAAAGTAGCAACTGTGATTCAGGCAAAGAAAAATGTCTTACATTATTTAAAAAAAGAGTTGAAAGTCTTACATTGCACATGAAATCTGTTACTTCCAGTTCCTTTATACCTGGTTGGTATTCCAAAGAAACACCAAGCACTGACACTGGAGTCACACTATGGTAAACGGTGGCTGGACACAGCAGTGCAACTAAAAGTATTGTGACCTTGAGATCTTGTTGCCTTTTGAAGATATAGTGTAACTACTCGTCAGTGAGTTGTTGTGATCTGTATTCCAAGCTTGATGCATCAAAACACGATAAAACGGCAATAAGAGGCGTCAGTCTGCAACTCGAGGGGGTACATACAATCTGTTTGTGATCATTTGTGATAATGCAGAGATTCGCTATGAGAAATCACAAATATTTTGCGGTCAGAAATTCACAGAAAGTGCTGAAAGTCAGAGTCTCACAAATAGGAAACAGAAAGTTCCTCCACAAATACTGACGTATGGCTGCAGGGCTGCGATTTAACTACTGAATGACATTAACTCTGCTACCTTGCTTTTATTTAGGTACATAACAAGAATACAACCAGTTGGCAACCAGCTGACTTGAGCCCCTTATTGCAAAGAGATATGACGTGGACGTGTTGTGCTCACTTTGGAGTGACTGCTTTGGACACAGTTTGTCTCCCACGCGGTGACCTGTGCACCTGTGTTTATGCTCTGGGTTAGCACTTAGTTGCTGCAACCACTTTCAATCAGTCACTGAATTCTAAAATACTCAGTGCAGTCAACAGGTCAGTGGGATGCACGCACACACACAAATAATGAGCAGCAAAGGCAGGAGCTGTTGCTCTGTTTATTGTAAAATCCAAACAGTCCAAGGCTTTAGTAGTTATTGTTGCTTTAGCTGTGCCATTAAGAAACTCAAGTACAACGAAATCTGTGGCAAAAATAAAATAATCTGTTATTCATTCAGAGGATTTTACAGTTCTTTTACACTTTTGTGTGCATCAGAATATTGTATTTCAAATCTAAGCATGTGATGTAAGGGTGTTCAGGTGGGTTCAGCACATCCCCGACTGGACCCGATTCACGTGTCAGATGCTCTGCTGTCACCTTATTTCGCTGCCTCGTGCTGTTGTTAAGCCACTGAGGTGCAATCCAGCGTGAGCTGACGTGTTGCTGGTTTCAAGTCTGCATTTGAAAAACTCTTCTGCTTTTCTGACATCAGAACTCCCGAAGCACCTTGAGATGTTTTTAATATGTATTTATCTTCCAACTAAGATTTCCTTTCCTTACACTTAAAGTGTGTGAGTATAATTATATAATTGTGTTACTGCATTTCTGATCTGCTTGTTTGTGTATCAATTAAAAGAATCAAGAAAAAACACAAAGAAATGTAGCAAAGCTGATAAAAAAAATTGTTTACATCTGTAAACACTTTCCCCACTCTGTGGCAGAAAGCAGGACAAAATAACTGATGAATGTGTTAAATACACTTTAAAATAAATCAGTTACTACTCTTTGCTGTAGCTTTTTGTAGGGTTTGACTCTTAGTAGCATGCTTCATTTTGTTTCTCTGTGTGAAGTTGTTTCCAGTTTGCTTGTGTTTCATTTTATTTTATTTAGTTTTCTTTAATTACAGACTGTGTGTTGTTTCCTCAGCTTTAACCACTTTATGAACCCCAAAGAAGACATTCAGGCTCAGTTTTACCTGCTTCCTCCTGTGTGACTGTGAAACAGGAAATGCATGTCTGTCATGTGTCAGTGTTGAGTTCTTCAATAAATATGGATTCTGTTACAGTTGTGTTCTGGGTCCAGGGATTTCAGATCTGTGGCTCTTTTACACATGCAGGGGCTCAATGTGGTATCGTCAAAAGACAATAATATTAACACAAAATGAACAATGGATATTTTGCAGTGTTTTTTTAAAGGTTTGTCTCGACATCCTCCAGCTGTGAAAGTATGTAGCCTTTACACTGAATTAAAAAAAGAAAAAACGTTTTCACATGTGCTTCATCTCCTTCGTCTAACACGTGTTACTTCATTCTCTTGTATTTGCCGACCTCTACAGCGATGATTAGCTCAGCTGAATACACATAAATGTTTAGTCTTGACCCTCCGTTGCTATGGATTCCACATGCAGCTGGGTTTAAGTCAAATAGAACTGAAAACCTACCTTTTTATGTAACTTTTAAAGCTCTTAGACTGCTACATTTATCTTATTTTATAAGTTACGTTCTTTGACTTGATAAATTTCTACAAACAGAAATAAATCAAAGCTCTGCAGACCACTTTATAGATACTGTTTCACAGTAGGCCTAAAAATGCTAAAAAATTTTTTTCTCTCCACTTTACAGTTGTTACTGAAGTAAAACAGTAAAATTATATATATATAAAAAAAACTTTTTATTTTAGTTCTGTAATAATAAAAAATGCACTAAAAGGAGAATAACTATAATGAAAAGGCAAGTTTAATAACCAGGTAATGATAAATAACGCACTGCAGAGTAGTTATGTGATAAAAGATGTTAATTATTTACACCTGTTCATTTGGATAGGCTAATTTATAATTAATAGAGCCTGTCATCTTCATTGTGAGGCTTCAAAGTTTGGCAGTTGTGTTTCGTAGTAAAGGTTGCTGAGCCCAGGTCTGGTCCATCTTCATGCTACTCTGTGCTGCAGAGAGTGCTGAGATCTGTGCAAGTAACAGAGTGGGAGATCCACTGCTGGATAAACTGTGAGAACACTGTTTCCAAACATCTTTCATCTGTAAAAATGGCTTCATAGTGTAGTCATTTAGCCTGACAAGCAAAAGGTGTCCCGTTTGATCCCAGGAGGAGACACAATTCCCTGTGGAGTCGCATTAGGAAAAGCATTAAAAACATTTGGCAAGACACACGCCAATACCAATACATGTCTGTCAGGCAATAATATTGGTAATTGATATATATATTTAAAAAAAAAAAACAACAAGAATTTTATCCTTTTTCCTTAAATGGCTTCTTGTTTCAGCTCTTGTGCAATTAGAAACTCCAGCCCATCAGCTGCATTGATCGTATTTATTATATGACATCAGCAGATTAAAATACATGTTTACTATGTACAGATATGTAACAGGGGTGTTAGATAAAGTGCCAAATACATTTTCTTTTTTTTACAAAACCAAACAATCAAAAAAATCAAACAAAATAAAACAATGGGATTTGTGGAAGACCATCACACCTGGTGGCCGGGTCCCACAGTTTCATTGCTTCGTGACGAGTAGCCCCCTCATTCGGAGGCTGAATTGCTCAGTGCTGGTTGTGGGACGGTTTGGCACGATTCAGGTGAACCTGTCATGATAGGATGAATACTGGGTGTTCTTTAATTATTATTATTATTATTACTATTATTTTTAAAACATTAACCAACATCGACATGTACAACAGATCAGGCTTCTGAGCTATAACGGTCCACATATTACTCAGAGACAGTGTCAGAAATCCAGCATTGTTGCATTAAGGTTAGTATGTGACGAGGTTAAACTGTTCCTGGACCACATCCCTGGAGGTGTACTCGGCATTCCTGTTCACAAGTGGAACGTTTTTTTCTAGTAAATATGAGATGACAGACTACACTTTCCAGACTTTTTTTTTTTTGCATTATTTTTTTTCTGTTTTCTGACAAACGGAGGAAGTTGACATTCTTTTAGCATTTGATGCTCACTGTGTGTGTGAGATGTTATCTTCCTCATCAACGGGACTGAGACAGTGACCGAGAGACAACGGACGGTAGTCTATAAGAACAGAACAGGCACGCACTTGTTTGCATGTGCGTATTTCAGGCTTTGTTAGATTTCCAGGAGCTACAAAAAGGTCGACAGAACAAATCATTTCCCTTTTATTATTATTATTGTTATTATTATCATCATTATCATCCCCCCAGTTCATCCTCCATGGCAGTGATGGATTTACAGACACCAGGTGAAGAAGACTCCAGTCTGTCACTACCGGCTCCTCAAGTTGCGTTTGGGAAGATCCAGAGAGGTTTTGTTTTCGGTGTACGGTTGGTCTTTCAGTGTTTCTCTGAGTGTTTTAAGGATGTCCGGAGCAGACAACAAACTGCTCCTCAGCTACGATGCTCACAGGGCAAAGTGGTCAGAGCGCGTTATTTGGAAGGAAGGGCGTCATCAGCTCTTTATCATCCTCTACACCCACTCGCTGCCGTCGTGGCCTCTCTCTGGCCCGCTTCATCTCTCCTCAGTCTTTCCTCACTGACCCTGTGAATTCACCTTTTTACACCTGACTAGCTCTCCTCTTCCTCTTGTACTTCTTCCTCAACCTCCTCTGGTGCCTCCTCCTCTCCCTGCTCTGCTGCTGCCTCTTCCTCTTCCACATTTTCCTTTATTTCCTCCTCATCCTCAGCTTTATCCTCCACTTCTTCCTCCTCTTTCCCCTCATCCTCTTCAACATCCCCCTGATCCTGTTCCAAAGCCTCCTCTTTTTCCACTTCTGCTTCCTCATTTTCAATGTCCTCTTCTCTCTCATCTTCTACTTCTCCATCTATTTCCTCTTCTACATATGCAGTTTCTCCACCTTCCTTGCAGTCTCCCTTCTCCTCTACCCCTTCCTCACCTTCTTCTTCAGCTTCCTCCTCCCCTTTTGTCTCCTCCTCTTGTGCTACATCATTGGCTTCTTCTTCTTCTTTCTCAGTCTGTGCTTCTTCTTCTTCTTCTAATTGCCCTTCTTCCTGCACCTCCTCTGCCTCTTTCTCTTCCTGCTCCTCCTCTTCCTCCTCCTCCTCCTCTTCCTCCTGGACTCCATTCTGTTCACTGTTGTGATTTTCCTGCTCATCTTTGTCATCTTCTGCATGATTCTGTTCCTCTCCGTTTGCCTCCACCTGGCCGTCCCGCGTTAAGTCCTCGTCGTTGTTATCACAGATGGCTTTCCGGCCACTCCTCCCGCTGCTGTTCCTCATGTGTATGTGGTTGTGGTTGTTTTGCTCCAGGTCCTCAATAGTGATCTCAAACTGGAAGCGGTCATGCTGGAGGTGTCTGTCTGGAGGAGGCGAGGGAGACTGGGGCATGGTGTTCAGGTACCACTCCCTGTTCTCTTCCAGCGTGTCCAGCAGCTCCTGAGCATCTGGATGAACCAGGTCGGCCCACGTCTCCCACAGCGGGTGGACGATGTAGTCGATGAAGCCCACCTGGGAAAGAAAAAGAAGATGAAAATACTTCAAATACCAGACGAAGCCACTTTAATGTGTGGTGCTAAAGGAACATGTCAACACTTTGGAGAATATGTTGATTCACTTATGGTTGACTTAGCTGAGCATAAAAACTGAGTTGACCTGATTCTGTCCTTACATCACAAACTCCATGTACCATAACCATTAATGACTAAATCACACATTATCTATTCAATGCCTCAGCTTGCACAAACTTACAGCCGCAGTCATCTCAAGGTAAATTGTAAGACATGCTTATAAGCACGTCTCCTGTATGTTTGACTTGTACAAAAACCTAAGTGGTGCTTTTAGTTCAACTCTGTAAACTGTCAATTGCTGTTAAATTGTAACTGCAGCTGCTTTATTAGGCCACAAGGTGGTGCCAACTTTCTTGCTGCTGTGTTGCGCTTAGGTTGATAGTTATACAAAGAAAAAGTCAGACTGCTCTGACACCGGTGTTAGTCTCCACTGCCATATCTGACAAATATCTGAGACAAGTCAGACCAAACCCAGGACAACACTTGAATGCCAAAAACTGCAGTTCCCTTAATGGCCACTTGAGGCTGATATCCATTTAATTCCCATGGTAACATCACCAACTTCACAGCACAAGGTTTATAGCCAAGAAAATGGTTTTGGTCTGTACATCTATTTGTAAAACCTGCACTGGTAAAGTTTTATTAAGCAGAAACCTCCATGGCTGAAAAAGAGTGCTGGTCCAAAGACTCCATATTACTCAACTACGGTGCCTTTAATTCAGCTCATTTTAATGAAGGAGTGATGAGCTCATGCGGTGCCGAGGCATCTGTCGTCTGTCTGTTTACAAGTCACAAGAATCGCTCCTCCGTGAGAGTATTGGTAAGATTTTAGTGAAAGTTGCACTCAATCATCAGCAGATGGGTCTTCACCCAAACTAAGCTCAAGGTCAAGGTCACATTAGTCATTTTAAGGGGCACTTTCCCCCACATTTTCAGAGAAAAACCTCCATTCACATTTCTTCACAATTCTTGCTCCTGATGTATTGAACAATATTGAGACCAAAGCAATTTAACAAAGTAGTTCACATCAGAATCTCAGCTTTGAGAAAGAAAGAACTTCATGAAACACCAAATGATGAGACAGCTTAAAATATGGTTTTAGGGTCGGGGTTTTCTGATCTACATTATAGTAAATAATAAAGTGAGTGAAATGACACACTCATGCATTATTGCATATTTCCATGTTTTCATGGTCATGATTGATACTGATGATTGTCCATGTAATACGTAATTCTTTCAAATAACTCCTGGCAAAGAAAGCAAATAACATATGTCCCTTAAGTAGTATTTTCCCTTTGCTAGAGCTAAATCCAACTGGCTCTACATTAACAAACACAAAACCATTTTACAAAGTGCAGAATCTGTGACCACAAACTTGACGCAGAATGATGTTACTGTTTCTCATCATGAAAATCAGAAGAGGCATATCTCTGTAGCTGCTTCCAGCTGGACATTGACACAGGAATACATTTCTCACACATGTATCCAAAACAGATTTACTGACTGAGAGTTTAGCATAAGTTATTCCAGTATTAATTGTGCTGACAAATTTTAGGGGACAAATAAAAGTGCTGCACAATCAACAGTTTGTCATTCTGTCACAACGCAATATAAAACGCAATTATCAGTTTTAATTCTAGTTGCGTCGCGGCCCGAGGTTTGTTGGTCTCTCCACGTCACTCAGCAGCCAGCAGTTGGACTGCTTTAAAATTTCATGTCTCCAGAGGATGAACCTTACTGACTTTTGTGTCTGTGAGTTTTTTCTTTCCTTCCTGTTGCTCTGAGAGAAAGCAGACACACCGACTAAAATGTGGTTTTAAAAAAAATAATCGGTTCCCCCACAGTATATGAATTGGAACAATCTTAGCTGGGCTTCTGTCCTAAACAAACACGTTTAAATAGCCCAATCCCCAACTGTGTGTAAATCACAGCCTCACACACACACTTTCTCTTGCTCTAGTCTTGTGCAAATAGCTAAGATGCCAATGTTTAAAGATTTGTAAGTTCTAAGTTTGTACATTTGTCACATATTTTGATTTTTTTTTTTTACTGGTTTGAAACTGAGACTTCAAAACCCAGTATACTGACACCTGAAGCTTTATTGTCACATAACCGCTAACCAATCTGCCATTTTGGACGTGTGATCTTGTGGGAAGGAAAAAAGGGAGTTTTTCCTTCCCACTGTCGCCAAAGTGATTGCTCATAGGGGGCCATATGATTGTTGTTTTTTTCTCTGTATCTATTATTGTAGGGTCTACCTTATAATTTAAAGCGGCTTGAGGTGACTGTTGTTGTGATTTGGCGCTGTATAAATAAAATTGAATTGAACTGAATCTAATCGAATCTTGTAGGATCAAGTGAATCAAGCCCAAATCAATGGTAACCATCTGGCAACCACTGGTTGCTAGGGAAAAATTTGTTGTGTGCAATTCTTTGGTTGCTACCAGATTGCTCTCTTCCATAGCACACTTCCTCCCCTCACCCGCATTTGGTCATATCAGATGGCTGCCGCTCCCTGAGTCTGGTTCTGTTGGAGGTTTCTTCTTGTTAAAAGGGAGTTTTTCCTTCCCAGTGTCAAGGTCAAGGTCAAATTTATTTATATAGCACATTTCAAACAGCCGATGCTGCACAAAGTGCTTAACAATATAAGAATGGTATTAAAAAGCAACAATGTAATACAATAATAACAATAAAAAACAATAATAGGACAATAAAAGAATTAAAACAATAACTGAACTAATTCAAATAAGACCAAAATGCTTGGGTCATAGTGTGTTAAAAGCCAGGGCATAGAAATGTGTCTTTAGTAATGATTTAAATTGCTCAAGTGTTTGTGCAGATCTAATATTTAAGGGGAGACTATTCCAAAGTCTGGGACCTGCCACAGAGAAGGATCTATCACCACGGGATTTGAGATTAGTCCGTGGGATGGACAGCATTAGTTTTGAGCTAGACCTCATGGTTTTTCCTGGAGCATAGGCAGAGAGGAGCTCAGACAGGTAAGGAGGGGCTCGGGCATTAAGTGACTTAAAAACAAAAAGTAAAAGTTTAAATTGGATCCTGTAGGAGACAGGAAGCCAGTGTAAAGAAGCTAAAACTGGGGTTATATGCTCTCTCCGTTTGGTACCAGTTAGCAGGCGAGCAGCTGCATTTTGAACCATCTGAAGACGATGGATGGTGGCCTGATCTAGACCATAATACAATGAATTGCAGTAGTCTAATCTGCAAGTAAGAAAAAGGTGAATAACACGCTCAAAGACGTTAGCCGGGAGGTATGGCTTTACCTTGGCTAGCTGTCTTAACTGAAAAAAACAGGACTGAACTACTGCACTCACCTGCTTATTCAATTTAAAAGAACCATCAATGTAGACACTGAGGTTTTTTACATGTGTTTTACAATACGAGGAAAGAGCACCCAGAGTGCTGTCGATATGATTAAAGTTGCCAAAAATGACAATCTCACTTTTATTTTCATTTAGCTTTAAAAAATTTAATGACAACCACTGTTTGACATCATCAAGGCAGCGTAATAAGAGCTGCGGATGGTCTGACCCTGCTTTTAAAGGTAGATAAATCTGCAAATCATCAACAAAACAGTGAAATGAAATGCTGTACCGCGAGAAGATGGAGCCCAATGGCAACAAATAGAGTGTGAACAGGGCAGGACCCAAAATAGAGCCTTGAGGTACACCGTATTTTAAGAGGGGCTATTTTGGAGTTGTGGGGGCCCATATTGACATGAAAAAAACTTTCTGACAAATAGGACCGAAACCACTGTAGGGCAGATCCTTTTAGGCCAGCATGAAATTCTAGCCGTGATAACAGGATGTCATGGTCGACCGTGTCAAAAGCTGCTGACAAGTCCAACAATAAAAGGGCAGCGGGGCTGCCAGAGTCCAGAGTTAAAAGAATATCGTTAAAAATCCTTAAAAGTGCCATCTCAGTGCTATGCAGTAATTTAAAACCAGATTGAAATTTTTCAGAGATCATATTAAAATCAAGGTGGGCCTGCAACTGTAGGTAGACCACTTTCTCCAAGACTTTAGATAGAAAAGGAAGCTTTGAGATAGGCCTGTAGTTGGACAGAACAGTTGGGTCCAGGTTTTGTTTTTTAAGAAGAGGCTGAACTACAGCTTGTTTAAAGCATGATGGGACGCAGCCTGTAGCAAGGGAAGTATTAATTAATCTCAGGATGAAAGGCCCAACAGTATTAAAAGTGCTTTTAAGCAAGCTTGGGGAGAGACAATCAGAGGGACAGTGTGATGATCTTAGGTTTCTAACTACCGCGGTCAAGTCATTAAGGGAGACGGGATCAAACTGCTCAAGGACAGCTGAGCACACAGGAGAAAGACTCGGATCTGAGGCAGCAGACAAGGAGACTAATCGATAGGATCTTGTCATTTAAAAATGCTAAAAAATCATCGCACATACTTGGTGAAGAAATGACTCCAGCATTATCACGTGAACTAAGAAAGCGATTAAGAACATTAAAAAGTACCTGAGGCCTGTGACTGTTTACTGACCCTAAGTTTGAGACAAACTGTGTCTTTGCAGTTTTTACAGCTTCTTGGTAAGCAGAAAGACGAGTCCTTAAAATCTGTAGGGAAACATGCAATCTGTCCTTTTTCCATCCCCTTTCGGCGCGTCTGTAGTCACGTCTGAGGGAACGCGTATGTTCATTCAACCACGGCTCTGATAAATGCTTAGCGCGCACAGTCCTGAGCGGAGCAATAGAGTCCAAGATATCAGCGCAGGTAGAATGAAGAATGTCCGAAAGGTCCTCAACACTTTTACGTCGCCAAGTACTTGCTCATAGAGGGGTTGTCTAATTGTTTGGTGTTTCTTTCTAACACTGAAGGCTCTTTATCTTACAATATAAAGCTCCTTGACGCAACAGTTGTTCTGAATTGGCACTATATAAATAAAACTGAATTGCATTTGTGCATATATTTACCACTGCTTGTCGTTTTGTGTTCATTTTATCATTATCAGATCGGATACTTTCCCCACACACTACCAACTCCCACATTTGCGGTGTTTGTGAATGACCTGCCACAGACAGAAAAATGCTCATTAACACTTTCTCAGAGTCTCAGCATAAACTGAAGATTTAACAGAGTCTATTTCAGGGTTGTTATTTCACACTGCTCTGTGTTTCTGTTGTTTTATCCACCCTTGCTATCATAGACACTTTAAAGTTGCTTGTTTGTGGCTCATTATCCTTTCTGTGTGCACATTTAACATCTTCACTATATTAATGACGCTGTGAGTCAGAGAGAGCATTACCTGACTTTTCTCCACAGACGCAGTGTGTTTGTCACACATGGCGCTGATCTCCATCCCTCTCTCGCGTTCTTTGTCGCCCTGCCGAAAGAACTCCTCCATGATCCTCTCTGTCCACTGTCTGTATAAAGGTAAGTGCTTGGTGGGGTTGCTCAGGTCTGCACAGTGCACCATGTTCCTCAGTACCTACGATCATACAAGAATATTTAATGTTATGTATGTCATTCTCTCTCTGTGGGGTCAAACGTTACTGATCAAGTTACCTGTATTCGTTCTGTATAGTGGTCCAGAAGTAGCACGCCAGAACTTGTCACCTTCTTGGTCTCCACCATTGTCTTTAAATCAGCCAGCAGTGTCATGTGTTTGGACATGTCTGTGGCCAACACCTGCAGAAAACGACAGAAAGAAGTGCAAACTACTCTCTGTCCAAAGCTTTTATTTTGCATCCTTGAACCTGTAATATGCTCTACACTCTGTTAGGAATCAAACCCCCTTCTACTCCTGTGTGATTATAAATTACTCTGAAAATATATAATGCAAGAATCAGGGATGAAGTCAGTCCACTTTTTCTCTAAAGGGAACCTATTATGCTTTTCCTTTATTTATCACAATGTTGTGTGCTCAAATCTTTAAATAATGACCTCATTATTTAAAGATTTGAGCTTACAGTTGTGGTCAGACGTTTGCACACATTCATCATGGACATGAATGTTCTCTTTGAACTGTCTGTAATATACACAGACTGTATATATATATATATATATATATATATATATATATATAAAAAAAAACACCCATCTCGCCCCTGCGGGCAGTTTATCCTTCAAGCTCGGGTCCTCTACCAGAGGCCTGGGAGCTTGAGGGTCCTGCGCAGTATCTTAGCTGTTCCTAGGACTGCGCTCTTCTGGACAGAGATCTCCGATGTTGTTCCCGGGATCTGCTGGAGCCACTCGCCTAGCTTGGGAGTCACCGCACCTAGTGCTCCGATTACCACGGGGACCACTGTCACCTTCACCCTCCACATCCTCTCGAGCTCTTCTCTGAGCCCTTGGTATTTCTCCAGCTTCTCGTGTTCCTTCTTCCTGATATTGCTGTCATTCGGAACCGCTACATCGATCACTACGGCCGTCTTCTTCTGTTTGTCTACCACCACTATGTCCGGTTGGTTAGCCACTACCATTTTGTCCGTCTGTATCTGGAAGTCCCACAGGATCTTAGCTCGGTCATTCTCCACCACCCTTGGGGGCATCTCCCATTTTGACCTCGGGACTTCCAGGTTATACTCGGCACAGATGTTCCTGTACACTATGCTTGTACACTTGGTTATGGCGTTCCATGTATGCCTTGCCTGCTAGCATCTTGCACCCTGCTATTATGTGCTGGATTGTCTCTGGAGCATCTTTACACAGCCTGCACCTGGGGTCTTGCCTGGTGTGATAGACCCCAGCCTCTATGGATCTTGTACTCAGAGCTTGTTCTTGTGCTGCCATGATTAGTGCCTCTGTGCTGTCTTTCAGTCCAGCTTTGTCCAGCCACTGGTAGGATTTCTGGATGTCAGCCACCTCCTCTATCTGCCGGTGGTACATACCGTGCAGGGCCCTGTCCTTCCATGATGGTTCCTCGTCTCCCTCCTCTTTCTTGGGTTTCTGCTGCCTGAGGTATTCACTGAGCACTCGGTCAGTTGGGGCCATCTTCCCAATGTATTCTTGGATGTTCGTTGTCTCATCCTGGACTGTGGTGCTGACACTCACCAGTCCCCGGCCCCCTTCCTTCCACTTAGCGTACAGCCTCAGGGTGCTGGACTTGGGGTGAAACCCTCCATGCATGGTAAGGAGCTTTCTTGTCTTTATGTCAGTGGCTTCTATCTCCTCCTTTGGCCAGCCTATTACCCCAGCAGGGTACCTGATCACGGGCAGGGCGTAGGTGTTGATGGCCCGGATCTTGTTCTTACCGTTCAGCTGACTCCTCAGGACTTGCCTGACCCTCTGCAGGTACTTGGTGGTTGCAGCCTTTCTAGCGGCCTCTTCATGGTTCCCATTCGCCTGCGGGATCCCCAGGTACTTGTAACTGTCCTCTATGTCTGCAATGTTGCCTTCTGGTAGTTCAATCCCCTCAGTTCTGACTACCTTTCCTCTCTTCGTTACCATTCGACTACACTTCTCCAGTCCGAACGACATTCCAATGTCATTGCTGTATATAGCCTGGTAGTGTGGATCAGTGAATCGATGTCTGGTTCACTCTTGGCATACAGCTTGATGTCATCCATGTACAGGAGGTGGCTGACAACTGCTCCGTTCCGTAGTCGGTATCCGTAGCCAGTCTTGTTAATGATCTCACTGAGGGGGTTCAGGCCTATGCAGAACAGCAGTGGGGACAGAGCATCTCCTTGGTAGATCCCGCACTTGATGGTGACTTGTGCTATGGGCTTGGAGTTGGCCTCTAGTGTTGTACGCCACATCCCCATTGAGTTCCTGATGAAGGCTCTTAGGGTCCTGTTGATCTTGTACAATTCTAAGCATTCCAGGATCCAGCTGTGGGGCATTGAGTCATAGGCCTTCTTGTAATCAATCCAGGCAGTGCACAGGTTGGTCAGTCTGGTCTTGCAGTCTCGGCTGACTGTTCTGTCTACCAGTAGCTGGTGTTTTGCACCTCTGGTATTCTTGCCAATCCCTTTCTGTGCCCCACTCATGTATTGACCCATGTGCCTGTTCATCTTAGCCGATATGATGCCTGACAGGAGCTTCCATGTAGTACTGAGGCAGGTTATTGGTCGGTAGTTGGATGGGACCGGTTCCTTCTTGGGGTCCTTGGGGATCAGGACCGTTCGACCTTCGGTTAGCCATTCCGGGTGTCTCTCGTTAACTAGCAGCTGGTTCATTTGTGCTGCCAGACGCTCGTGGAGTGCAGTCAGCTTCTTCAGCCAGTAGGCGTGAACCATGTCGGGCCCTGGTGCTGTTCAACTCTTCATACTGGAGACCCTTTCTTGGATATCTGCCACTGTGATGGTTACTGGTCCCTGTTCAGGGAGGTCGCTATGGTCTGCCCTCAGATCCACTAGCCACTGAGCATTGCCGTTATGGGTTGCGTCCTTCTCCCATATGCTCTTCCAGTATTGCTCCGTCTCCAGCCTTGGTGGTGCTGTTCTCTTATTGTTCCCTTGCCACTGAGAGTACACCTTTGCTGGTTCTGTGGAGAACAGCAAAGGTATATATATATATATATACATATATATATATATATATATATATATACATATATATATATATATATATATATATATATGTATATATATATATATATATATATATATATATATATATATATATATACATATATCCCATATATATATATGGGTAAATCTTTCGGTAAGAGGAGCTGAAGGGTCTACAACATCTTTTAACTTGACAAGGCCAGAGTCAAATAACTTCATGATTGACTACAGCTGATAGGCAATGCAAACATTAAAAATAATTTGTTTAACAGGCCTCATTCAGTATTCAGAACAATGGGTCCAAGAAATGCAGTACAAAGCACAGAGTACAAAGTTGCAAACGTTTTTGGAGGCATTCTAAACTGCAAATTTCACAATCATCAGTTCAAACACTAATAAGATTTTCAGGAACCAATCAGGCCTGGCATGAACTGGAAACCGCTGGAACACCTGGATCACTGTCCACAGTGACTCGAGTTCTACCATCAACATTTCACCATGGGCCGAGAGGAAGAAGACCAGGAAAGAAGCCCCTACTCCTTGGTGCAGGAAGAATTGACACCTTCAGACTCAACTGAAGTGTGGCGCAGTCTACATGGACAAGCCATTCTCCATGTAGACAGCTTTACATTTTATGATCAGATGAGACAAAGATTGAAGTATTTGGTCCACAGTGACAAGAGGTATGTTTCAAGGAGTAAAGGTGAGGTTTTGTACCAACTGTCAAGCATGGTGGTGGTAGCATCATGTTCTGGAACTGTTGTGCTGCCAGTGCTGCTGGTGCATTACACAAAGTGGATGCAATAAAGAAAGGAAACACCTCCACAAAGATAATGATCCCAAACACACATCAATACTGGTTTCAAAATGGAACAAGCAGGCTTCCCAAAGTTCCAACCTCAAGGCTACGGAAAATTGGCAGAGTCAGTGCCAGGAAACCAACTAATTTAAATGAACTCTACCAATTCCACCAAGAATAGTAGTCAAATATTTAGCCACAATTATGCCTGAAACTTGTTGATGGCTAACAAAAAGGTCTGGTTGAAGTGAAACACATTTACCCAAATATTAGTGGGTATACTTTTGACTCTGTGTTGATTACCCCCCACCCCCAAAATGAATTCAAATGCTGTCAACCATTCCACCCTGGAAAAAGAACATTCAGAAATTACAATGACATTTATCCCCATGAGAGCGGATATGATTCTGGCACACAACTGTATGTACAAGTAGTCCCTGTAAATCAAAAGCTGTATTTAAAGCACTTCAGCTGTATCTTTAAGGCATCATATATAAGGGGTAACCCAAATCTCTTGCTGTGAGCACAGCAACCCCACCCAGTGCAAACCTTGTGTTTGCAAAGTGCAGCCAGTCAGAATAAGGGTAGCTTAAATGAGGAGAACCAAAACAAATACATTCAGTTTCCTGTTCAAGGTGTTTAAATATACACTTAAGAGAATCTTAAGAGAATACAAATCTTTAAAACGAAATAAAATATAACTAAAACTAAAAATGATAAATTAGATTCATACATCATTTGCATGATAATAGAAAAAAATGAAATTCTGTTAGGTTACTGTTACATTATTTTAAAACCAGTTCCCTACCATATCGATGACGAGCTTGCGAAGGCTCTGGCGCTGCCGCTTGGTAAGGTTCTGGAAAATGTCACAGTTTTCTTGGTGCAAAAGCTTGAAGCCCACGGCGAGATGGTGGTTCTCCAATACTGACTCGTCGTTATACATTAGGGCCAGCTCTGAGTCTGAGCGCAGAGGAGGGGGTGTGAACACAGCGTGTGCAAATATCAAAGCATGTGTTTGAGTGTGTGAGCGTGTGTGAACTCACTGGTGTTGATGAGGAACTGATTGGAAACTCCGGGATGGTCTACATCGTGGATGGCTGCAGCAAATAGAGCGGCGAGGATTTCCAGGTCAGTGAAGACAGCCTGAAATGACAAGAACGGCAGGAGACAAAAGTCAATGCCTCTGACAGTTTCAAAACTAGTTTCTGTGCTAATAAAATGCAAGAAGGTGCGTCTAATAGCAAAGAACATACGGCAGTTGAAGAATATGGATAAACGCTTTTACTGTCTTTGCAGATTCAATTCAATTCAATTCAATTCAATTTTATTTATATAGCGCCAAATCACAACAAAAGTCGCCTCAAGGCGCTTCATAGATACAGAGAAAAACCCAACAATCATATGACCCCCTATGAGCAAGCACTTTGGCGACAGTGGGAAGGAAAAACTCCCTTTTAACAGGAAGAAACCTCCGGCAGAACCAGGCTCAGGGAGGGGCGGGGCCATCTGCTGCGACCGGTTGGGGTGAGAGAAGGAAGACAGGATAAAGACATGCTGTGGAAGAGAGACAGAGGTTAATAACAGATATGATTCAATGCAGAGAGGTCTATTAATACATAGTGAGTGAGAAAGGTGACTGGAAAGGAAAAACTCAATGCATCTTGGGAATCCCCCGGCAGCCTACGTCTATTGCAGCATAACTAAGGGAGGATTCAGGGTCACCTGGTCCAGCCCTAACTATATGCTTTAGCAAAAAGGAAAGTTTTAAGCCTAATCTTAAAAGTAGAGATAGTTTCTGTCTCCCGAATCCAAACTGGAAGCTGGTTCCACAGAAGAGGGGCCTGAAAACTGAAGGCTCTGCCTCCCATTCTACTTTTAAATACTCTAGGAACAACAAGTAGGCCTGCAGAGCGAGAGCGAAGTGCTCTAATAGGGTGATATGGTACTACAAGGTCATTAAGATAAGATGGGGCCTGATTATTTAAGACCTTGTATGTGAGGAGCAGGATTTTGAATTCAATTCTGGATTTAACAGGAAGCCAATGAAGGGAAGCCAAAACAGGAGAAATATGCTCTCTCCTTCTAGTCCCTGTCAGTACTCTTGCTGCAGCATTTTGGATTAGCTGAAGGCTTTTCAGTGAGTTTTTTGGACATCCTAATAATAATGAATTACAGTAGTCCAGCCTGGAAGTAATAAATGCATGAACTAGTTTTTCAGCGTCACTCTGAGACAGGATATTTCTAATTTTAGAGATGTTGCGCAAATGGAAGAAAGCAGTCTTACATATTTGTTTAATATGTGCGTTGAAGGACATGTCCTGGTCAAAAATGACTCCAAGGTTCCTCACAGCGTTACTGGAGGCCAAGGTAATGCCATCCAGAGTATGAATCTGGTTAGATACCATATTTCTAAGATTTTCAGGGCCGAGTACAATAACCTCAGTTTTATCTGAATTAAGAAGCAGAAAGTTAGCGGCCATCCAGGTCTTTATGTCTTTAAGACATTCCTGCAGTTTAACTAATTGGTGTGTGTTATCTGGCTTCATGGACAGATAGAGCTGGGTGTCATCTGCATAGCAGTGAAAATGTATGCTATGTCTTCTAATGATGCTGCCTAAGGGAAGCATGTATAATGTAAACAGAATTGGTCCTAGCACTGAACCCTGTGGAACTCCATAATTGACCTCAGTGTGTGAAGAGGACTCTCCATTTACATGCACAAATTGGAGTCTATTAGATAGATATGATACAAACCACTGCAGTGCAGTACCTGTAATACCTACAGCATGTTCTAATCGCTCTAATAGGATATTATGGTCGACAGTATCGAACGCTGCACTGAGGTCTAGCAGGACAAGCACAGAGATGAGTCCACTGTCAGAGGCCATAAGAAGATCATTTGTAACCTTCACTAAAGCTGTTTCTGTGCTGTGATGAGCTCTGAAACCTGACTGAAACTCTTCAAATAAACCATTCCTCTGCAGATGATCTGTTAGCTGTTTGACAACTACTCTTTCAAGGATATTTGATATCAGATGTGACCATACCGCAGCTAAATGTGAGACAGTATGGGACATGCTGCTACTAAGACACAAAATTATATCTAACTTAAACAACAAACACACACAAACTCTGTTCTAAGAGTTTGTGTCTTCTTATTGCCTTTTGCAGCAGTTTTCTTGGAGTCATATTTTCTCTTTTTGCCTTTAAAAACTGTATAAAATGTTTTAACGCCTTTTCTTGGGATTCATTCTGTAGACTTCACGTCACATCATATTCTCCCCTCTCTGTAAAACTAGAAAAAATTGCATCTTCCAGTGGTTTCACCCAGTTGTAATCCTGTTTCCAGTCATTTTTATAACTGCATTTCCATATTCTGCCAAAAACTGTGCAGCTTGTAACTTTGTAGTTCCCTAATTTTGTGTATTGTGTAAGCAGCAAAAGCTCGTGGCGGGTTAACCTGCACTTGACCCACAAGAACAGCCTTTCCTGCTTTCTTTGCAAGCCAGACAGAAAAGCGTCTGTCCTGCTGTCCTGAAAACTAGAGCTACTCAAAATATGGAAAACTGTCTCAGTGTGTGGGAGACAAATGCATTCCCAGATAAAGTCAGATGTTGTTCTTTTATTTCCAGTAGAAAAAACAGCAACCACAGTGACACTGAACCCAGCTCCCATTGTTTGTGTGTTTGAATCTGTGATCAATATCAGCCCAAGTATTACTTATACTTCATACTCAAGTCATAATGCTGTGAAAATCTTTTGAACTTAAGATTTCTTTGTTGTTACGTCACTGCATAAGCCATGGTGTAATAAGGGTCACGTGGTCAGTCTGCTTTGGATGCAATGTCACCACATAAAAGGGCTCCAGCTTTTTATGCAACACATTAACAAACATGTGACAAAAGTAAAAACACTCTCTTCAGCTTTTTATCTTTTTTAAATTGTTATTAATTTTCCGGGATTTTTCTTAGGTGCAGCTTCTCCATAGAACCATGTGTGTTAGATCAGGTACACGTTTCTTTTCTGTTGATAATCTAACACCTGGATCCACAGTTGAATCCCCTCACCCACAACAAGTTGTGACAGATGTCTGTGTTTCCCTGAGGCTGGGTCTGCAGGAGGTTTCTTCCTGTTAAAAGGGAATTTTTCCTTCCTACTGTCACCAAGTACTTGCTCAAAACATGATCCTCTGATTGCTGGAGTTTTATTGTAGAGTCTTTACCTCACAGTATAAAGCACCTTGAGGCAACTCTTGTTGTGAATTGGCGGTATATAAATACAACTGAATTTATTTAAATGAAACAGTTGTTACTGTACTAACCCGTAAAGACTGGTACTTGTATAGCACCTTTCTACTCAGCCCTCAAAGTGCGCCATACAGCACTTTCATCTATGCCCAAGGGATTTTAAAACATAGACATACACACTCAGAGCTGGATGGATGCATCGGGGGCAACTCACTGTTCAGTATCTTGCCCAAGGATCCTTCAGTATGTGGACTGAGGAATCAGAGCAGCCACAGGTGCAATTTAGAAATGGTGAACAGGTCAGTTTGAGGCCTTGGGCCAAAAGTCTGAGGAAACTTGAAGCTCAAACATATTTTTTTTGTCTAGACACATGAATAATATGCATTTTAATATATAATGTATTACAGCATGACACACTTATTTAAATAGGTCTATTTGTTTGAGAAAAAGGGTTAAATCATGTTCAACTATGAAAGTACCCAGATGTTTCAGTTAGAAGATGTTTGTCTTTCTTTGCTTTGATTTTTTATTCTCTCCACCTTTTCTTCACGCCTCTCTCCTTATGTGTGAACGGACATCAAAAGTGTGTGTGTGTTTGTGTGCGTGTTGACCTACATCAAGAGCAGGTGTGGAGAGAAGAACATGTGTGGACTGGGTGACATCTGCAGCATGGAGGCTGTTGTGGTACGCTACGTTTCCATGGTAATGGTCCTCCAGGGTCATCACGTAAGTGACAAAGGTGTCGACTGGGATACGAAACGTCTTCAACAGCTCTCGCTCCTGAGGAGGAGCGAGACAGAAGAAGAGGGAGTACACTGTGTACATGAGCACAGACACGAACAGTCCACATTTATACGATTATTTTCTTTACCTGGAAGATGGTGTACATGATGCAGCTGAGAGGTCTGTTGTTGGAAAACTCTGCTACTCTGAATATGTTAAAACTCCACTTGTCCAGATCCTCCAGCTCCTATTTCAACACACAAAGTAAAGCGAGCCATAGCTTGAAAATCACACTGTTTCAAAAATGTTTCATCAAAACTTTTAGATGGTCGTATTAAAGTCCTCCTTACAGTACAGTGCGCTGTATACTCTACTTTCAAGGGGCCAGACTTTCTTGTAACTTTTAAAAGTGGTGTAGAGCAACAATTCTCCAGTTTTCTGAAGGTCTTTCAAAGATTTTCTTTGGACATTCTCTCATTTTCAGTCCAATTCTTGCACTTGACCATTTTTAGAAGATGTTTAGTAAGTCATTTAAAACTGACCTACGAATCACTCAAACATAAAAAAGAACCTAACTCAAGGTATGAACAAGTGTTGTGTCTACACATTATAGACAACAAAGAACCCGTTCCAAATTGTATCTTTAGTCACTTTGCTACTAACAGCATATTGCCAAAACACATAACTTGTTCTTAAATGAATTTTAAAAATTCCAAAGATAACACACAACTGTCATTAATATGTACAGAGGAGGTCAGCAGAGAGGAACAACAGAGAGCCTTCAGCCAGTGGTGTTGCGGCTCGCTAAAATGATGGAATATTGAACCCAGAAATGTTCATTCTGACTGGCAGTGGCTTCATTTTTCAGCATGAAAATGATCTTAAGCCCACTGCTAATGCAGTAAAAGCATACATGGATAGAAGAACACACAGTAGAACCCTATCAGTAATGGATCGGCCTCCCCAGAACTCAGACCTACACATTACTGAAGCAGTGTGGGATCATTTTGACCAGGAACAGAACAAAAGGCAGCCAACATCCAAAGAACTCTTCCTGAAGACTATTTAAAGAAAAGAGTTTCCCAGCAAAACAGATAAATAAATGGCCTGTATTTGTAAAGCGCTTTACACATCCAGTCATCCATTCACACACTAGTGATGGCAAGCTACATTGTAGCTACAGCTACCCTGGGGCACACTGACAGAGGTGAGGCTACCAGACACTGGCACCACCTGGCCCTCTGACCACCACCAGTAGGCAACGGGTGAAGTGTCTTGCCCAAGGACACAATGACCGAGACTGTCCAAGCCGGGGCTCAAACCGCCAACCTTCCGATTACAAGGCGAACTCCCAACTCTTGAGCCACGATCGCCCCGGCTAGATAAATACATGGATGGTAGTTTAAGACTTTAGCACCAGACTTTAGCCCAAAGGTCAAACACATGACTCTAAATCAAGTCTAAGGTCACTCTGTATTAACCTACATAATGTTTCCTGACAAGACTTCATTGAGCAAACAGCTGAAAGTTCAAATCATCCTCCATCCCAAACATGAGCAGACTTCCAGTGCTTCCATCCCTGAGCTCTGGCACCATTTCAACACTAATCACACAGCAGACATTGCTTTGATGTCTCTCAGCATAACCTTGACAGTTGAGCCTTAGTGGTAGGTGGTCCACAGATGTATAGAGAATATCTGTCACCTGGTCCAGTTCTTAATTACAATGGCAGAGGAACAAAGCTTTATGTTTGTATCTAGCATACTTTAATGTGATTCATGACCAAGCAGTCAGAGACAGTCTCCACCCCACTGTGGACCTTCCAAAAAATGTGGTGCTAAAGACTGGATGGAATTAAACAAGCAGGCGTCAGGCACTAGAAAGCAGACAAAAGGATTAATAAAAGACTCCAGCTGGTATGTGAACAGACATAAACCTAATAAATATATGAGCACTTTTTTCTTACAACAAGTCAGTACTTGCAGTTATTTTCTGAAAAGCCAGGCCAAACTTTCTCGATTGCATAAAGTATACAGTAACGTGGGATATAATCATGTTTGCTTATGTTTCTATCAGATACAGGGTACGTGCGTACATCTGTTTCTTGCTGCTAGAAGGGAAAAACAATGCCAAAGTCATGAAAAATAATATCATTTTTCAGAGATCCGAGCTCAAGTCTGAGCAAAGTTTGATGGCGAGTGCGAATAACGCAGATAGAAAACAGCACCTTGGCAAGCTCATCCTCGTGGTCCGTGTTGACGCCGAAGCGAGGCATGGAAGCGCTGGAGAGGCTGGAGCTGTGAGACAGTTTCCTCACTCCGCTGATGTGACTCATGGGTTTATCTTTCAGAGTGGGAGACGGGATTTCCACCTCATTCTGCTTGTCTGAAGACACACACACACACACACACACACACACACACAGTGGATTTATAGTTTTTAATTTGGATAAGGTCATAAATGCGATGTGGACAGAAATCACATTCTGGTCCCGCTCACCCATGAAGGTGCTGGAGATGTACTCAGACACCTGGTTCCCGGAGCGACTCATCTCTGACAGGTGAGAGAGCTCTCTGTTCAGCATCCTCTTAAACTGTGGCAGAATGAGAACAAAACACAAAGATGGTGTGAGTCAACCTGAGGCTTCCCTCAGGAAACTTAGCGTTATTATTCAAAACAGAAGGCCTGTTTGGATTCTGGGCTTTGAGTGAGTCCAGAGGTTTAAGGAAACAGTAAAACGACTGAAAAAAAAAACTACTGAGATTCATGTTGGAGATAGATTTTTACATTTTCTGTTTAGTGTCCTATAATTATTACTTACAGCACAGATCAGCACAGAGGCACCAATTCATGTATTAACTGATAGCAAAAATCAAAATGTAATGATTTGAGCTAAATATTGAAAACATACATAAAGGTTCATCTGCATGTTTATGAGCTGATCTACAGCTGGTGACATGTTAGTAGGTTTGTACGGTGTTAGTTACAAACCTTGTTGGAGGCCATCTCGCTGACAGAGCGGTGTGTCTGGATGGTCTCCAGCTGGTCTAAGCACCAGTCCAGCTCCTCCAGTGTGTCCAGGGCGAGCTGCTGGTACTGCTGGTCTGATAGTGTCGCCCTAGGACTGACGCACACTCCACCCAAAGGAGACCTCCTAAAAAAAAAAAACAGAGTAGTAAAATAATTAGGCTTTTAATAACCCAGTACAATCCACATGTTCTTGATAATCTATTAATGTTAAAATTAATGTATTACTTTTGTGTTTAAATGTGTTTTCTGTTTGAATCTCCCATTCAGTGTGTTGCCTAAAGTTAGTCTTGGTGGTAAATATATGAGATAAATTGAACTCAGCTGAATCAAATTCATTAAATAGTTAATATTTGATATTTTAGAGCAGCGGTCCCCAACCCCCGGGCCTCGGACCGGTACCAGTCCGTGAGTCGTTTGGTACCGGGCCGCGAGAGTTGAGGCTCAGGTGTGAAACGTATAGTTTTCAGGGTTTTTATCGTTTTTCAGCATTATTTTGTTATCGTTTTTATCGTTTACTCGGTTTTCCTGGGTCTTTTCACGTGTGTTATGAATAAATTTTCTTTTTTTCGGTACCGGTACTAGTTTTATTTTGTTATATTTATCCGCGACACCTTAAAGGCCGGTCCATGAAAATATTGTCGGGCATAAACCGGTCCGTGGCGCAAAAAAGGTTGGGGACCGCTGTTTTAGAGCTTCGACCAACATGGATGAATGTAAGAAGAGGAAAATAATAAGGTGCCGTAGTAGTGTAGTAATAGTAGTATTTGTTTTGAGTATTCTGGGCTAAGAACAAAACAATAAAATTAATACAACTGAAATGATGTGATGTACAGAAAGGTACAAGTATCTGTAATCACAAATGTGTGCATGGATACTACCTAAACTGTAAATAAAAACAGAATGCTACAATTTGGACGTTATTTTGAGCATACATTTAGTTGGAAACAGCACAAAGTCAACATCTGAAATGTTGAAACTGAGAATTTTTTTTAACTTGCTAAAATTTGAATATGGTGCAAGCAACATTTTTTTTTTTTTTTTTTAAAAACTGTAATAGTGTGTTACATTACATGTTTTTAACAATGCTCTGTAAGGAAACAGACTTCCAGTACTTGTTGGTTACTGTAGTTCAGTTGTTTGATGCTGACAGAAACAGTGGTTGGAGACTACAGCAAGACCAAAATCATCAAAACACAATAAACCTGAAGCTTTCTCGCCTCGCTGTTTTAAAGAAAGGAGCAGGTCTGCGACCACGAGCAGTCAGTTACCATGTTCAAAACAACGTTTGGGCATCAAAGTGGCAATAAAGCGACAATAAGATGGAGTCAGTCTGCAACTGAATAGGGTCAAGTTGGGGTCTGTTTGTAGTGCATCTATTAAATGTGAAATTTGTTAAATGAAATCTTTTGCTGTCTACGTACACAAAAATTCACATTAAACCAAAGTTTACATTCATTACTTACATTTAGAGTCCTGACAGAACCTCGTACCTACAATCACTGACGTAGCTGCTTCAGGGCAGCGATTTAACTGCAAAATGACAGGCGCTCTGCAAACTTGCATTTTTACAGGTTTTTACTGATTTTTCCAAGGTGCAAGGAGCTTGCTGTCCTACTTTGTTTGTTTGTTTGTTTGTTTGTTCGTTCGTTAATTTATTTCGATCATGTAAACAATATACATAAGTTCATTTGGAAAAGAATAGAAGATAAAAAATGCTATACAAAATAAAGCTAAACATGTGTGACTGAGCTGTAACTGTCTGAGGAGTTTTTCATACTTTTGCTTTCAAATGGCACTGCTGGTCAAATCAGGCACCTCGGCTACTTTCCTATAGCAATGTTGAGCTACTGTATGGTTGGAATACATGCAGAATGTGGTTTGATAAAATAAGTAAAACCTTCTTGCACCGAACTACTTTTGCATTCTGTCTTTATTTACATTTTCCCTAACATCCCTTTTTTTTAATTGGTAACAGGTCTTATAAACTCCTGTAATGTACAAATGGTCCTTTAACTTATGAAACATTAACTCTGTGGACAACAGGTGGTGATACTGACTTGACGGTCGGTGTGGAGACGTTGGCAAGGATGGTGAAGTTGCTCCGTACCGATCGCAGACTAGCCAATACCTACAATGATCGCACAGCATCACAGGAAAACAGCATAAATACAGAACAAGCTTACACAGATGTATACATACTACTGAGAGGTGAACGCTTAATAACGTGATCAATCATTTCTGCTGTTTCAATAAAAACTTCACCTCCAAATCCTATAATTATATTGAGTGTCTGGGCACACTGGAAACAGTATGAACCAGTTTTTATGACCACTCATGAAGATAAATGAATCTATAAAGTCAAACTCACTTGGGCAAAAGGTGTGACAATAAAATCTTCTGCAGTATGCCTAAGACAGGAAGAGTTGGAAAATAGAGAGAAAGCTGAGTGCAACATTTCATACAGCCATGGATAAAGTCATCACTAATCTCATCTCTCTCTAACTCTCACCCTTCGCTGGCGAGGGAGGAGTTCCGTGAGACCGTCTTGGGGGACATGTCGTAGTCTGAGTCGGAGCGGTACAGGAAGGACTCTCTTCTCTGGCCCTGGGGGAAGCTCGTGTGGAGCGTGAGGCTCGGACTCTGGGAGCCCAAAGGGGTGTGACCTGGGGACACGCCATTTTCTGCTTCGTAACTGGAACATGATAGCAGTGATTAGAGAACGACAGGAAAGCTTTCTGCAAAACAAAATCGGTGATTTGACGAGGGCTTAAAATGTGTGTGAACCTGTCAGAGTCTGCTTGTGTGATGGAGATGCGAGGCGGGATACGAAGGGGAAGAGTTGTGGGACGTGACGCGTTGCCCAGGACTTCTGGTGACCGGGTGCGATCTCGAGGTCGCAGCCAGCAAGGTACCTGGTGAGGTAAAACGTAGGTTCAGTCCGGCACAATGGGTGTGACTCAATCAATTACATCAGTCAACGATCTGTGATTCTAGGCACAATTATGGGCAAAGCTACTGTTTGGGAGATATAGCTTGCCTAACCAAGGTTTTAACAATAGGTGGGTGGAGCGTATGTGCTTAAAGCTAGTACACCCTGCTGATGAGATGACCAGTCAGTGTCACTGACATCATACAGAGGCAAGAGTAGATTTAGAGCAGCGGGAAGGCTGTGCTTTTTATTCTGCACATACCTCACAATCAGGTGCACACGAGGGTGTGATTAAAATTTTAGTGTTAGGGTGAAATGAATGAATGAGTTTTTGCTGTAAATAGTTTTGGTGATTTTCAGTGTGAGAGGTCAAACTTTGCCCATCTAGTCCACATTTTCAAAATCTATTTGTCAGCAGGTAAAAATATTTCGGCATGAAATGCTATGAAAAAAATGTTGTTTTGAGTTTTTCCTATTGTTTCCTTGGCAGCAGGAGAAAGCTGTAAATACACTAACATTTTAACATCTTGCTAAGTGATAAACCTATAAACAATTTCCTATAGAAAACACGGAGCAGACAAAGCGTAGCATATGTATTTGTTTTGCATGATATTTATTGCTGAACTGAACCCTTTGACCATGTTTGTGCACTTGGTGCCTTTAGGAACATTTTAATGCAATTATGTGTCAAATTATACAAACTGCTGTGTGGTTAATAATCTGCACAGCAGCCCATTTAATCACAGTCCAGCAATCTTTTATTTTATTTGTATGTTACATAGCACTAATTAGCAGGTGTCTCTCATCAGTATTGTGAATTGGTCTAGGAACTTTTTGGGGCAGTTTTCATTGATCAGCGGGACATGAGAACTGCTCGTACAGGAACACCGGTCACATCTGATTAATAGATACGTAAACGGTTTGGTGTATTGCTCCAAACTAGAGTTTTAAAAAGCTTTTCCTCCCTGGAAATTATAGTTTGACCACCATCTTTGCTGTTATAGAATTCTCGCACAGATTCAGCTAAGCTTGCAATCATTACCTCTGTCCTCTGATACAATTTGGCTTCATAAAACCAGGATCGCTATAGCCTTCTAGGGTTCAAAACAGGTGCCCACAATCGGTGGATGAACTCACGGTAGCTGCTTTCATCTATTAACTACAGTCTATATGTCTAAAAAGGGTAATTTTCTGCATTATTCAACTTCAGATAAGTTTGAAGTATTGCTTGAAGTAACAGAAGAAGAAGGGACAGATCTTGGTGGCTCACCAAGGTGGTCCTTATAATTCAGTGACCTGTTGTGCTAAACTATTTGTTGCTATCAACAGTGACTTCAGGTGTTACTAAATCAACGGGACTGGAACCATTCAGATTGCCACTTTAACATGCTCATTCCTTCTTCCCATACCTGGAGACTTGGCGAGAGTCTTCTGCTCCTCCCTCTGCGTAACTCAGCCCCCAGCGTGGACCCGGACGTATACGATCGGCTGTAGCGAGATGACTCCGCCTTCTCCCCAGCACCTGTTATATCTGTGTCATTTCCCTGAGAGACAGAAGGGAGGCAGGTAAGGGAAATGGGGATATGGAACAAGAAGGTGCATCTTCAGAGGATTAAAAGAGAACATATTGTGTCTTTCACAAAGACACTGCATTGCGTGTGTAATGATTAATAAACCCCAACACATTCAGTAGCAAAAATGGAAGAACGCAGTTGCTGTTTTGGCTCATGTCCCAGGCTGTGTTGTTTTGCCATGTTCAAACAATGACGAGCAAAGAAACTTGTACAGAAACACAGACTATAAATTATTGATGTAAGTGTGTGTGACTGTGCATGTGTGTCTGGGATAGGGCCTCTACAGACTGAGCTCTTAGAGGCTGATCTGCACTGCAGTACCGTAGCAACAAAACACTGGGGGAATGGTAGCAGTTGCTAGGCAACAGTGCCGTGTTGCTTCCATGCTGTGTTTGATGTCATCCAGACCCAGATGTGGGGAGATGCTCGCATCCACACACACACGCACGCACGCACGCACGCACGCACGGACACACACACACACATGGACGCATAACAAAATGTATAATCAATAAAAGAGCTCCCGATTAATGCATGCTGTTATGTCCTTTAGCCAGGACTTCACCTTTAAACGGAAATCACTCATTTACATAGAGCACTCACTTAGCTGCGGCTCATTTACATAGAGGACTGGGACTGAGTGGCTCCTGCTGGGTGAGTGTAGGCTGGAGGATGCAAACTGTCCACTCGGACTTCTGAGTGTGTGCGGGAACAAAGAGAGCTTGGATGTGTGAAAGTCATGGGGCGTTTATGTGATGGTAGGCATTCAAGTTACACACACACACACACACACACACACACACACACACACACACACACACACACACACACACACACACACACACACACAGAGTTCAGTGAGACAGTCTGCTACTAGGCCTGGGATCTACGGTCTCTGTGACTGTGACAAGGTTAGCAGATTTTCCCTGATTGTTCAGATCTTCCTCCTCACCTCTTCTCCAGTCACCGACAGCACGCTGCGGCTCTTCTTCATTCTGATTGGCTCGTTCTGGGCCCCAGGGCGGAGCGTTCCGGAACCCAGGCAGCAGAGCAGGTGGAGAGCCAGGACCGGAGAGGTCAGAGGTCACTGCAAGGTCAAACCGGGGTCAGACCGGGTCACAACCGGCCCCCATTGGAGCGGATTCGGCCAGCCAACCGCCTCACTCGCGCTCCCTCTGCACCTCAGTCTTCAGGTGGTTGAAGTAAAGCGTGGTGGAGAACAGTAAAGGAGCATTTACGCAGCCCTCAAAGGCTGCAGGTTCAGACCGAGGCCGCTGACCTTTGTTTGGATCTGTCTCTTTTCCAAAGTCAAAGGCAGAAGAAAGAAAAAAAGTCACTCCATGTTGTCTTGCTTTGGCCAGATGAGCCAATGAACATCTCAGTCAGGGTTCATGATGCCGTTGCCAAATTAAACCCCTTTCTCTAAAACGTCTATCCAGCTCTATCCAGAGAGTTGTCTGCATGACGTTCCCCAGTTGTTAACCTGATTCCACATGAAGGCAATTTCCCAACAATTAAGAATCCAAAATCCAAAGAGATTACAGAGAAATTTGGTCCTCTCCTTTCTCAGGTCAATCATCCACAATATGACTGGTCATGGTCTGGATCCAAATCCTGCTTAGGAAGACGTGTCAAGCATGACCTCGTCTGAGAAGTCCAAACATCCTGGTTTGATCTGCCAGAGTCAATCCTGGAAAAAATCTTCCTGTGAGGAAACAGAAATTAAGAGTTAGTATGTACAGACTTTAAAAAACAAGAACAAAACAGGAATACTATTTCCTGTCTTATTTCAGTGAATTCATTTGATGTATCATAAAATTGGAAAACCTTGTCCTCATGTATACAGGACTACAGAAGATGTGAGTGGTTTTCCATGATACAAATTTCATATATGAAAAAAAAAGCCTCCAAACAAAACTCTCAAGACATGGCTGGTTGACTGGTAAATAACTCAGAGCGAGGACGTGTTTTGATTGGCCTTGCTGGAGCCGTACCTACAGTGTGGCTAATTCTGAGCAGATACTGCAACACCAAAAAGCTCTCTGATGTTATATAATTACTCTGAGCAGTCCAAGCTGACCTAATTCTATTGGATGGGACAGATTCAGCATATCAGAGTGTTTCTGATGGAGCTGGTACACACATAGAGAGCTGCTGGAGAAGACTTTCATCAAGGGTCACCATGAACACACCCTCTCAGCGATGGGTCTTCCACACAGCAGCGTCCACACGGATTCACACGGGTAAAAAAAAAAAAAAAAAAAAACGAAAGAAAAACAAACCCAAAACAAAAGAGGAGAAATCATCAAATGCATAGTGACACAGTGACATATATATGCACAGACAATCAAGGCATTTGAACACTTACACACACACGCAATAGCTGCAAACCAATACCACCTCCACTACAGATAAAGCAGCTTATAAAACCAAGCAGCTATGCATCAATATGCAGCTCAACCACCAGCCTGCTGTTCTCTCACAAAACACCCAAATACATATATAAAGCGAGCGCGCACATGCTGAAAACATGCACATATGAGGAATGCCCCTGCTGTCATGACTGTTTGCACACACTGCATGAGGCATGTGTCACACACACATACACACACACACATGTCCACATACACTGGCACACACAGACTGGAGGATGAAAAAACCACACTCACCTTGATCGCCTGAAGATCAACAGCAAGATGGGCTGCGCCTCCTCTTGCTTTCACTTGTCGCCTTCTCCGTCTCTCCCCTGCTCCCTCTGTTTTTCTGTAGACATAGCGGTGTATCGCCACGGCTAGAGGGGGAAAGAAAAAAACACACACACACACACACACACACTTGCTGTTTTCATGAATATCCGCGGCTTTACCAGCTCCCCTCCCTCCCTTTCTCTCCTCTCCCTCTCCCCTGCCTCAGTGGTCTCCCCCAGCCACCCCCCCTCCCACCACCTCCACAGCCTCCACGGAGAAGCCCATCTTCCCTCCTCTCCCTCCTCCTGCACAGACGCACAGTATGTCCATTAATCCCATACAACACTCTCCGCTCCTCTCCTCTCTCCATCGGTACTCCTGTCTATTTCTATTTTTTCCATCTTATTAGCAGCCACACACTGATCCTCTGTTTCAATAGTCAGTTTCATCGCTCTCCATCACACACACCCACGACACAGGGCACATTTTTATTGGAACAAACCACTCATATTAAAAAAAAAAACCCCACAGATCACAATAAGCATTCATCTCTCCTTTTTTCCTCCCACGCCTCTTTGCTATTTTTACAGCCATTCAAGGGCATGCAGCACAGTTCTCAATATACTGTTTCTGTATTTTTTGTATTTATTTAATTTTCAACCAAGGTTTATTTATAAAGCACCAGCCAACAAACAGCCGCTTTATATTGTAAGGTACAATATTATATCATAAGATTGTTATAGTATGCATAAGCAATCACACTTTATAGTCTGAATACACTCTACCCTTCTGCATAGTACTTGCTTTGTTCATTAAATTTTTCTTGTGCATATTATTTTTCTATTTTTGTTCATTTAAGTTATGTATTGGTGTGAAAGGAGCCCACATAACCACTGTGTTTTCCAGCATATATGGCAATAAACGTCTTGATGATAGATAGATAGATAGATAGATAGATAGATAGATAGATAGATAGATGGATAGATAGATAGATAGATAGATAGATAGATAGATAGATAGATAGATAGATAGATAGATAGATAGATAGATAGATAGATAGATAGATAGATAGATAGATAGATAGATAGATAGATAGATAGATAGATAGATAGATAGATAGATAGATAGATAGATAGATAGATAGATAGGTTTCCAGGTGTCATCACAATGCATGGTATTCAATGCCTTTTGTTCTAGGACAAATTAAGGCAGCAAATATTCACACGTGAGAAGCAGGAAGGAGCAAGTGTTTTAGTTTTTCAGACAGACACTGATACTCACAGAAACTGTGAGTAGAATAGCTTGAGCAGATACTAAACCTGTGCTGCCTTTTGTCATTGAGAGAGGATCTGATTTGTTAGCATTACAGCCAAATAATAATAGAAATTGTCCACGCACACGCACGCACACACACACGCAAACATTTTTTTTCCTTGCTGTTCTGTTATTCTCCCATCAGCTTTTATAGGCATTATCTAGATTTGATTCCTCCCCAGGACCTGCACTGATTGTTCCCTATTTGCAAAAGTGACAGCGCAAAGATGCTTTGCCTTGAAAAAATTGATTTAGAACGCTAAATCAAACCCACCAATTAATTATGAAGGAGAGAGAGAGAGAGAGAGAGAGAGAGAGAGAGAGAGAGAGGCCCAGCAATTAATTATGCAAGTGGCAGGGAGTGAGAGAGAGAGAGAGAGAGAGAGCATTTAGAGAAAAATAAATGGACAGTAGTTAAGCTCAGTTTATTGTAAGAGAGACTTCCAGGGACAAATACAGCATAAGAAACTCCAGAGTAGACACAAGCAGCAAAACCTGAGCTGAAATGTCAGTTTGTCAATAAAGAGAAAATGATCTGAATGGTCTGGAGACTTTATTCAACATTTTAATGACTAAAACATCAAATCATTGATCAAGCAAACTGTTTACTTAATATATGTCCAAAGCGGCAATGTTGTGTTCAGCTTTGTGATCATAAATAAAAACAGTTGCCAGTTTTAGTCTGAAATGTCCGCACCTAACCACAAAAGCCCACAAAAAGCAGCAATAAACTGATAATGTTTCCACAGATTTTCAGGCGCTCAATCTGAATTGTTTCAAACATAGCTGAATAAGAGCCAGCATATGGCTCAACTTACTTATAATATGGTGTATTATGGTATAAGGTGCGTCATACCAATGATACACTGTCATAAAAACAAGCATATATGCGTAAAATATTGTGTCTTGTGTCCGTCACTGTAAACTGGAAAACTCATAGTAGTAGCAAGATAAACTTAAACCAGCTTAAACACGTTCTAGTAAACTTTTCTTTATTTTTAAAGTGATTTTTTTCTATTTTTCTTGTTTCAGTGTTTCCATCTGATGTCACTTTGGGTGGGGTGTGGGATAACAGTGAAGCATCAAAGTGCCCTCTGTCATGCTATGAAGGGTATTACACAAGCTGCGATAGACTGTGTGAAGTAAAGATGGAGAAAGAGGATTAAAAACAAAGATGTTGGATTCATGTCACTGAGTTAGCACAGATGGCTGCTGATGTTCTCAGAAACTATAAAGACCTAAACTTAAATTTATCTGTATTAAAATTTGATATGATGTCATCAGTGCATAATAAGCCTGCTCACTGTAAAACGTCTTTAAATTCAAAGCAGCACACTTTTTTATGACCTAAACTCAATACTTGTTGAGCTTAAGTAACATATAGTGTAACTTCCTTTTCAGTCACTGGAATAAATCTATAAAATGTGTGTTTGTTCAGGATCTTTCTTTTTGCTTTATTCATTTAACTTGTGCCTTTAGCTTGATATTTAAATTCAAATTTAATCCAGTCCAAAGGTGCTTCACTGGCACGACAGTTTATCAAAGCTATGTTGCCAAAGCATAAAAAAATTTAATGAAGTTTCGCAAGAATAAAAATAAATAAGTAAACCAAAATAATGCAACAATTGACACATCTATTAATGAATTAACTTTATTTCAATTTAACTAAATAATATAGATTATATGCATGTGTCCAGCTCATTCTCTGTTGATATATTATTTAACAGTTACATCTTTAATGAACTTAAGATTAAACAATCACAAAAAAGCTGTCTACCACACCGCCTCAGTCATCTTTCCTCAAATACGACTTTAGGTGGCGCTGTTGGCCACAGTGGGACAACAGACACAACCAAGCAGGAAAAACTGCTCTTTACGCCTGACATGGACGGTGACATGAAGCGTTCATACTGAGAGAGAAGAGTGTTTTTATAAGCTGCAGAGAAACGTGACCCAGCTACAACTGTGAAACTAAAAGTACATCCTGAGTAACTATAGAGTTTCAAAACATAGATTGTATTAACATGTTTGAGAGAACTGGCTTTTTAAAGATGATTAACAGCAGGGATAAATCTGTCAATACTGTCAGTAACAAAAATAAGAACTGATTCATAAAAATACTTCTTTAAAACTAATCTTCAAATACTCCTTTATTAAAAAATATACAATACACATTTCACAGTATATGTATATGCAGTTATTGGCTTGATTTAGTTTAACATGGAGACATTTAAAAACTAAGCAGCCAGAAACAACACTTATATAACAACACACAGTCGGTACATTGACAAGGTTTATAATAAAGTATTATTAATCCTCTTCCTGGTCCCCATCTTCCTCCCCATCCTCATCCCCTCTGGAATCAGGGACCCACAATCCAGAGTCAATACACCTCTTCAGGTGGTATTTTCCTTCCTATAGACAGAAAAACATGGTGACAACAGTTTGAGACAACAAGAACAAACACACAGAAACTTTCTGATCAGGCCGCTTTTAATGACTATAAATTATTTTAGGCAGAGACACACACACACACACACACCTCAGGGTCCAGCTTGCTCATAGTGTCTTGCAGCATCTGAATGTTCTTCTCATCAAAGCTCCTCTTCACCTCCTATGAGACAATAAATTCATCACTCTTCTCCTTTTATATTAATATGAACTTGCTTTCTTGAACAGAAGGAAACGTTAGCATAACTTCTTTGAAGCACATATGTAAACCTGCTAGTGTTTACCTTGCACTGCACACACGTCTGACAGGTGGAGTCCACTCTGCTGACCTTTATTCTACCGACTCACCTGATTATCCAAATGGCAACACGATCACTTGCACAAACTACACGATTATCAAAGTAACAAGGCTTTTCTTTTTTATGGCATGAAATGAGAGGGAATTTTAATGACCTTTCAGTCTTTGAAAAGAAACCTTGGCTGTGAAACACAACGTCAGTGAAGCTAAAGTAAAGGTGCATAAACGATCCATCCAATGAGAACGCCGGAACAATACATGCAAGTTAAGATTACCAACTAAGTCCCCCCGAATAACATTATATAATGTTGTGTGAGTTCAAAGTAGAATCGCTTATCAAGGTTAGGTTTAATGCTGAAGTCCGTTTGATTTAAAAAGAACAAAAAACAAAACGAGTGAGAGAAGAATATTCCAACAACAGGACTGTAATTATCTATAAAAAACATAAACTGCATGGATAATTAGGCCTTTACTTTACGACTACAACAGGGTTATCATGTGTCAAGTGTAGCATGAAGGAGGAGGAGTTCGTCTTTGTTGTGTGAATGTGTTAAATTTTAAATAGTTAAGGAGAAGCTATATTCTCTAAATATATCTACGTTTAAGAAGACTGCATCGTCCATCCTTCAAAAGCCTGTTATTTCTTCCTCCACTTCCTAGCCACTCCTCACTGGATAATTACAGCTTCTCTGAGCTAATTTGTAGTTTTGACTTTTCTGGGCTTTTAGCTTCACCTGATATACCAAAACAAAGCGTCTGAGCTACTGTGTACAGTTAGGACACTTTAACAATGTTTAAAAGTTGAGGCAATTTAACTACAAGACAGTGAGGTGTTTAGCTGCAGTGTGCGATTGCATAAAATGTTGCAGAAGCTTACAGTGTGTGTAGGAACCTTTGACTTTCTAAACACGCCCCATGAATTATTCTGAAAAACAAAGAGAGTGCGCTACAAACTCTGGGATACTAAAAAACTCCTAACAAGATAAAACGGAAACCGTTCTACTGGAGTTCTGTATACAATCCTGCCTTTACGAGCAGTGGTAGGATGCCACAGTCGCAACAAGTTGGTTTGTGAAACTTCTTATCTCCTAAATCTTCCACCATTCAGACGTAACTGTGTTGGACAGTGAAAGTGTTTAGGAATCAGAGAAGCTCAGCCACAAAGGGGTCAGCAATGCTGATCGGGTAAAGTTAGAGAGCGGGACCGCCGAGCGCTGAGACACGCAGTGGGTAAAAGTCTGGCACTGGT
The DNA here is from genome assembly GCF_051167445.1 of Perissodus microlepis. Taxonomy (NCBI): domain Eukaryota; kingdom Metazoa; phylum Chordata; class Actinopteri; order Cichliformes; family Cichlidae; genus Perissodus; species Perissodus microlepis. Next base: position 30,324,701 of record NC_140466.1, on the reverse strand, counting down.
TTCCACAGCCGAGCAGCTCCTGATGGTGTAATGTGCAGCTGCTCCCGTACTTGTATCCATATCATGTATATCAACTTTCATCTTCAGTTTGGTTGAGAGGTTTTTTCTTAATAAAATGATCAATAATCACTATCAATCAGCACTTCGCCCTCTGACCCAGCGTGTTATCTTCTCTTTTCACACCCAGATTCATTCATTTACTGAAATGAATAAGAGTATTCATCATACTTGTTAATGCATGAAAAACTGCTGTTCCAAAATTCTCTCCAGAGTGTGTCTGCATGTATGGCCTACCTTTGGTAGCGATTCATAGACCTCTACAGGGTCCAAACCACCTGGGCCCAGTCTCTTCTGTATTTCCTCCTCCTCCAGCTCTTTCACAGCGTTCTCCATACGAGTCTGTGCAGAACTGCGGACCCGCTCCTTTAGCATCTCCAGCTCATGCTCAAATGCATCTTGGTACGACTTATCTAGAGTCTGACATGGACACGCATGCATATGACAATGACTGAATTCTCTTGAGTATAGTGACTGCACAGTAAGGCACGTTTAAGTAGCATACCTTGATCTTTGAGAAGAACTGTCTGAAGCAGCTTCTTGGGTCAACTTTCAGCGTCCGAGCCAAATCCAAGATGAACTGTATGACGATGGCTTGGTGGGCCACCTGCTCCATCAGGGCGTGTTTCTGCAAGCATATTGAGAGTTTTGAAGGCTCTACCTGCCTGAATTTCAACCTCAACACGGACTCACACGCTCCTCACTGCACTCACCTCATCTATCTCGTACTCGATACAGATGACAACAAGGTAATTAGCAGTCTCTTCGCACACCAGGTGCGGGTGGTCTGACAGATACTGCTGACTGTCGTCCCAGCGCCGCAGCATCCCTGGAAGACGCCATCGTATTGAGCATTATGCTGAGCACAAGCACATCTCCAGAAGTTATATGATTGAAAAAAAAATGGAAATAGAGATCAGCTTCAATATTTTTAGATCTTACAAAATGAGATCTTGGACTTCTTTTCATTGCTTTGTCAGTTCTCAGGAAAATTCTTCTTACCCACTGTCACCACCATTAAAGTGCTCTTTCCCCTTTATTTTAGCCAGCTTCCTTTTGAATAGCTGCTCTCATAAACATAGCAGCTGGTTATTTCTTCTGCTCACAGCCACTATTGTGCTCTTAATAAACAGTATTGGGATATCCGCTGCCAGTGACATCAGGACCAAGAGTATGAAAAATGTTCAGAGCAGCGTAAAGCCTGAGCTTTTTTCCTATGCTAACTTCATTGTTTGAAACTTTGTCCATGCTTATTATGAATACCCACTACAGTAACAGTGTATACAGTGTATAACAGTGTGTATAAAGACTTACAAAGCAAACACTTTGTAAGTCCTTTTCTTTCAGTTACTGAAATACTGGCTCCAGTTGCGAAATCACTGCTGTTCTTGGTACTCAAGTCATCCCTTTTTTAGAAATATTTGACTGCTTACACAACCCATTTTAAAGGGGAACTCCATTAAGTCTGTGACAACAATAATAATTATTAACATTAATATGGGCTGATAAGATAAGTCTTAAAAACGAGAGCTTCTAAGATAAGAAAAGGGGAATTTTTTTAAGAAAGTGTGTGGACACACTAAATTTTACTCTTTATCCGTTTCTATGTGACGCAGTTAAAAACATACTCCCTCCTTCTCCATGACCCCTCCCCAGTTTGTTTCATTTCAGAAGAACTCTGGCACACAAAAGCTGAAGGCATTTAATCACCAGGCAATCTGAGCGAGTGGAAGTCCCTTCAGGATATATTTTACTGGGTGTTGTCCTGTTAATGTCACTCCAAGCATAATTTTACAAACAGGAAATCCACACTTAAAAAAATTTAATTGGTTATATCCTGTTAGTAAACTGCAAGTAAAAGCTGTGTCGGTTTAGAGCGGGTCACATCCGGCTCTCTGTGATCTTAAGTGGGCCAGACCAGTAAACCATCCCCTTTTTGTCACTGTAAAGAAGCTGACTCATTCAGTGTTTCTTATGAACATGCACCTTATGAACATGGAGCTATCAATCAGTAGAAACTGCACGTTACAACACATTTAACAACTTGTAGCTACAGGACTGTCCAGAGCCTATGATAAATTTAGTGTCTTTGAAACGTCTGGGACAATGAGTAAAAATTTATTTGTAGACTCAGAATGACACATATTTTCCACCGGGTGGAGGAGGAGAGCAGTGGAAGAGAGCGGGATAAGGGAAGTAGTGAGGCAGGACAATGTGTGGGAGTATAGGGGGAAACACAACAAACACAACCAGCTCACTTACCAAAGTGTTTGATTTCTTTCCCATACTTCCCCAGAATGTTCTTGTGGTTCCCCACCTTTTCCTCCCCAGTTTCCTCCTTTGACAAAGGCTTAAAGTTGAGCACACTCTGCAAAGTAAGATAAGACAACATGTAAATCAGGAAACTGAAAAGTTGACAAATCCTGCGGCCCAGATGGCCTGCGTTACCTTGCTGAAACCATCCTTGCTGATAGTGTCTACATTCCAGGTCAGCTTCTTCTCTTCTTTTCGGTGTTCTTCTAGCAATTTCTCAAAGGACTTCTCATCCTGTTTCAGTTTCTTTATTTCTGTCTGGACTTTTTTCAGCTCAGCCTCCCTCTCCTTATCCTCACCTCCTTCCCTCATTCTTTCTTCTAGGTATGCAAGTCGTCCCTGGGCTTCCTCTAATAGCCTCCTGCATTCTGCAAAGCTGGTTTCCAGGTCCTCCCCTCTCTGCTGAAACTCTACCATTTTCTCCAGCCGGCTCTGTTGTGGAGGTCCCGAGTGGACGGGAGCAAAGAGACAAAAGTAAAATAAACATGAGGCAGAGACCGAGCTGAAAGCATAAGTGATTTAAAAGTGAAGCAGGCACACCAAGACAAGAGCTATATGGACACTGTGTAGGGAGAAAACATACAAGAAGTATATTTAAATAAGAAGTATCCTGTTTAATGTGTCAAATTTAATGTTGGCCCACTGTGAGTGTATGTATCCCAGAGAGCCGACACGCCTGTAATCGCTCAATTTCTGGCAGTTTTTTACTATACTTCAGACTGTTTGTTATCAAAGACAAATGATATCCTAATATGGTTATCTCAGGCATGTAGGTTTGGCAGTGAGACCATAAGCCCCACCCACCTGCTATTTAAACCTTCTGCTTTTAATGGGGCAGCCAATCTGATGAAATCTGACTTTAAAGCAAGGAAGTGGACGCAGTGAGGTGCTGTTTATGGTCAATGAGAAATATTTTAATCAATGAATCATGTCAAGCTAGTCCTCCAAAGTCTAAGAATAAAAAGCTGAAGCTGAAAAAGAGCTTTGCAGGCCCACTTTAAAGATGGCATAATAGGAAAAAAGTACAAATGCAGTTCCCTGCATCAGGTACTGCTTTTCTGTAGTTTTAAAGAATTTTAATGAATTTAACAACTACAGAAAACATCAATACCTGATGTAGGACAAAGATCTCAAATAGCGACACATACATAGTCTATCAAAGGTCAATAAGTTTAAGTTGCCTCACAATATTTTCTCTGAGCCACAAAAAAGAAAGACTGAGCTGTGTTATAATAGATTATAGATTATATTATTCTTGACCACTTCTGGTTGTGAAGTGGTCACGAATAATATCTGGTACTTCTGGTAGCGCACGACTGCATTTAAAAAGAAGAGCAAACGAGCATGTTTGTATGCTCTTTGACTGACCGCTGCCAAAAAGAATATCATTGAGATGACACGGCCGTGCTTTGGTTGCTACAGTTTTGGCTTTGACACATTTTTTTTAGTATATCTAACGTGATATGTGTAGTGGTTGTGTGTATGCACTGATGATTTGTTGGTTGACCATTATATTAAAGGTACTGTGTGCTAATAACAGGCTCAAAAGAACAGTGCAAAAAGTGCTGGACTACTACTCTTTTCTTTATGTTTTGCTTCCAGGGGCCAGAGTTTCTTGTCCTTTTTAAAAGTGGTCTTGAGGAATAGCTCTTCAGGATTTCTTAAAGGTTTAAAGGATTTTCTTAGGACACTAACTGCTTTTTCACTCATTTGCAGTTCAGCTATCGGCTTCATTTTTCACCACGACACTGATCTCAAAAACACTGCCAGTGCTAAAAGCATACCTGAATAGAACAAAGGCATAGATTCAGACGTTTGCTCAACACTGCACATAGAAACAGCTGGATATATTTATAGCATCGCATTATTTTGTTTTATTTCTCCCTGTGTGAACCTACAGTTAAGAGTTGTCATTGTGTCGAAGGTGGTGCTCTTCAACCAAGCTTTATCACCATGGTAACTCGTGTCCAACAGAACATAATATCTATGGAAACCTGTTGAGTGGTACTTTAGTACAAGGTTGTACTGCAGCCCAAACTTTACAGATGAACTGCATGTGCTTGGGTTTTTTTTTTTTGGCAGCGTAAGCAGTCACATTAAAAATAAACAGCAGCACAGAGTGCACTGACTGCTGAAATGTTCTATTTACAGAAGCTGTGTTGCCATTTTTTTCTTCACACATCTCATGTGTCTCCATGACATGTTCCTTCCTGATTGAAAAAGGCAGCACATGATTGGCTCAGCTTACGCAGAAGAATGAAATCTACAGTGTGACCAACAAGGTGACAAATAACCACAATCATGAGACCTCAGAGCTTGTTTCACAGCCCTTTGGCCTCTTTTAGTTTTAAATGTGTTTGCAGTGCAGACGGGAAAACAGGGTCATTGAACTCCAACTGGAGTCTGAGTTCAACCGGGGTTTTGTGCCAGCTGTTGAAATAAAATCAAAACAGTCTCTGAACAAATTCTTGCCTTGACTTTTGGGAGCTTTATTGACACTGTGTAAGTGCATGAGTGAGTTTACATGATGTGATCACATTTATACAATCACACAGTTCAAAAAATCTAACTGGAATTTTCTTCTCCACAGTTAACATTTCAAACACAGTGGTGTTCACTGGACTTTCCCCTTTATCCTGGAAAGTTTTTACGTTTCAAACTGTAAAGTGTTAAAAAAACAAACAGGTGACACAATAGGCAACAGAAGCCAGGGATATTCTGAAATGAAAGTTTCTCTAGAACCTTTCACTTTCTATGGTAACAATGAGATAAGCTTATCAGAGCCAGTTTCCACAGACAGACACAGTCTGACCAACAGTGTTACTGTAGCAAACGCACTTTAATCTTACTTACACAAACTCCTTTTTACCTTCTAACTAATGTCATTAGATTAATTTTCTTCTCAAAATCCTGGCATGCGTTTCAAACTTAAAATGAAAATCAGAGAAGTAAAACTGCTGTCGAACATTAAACATGTGACATCTCTTCAGTGTACAATACACATTTTAGATGAGCATACTTTTAATGTGTTTACCATTAAAGAGATGAAGACTCTGAGAGTGCATTAGAAAGCTCAGGAAAAGCTCATCAAGCAGAGTGTAGGAGGGGACTGAAAGCTCCAGGAAAGCCTATTATTATTTTGGAGATCAGGAGCAGACCTTTACATGCTACCTCAGCCACGCCTACTCTGCACCTGCTTATTTGTTGCGGGCTGACTTTTAACAGTAGAACAATCTTATCAGAGGTGATCTAACATGAAAGCCATGTTAACATTTTCCTAGAAACAAAAAAAAGAGCAGAGGAAGCAAAAATAGCTACATGTTGCATTTCCTGTTAAATGACACTTCAGGTTTCAGTTGTATGTTTTGATCATTTAAAGTAAACTTTTAATCTCTTCTAGTGGTTCTTTTTTTGACTTTGGAAACATTTTTTTGTTGTTGTTAATTTGGCAGTGGACCTCTCTTTAAGAGCTGTCTTCCTCTTTTAGTATTTTTTTTTTTTGCCTTCTTCCTTCAAATGCCTTGTTTGCCACGTTTCAGATGCTAAAGGATTTCAAGTAATTTCCCCTTTTAAAATAACCTGATGTTACCCAACAGCAAAGTATATGGAAACCCCCCCAAAACTTTACAGAATTACCTCACTATCTCACACACAGCGTTGCTTTTTCTTTCTCTATCGGTGACTCATCACCGGACCGGTGGCCGCCTTTAGGAAACTAAAGGCTTAAAATAAGCCTGCAGCCGAATTGCGTGTGTCCGCTGTATATTTACACATAAGTAACACCGGATGCTCAAACTGTCTACTCCCTCTCGGTTTGCTACTACAGGTTTACTAGTGGGAAGACTAACCAGGTGCAGCACTCCAAACTTCACGGCTAGCACTACTGTCACTGCTGACCCGGTGTCTCATTCTGAACAAGCTCGGAGTGTCCACGAACGGGCACGTGACATCTTCATCGTCTGACACGTAGATGTGGTCCCACACGCTGTAGTCGATACCGCTCATGCTGTCCCACTCCTATCAGTTATACTAAGAGGCAACTTCTGTGAGACTACACCGACAAAACATCAGCCAAGCGAGCAAAGACGGAGTCCAATCTTCTTAGCGAAACAAGCTAAGAGGAGAAATCCCGTATCCAAGGACAACGCCAGGCGCAATGCAGCCACTTACGTCATCAAGAAGCGCTTGTTGAAAGTGTAGCGTTTACTTATGGTTGGATTAAAGGGGATGTGCTTACATTGTTATACAGTTTTTCTCTATTGGTTTGGCTCATTTCTTGAAACAGAAATTACATTCTCAAAACCATAAGGTCATTTGGCCAAACAGTCTTACAGTCCTGCCCAACATTATAGCTCACTAGCAAAATCAAATATCTTTCCCCAAACTCTTCGTCCATGCTTCAAAAGCAGATTCCTTTCCCATATAAAAGGTCAGTACAGTCAAAATAGCACAGATCCTTCTCAACTGCCTTGGCACATGTGCATTCATTTAGTGCTTTTGTCAAAATAACCTGGATGGTTTAGCACAACACCATGGATCCCCTGCAAAAGCTCATATCTCTCCCAAAAGAGTTTATCCATGTGTCAAAACTAAATATCCTTCTCATATAAATAGTCAATGCCCCCAAAATGCATTATACCTTCGGCATTGTTTAAGCACTGCAAGTCAAAATGCTTAGACGTTTTGTCACTGAGGCACAGGTCTAGCAACAGAATACCACTATGAATAAAACTAAAAGATTTTACAGTAAAATCAGCCTCCAATAAACCACTCATACTCAAGGAAACTGTAAACATTTTTATTCGTACAAAGAAATGTTAACATTAGATAACATACTGTGAAAAGAAAACATATACAGGATTCTGTAAATGTGAACAGTTATAAACACAAACAAAAAACAAAAAAAACCAAAAAAAACTCTAGCCTACCATACTGTAAATAAAGTTTCAGAACTATAGTACAGTAATATTTTCAGTGGTCGCCATTGTCACCCTCCCTTTCCTGGCCACCATCCTCATCCCCCTGGCCATCGACGTGCTGCTCTCTGTCAGGCCATAAATTCTCATCCACATCGCAACGGATATTTTCTCTTGCGATGCAGCGAGGGAAGAAACGGCGTGAATGTCTCAACCATCCCCTACATTGATCCCCTGTGATGTCCTCACATGCAGCATCCATTGCATGCAGCAGGGCCCTCTGGTCTTGAGCCTGATGCTCATACACCCTCCACCTCCAAGCTGAAAAAAACTCCTCAATTGGATTTAGGAAAGGAGAGTAAGGTGGAAGAAACTCCATTAGCATCCGGGGATGGGTGGTGAACCAGGTTCTGATGTGTGGGCCGCGGTGGAAGTTCACATTATCCCACACAATGACATAATGTGGTAGCTGAGGTCCTTCTTCACCTCTCTCATTTTCTGGGATCAGATCAGTATAAAGGTGGTCCAAAAAATTGAGGAGCTTTTGTGTATTGTAGGGCCCTAAACTGGGAATGTGTGTGGCCACACCTCTTTCTGATATAGCGGCACACATTGTTATATTTGCTCCTCGCTGGCCTGGGACATCCACAGTGGCTCGGTGGCCAATGATGTTACGGCCACGCCTTCGACCTTTGGCCAGGTTGAAGCCAGCTTCATCAACGAACACTAGGATGTGAGGGGTTTCGTTGCCTTCTAATGCCATTATTCTCTACAATAGAATAGAAATATATCTAATCAGTCAAGTAGAGACAGATACTGCAGGGAGGATCTAAAGTACTGTAAAAACAGGGAGTGGAAAACTGAAGACAATTTCTAGGCAAAATGCTCTAGTCACACAAAGCTGGATTCTGAAGGTAAAAAGGATAACGCAAAACAAAAAAACAGTGGTAACCATGTCTTACTGTAATAGTGTTACAATGATAGACAACCAGTAGTTGACTTACATGCACATACTGGTACCGCAGCCCTTTCACTCTGTCAGAGTTTCTCTCAAATGGTACCCTGTAAATCTGTTTCATGGTCATCTGATGTTTCTTCAATACCCGGTCTATTGTGGAGATGCTGATAGAGTTTATATTTTGGAACATTACATTGTCTAGCAGGATTGCATTACGAATCTGTCTCAGTGTGATGGCATTATTTGCAATGACCATGTTGCATATTTCTCGTTCTTGTTGTTCATTTAGAAGTTTTCTTCTGCCACCCACTTGAGGCTGTCGTCCAATCCTAGACATACAAGTCAAAGGTCAACACTGTAAATTTGTTACAAAATGAGTTACCAATGTAATTGTACTGCTGTTTTATGGTACTAAAAGTGTGATGCACTGCACAGTGACTGGAATACTATTCACAGTATTTTCTCCATTTTTTTTTCTTTGTCATTTTTATAGTATCATATAACATCACACGAAGATATTACAGTACTCTAGGCCTACACACACACCAACACTGAATAGTTCAATAGCATAGTTCTGTACCTGTTTTCCCTGCGAAAGGTTTGGATGATGGAGGAGACTGTAGACCGAGGCACATTAGGCTGCACTCGGCGACCTGCCTCTGCCATTGTGAGGCGATGGTTTATAACGTGGTCAATAAGGGTGGCCCGGATTTCATCTGGGACATCATGGTGCCTCCGTGCTCCTCGGCCTCTTCCCCCTATTCCTCCACGCATTCTCACTCCTCCTCTTCTTCTTCCTCCTCTTCCTCGAGCAGGAAGTTGCTGTTGTACTTGGCGAGGTGCTTCCATGTTCACACTGCAAATGAAACTGGCCCCGGGCCAAGCTCTGTCTATATACTTTTGGCAGCAGTCATAATCATAGACAACACCTGTCAGGTATCTAAACAACCTGTTTGATTGGTCATCTGAGATGTGGGAAGCTGCTCCTTCGTTAGTTCTAATTTCACCTGATTGATTGTCAAGTACTGTCATAACTTTATCAAATGTTCCAAGATATTCTTTCATGGTATTATATCTTTGACTAATTTTGACAGTTGAACAGACAATTGTGCATATGATGACTTACACAATGAAACCATGCTGATATGTTTTGGAGTGAGTAACCATTTCACTGAAAAATCAACTAATCAGTTTAGATCGCCAAGATCTATTTATTTGGAAAATGTGCTAAATGTGGGCTCATTGTGCTAACTGTAGCTACTTGTACATAATCATTTGAAAAGAAGCACAGAGTCACTTGAGACATGTACTAAAGCATTTGCAATTTGATAAAACCAATGAAAAATGACATTCTGTTGTGAACAATTGCAAGGTGGTTTGGAGATTTGTCCATGTTATTTTGAGAATGTCATCTCGGTTTCAAGAAATGAGCCAAACCAATCGAGAAAAACTGTAATATATTATCTATAAACTACAGGGCTGCGCAAAAGACCTGAACTACACATATTTATATTTTATATATTAATGATAAATAGATGCAATGATTTATTGAAACGTGCGCAAACATACGTGGGCATACACTGTAAGGAAAAAATGTGTTTGCAGAATTCCAGTGAACTTGAAAGTTGACATTTAGTGTCGCCACATTTATTCCTCAACACAGCCTGAGCTCCAGGCAAGTTTTCATTGTCATTTCTATAAATAGATTTTAGGAACAGTCTTCTTGAAGCTCTTCTTTTGACACTTCGGTCAATAGTATTGGGCCACACCTCTTAATCTTTGCCACCGATTCAGCACATCAGTTAGTCTTCCTTCCTATAACACCATCAGCTCTACCAAAGTGGAAGTGTTTTTGTTAGATTTGTATTGTTGGATTGTCATTTATGCCTAGAAATATATATTTATATATATGCTTAGAACTTTGTAACCATTTGTAGATTGAAAGAATGTCTCATCCTAGGAGGTCTGTAACAACTCTGTGTAGCATGAAGAGGGGGGTGCGTTCACTCCTCTTCAGAGGGTTCTGGCATAGATCACACACCTTCTAGGAGAGGTCGTATCTTCTCTTGCTGATATATGGTATAGCAAACACACGTATATCTGTTTAAGTATAAGAGCCTTTTGTTCAGATGGACCGCTAGACTCCTGGCACCAGTTTTGGGAAGTCTTCACAGGGTCACATCTTGACATTTGTTTACAATGTTTTCTTGAAAAGACCGTTAGATCTTGTAGTCATGTAGTTTTGAACTTATTCAAGCAGTTTTGCTGAGTTTACCAAATAAAAGGATATAAAGGAAATGAAACACCATGTTGAACTTGTTTTGAAAGTTTTGCAGTTCATCATGAACTCTTGTGACCATAAAAACACAGGAGGGCAGATGTTTCCTCTGGAAGTGTTTTTATATGCGCAGATTTTCCCCATGGCAACTTGGGGAAAAAAGTGTGCTGTCAGGCTTGTTCATTGGAAGTTCTTGTTGTGCACATGACTGTGGGGATTATGCCATAAAGGAAAGGCCTGCTCTAAGCGCAGCCTCACAGGAAAGCAATGCATTCCTTCCAGTAAGAAAAGGGATTTAACTTCTGATTTTCAGAATGTCCAAGATTTCCAAATCACATTTTTTGATGAGTCAAGCTACTTTGATGATTTATTAATTTGTTACATCATAGCTATTTATAAACATCATAGAAGAATATTGTTTTGCTGAGAAAAATGGTTACATGTGTTACTTTTTATCCATTCATCCAGTAATTTGAATTTGAATTTGATTTTAGCTCAAGATAATAGAGATCCTATCAGGCTTGTGGGTGGCTGCTGGAGCCTATCTTAGCTATCATGGGATGAGAAGCGGGGTACTCCTGAACATGCTGCCGGTCTATCGCAGGGCTAAAAGTGTACAATATGAAAGGTCTTTAAAGAACAGCTAAACAGCCAGGCCTCACACACTGAAGTGATTCCAACAATAACAAACACAAGGGAGGACATTAGACCAGCCTTAATTATGTTTAGCATAAGATATATATTTTAAGTGGTTTACAAGCATTACTTATTTCATCAGCGGGGGAGAAACACTTTCTACTGGGGCTTACACAGGACTGAGACAAGTTTAATGTAAGAAGACAAGTTGGATGTTAAAGGAGGTTTGGGTGTGCTTTTTATCAATTATGATGTTCTTTCAGTGAATAAGCATGACATGATAAGAAAAACCAGGCTTAGTGCCCTCTTTTTTCCCCTCACTCCATTCACTGGAAATGTCTTCCTGTGAAGGAAGCAGGGGGAGGAAGCACATTTACTCACTCATCCTATGTACTACTTCTGCAGCGGAGTTTCCCCTGAAATCCAAAGACATTCAGAAGAGTGCAGAAGTTAATCTGGCGTTGAAGAATCTTATAAACAGGAAATTCGTAATTACCAGTTCCAGTTCTCTCATTACTTGTGTTTATTGTTTTCACAGTGAAAGAACATGTCAGGTAGACTTTGATATACATACAGAAATATTTCAACAATCAGGGCCCATCATTATACCATATCACTCCATTAGTGATTTTCACTTTCAGACTGCTCAAAGCTTACTTCAGCTTTCAGGGCCTTCTTCTGTGTAATCAGCTCCTAAAAGACAAGCACCCTCTTTAATTTCAGTTTATAGTTAAGTCTAGATCAGGTAAGCCTGAACTGCCCATTAGTAGGCCTAGTATCCTGGAAGGCTTCCCATGATGCTGTCATGGTCCCTGTGCCTCCCCGGCCAGTCCAGTGTGGCCACAAGTGTTTGTTGTTTTGCTCTCTCTGCTCTCCTCGCCATGCTCTCTCTCTTGCCTGTCTGCCTGGGCGGAGCTCAGATTGGGCTCCCGCCCTTGGCCTACGCACCTGCAGCTGATCACCGGTGATTTGCAGTTGATCTCTGGCTCTTCTTAAGGCAGGGGCTCTGAGCTACTCGCCGCTGGAACATTGAGTTACTCTTGTTAGTATTGCCCGGCTCTATAGCGATTCTGTTGTTCCCGTACTTGCCTTCGACTAATCCACGTCTCTGTAAATAGGTTTATCTGGATCTGCCCTCTTTGTGACACCTGGGGTGAGTGAAAGTGAGCTGCTTGTGTGGAGATTGTTCGGACCAGGAGAGGAGCGAGTACGAAGACGTGTGTTTCCCCAACCTTTTGACCCTCGGGACCCTGGTGTTTCCACCCCTTCACATGTATATAGCGCATCAGTGTCATTAATAAAGAACTGTTTGAACCGTGCTTCCTCAGTTCGCGCCGAGTCCGTTACACTGCCGTGACAGATGCGCTGAGTGTTTCTTCCACACTCACCTTTTTTCACTCTCCACTTAAAATGTTTTTAGTAATTTAATTATTTGAATTGTTTAGTTATTATTACTCTCTGGCTGTCTTTTGCCCTGTCTCCCTTCCTCCTGCTCCAAACATTTGCAGTAGATGGCTGCCCCTCCCTGAGTCTGCTTCTGTCAGGGAATTCCTCCTGTTAAAATTGAGGTTTTCCACCCCCCTGTTGCCAGAGTGTTTGCTAATAAGGGGTCGCCTAATTGTTTTGGTTTTCTCTGTAGTGTCTTCACCTTACAATATAAAGCACCTTGCGTTATTATGATTTAGCGCTATATAAATAAAAATGAATTGAACTGAATGTAGACAAATAGACAAGGTGAGATTTTTCCACAGGACAAATAGAATCAGAAAAAAAAAATCAGTATACATGTTTCTATTTTTTTTTTTTTTTTTTTTTTTTTTCAAAAAAAGTTCTGTAATTTATTTACATTTTAAAAATAAACACAAGCTCCAGTGTGCACTGTATTATTACAACTTAGCCTTTTTCACTAATACCCACAATATAACAATAAACAATCACACATACTATACACAAACATATATGGATGTGGCAACCGTTGGTAGGTCACTAGCTGTTTGTTTGAATCGTAGATAATATATGAAAGATGGGGGTTGTTAACAGGTCAGAAACATGACGCCTAACATGTCTTAGATGGTGTCAAACCTGAGGCTTCAAAACCTCAGCCCACAAGCCAGTGGGTGGTGTCACAGAGACCACTTATTTTTTACACTTTACTTTAGACTTTCTGAGGGTTTCAGGGCTTCAGTGGAAATTTCATATCGGATGTGAACAACAAAACACTTCAGCCTTGTCTATTTCCCATCAGCCGGTAGAAGCATGGCTCTAAGTTGGCACGCTCCTCTTCCAGATTCCTGGAAATGATGGGAGCTGCAAGTCTGAGGCCGCGTGCTGACAGAGTCAATAACCTGCATGTTTCACATTTCTCCTCTGATTCTCTACAGTGGAGGTCAGGAGTGCAAAGCTAGCCTGACACAATTACAGCCACTACACTCGTTGAAGGAAGCAACAGAAATTCTCCTTTAGACTTTAGTACAAAAAAAGCACATGTCTAAATAAACATACAAAGTAATTTAAATTATTTTTATACAAACAAAACAAAACAGTTAAACAGCATGTTCATCCACACAGCAGTGATAGTGGATGTTCAGCCCTCTGCTTGCATGTGGATTTGATAGCATTAATTTACTTTCACATTTTCCAAAGCAAATTGAAAAAAAAAAAGTGTGCAGAATCTTTAAGTTAGTGTCCTGTTAGTCTTGAGTTTGTACTTTTACAGTCACCAAATACTGAAAACATAACTTAAAATAAAATAATATCAAATATTTCTCATAGAACTCAATTTTCTCAGCAGTCAACAGTCAAAATCGAGAATGTTTTACATCTTGCTTCTAGTTCAAAGTAGTGGCAGAAATACAGACAGCTGCTGCCATGACAACAATACTAAATTCCAGGCTGTGTAACAATTCAAGGAAAAAGCTGGTGACATCCTATGTTTTCAGTCTGTATCGACACGGGAACTTTGAATTCCACACTCACTACAATGAAATCTAGAGATCACTCCTTAAAAGCTACAACCCAAGACCTGGATTTAAGGCAGCATACTTACAGGAAGTGACTGCAGAACTGCTGCTGACTGTGTTACAGCACCTTAAAAGCAGAAGCTTGTTAAAAGAGGAAGAAGCTTTTTTTTCCATTCAGTATTTAGGTCACCGGTCACGTCACTTAAAGTCTTCATTTCATGCTGTCATTTTTGTTGTTTGGTGTCATCAGATGTCATCAGTAGAGGAAGGTAACCACTACCTCAATCAAACCGGGATGATGTCAAACTTGACAAATTGACTTGAAGAATTAGACAGCACCTAATGTCGAAGAAACAGCTCCAGACTGTTTGTCCACAGTTCAGATATTCTCGCAGTTTTGCAGAGGCAAGGCAGTGCGCGTAGGAAACCGTAAAACATCCTTTAGGTTGTAGCTTCCCTTTCGGTTTTGTTTATAGAAACGACGACATAGCACACAAAGTATGAAGACAAACAGAACAGCTGCAGATACCCCAACTATTATCCATATCAAGGGGGAAGCTGCAGAGTTGGGAAAAGAGGGTTTGGTAAAGAAAACAGAAAAAAGAGAATATTCAAATTAGTCAAACAGAAAATATCCAAACACTGCTTGAATTAAAACTGGATGTGAAAAACAAACTAAAATCTCACCTTGTACATCAACGTTAAACTCCTTGGTGACATTCCCTACTGTGTTGCTCACAGTGCAGATATACTGTCCTTCATGCTCAAAGCCGACAGAACTGATAGTGAGAATGCTGCCAGTGTAGGAAGGACTATTTTTTGGGCGTGTCCAGGTGTATGAGGGGCTGGGGTTTCCCACAGAGGAGCAGTTCAGGTGTAGAGTGTCTCCTTCTTTGACTGTAATCACATCTGGATTTCGTGGCCCTATTAGCTCAGGCCCATCTGTGTGATTATTGAAGGAAAAAAAGAACAAAAGATTTAGCAAAACAAACAATTTTGGAAGAGAAATTCAATATAGGGAAACATGGGCCTGTTTTCACAGTCGCGCAATTTTGTTAATCTCTAACTTTTCATCTGTGATAATTGACAGAGAAAATGTTTAACACGTTGGAAATGTAAAACAGATTATTCACTAACATAATATACAGCAGAAAGTAGAAAGCGCTGTCCACTGTCCAGCCCATTTCGCTTAATTTCTACTCTTTAAGATTTCAAAGGATCATATTTTACCAGTTTGTCCACTTCATGATGTTTAACTGCTCTACTTACTTTGCAGGTTAATGCTCACCACACTAAACATCTGACATAAAGTTTATATTACATGCAGTGTGACATTAATAGGTCAGTCTGACAGTTCAGAGAGTTATTCTAGCCATGTGACACTCTGAAAGGAGTGGATGAGTTTTTCTGGAGTGGCTTTAACATAATAAAAAGAACAGACTTTTCTTTCTTGAAGATTTGTTGCAGTCAATTGCTTCCAGATTTAAATTGATATATACTAAAAAATTTTCATTTAGAGTTTAAACACAATTATTATTATTTTTTAAGGTTCACAAACAAAGTGGAGTTCTATTTTTGGTCTCTACAAACACACTGAGTATTTTAGTTTTTAGCAGCTAAATCCTCCACTATGTTCATCAGCTTGTGTCAGTCAACAGTTTGTTGATGATACTTTTTAGAGCCTGTTCATTAACAGTGATGAGAGCTGTGAGGAAGAATCAAAACAGTAAAGTAATGGGACATAAAACTAAACCAGTGACATGAAACATGCTCAAAATGTTAAACTCTGAGGAACAGAACAAAGAGCGTCTTTATTTCTCTCAGACTCACAGTAGACTGGAGGAGCAGAGAATTTTTCTGTCGTCACCACTGGAGGGCGCTGTGGTCCAGCTGGTCCCAGCTCCAGCTTGGCTTCACACCAGTACTGGGCTCCATCATCTTCTCTTCTGGGAGTGATGTTCAGAGTGAAGGTCTCATTCACGGGTTTCTTCTGTTTACTGTTGGACTGTAGGTGACCCAGTGCTGTGTTTCCTCTGTAGAAGGTCACAGTGAGGCTTTGAACAGGAGCTACGTTCTGTACGCTACACTGCAGGGTGTACTGCTGATTCTCAAACATCATCTCAGTGTGGTTTACAAAGCTGATGGAGACACTTTCTAGAGGCTCTGAGAAGACAAGGAAAGAAAAAAAATGTAAAGAACAACATAGAATGTAAGCTAGAGGTTGGTCTGCAGCAGCTGAGAGTATGAATCCATGCAACTGTATGTTTCCACAAATAAAGAAGTTTAATTAATCTATGAATTAATAAATATAATAATAAGGTTATAAAGCAATTATCACTTTAGAATTATAACTAATTATAAGTGATGTAAAATTCACTAATGAGTCTCCTGTTATAAAGTAAACATACTTACGATAAAGGGTTGGATTCAGAGTGGTAGTACACTGATCACCACCATAATAGCACAAGAGAGGGATGTCCCATTCAGTCAGTCTGTCAACTGTCCAGAACATCGTGGTTCCATTTTGTGAAACTTTTCCCACAGCGTGCTCCAAACCTGAAGCATCTCCACTGCAGTTCTTCTGACATGCAACACATGTAACATTGGCTGGGTCACCGTACTTCACTACCAGCGCAGATGGAGTGAACACAGGATACTCTGTGCAGCTAGAACCTGTAAGAAACACATCCAGTGTTGTTATTTGGTAGATTAGCAGATACACTTCATACACAGTGTGCATTATTTTAGTCAGACATTACTGTATATTTTGTATCCTGTAAAAGGTTTTGCAACCCAATAAAATCTTTGTACATTATATGGCTCTGCTGTTCTCTGTGTGTATATGTTTATTTAAAATCAAACACAAAATTAATCAGCAAGATTATACAAGTAGATTCAACTTCTCAATTGATATCAGAACATTTTGTACAAGGTTTATATATAATAAGAATAAGAATAAGAATAAGAAGAAGAAGAAGCATTAAGAAAGCAGAGAGACGTTGTTTGCATAGTAACACACTCTGGTGACAAGTTAAAGGAAAAATTTGAACAGTCAAACCCTGCAGTGGGAAGTTTTGGCCCTTATGTGCATCTTTCCTTGAGGCACAGTCAGAGCAAATCAATCATAAAGTTGTTCTGAGTGATCAGTCGATCCTGTTCTATCCTAATTGGTCTCACTTTCATAAAGTGTGAGTTAAACCAATCAGTTAAACCAACATCAGTTAAACCAATCAGAGACCCGGGTCTCTGATTGGTTTAATGACTATAAAAAATGACTATAAAAAATCATGTAAATTATATGCTACAGACCTTGAGTCACTATAGATCTCAAATCAGTTTAACCAGTGTGGGTTAGCCTGATCAGATCCAGATATGTGAAAAAGAGTAACTGTAACTGTGCAGGTTACAGGCTACTGTAGTTTATTTGAATGAAGTTTTCCTAAGTCTCCTGCTAAGCAAATATATTCATCACAAATGGAAAATGTCTGACAGTCTTTGTAGGAAAGCTACTTTCGGCTGCTCCCAACAACAGATCACCACAGCGGGAAGCTTGATGAAGTTTGATGTGGCAGATTTTTAGGTCAGCTGCCATCCGGACACAGTCCCAAATGGATCAAAGCGGAGAACGTCCCTACGCCATGGAGCCACTTTGTAATACATTTTTATCGCTCTAGTTTATACACTGTCTGGTTTCTCAGCCACCACCAAAACACCAAACGAATGAACAGCTTTAGGAAGAATGCTTTTCCATCGGTAGAGGGGTCCGGAGATTTTTGGGGGTCGATTCTAAGAAGCACTTAAGCTTTGCTAGTAAAACTTTATGTTGATTCCTTTTATTCCCCCCATTTATTTAATAACATGAGACATAATGAAATAATTAAATCTCTAAGTCTCATAATAAAAACACGAAGCGTCAAACTGTTGTATTACTTTGAAGCAGCAACACTCTACCCCCCAAAAGTACGGGGGAAATCTCTGAGCACAACAGATAACGGGACACTTACCAGAGGCGGACACGCGGACGTCTCGGAAGGAGATCATCAAAGAAATAACGAGGAAAAGGTAACAGGAAAGCATCGTGTCCAGATAGTTTCGTTGGGAAAACGAAAAAGAAAAAACATTTGTTAATAAAAAATCTCCGAGCCCAAAGTTTGTTGGCCAGATGGTGTCTGTAATGAACTGAGAGCAGAACAGATAGCAACATGGAGGTCCACGCTGGTTTATAAGCTGTGGGCGGGGATCAGCGGGCTGGTCTTCTCTTTGGGAAAGTGAAATCGAAAACATCCATCCGGGAAATCTGAGTTTTCGGGGAAATCCCATTAAGAAAAATAAGCGATGAGCTCATGTCAGCCTCATAGCAGTCAGGTCCTCTGAACACCACGACCCCCACCCCCCACACACACAAACACACACAAACACACATACACACACTGGTAAATGAAAACGTGTATGTAGTCTGACTGATCTGAGTGATAAATTCTGAAATGTGCTTTCTTAAAGGAAAGACAATAACAGTCTGCAGTGTTTTGCTTTTAAATGTATAAATTAGAAATATGTCAATAAACTCAAAAACTTCAGCAAATATACTTTATGTCCCTTCCTGCTGGTCTGCACACACAAATGCTGAGGCCTAGTTATTTCAGTGAAGCAGATTTCCCTTATCTCTTTCCTGTGAAGCCTTCCTCCAGGACAAAGTCGTGCTCAGGACCAGCTCTCAACTGCTAAAACTGAAGCATTAAAACCCCTTTAGCCTGTCTTCCTATCTGTTTCATTCCTTCACACTTCAGAAATGATCTACAACCTTGTTTAGTCACTCTTCCTTAGTTATTTTTAGTCTGTTTATTCTCGCTCCCCCTTACTCCAGCTTGAAGTCATAAGAGGCACGACTACATATCAGAATATCTGGAAGCGCAGCAGCAGAGCCACACGAGTGAAACAGAGAGACCAAGCCATCTGAAGAAAACTTGTCATTCATTCATGTCATTCATTTGAGTCAGGGACGAAAGTTTCATAATCATAAAAACACAGTGTTGTGAAGTTTAAATCTCCCCAAACAAACTGATTTGCCACACAGACTAGATCAAACAAATGCATTTATCCATTCTCCAATTAAAAAAAGATCATAATATCAGTGACATTGTCTAAAGTATACTTCTCTTTACAGCTCCTATAATATTTTTATATGTAACAGTTAAATGGAACAAGTGTTAGTGAAAAGGCTTTTGATTCGGGGGTCACTGGTAATCATGCTGAGCCTTAAGGAGTGTAAAGACAGTTTACATTCCCAACATGCTTCTGTGTTTACTAAAATCTTGCCTCCCTTTGCTTTTTGGACTCATTTTAATGCTTTGGTTTTCATTTTTTGAGGCAGATACAAAAATGTTGGTTGTGAGCCAACCACTGAAACCATGGCAACATTAAATGAGGAAATTCTGAAGGTGTTAGTCATTTATAAAATGTTTTCAAGTCATGCTGTTGGTATAGTATGAGCTACAATTTGTTATTCACACCAAACATCATTTTTAATATTAATCCAAGTAAAAGCACTGATATGAATCTGTAAAATGTTTGTGCTACAGACACTAAGGCATGTAATATGTTACTCAAGTAAAAAATTTTAACTAGAAGTAGACAAATGAACTTAAAGTAGTAACACAGAAGCTCTCAATGCAGAAAATGCTGGCTAATGATGGAGTTTGCTGTTGTAAGGCTGCCATCCCAGATTCCAGTTACTTAGCTTCATTTTAGATTTATCTTCATGATGTTTGCTATTGTATGTAAAATGCGTTATTTAAATAGAGTGGACATGAACTGAACATTGGTTGGATGGTTGTGAAACACGTGGATTTTATTTGATCATCAAAAAAGAATCAAAAATAGTTTTAGAAAAAGAAAATCGTAGTTCTGAGCCATTAATGGAAGTAAACTCAGGCTGAATAAAACCAGCAAAACACAACAAACCAACAGCTTCAACAAAACCTACAAACAAAACTGAAGTGGCAAAAAGTGACCTAACAAACAGAGGTCAAAAGGAAAAACAAGCAAACACTAAGAAATGATCTGAATACAAAGAAACTAAACCACTTTAACTTTTCATTAATCACTTCCAACATAACTAAATACTGGATTTAAATGTCAAATGAGATCAACTATATACTTAAAAGAGACCACTGCTGTCATCACCTCATAATCTGAGGACACATTCCAGTCTGGACTTCCTGTGATTGTGAGCGCAGCTTTCCAGCAACCCTGGCAACAATGGTGATTCAAAATGGATGGTTAATGGTTTGACTGGACCAGGGTGGTGTCTCAGGTTAGTTACAGTGATGTCATGGATTTTGATGGCTGGACTCCAGTTTCTAGCAGGAGAAAGAAAGTAAGCGGGAGAATCAAGCAGGATGATGCAAGTTTGTTAGTGAGTCAGGAAGTAAAAGGTTTTTCAGGACTAAAGTGACAGGGGAGGTGCTTCTGTGCATGAAGACTTGGAAATCCTCAAAGGGACCAATCAGGGCAGTGAAGGGAAGAGAGAACGAGGACTGTTAAACATCTAATGGTGAAGGAGTTTATATTCTGTTTGACTGGAGCTTCAGTCAAAAGTTCCAGATAAAGTTAAACTGGACTCTGTGAGCTTTCTGGTTAGACCTTATCTCTCTGCTTCTCTGTGCTGCTGAAAGTGCCAGACATGCTGGTGCCATTTGTAGTGTAAGGGCATGCGGTGGTATTCTCAGTGTGATCACAGATTTTAGGGATGTGGAGATGTGAATTCAATCTTGTGTTTTTGTAATGTGTAGTAACTGAAATGTGGATGAGCGAGGGAACAGCTAAATAGATGCAGTTCACAATCCGCATATCAGAGACACTGGATTATTATTAGATTTTTAGAATCAATGAATGAATGTGAGATTTTAATCAGTAAATATTGCTACTGGATAATATTGGATAATTGAATAATTAACTCAAAGTGTTTAAATGATGGAAGACTCACAAGAATCAGAATTATAACAACAGAATCAGCCTCAGTCTCACATAAACTGCCAGACAAGTTGGATCACATCTACATCAGTAGAAAGAATCCATAAGCAGGATCTGAAAACATGAGATAAAAACTCAAATTCACGTCATTATTGTGTGAAATGGGGCTAATTAAACTGGGAAAAATAATTAAACTGGCTGTAAAATACATTTCTCGTACTTCTCTTATGCTCAAAGTTAAGTTTATTCCTTATTTTAGTTAGTTGTTTATTTAGTTGAGTGAAGGGAACTCGCAAAGTAAGAATTTCATTGCTCTGCACGGCCACTTGTGTTTTGGGGTGTATATGACAATAAACTTCTTGAATCCTGAATCTTACTGAGCACATTCCTAGAATACTATACCCACAGAATTAAGGAGTGTAACATCTGCCCAACATCTCCTTTCTCCAGATCTATTAAACTGTGGTTATCAGATAACCATAGTTTGAAGTAGAGTCACTGAAAGTCTGTAATGTTACTAGCAGGGCTTTTTCAGTAAATACCTCAGACAAGGAAGTTATGTTTTTGGTAGCAATGGATGTCATTCTGTTGGTAAAAAGAACATTTTGAAAAAGATTATGAAATCTTGTGGAGTGGAGTCATGGAAATTTGTCTGCAGTCCACTCCGGTCCTGCTCATACACAGTGTTTGTGAAACATAATGAAACGTGGACATGACAACACAAGCTTGAGAACACAGGGAGAGACACACGGGAACAGATAAGGGAGACGAAAGCATAACTAAGACAGACTTACATCGAAGACAGGAAAGACTCATGAATACGGAGACATGGATGAAACATACACTAGAATAAATCACTCAATAAACCCTAACTAAATAACACATGAACTTAACATTGATGCAATCTAACAAAAGAAAAACAAAAATACAAAATAAACTCAAAACACTGGGTCACAGATCCAGGCCCTGACAATTCCTTTGGACCTCTGACGGCTTCTTTGAGGTCAAATAAGGTTAAACTTTCATAAAATGTCTTTTATCTTTAAAACTGTGGTTAAAATTTAGTGCCTTTGTTAATATTGGCAACATTTATAAAATGATACTGGAGATCTTAAATATGACATTATAGTTTACAATCAAATATCATGTCACAAATGATATCCAACCAGATTTATATTTTACATCAAGTTGAATCCAAAGTTTGTTACATCTTTAAAAATGAGAAAGACAATGACTTGTTAGTTAGTTAGACATATACTGTAGTATAATATTATATAATAGGCTCAAGTTATTCACATCCAGTTATTTACAAATCAATACCTTGTCCATTACCTGCTCCTACATAGTGTATGTGTATAAAATGCAATACTATTCCCTAAAAGTAAACACTGCTCAGAGACTGAGCTGCATTAGCGGAGGTTTGTGCTTCATCTTGTTAATATTTTTCTGTGTGTTTGTGAGTTTTTATAACTGGTTTTAAAGTTTGATTTGCCACATGGATGTGTGTGTGTATTTTTTTTAAACATATACGTGTTTCTGTTTAAATTCAGAACACACTGAACAGTATAATGAATCAAATCAGAGTAGCATTCATTGTTTCAGAGTTTACCGTTGGTAAAGAAGAAATGAAAGTAAAGGTGGCAAAAACCGTGGGAATGCTGGGAGTGATACTTTAGTTAGCTTAGCTTCACTAGTTCGTTTGTCAGCCTCCAGTGAACAGAAGAAGAAAAATGCCCATGTTTTTCTTTTTAGCTTTTCCACTGATTTTTATTCAGGCTCAGTGAAAGATTCTCCTTATAACTCGAGCTAATCTCTGATGTTCATTCATGAGGTTACAAATTGCCAACAGAGAACAAAACTCCCAAAATGAGACCACACTTATACAAATATCCTCAAAATAGACATCTGGCAAAAAAAAGTGTTTCCAAGAAATGCAATAAACAAAAAAACAAAAAACACAACACACACACACACACACACAGTTGTGTTTTCATATCTTTGTGGGGACATCTAACTAACATAATACTTTCTCTAACCTCTTACTCTAACCCCAACCATCAAAATGCCTTCAAACTCATGGGGGATGGGGATTTTGTCCCCATAAGGGCGGTTGGTCCCCACAAGTATAGTAAACTTCCACTTTTTGGTCTCCACAAAGATGATACACACACATACACATATGTATAGAGATTCCTCGGTCATGGAGATTAAATGGGAATGTTACAGTGCTTTAAAGTAGCTTAAAAACCTTAAAGATGTCTAGTTTTTGACAGAGCCAAGTCATTTCTGGACTTCGCCCTCTGCCTGTTCCTCTTCTGGTTTGTTTTGATTATCTGACTGCTTCCACATATCTGAGTCAAGCTCTGACATGAAGATTTGCATTTCGCAGTTTTACCCGTCTGCCTCCTCTTAACCTGTCCTCCTGAAACTTTTAAACATGAAACATGCACACAAACACACAGAGGGGAGAAAACACACATGCTGGAGCAAAACTGAGCAGCCTTTAAATTTCACCAGGACTTTGTTGAATGTTTGGAAATGAAAATGCTAAAACATAAATGCATATTTCTACATTCAGATTCCACTTAACAGTACATCTATATACTTCAGCTTTGACCTGTAACAGGCTTGCGTCAGATTAGCTAAAACTGAGTTTTCAGTTCTGCAAAGTTGACAGAAGTGGAAAAAATGAAGCAACAGTGGATCGATGAGTTTCACTGAGGAGTGGATTACGTTTGCATCCTGACGGGACTTTTTTTTCTCAGTACGTCTAATTTTAACACTATGACTTTGATTCAAAGAACTGGCAGCTAGTCATACTGCCAGTACTCCTATGAGAATATAAAGAAGTCACAGCTCTCTGAGTGATGACTGATACCTCTTACAGACACTGAAAGCTTCTACAAACAAAAAAAACCCAGAAATGACAGCTTGACAGGATCGACTCTAGTTTGCTTTATTCTAAAGTTTAACTTACTGGTAGGCCCTGTCATCAAATTACACTCTGCTGTCAGGGTTTTCATGCTTTTACGCCTTTCTTCGACCTCATTAGCTTATTTGTTTTTATGTGTACACTCATACTATTTATTTTATATGTTTTTATTCTTATAGTTAATCTGCTGAATTCAATTATATCAAGTGTTTCCCATTTTTCTGTTTTGTTTCTTTTTCCCTCTCCTCGCCTGTAGCACACTGTCCTCTTACAACAGCTGGTCAGGTGAGAAGTGTGTGAGGCTTGTGCTGGTTACAGCCTGTCCAAACACATTAGGCTCATCTAGTATTAAAACATACTGATGTTGCATGGTTTCAGTTCAAGTTTGTTTCATAACTCACGTCCATCTTTTCACACTGAATCAGAGTCAGAGAGACTTTATTTATCTCCAAGGGGCAATTAACAATAGAGTCCCCACTAATAACCCTCTATTCACAGTTATTTATGTTCAGGGTCAAAGTGAGATACGTATAACCTATATAACTTTGTGAAAATGTCTTAATCAGGTAATATTCACATAAATAATCCAAGTTTGATGTGTGTGTGTGTGGTGTTATGTGAGAAAAGAAAGGTCATTGTTATTACATTACATGTTATGATTGTCTGACATGGGAATAGCTCAACCTTTAAATAACAGGAAATAGGCCTGGAGAATTATGTCACTACCATAGTAGCTCTGACTGTGATCTTAACTGAAAAGTTCAGTTTCATGCAGATCATCAGCTTTTTCATATTAACTGTTGCTCACACTGCCTCCAGTATCTCAGATTATTATCTAGCGTCTTCTAGTGGTAAAAAACAAGTATTACATTATTAAAGGTCCTCAGGAGGAGCTCACTAGAGAGTCAAACTTTTGGGCCCAGCGACCCCCTCACAGGTGAGAATATTTATCTTCTATAATCTTGACACCATTTGTGCTCTTAGATGCAATTATTTGTTTAAAAACATTGAATAAATACTAATTTGTCAGTGACATTAGTGACATTTTTAGTAAATTAATGTTAGTAAATTATTTTGCAGACCACTGGGTTTTAGGATCTTGAACCCCACTTTGAAATCCACTGCTCATCAACACCAGGCAGAGCACAAATGTAACATTAAATCAGAGATGAAACTAATGATGAGTATAAACAATGAACCTTCCCTTGCAGATGTGCTTTGCTTTACAGCAAATCCACTTGCAGAAGTCAGACAGACAGAGGCTATGACAGGGAGGGATTTGAGTGATTTGTTCAGATAAGTGCGCTTGGATAGGCTGAGGATGAAATGGGACAAACAAAGACTTTAACAAATACAAACACGGATCCTTAAACGTACTCGTTCAAGACCCAAACATTATCCACTTCTCTCGCTGAACTAAAAAAACATTAAAAAAGGAAATAAAAACTGTGGGTGAATAAACTGCAAGCATAACAGTCACAGCACTTTGTGTGAAGTTAAAAGTCTGTGTGTTTGTATCTGTTTTCAGTGATATCAACTCTATTTTTCAAGGCACCTATATTTGACAACAGCATAATAAAAATGGAAATATGGCCACACCAATGAAAAAATCCTGGAGGCGCCGCTGATCTGAAGACCCTGTTGCAGCAAATTTGAAGGACTATAATGTTTGTTTCTTAAAAGATGTGACCACCAGGGGGCATCAGTTACAAAGTATTAATATGATAGCTCGTTAGTCTGTGTGTGTGGTTCTGTAACGAATAAATAAATGTCATTATGAATGCAGGTTGTTAGATAATTACACAGTGGCAGCTGTTGCTTAAACATAAGAAAACAAGGATCTAACATGAAATAATAATTAAACCATAGCTCTGAAATCTGTACTTAAGCTGAACAACAACAACAAACTAAATGCAACAAAGAGACATCGCTAACATCATGTAAGACTTTTGATCAAGGAAAATAAGTCAGTTAAGATGTTGCCCGAAGTATGCAAAGAATAACATTGCAAAAAATATCCAGTAAATATCCACACATACTGGTCACCTGCACACACTCAGTGATCTTTGACAGTGACCTTTGTCCCACTGATATCACGAGGGAGTGAAGAGGACACCATGTGGTTGTTTTGTAGACAAAATGACACCCAGATGTTTTTGTGATATAACAAAGAAATTTATTTAACTGATAGTAAATTATTTTGCAGACCCTATGGCCCTACTTTGAGACTAATAATAATAATAAAAATACATTTTATTTTAAAAGCGCCTTTCAAAACACTCAGGGACACTGTACACAGCAGAATAGAGACAAGCAATAACAACAACAAGCATAACAGTTTACAAAGTTATAAAGATAAAATGTGGAGCAAATTTAAAAAGCAGAATGGAAAAGCTTATGTGGAATAGGCTATTGTGAACAGGTGAGTTTTGAGTCTAGACTTAAAAAAAGAGAAGGAAATGATATTTCTCATATCAGGAGGAAAGGAATTCCAAAGTCGAGGAGCAGAGAAAGCCCTGTGCCCCATGGTGGCTAACCGAGGGGAAGGGACAGAGAGAGGAGCCGAGAAGGAACGGTGATCTGAACCAGATCAGAGAGGTATGAAGGGGAGAGATGATGAATAGCCTTAAATGTATACAAAAGTATCTTGAAATTGATGCGGTATTTGAGCGGAAGCCAATGAAGCTGCTGCAGAGCAGGGGTGATGTGGTGCATAGAAGGGGTCCTGGTGATAATACGGGCAGCAGAGTTCTGGACACGTTGAAGCTTATGGAGAGATTTTTGACTAAGACCAAAAAGAAGAGAGTTGCAGTAATCGATCCGGGAAGTGACCAGGCTATGAACAAGAACAGCAGTGACATGTGGGGAGAGAAAAGGACGGAGACGATTAATGTTACACAAATGGAAATATGCAGACCGAGTAACGTTATTGATGTGTGAGTTACAAGAGTACTATCGAGGACGACACCCAAACTTTTCACACATGGAGAAACAGAGACTGGCCAGTTATTGATTGTAATTGAAAAGCTATTAGTTCTGGATAGTGTTGTTTAGTGCCTACCAGCAGAAGCTCTGATGTGTTACTATTGAGTTTAAGAAAATTGGAAGAGAACCATGAATTTAGTTCGGCTAAACAGAAGGTGAGGGACTACAGCTCATCAACAGCTGTATAAATATCTGTAACATTTAAAGAAAGAAATCAACTGTTGATCAGAAATGATCAGAAATGTGAAAGCTTGCCTTGCATATGTGCTGAACAGGAAGTTTGCTCACAGAGGATAGACAGACAAGCTGCTAATCAGAATCAGGTGTTAACCATTCAGTCATTTCTTCAGCTGTCAATAACAATAATTTTACTGAGTTTGTAGTTTCCCCTTTTCTTGCGTTTACAGTAGCATCCCAGTGACAGACCGACAAGGACCAGAACTCCCAGTAAGGTTCCACATATTATGTATGGGATGGAGCTGACTGTAAAAAAGAAAAGAAGAATAATATACACGAGGCAAATTAAAAACACCAAAACAATCACAATGAATTTAATTCTTGGATTAAAGATTGGATTATTCTCAACTGCTGTATCATTTCTAGAGGAAAATATTGTGATTGATCTTCAGTGACTCATTTTCCAGGAAGTATCTGACAACACTCACCTTGTACATCAATGTTAAACTCCTTGGTGACAGTCCCTACTGTGTTGCTCGCAGTGCAGATATGCTGTCCTTCATGCTCAAACCCAACAGATTTAATAGTGAGAACGCTGCCACTGTAGGAAGGAGAGCTATTTAATGGGAGTGTCCAGGTGTATGAGGGGCTGGGGTTTCCCACAGAGGAGCAGTTCAGGTGTAGAGTGTCTCCTTCTGTGATTGTGATCACATCTGGATTTGGTGGCTCATTGAGCTCAGGCCCATCTGTGTGATTATTGAAGAAGAAACAGAACACAATATATTAGCAAAATCAACCATTTTTAATTTAAAAGAGGAATGTTCACTGATGCACACATGAATTGTTTTGACAGTCAGACAATTCCTTTAATCTCTGCTGAACTGTGTACAATTAGCCTCTGAGGCTTTCTGGAGTTTTTACTAAATGTTCTCATTTAATGTTATCCCCTCTAGGTCATATGATGCACATATAAGTATGGTGGTTTCTGGATCCAGATGTGAGTCAGAGTAGCGAGTTAACAGTTGTGTCTGACATCAGACTCCTTTGTTTGGATAAGTTACCTGATTAAATGTGTTCATGTCACCGGCTCACATCAGTGATCAAACTGTGCTGTTGATTGTGATGATTTAAGAATCATGTTCATCTTAAATATGTTACTGAGGGGGTCTTAAATTAATATCAAAAATATAATAAAGGTCAAAGGCAATATGACTATCACATAAAGACTGAGCATGCCCCTTGTGTCCACACTGAAGTGGAAGCACATATTCATGGAGAGTGGAAAGTATCAAATTACTGTCTCTAGTACACTATACTATACTTCACTTTCACCGTATGCTAGTATACTTAATACTTATTTTTCAGTGGGTAATATTTTACCATTTATTCCACTTCATTATATTTAACTGCTGCAGTTACCTTGCAGGGTGTTGCTCTTTATACAAAACATACTGTACAGTATACACCAAAAAACTACCAAAAGTTTGTACACATAATCTCTTTATTATTATTTTCTTTATTTTTACTACTTTCATTATTGTAGATACTTACTGAAGACATCAAATATATGAAGCAAGATATATGGAATTATGTAGCAAAGAAATAAATGATAAATAACTCTAAAAATAATGTCTTATATTTTAGATTCCTCAAAGTAGCCACCCTTTGCTTTGTTAACAGCGTTACAAACCCTTGGTCTTCTCTCAATGAGCTTCATGATGCTCACCTGTTTTTACTTCACAGGTGTGCCTTGTCATTTTTCATTTGTGGAATTTCTTGTCTTCTTAATTATTGTTGGGACCATCAGTTGTGTTGTGCAGAAGGTTGGTACCCAGCTGACAGCCCTATTTGACAACTGTTAGAATTCATATTAGGGGAAGAACCAATGAGCTAAGGAAAGAGAAATGACAGTTCATCATTACTTTAAGAACTGAAGGTCAGTCAGTCAGAATATTGCTAAAACATCAAGCACTACGAGGAAACTGGCTCACATGAGGACCACCCCAGGAAAGCAAGACCGAGAGTCACCTCTGCTTCTGAGGATAAATTCATCCGAGTCACCAGCCTCAGAAATCGCAAGTGAACAGCACCTCTGATCAGAGCCCAGATAAATGCCACACAGAGTTCCAGTAGCAGACACATCTCCACATCAACTGTTCAGAGGAGACTGTGTGAATCAGGCCTTTATGGTCAAACAGCTGCTAAAAAACCACGAAGGCAACAATCAGAAGAGATTTGTTTGGGCCAAGAAACATAAGGATTGGACATTAAACCAGCGGAAATCTGTGCTTTGGTCTGATGAGTCCAAATCTGAGATCTTTGTTTCCACCTGCCGCGTCTTTGTGCAAAGCAGAAAAGGTGAACGGATGGTCTCTACATGTATAGTTCCCACTGTGAATCATGGAGGAGGTGGTGTGATGGTGTGGGGGTGCTCTCCTGGTGACACTGTTGGGGATTTATTCAAAATTGAAGGCACACTAAACCAACATGCCATCCTATCCAGTTTGCATTTAGTTGGACCATCATTTATTTTTCAACAGGACAATGACCCCAAACACGCCTCCAGGCTGTGAGAGGCCTATTTGACCAAGAAGGAGAGTGATGGAGTGCACAGTCGTCTGACCGAAACCCAGTCGAGATTGTTTGGGATGAGATGGACCACAGAGCGAAGACAAAAAGACCAACAAGTGCTCAGCACCTCTGGCAACTCCTTCAAGACTGTTGCAAAAACATTTCAGGTGATGACCTCATGAAGCTCATTGAGAGAATGCCAAGAGTGCGCAAAGTAGTAATCAAAGGAACAGGTGGCTATTTTGAAGAATCTATAATATAAAACATGTTTTGAGTTATTTCACACTTTTTTGTTTATTACATAATTCCATATGTGTTCATAGTTTTGATGCCTTCAGAAGAATCTACAATGTAAATGTTCATGAAAATAAAGAAACACCATTAAATCAGAAGGTGTGTCCAAACTTTTGACTGGTAGTCAGTGGCGTGTCTAGAAAATTTTTGTTGGGGGGGCAGGTAGGGGCACAGATTTGGAGAAGGGTGGCAGATGTAATTGGCAGATAATGTTAAAAACAATTCTACCAACCGTTAACCATAATTCAATAACCCTATAAACCTAATAACCGAATGCGCTTTTAACTCTTATTAGAATGAGATTTTAACCACTACGGTGCAAAGTTGTTAGATACTGCGTTGATAAAGTACAAAGATACAATCAGTCAGTGTTTATTCAGCAGTCAAGGACATCAATATTTGCATAGTATTTTTACTGACATGTAGTGCACATATGTTTTGGGCAAAAACATTTTTGAATATTAAAATACGAACATTTTTAACATACAACTGGCAAATTAGCCAATGCCAATGCAAAACCAATGCCTATTAAAAAAAGAAGATAATCTTCTCACAAACTGGTGTTTGATTTTGAAACAGGAAAAAAGTGGGGAAACAAATGAAAAGACTAACATTTGAATAAAACCTGAAAGCAAGTAAATAGTTTATATGCTGCCTTGTGGTAAACTTTGGTAATATTGATGTATAAAGAACAACACTGGCTGATGATGAAATACAGTCAGCTGGCATGGTGACACTGCCAGTATTAACCTGCAGGGATGGACTGGGACAAAGAATTTGGCATTTTCACTACAGACCGGCCCACCAGGTATTAAAGCCATAAAGCCTTTGAATGAAAACAAATGCTGTTGTGACAGTGATGTACACTGTCTTTTTGGTATATGTATGATTTCTATACATTTTACATCAGATAAAAACTTTGTTCGCAAGATTCAGATAATTATTTAATAAAAGCTAGATATTTTAAACGAGAATAAGAAAGAAAAGTATTTCTTTGTGCCCCCCTCTCCCTGTTAATGCCCTACCTGGCCCCCTGGCAACACTTTGCTAGATCCGCCCCTGCACAGCTATCAGCTGTCAGCTACTTAGAAAAGGATCCTGGTGTTATTTGTCTCTCAGAAACAGTTCATAACTTCCCTTCAACTCATTTATGTCACCTAAAAGGTAAACCTGTTTCTCCATCACCTGCTCAGCTCTGATGATTCAGTAAGGACATCTCCTGGTTTCATCTGCATGTTTCCCTCTCACCACATATCTAAACCGACATCCTGACCAGCAGCTTTTACAGCTGTGGCTCCAGCAAACATCAGCTGATACTAGAAATTAATATTAAATAAATTCTAACAACAGCTGATCAAGCTTAAATGTGCTGCTGTTGTTTAGCGCGACATTCGCTAGTTTCCTGTTTCCGGCGCAAAGTGTGCGATAAATAAACAAGAGAGAAAAGCCGATCAGCTGATCATTGATCAGTTTCATGATTGAAGTAGCAACAGAAGAGGGAGGGGGAGATGAGAGAAGAGGCAGCTGTGCAGCGTAAACACACAGAATAAATCCAGCTTTGTCTTTTTCCATTCTAGCTAAAGTACGGGACAAACTGCGTCTCTTCTCAGCTCAATACCAAACGCATTTTCTCTGAATGAGGGACCATTCCATTTTTAAGGAGCCTCGGATATCTGAGCTTCACTGTGAAGCCATAATCGTACATTTGATATTTCATTAAATTTTAGTGTTTTAGCTTCGGGGTGGCACCTGGGGTGGCCAGTCTGGTTGGGGGGGGGGGGTTATTACTCCCCCAGGCCACCCCGCTGGACACGCCACTGCTGGTAGTGTACAGTGGGTATAGAAAGTATTCAGACCCACTTAAATTGTTCATTCTTTTCCTCTCCTCAGTGCAAGACACATGAATGCCCTCATGGAGTTTGCTAAAAAAAAAAAAAAAAAAAACACCTGAAGGACTCCAAGATGGTGAGAAATAAGATTCTCTGGTCTGAAGAGACCGAGAGAACTTTTTGGCCTTAATTCTAAGTGGTATGTGTGGAGAAAACCAGGCACTGCTTACCACCTGCCCAGTACAGTCCCAACAGTGAAGCATGTTGGTGGAAGCATCATGCTGTGGGTGTGTTTTTCAGCTGCAGGGACAGGACGACTGGTTGCAAGTGAGGGAAAGATGAATGCGGCTAAGTACAGGGATATCCTGGACGAAAACCTTCTCCCAAGTGCTCTGGACCTCAGACTGGGCCGAAGGTTCACCTTCCAACAAGACAATGACCCTAAGCACACAGCTAAGATAACAAAGGAGTGACTTCACACCATCGCTGTGACTGTTCTTGAATGGCCGAGCCAGAGCCCTAACTTAAACCCAACATAAAAATGGCTGTCCACCAACGTTTATATCCAACCTGACAGAATCAGAGAGCATCTGCAAGGAGGAATAGCAGAGGATCCCCAAATCCAGGTGTGAAAAACTTGTTGCATCTTTCCCAAAATACTTCTACTAAATACTGAGTAAAAGGTCTGAATACTTAGGACCATGTGATATTTCAATTTTCTTTTTTTAATAAATCTGCAAAAATGTCAACAATTCTGTGTTTTTCTGTCAGCATGGGGTGCAGTGTGTACATTAATGAGGAAAAAATGAACTTAAATGATTTTAGCAAATGGCTTCAATATAACAATGAGTGAAAAATTTAAGGGGGCCTGAATACTTTCCATACCCACTGTATATTAGATATATATTGATATTAAAAGATCAGAGTCTCACTGGTCAGAGATGTGTCTTCAGTCTGAGACTTAGGATAGAAATTGTATTCTCGTCATAATCCAATGGAAAATTGAACAAATGGGGAAAATGATTTGAGGCACGGAAACCTCTTACATTACATAAAGAGCCATGAAAATTACACATGTAAATGTAAATCTGTTTTTTCCCCCCTCAGACTCACAGTGAACTATAGCAGGGAGCTTTTCAGATGTCACCACTGGAGGGCGCTGTGGTCCAGCTGGTCTCAGCTCCAGCTTGGTTTCGCACCAGTACTGGGCTCCATCATCTTCTCTACTGGGAGTGATGTTCAGAGTGAAGGTCTCATTCACTGGTTTCTTCTGTTCACTGTTGGACTGTAGGTGACCCAGTGCTGTGTTTTCTCTGTAGAAGGTCACAGTGAGGCTTTGAACAGGAGCTACGTTCTGTACGCTACACTGCAGGGTGTACTGCTGATTCTCAAACATCATCTCAGTGTGGTTTACAAAGCTGATGGAGACACTTTCTGGAGGCTCTGAGAAGACAAGGAAAGAAAGAGTAACACAGGTAGATGTTAGTCAGTAACCGCTGAGAGTATGAATCCATCTAACTGTGTATTTACACAAAGAGATTAAATTTAGATCACAGATGATGTAAAATCCACTAAAAAGTCTCATTTTCTAAAGTAAGCATACTTACGATAAAGAGTTGGATTCAGAATGCTAATACACTGATCACCAGTATCATTGGTATAATAGCACATGAGAGGGATGTCCCAGTCAGTCAGTCTGTCAACCGTCCAGAGCAATGTGGTTCCATTTTGTGTAACATTTCCCACAGGGTGCTCCAAACCTGAAGCATCTCCACTACAGTCCTTCTGACATACAACACATGTAACACTGGCTGGGTCACCGTACTTCACTACCAGTGCAGATGGAGTGAACACAGGATACTCTGTGCAGCTAGAACCTGTAAGAAAAAAACATTACATGCAATTATTTGCAAGAAAAATATTTACCATCCATCCTGCTCACCTCAGTTGCTTTCAATGTATAAGTGTAGCAGGTCCAATCTGAGCCCGTCACAAATGACTGAAGCCTGCACCCTGTCTGAGGATGAGCTTTTTCATGTACAGGAGATCATGATGGTGTCCATGAAGCAGGTGGGAGAAATTCCCATGAAAGTGAAAAGTTAAGAATATGATTAAAATTATCGATCAGCTGTCTGTGACAAATATAAGGATGTAGAAAATATGCGATCTCTTCAACTGTGATAACGTTTGACTATATTTGAAACTGTCGATCTCCTGGGATTCACATTTCAGTAACTCTGAAAGATGTGATAAACCAAAAACATCCAGTGAGCAGCACTTCTGCAGAGACAGTGGCTTGTTGAGGCCAGAGGAGAAAGGGCAGACTATGATCATTTAGATTTCACCTGCAACTGTGCTGGACAGAAAAGCATCTGTCCTCGAGGCTACAGCAGCACAAATGCATGTTGGGTTTCAACAAGCCAAAACAGAAATCAGAGGCTGCAGAGAGACAGGCTCCACCAAAAAAGTACAGTTAAAGTTTTCCAACATCTTTTCTCACAGGTGTCTCCAAACCAAAAACAGACTGAATGAAATGGGACAAATCTGTCAACATCTTTTGGACTGAAGAGCAAGACGAACTGAGGCTGTTTTAGAGCAAATTGAGGCCCTGCTAAGCATTTAAATGATAACTGACTTTGCTTGAGCAGTTAATAATGATTTGATTTTAGATTTGACTTGAATCTTCCAGATTTGTGTGTCATAAAGACATAGTCACCCTGTCCTACACAGTAAGCGACAGATACAGAGAGAGATGAGAAATTCTGGTGTCGGACAGTGTGGAGAGATTATGAGGACCCAAATGCAGACACTTGAAAAAGGGAGTGAGTTTAAACAAAAGGCGAGCCGTTTATTTGGGTTGAATGAAAATATAAATAAGAGGCAAATGAGAACAGAGACTTAACTAACAAACTAAACTGCATGAACTAAAGCTAAACACTAAACACAGAACACGGAACACAAGACCTGGATGTGGGAACATGGAGCGAGAAGGCGGGAGCTGGAGGAAGGAACGCAAATGGACACAAGACAACTGCGGAGACAAAGGAAGGACACACAAAGAGGGAAACATGGAAACAGTTACGGGAGATGAGACACGGAGGGAGCGAGACCAAACACAGACATGACTGGGGAAACACACACAGAGGACATGGCAGACTCTCACAGGAGACACAGGAAAGAGACAGAGCCCAAAAAAACAGATACAAATAAACTCAACAGCATAAAAAAACTGAACTCAAGACTAAACTGAATGAAATTGAACTTAAAACATCTTCACAATGTAACGGAAGGAAACATGAACACAAAATAACACAAAACATTAGAGGAGCAAAACTCTGACCTAAACATCCTGATAAAGCAAAGGAAAACTCAAAACGCTCAAAACACTCAAACCATGACATGTGAACGTTAAATAAACCAGCAAATTGATACATGATGCAGAGCCTGCCTGAAGTAGCTCCCAGGCTTTGCTCCATTAGCTAAGAAAGTGGTTAATACTGTACTACACATATAGTTACAGTATATCACTTCATATGTTATGCACTGTCTGGCACTTAAAAGGATATAGATGATAACTATTACACAGAAAATAAGGAAGGCACAATACTGAGAAAAGTAAATTAAGAAAATTACGATAAATATATATATATTGTGAAACAATACATGTGAAAATCACATAATTTAATCGTTTAATATAATGTACAGTAAATAAGACCATTGCAAAAAATAGAACTGCCATTTATAAACACAGTAACAAAACTCCACATGTGTGAGAACTTACCGTAGCCTGACACATGGAAGTGACACAGAGAATGCAACAAAGAAACAGCCAAAAATATGCAACAGCAAAACATGATGTTCAGCTGGTGTCGTCTAAAAGTGAAGCTGATCAGCTCAGGTCTGAAATTTAAAGGAACTGCTGCTCTGTGTGTGTGTGTGTGTGTGTGTGTGTGTGTGTGTGTGTGTGTGCGTGTGTGTGTGTGTGTGTGTGTGTAGATGTGATGTGAGACTGGGTGGGAATATCATAAACAAGTGAAGCGATATTGTGGTGGTTTTACAAATACCAGATACAAAATGCAAACTAAACTTCTTCATCAAAATAATTTACATGATAGGTTTACACACACACTCATCATGGGTGTGAAACTTTTGGTAATTTGTGGGTTTTTAATAATTTCTTTGAACTGTTCTTTTTCCAGGGTGCAATGACTGTACAGCACACGCTGTTAAAAAACACACAAACAAGAATTGGGTCACAAGTTTGAATTTATTTTAGACTTTATTCAGTCCGCACTGGGCCAGAGTTTACATACAAACAGAAATATGCATATCTATATATCTCTACACATCATTGCACAAGCACTTAACAACAACAACAACAACAACAATAATGTACTTCAGTAATATACCTCATAACTCATAACTGTTCACTGTCAGTGTGCACACTGTTGATTTGCACACCTTTTTAATTTTGATTTTTAACTTTTATACTTGACTTTTAAATGTAGTTTTATTCTTTTATCTGGTCGGCAGTTGCACAGCTATAAGCATTTCACTGCATGTCATATTGTGTATGATTGTGTATATAAAAAAATGTTTTTTTATTTGATTTGATATATACACACTCACATCTGTAATAACTGGTTCTGAAGGTTATACAAAGTATTTTAACTTGACAAGGCCTATTAATGTGTCTGGAAAGGTCGTCATTTTGATGCAGGGAAAAAGAGCAGTTCAAAGAAATCGTTAAAAGCCCAAAAATACAATGGCATTAATGCCCATGATGAGTGCTGTCAGATGAGAGAAAGTAACATTTTATTAAATTAAAAATCACACAGAACAAAAACTAAGGTAATATATAAATATGTTTTATGTAAAAAAAAAAAAAAAAGTTATCTAAGTTCAAACATTTTCACTTTCTAAAAAGTGCGTTCTGTGAGCTGTCAAGCACTTTTCACACATGCGTCACACATGACTGAAGCTGATAAGGCAAAACCACAGGAAGGGTGTTTGCGTTCATGTACCAGTTTTGTCAGCATTTGAATTTCTTTTTAGAGACAGCTCATGAAGTTCAAAAATATTTTAGGGAGGGCCAACACCAAAACAGCTAAGCAAACAAAACCAAACAAAACCAACCAAAACGTGCTAGAGCTCAGAGCAGAGGCCTGTACCATGAGTCAGGATTTGGAGATTAGGGTAACATCAGCTTTAAGCCTGGTTAACGTTGCTGCAGACAGGCTGTACAAATATTTTTAAATATAACATAAAATGAACAAGAAAAATACATATATTGCAAACAGGTTAAATTGCGGTTTATCAGACATATATTATTTTCAAAATAGAATAATAATGTTGGTTTAACCTAAGGTAACTAAATACACTCAACATAATAAGTTTAATGAATTGTCTTAATCTTATCTAAGTACCAACAACAATGTACATGGAAAGCGCCTTGAGGCGACTTTTGTTGTGATTTGGCGCTATATAAATAAAATTGAATTGAAATCTACACTTATTAAAACACATATTCAGTGGAAAATACACTCACATCCACACCCTTCTTCAAAGGTCTTATGTATGCAAATGTATAGGACTGCTGTCTTACATTTGGGCAATATCTCTAAAATTAGAAACATCCTGTAGCAGAGTGAGGCTGAAAAACTAGTTTCATTATTATCAAGTTGTCCTAAAAACAGCTGAAAAGTCTTCAGTTGATCCAAAATTCTGCAGTAAGAGTCCTTCTCATCAAATAATCAGACCCCATCTTTTCTTAAAAACCTTATAGAACTGTATCACCCCATTACAGCACTTGCTCTCAGACTTACTTCTGGTTCCTCGAGTATTTAAAAGTAAAATGGGAGGCAGAGCATTCAGCTTTCACGCCCCTCTTCTGTGGAACCAGATTTGGGAGAGAGGCACCATCTCTACTTTTTAAGATTAGGCTTAAAAGTTTCATATAGTTAGGACTAGATCAGGTGACCCTGAAGCCTCCCTTAGTTATGCTGCATTAGGTGTAGGCCGATGGGGGATTCCCATGAATGATTTTCCTTCTCACATCCATTTTACTCTCACTATGTGTTTCTACACCTCTCTGCATTGAATTATGAGTTATTGTTAATCTCTGAGTCTCTTCCACAGCATGTTATTTGTCTTGTCTCCCTCTCCCCAAACCCTACTGGCTCCTGAGCCTGGTTCTGCTGGAGATTTCTTCCTGTTAAAAGGTTTTTCCTTGCCCCTGTCAGCTCCCATTCCATATACTTTAAAGCTCATTGCTCTTCTGTCATCCTGCCTGTCAGACTCTCATTTGTGTAACCTTTGTCTCGCCGCTTTCCCTCAGAGCTCCATCCAAGCCTCCATCTGCATCTCTGGGGGAGTCCCATCCTAACTCCTATCACTGCTGGGATCCTGTTGTGATTTGATAGGTCATTGGCATTTAATCATCAAACTGCGCGTCTCTATAGTATGCCTAATTTTTATGTATTCCTCCCGTTTGTTATTTATTCCTGCTGTCTTACTATTTATATTTTATTCCTGTGCAGTTGATGTGGAAATCCCAGTCGTGGTACATGTACAATAACAATAATGGGCTATTCTATTGTATTATAAAGATTGTCATGTGTGACATAAACTATCTTTGAATTTGTTCTAAAGTAGCACACCACTAATACTGCTGGGAGAAAAATCATACAGTAAGTGGAAGGACAGCGGACCGTGCTTAGTTATATCATTTTTTATTTGTTCTCAGATTTTGTATGAAGTTCCTTCCGCTTCTCCAGGGCCGGGTCTCGGGGACAGCAGCCTAAGCAGAGAACCCCAGACCTCGCTCTCCCCAGCCCCCTCCTCCAGCTTGTCCAAAGGAAAACCAAGGCTTTCCCAGGCCAGCCGAGAGATATAATCTCTCCATTGTGTCCTGGTCTGCACCTAAGGGCCTCCTCCTGGGGGGACATGCCCAGAACTCCTCTCCCAGGAGGCGTCTTGTCAGATGCCTGAATCACCTCAGCTGGCTCCTTTCGATGTGAAGGAGCAGCGGCTCTACTCCAAGCCCCTCTCAGATGCTGAATTCCTCACCCCATTTCTAGGAAGAGGCCAGTCGCCCTTCGGAGGAAGCTCATTTCCACCACTTGTATCGATGATCTCATTCTTTCGGTCATTACCTACAGCCCGTGACCATAGGTGAGGGTAGGGATGTAGCTCGACCGGTATATTGATACGATCTGGTGCAGAGTCCGCATCACTGCACCAATCCATTTGTCCATTTGTCCATCTCCCGCTCCCTTCTCCCATCACTCGTGAACACATCCATGATATACAAAAAAACTTCTTCACTTGGGGCAGGACCCTGACCTGGAGTGGCACTCCACCTTTTTCCAGTTGCATTGGAGGTTCTCATTCCCAGTGCTTCGCACTCGGCTGCAAACCACTCCAGTGTGAGCTGGAGGCCGTCACCTGATGAAGCCAATAGAACAACATCATCTGTGAAAAGCTAAAGTGAAATTCTGAGACCACCCAAGTGAAAGCTTTCCTGGTCTAGAAACATTTGCTTCAGCTTTGTGAAAAGCTCTGATAGTTTTAAATGTGAATACTGGACACAGAGAGAGGTGGTGTTTATGGTGTCCAAGATAACAGGACCTATAGCTTCTCGTGCCAGTGAAGGGTGCTCAGTTTGAGCAATTCAGGTGAACCTTGGAAATGACCAGAATTCTTCATTATTCTGATCTTTGGTGTCAGCAGACCTGAGTCAAAGTGGTTCGGGATTCATCTCCCAAACTGACTCTCTAGTCAGAGTTTCCAGAACATACGGCTCTGTCTCTACACATCCAGCTCAGCGCATGCTGTGTATGTCTAATTTTAAGATTTACTTTTTTAACAGTCAGATTACTTTCATAAATGCTTTGTATGTCAGAGGGAAAAATGGATTTTAATGAAGCTTAAAAGATGAGATATAAGTGATACGTCTGCAAATCTGCATATTTACTGTGAACCCACTGTTTGTTCATTTTATCTTGTGTTTTTGTTTTATTGTTCTTCATTTTGTCATTTTTCCATTATGTGTTTTATCCTATTGTAAAGTGTCCTTGGGTGTCTTGAAAGGCGCTTTATGAATAGTATTGTTATTATTATTATTATTATTATTATGTGAGGGTCTTTCTATTCTAGTAGTGTCAGCATCTGAACAGACTATAACCAGTCAAGGGCTGACTTACAAAACTCTTGTCCTTACTTTTCCCTTAATGCCCTGTTAAAAAAGTGCAACGCTCCATACTTACTCACATTATGTAAGGTCAGTTGAAAAAATATTCTGCAGAGGGATGCACGAGAACCTCCCCAGGAAGCAGACCTGACCTGCTTCTGTCATGCCTCCTGTTTGGTAATTTTACAACACCCACTTTCACTGAAAGCATGGCTGTTATAACAAAACGAGTGGATGCAGTGCTGAGGGAGAAAGAAAACAAACAAAACACAGCCTCCACTGTCACCATTGCTCTCTGCAATAGAAAAGCAAAACTGGGAACTCAGAGCCCATTCCCTTTCCATCCACGTTTGGACATCATGTTTGATCATTTTCCCACATTTGATTTCCAAAAATCTATCTGGGACAATGTTTTTCCATTTTATTCTTCTGGTTTTCCTACTCACTTTTCTGTGCACCCATCAAGTGCAGCTTTGGTAAGTGAAATGTTTTCCAGCTATAAAAAGATATACAGACTGTTTATGGCATAAACAATTTATTGCTTCTTTCGTTATTTCGTATCATACAGCTGCTAAATGTTAGCCTGATGAACTCAGAGGCATTTTTACAAGTAATCTAATGCAGAAGAATTGCATATTTATTTTTTTCTATTTTTCTTTTGAAAAGATGATCCAGTGAAATAGCCGAAGTCCCACCTCATCTTTAGGTTGCTGCTCTCTGTTGGCCCCTTTCAGCTCATAT
Organism: Perissodus microlepis; assembly: GCF_051167445.1. NCBI lineage: Eukaryota > Metazoa > Chordata > Actinopteri > Cichliformes > Cichlidae > Perissodus > Perissodus microlepis. The sequence continues at coordinate 30,283,891 of NC_140466.1, read as the reverse complement.
TTGGATGAAAGACTTTATAATAAATAACTTTAAGCATTAGACATAGGACATAAACTGCAACAACACAGGCAGCTGTGATTAAAGTGTACACGGGCTCTATCACAAAATCAGGAGGATGTGTGCTCATCTACCAGCACCACAGAGGATGCAAATATCACTCAGTATATACCCGTGAAACGGCGCAGTCCTGTACCGCGTCTTCACCTCGGCAAAATTAAACCAGTCGAAATACCAAATGAGGCCAACAGTGGCTCTATGAAGCCATTCTCCACAAGGACTTTCCATGAAGTTCGTCTTGGCTGTGAAAGCGAAGAAGAATAAAACTAGCCAAGTGCAGATGAAGTGAGCGAAGATGAACCAGGGTAGCACGGAGGCGAAAAGAACGCGGGCAGTGAGACGACAAGAAATGAGTACCAGTGTCACGGCCTTTTAAGTTCTGGCGTTTATTTCGTTGAAAAATATAAACAAAAATCAATCCAATAATTTCAAACATAAACGAAAGTTAACTTAATCTGATTTAAGAAGTTCAAAAAGTGGCAAAAAAAAAAAAAAAATCATTTTAAACCCTCCCGTCGTCCCATCTGATATTTGGTAAATAAAACTTTTCCACCACACCCTCCAGGGTGCTCTTAATCCCTTAATTAATTAAAGGGTCCAGAAGTAAACAAACTAATCACTTTTACAAACCTTTTCCAAAAGTAAAATTAATGGCTGGGGCAGCAGTCGTGTGGTGTTGCAAAGAAGGACCCAAAATGCAGGCACTTGCTGTGATGCACGGGAGCTTTATTGTGGACGGTGAAAATAACAAAAGCGAGGACAGAACTAAACATAAACCTAAACTGAGGAAACTAATAACAAACCATAACTCACGGAATAACACACAGGGGGAAAACATATGGAGTTGATATGGGGATGAGAGAGAGACGCGATTACCAAATAACACAGACGGAGCGACGACGAGCAGAAGCAAACACACAGTAGAAATACACACCAGGTGAGTAGGAAAAGACACGCAGGGGTGGACACAGCTGAAACTAATGGCTATAACGAGACACAGACCTTCCATCAGCGTGAATGTGTGTGTGAATGGGTGGATGTCTGAATAGCGCTTTGGGGTCCTTAGAGACTAAGTAAAGCGCTATACAAATACAGGCCATTTACCATTCAAAGTAAGAACACCAGGAAAGGAAACAGGTAGGAATAACAGAAACACTGAACACAAGACCCAGCCCCTAAGAACGAATATAAAAACAGAAGAAACTAGAAAATAAAAACAATAAACTCAAAACACTGAGTCAGCAACCCAGGACCATGACAATTACAAATTTTCATAGCAAAACTAGGTAAGCATATTCTTACTGTTATAACAAACATAACTTTTTAACAAATCTGTATTTTTATTGCAGCGAATAGGTAAGGTTAAAGTTTAACACTTACTTTTGAGATTTGCAGACAACATGAAAAAACGGGGATCCAAACACTGTCTCGCAGCCTTTTCTATTCAAATAACCTCATGCAGCACTAAATCCGGTATCTGAACATAGTGAAATGTGTTCATTTTTAACATATTTATGGCTGTGATGAACCAGCATCTCTCTCATGTGTTCTACTACGTGTGGCATGACGGTCATGAGTCTGCACACAGACGTCTTGTCGATGGCGCTGTGGTGAGGTCAGAATAACTAAGAGCTGATTACGCTCAAAACTGAGACTTTTTTTTCCTGATTGTAAACAGCCTTGAAAGTTAAATGTTGCTACCAGGGGCGTCATAGTGGAGGCAAAAGTGATGCTCAGATAAAGACACCCAAGGAGCCAAAGGAAGGAGGCAGCCGCACGTCTCTCTCTTAAGGATGTAACACAAGATGAGCTCATACAGTGGCAATTAAACGTTATTAAAACAACAAATATATTTTATCGGTGTGGTTGGTTTTAAGGCTGATTTAAAAAAAAAATTGCGTTCTTTTCTAAACAGAGGAGAGTTCAGCTTTTTTCATTATATATATAACACAGAAAACGAAAACGTCATTTATTCATTGTTGAAAATCAGCGCAGTTAGAAGTAAACTGTGTGTCGGAAACGTTAATAGATCAGTTCGCCCGCTTGTTTGAAATATTATGAGTAAGCCACAGGACCACAGGCAATAATCTGGTAGTGGGCAAAAAGACGTGATAGAGGCGGATGGAAGTGAAGAGAGCGTGGAAAATAAAGGTTTTCTACCACAGAGAAGAGCTTTTGCGTAAGTGGTGAAAATGGTTTTCGGGCCTGTTTCAAACATTAAAGGAGAGAGAATCGGGCCATGACGTCAGAAACTCTGACAGCCCGTTCTTTATGGGCGTTACCTATTTTCAACGAGCCAATATGGAACGTTGTTGTGGGCGGGGCCTGGTTCAAAGATGAAAGGCAAGAGAACCAGGCCGTGACGTCACAGTCAACTCAAGTGCATAAATTGCAGGTGAAACCCACACTGGACCAGCGCGTTTCTTATAGTCACGAGCGATTCACTGGATGAGATTTTGTTCTGCTACCCTCAGTCATATTTGAATGTCTGATTAGCTTCAATGTCAAAAACGAGTGACCGACAAGCAAAACCAGAATTAGTGTGCACTCTGCCAGAGAGTACACTGGGCGACCTGAAGGTCGAGGAGGAAGAAAATTTAAAAGTCCTGGAAGAGCAGAAAGTGGTCAAGGACACAAAAGAAATGCAGAACAAAGTGGACGAGCAGACAGAACCATTAGCCGAGGCTAAGACGGAGAAAAAAGACACGGCAACCCCAGATTCCTCCTCAAAGTTGTGTGTCGACAAAGATGTTCAGTTGATGGTTTCAAACGCCACAGAAAAAGCTGAACTGAACCAAGTGAAAAATGAACTTGAAGAAACGACCAAACTGGCAAAGAAAGAGTGTGAAGAGGCCAAAAAAGCAGTGAATGAAGCGCAGGCAGCACTGTCAGAGGAGAAGACAATGGTAGAGGATGCAAAGAAACAAACTGAACAGGAAAAACAAGTGTTAGAAGAAGTGCAGTTTGTATTCAAAGATGAGACCAACCAGGCTGAAGTATCAGCTTTGGAAAAGACACTGAAGCTGCAGAAAAAGGTGCGTGTCAACTGGGTTATTCAGTTGGTGGTTTTACTGGCCAAAGAAAAAGTCTCCTCCAAATACAAGATCTTCACAGAGCGCCTCACTCCTGACTGCATCAGCCATCGTCTGATTGAGAAAATCTGGCCTGAAGTTGAGGAGAAACACTTGAATTTATCCCACGACTGCATTTTTAATGTGGGCAAGGCCATTCTCAAGGACCTTTGCAAAACACACAACTGCAAAGAAAACCTTTTGATTTTTAATCTGAGGGAACAGCTTGACAATATTACCGTCTCAGTCTTCACCAAACACCTGTTGGCATTACCAGCAAGAGTACTCAGTGTCTCTAAAGACAGGCAAGAGTACAAGGAAGTTGTAAAAAATGTGACCAAAGATCTGGTAATGCACGCCATGAGCGAAGGAAATGAGACGATGACAATGAATCCAGTAGCATCTGAGTTTATTGTAGAGAGGCTTTTCCAGAAGATCTGGAACAAAATTTTGTCAAAAAAGTACAAAATGTCCTTGGAGAACATTGGAGAACTCGCCCTGACAATATACAATGAACTCCATGACAGGTGGGATTCTCCAATACTCTTAATGTGGTCAAGAAACCCAGTGATGGATGAAGCAATCGTCAGCAGCTTCAAAAAACATGCAAAATTGAGGAGCCAAAACATCATCTTTAGGGCTTTCTCATGTGCACGCTAAAATCGAACCAACACGTGCATGTGATTATGTGAGAAAACTCTTAAATTGGCTTCAAATATTCATTTCAATTGGGCTTTCTAAATTTAATTTTGAAACCAGAGTGGTTACAAATAACTACTCTTCTTCTCCCAACTTCCTTCCCTCATCACCAACTGGCCGAGGCAGATGGCCACCCCATCCCAGAGCCTGGGTCTGCCGGAGGTTTCTCTCTTTTAAAAAGTGAGTTTTTCCTTCCCACTGTCGCCAAAGTGCTTGCTCTAGGGGGTTGGAGTCTTTGTGCATTATTGTAGGGTCTTGACTTTACAATATAAAGCACCGTGAGGGAAGTGTTGTTGGGATTTGGTGCTGTTTCTTAACTCAAAAACTTCAGTTACAACAGGACATTTTGAGTTAAAAAACAAAAAAATTAAAAAAAATAAAAATTGAAAAAAAAACAACTTTGAATTTGTGCTTTGTTTCATTTACTGTTTAAGAAGTTTGTTCTTCCTGTAACTTTTAAAAACAACAAATAGCTGAGCTGTTGGATTTACTAAGTGCATCCAAGAATACAAACAAGCAGTCCTCACACACATTTGAGAAAAACTGAGAGACCTTTGAATCTTTATAGCTTACTGAATATTCATCTCTTTACTTTGTCTGCATGTGTCCACTTTTTTCTTTTTCTATTTGTATTATTCTCATTTCAAAGACATTCAAAGCTATTTGGAGACATTCAGAGTTCCTTAAAGATGAACCTAATATAATTACACGAGTTGTTTAACTGAGGTAATCACTCTTTCCCCCACAGTCCTACGATTTTTCCCTTTTTCTGTAAAGCAATGCAAATACATTTTTAATACTTTCAGTCAAGTTTTTAATATTCATACAGGAATAAACTACAACAGAAACACAGTCACAAATATAGGCCATAAATATACAGACACCACATTTACATACACATTTAGTACAATGTTTAAAAGGAGTCTGATTCTTCAACTGATAAACATTTGACTTTGATTTCCAGGAATTTTCCACTGTGAGATTAATGGAAAGTGTACATTGCACATAGTGACAATGACTGACGGACCCGACCACACAGATCGCACTTTACTACACTTTTTATTCAGTTTTTGTCTCTTCCAACCCTCAGCCCCAGCTGCCAGCTACACACACACAACAACAACACAACCTCAGGTCCCAGCACATCTTATGCAGGGGAGGGGTGATAAACTGATGGAGCTCCGCTGTGTCAGCCTCCCCCGCAACCGTGCCACAAACCAGGTCCTGCTACACACATTATATGTCCACAAACACAAATCAAAGTGAAGGAAGAAAAACCGCAAACTAATCATGAAGCTACAGAGCCCCTTTACTGATATGGGTAAGGAAGGTCTTTATTGCATGGCCACATGTTGATGTGTCACGGCGGGGTGCGCCGATGGGTTGTGAACAGGACCCAGAAGCAGATGCAGAGAGAAGAGATGCAGGTAAAAGAAAAAGCCTTTATTTTGGCTGATGGTAGCAGTAACATGAAACTATGAAAAACTAGGTACAACTAAGACAGACTGTGAAAAACTACGATCAACTATGAACACAGTGGATGAAAATAATAGAAATAATTTATGAATTAAAACATATTTCTGGTGTAACATACAACAGAAGGTACTGTCGACAGTTCAGCCCACTGTACTTTATTTTCACTGTGTGCTGCTATACTCTGTTGTCAGTTTGTCCACTTCATGATGTTTAACTGCTTTACTTACTTTACAGGTTAATGCTCGCCACACTAAACATGACATAAAGTTTAAATTACACGTAGCACAACAGTAAGAGGTCAGTCTGACAGTACAGAGAAGTAAGAGAATAGTTCAACCCATACGACACTGAAAGGAGACAAATCATGATTAATTCTTCTGGAGTGGCTTTAAATACACTTTTATTGCATATTTGTTACTCTGTATTGATTCCACGTTTAAACAAATAGTAAAGCCGACCTTTTATCATTTAGGATTTAAACACAATTACTATTATTATTTTTTTAATGTCCACAAACAAAGTTTACTTCTATTCTGGCTTTCCACAAACTTCTGAGGGAAACATTTTACTGGTAAACAGCAAAATCCTCAACTATGTTCATCAGCTTGTGTCAGTCAGCAATTTGTTGGTGATGGTTTTTGGAGCCTGTTCATTAACAGTGATGAGCACCATGAGGAAGAATCAAAACAGTATTTCTTTACTGTTTTGATTCTTCCTCAAAGCGCTCACGAGGACAGAAAACCAAACCAGTGACATGAATCATGCTCAAAATGTCAAACTCTGAGAAACAGATCAAAGAGCGTTTTTATTTCTCTCAGACTCACAGTGAACTATAGCAAGGAGTTTTTCTGATGTCACCACTGGAGGGCGCTGTGGACCAGCTGATCCCAGCTCCAGCTTGGTTTCGCACCAGTACTGGGCTCCATCATCTTCTCTACTGGGAGTGATGTTCAGAGTGAAGGTCTCATTCACTGGTTTCTTCTGTTCACTGTTGGACTGTAGGTGACCCAGTGCTGTGTTTTCTCTGTAGAAGGTCACAGTGAGGCTTTGAACAGGAGCTACGTTCTGTACGCTACACTGCAGGGTGTACTGCTGATTCTCAAACATCATCTCAGTGTGGTTTACAAAGCTGATGGAGACACTTTCTGGAGGCTCTGAGAAGACAAGGAAAGAAAGAGTAACACAGGTAGATGTTAGTCAGTAACCGCTGAGCTCACGAATCCGTCTGTGTATTTACACACAGAGGTCGAATTTTATCTGATTGTAAACAGCCTTGAAAGTCTTATGTATGCAAATGTATAGGACTGCTGTCTTACATTTGGGCAATATCTCTAAAATTAGAAACATCCTGTAGCAGAGTGAGGCTGAAAAACTAGTTTCATTATTATCAAGTTGTCCTAAAAACAGCTGAAAAGTCTTCAGTTGATCCAAAATTCTGCAGTAAGAGTCCTTCTCATCAAATAATCAGACCCCATCTTTTCTTAAAAACCTTATAGAACTGTATCACCCCATTACAGCACTTGCTCTCAGACTTACTTCTGGTTCCTCGAGTATTTAAAAGTAAAATGGGAGGCAGAGCATTCAGCTTTCACGCCCCTCTTCTGTGGAACCAGATTTGGGAGAGAGGCACCATCTCTACTTTTTAAGATTAGGCTTAAAAGTTTCATATAGTTAGGACTAGATCAGGTGACCCTGAAGCCTCCCTTAGTTATGCTGCATTAGGTGTAGGCCGATGGGGGATTCCCATGAATGATTTTCCTTCTCACATCCATTTTACTCTCACTATGTGTTTCTACACCTCTCTGCATTTAATTATGAGTTATTGTTAATCTCTGAGTCTCTTCCACAGCATGTTATTTGTCTTGTCTCCCTCTCCCCAAACCCTACTGGCTCCTGAGCCTGGTTCTGCTGGAGATTTCTTCCTGTTAAAAGGTTTTTCCTTGCCCCTGTCAGCTCCCATTCCATATACTTTAAAGCTCATTGCTCTTCTGTCATCCTGCCTGTCAGACTCTCATTTGTGTAACCTTTGTCTCGCCGCTTTCCCTCAGAGCTCCATCCAAGCCTCCATCTGCATCTCTGGGGGAGTCCCATCCTAACTCCTATCACTGCTGGGATCCTGTTGTGATTTGATAGGTCATTGGCATTTAATCATCAAACTGCACGTCTCTATAGTATGCCTAATTTTTATGTATTCCTCCCGTTTGTTATTTATTCCTGCTGTCTTACTATTTATATTTTATTCCTGTGCAGTTGATGTGGAAATCCCAGTCGTGGTACATGTACAATAACAATAATGGGCTATTCTATTGTATTATAAAGATTGTCATGTGTGACATAAACTATCTTTGAATTTGTTCTAAAGTAGCACACCACTAATACTGCTGGGAGAAAAATCATACAGTAAGTGGAAGGACAGCGGACCGTGCTTAGTTATATCATTTTTTATTTGTTCTCAGATTTTGTATGAAGTTCCTTCCGCTTCTCCAGGGCCGGGTCTCGGGGACAGCAGCCTAAGCAGAGAACCCCAGACCTCGCTCTCCCCAGCCCCCTCCTCCAGCTTGTCCAAAGGAAAACCAAGGCTTTCCCAGGCCAGCCGAGAGATATAATCTCTCCATTGTGTCCTGGTCTGCACCTAAGGGCCTCCTCCTGGGGGGACATGCCCAGAACTCCTCTCCCAGGAGGCGTCTTGTCAGATGCCTGAATCACCTCAGCTGGCTCCTTTCGATGTGAAGGAGCAGCGGCTCTACTCCAAGCCCCTCTCAGATGCTGAATTCCTCACCCCATTTCTAGGAAGAGGCCAGTCGCCCTTCGGAGGAAGCTCATTTCCACCACTTGTATCGATGATCTCATTCTTTCGGTCATTACCTACAGCCCGTGACCATAGGTGAGGGTAGGGATGTAGCTCGACCGGTATATTGATACGATCTGGTGCAGAGTCCGCATCACTGCACCAATCCATTTGTCCATCTCCCGCTCCCTTCTCCCATCACTCGTGAACACATCCATGATATACAAAAAAACTTCTTCACTTGGGGCAGGACCCTGACCTGGAGTGGCACTCCACCTTTTTCCAGTTGCATTGGAGGTTCTCATTCCCAGTGCTTCGCACTCGGCTGCAAACCACTCCAGTGTGAGCTGGAGGCCGTCACCTGATGAAGCCAATAGAACAACATCATCTGTGAAAAGCTAAAGTGAAATTCTGAGACCACCCAAGTGAAAGCTTTCCTGGTCTAGAAACATTTGCTTCAGCTTTGTGAAAAGCTCTGATAGTTTTAAATGTGAATACTGGACACAGAGAGAGGTGGTGTTTATGGTGTCCAAGATAACAGGACCTATAGCTTCTCGTGCCAGTGAAGGGTGCTCAGTTTGAGCAATTCAGGTGAACCTTGGAAATGACCAGAATTCTTCATTATTCTGATCTTTGGTGTCAGCAGACCTGAGTCAAAGTGGTTCGGGATTCATCTCCCAAACTGACTCTCTAGTCAGAGTTTCCAGAACATACGGCTCTGTCTCTACACATCCAGCTCAGCGCATGCTGTGTATGTCTAATTTTAAGATTTACTTTTTTAACAGTCAGATTACTTTCATAAATGCTTTGTATGTCAGAGGGAAAAATGGATTTTAATGAAGCTTAAAAGATGAGATATAAGTGATACGTCTGCAAATCTGCATATTTACTGTGAACCCACTGTTTGTTCATTTTATCTTGTGTTTTTGTTTTATTGTTCTTCATTTTGTCATTTTTCCATTATGTGTTTTATCCTATTGTAAAGTGTCCTTGGGTGTCTTGAAAGGCGCTTTATGAATAGTATTGTTATTATTATTATTATTATTATTATTATTATGTGAGGGTCTTTCTATTCTAGTAGTGTCAGCATCTGAACAGACTATAACCAGTCAAGGGCTGACTTACAAAACTCTTGTCCTTACTTTTCCCTTAATGCCCTGTTAAAAAAGTGCAATGCTCCATACTTACTCACATTATGTAAGGTCAGTTGAAAAAATATTCTGCAGAGGGATGCACGAGAACCTCCCCAGGAAGCAGACCTGACCTGCTTCTGTCATGCCTCCTGTTTGGTAATTTTACAACACCCACTTTCACTGAAAGCATGGCTGTTATAACAAAACGAGTGGATGCAGTGCTGAGGGAGAAAGAAAACAAACAAAACACAGCCTCCACTGTCACCATTGCTCTCTGCAATAGAAAAGCAAAACTGGGAACTCAGAGCCCATTCCCTTTCCATCCACGTTTGGACATCATGTTTGATCATTTTCCCACATTTGATTTCCAAAAATCTATCTGGGACAATGTTTTTCCATTTTATTCTTCTGGTTTTCCTACTCACTTTTCTGTGCACCCATCAAGTGCAGCTTTGGTAAGTGAAATGTTTTCCAGCTATAAAAAGATATACAGACTGTTTATGGCATAAACAATTTATTGCTTCTTTCGTTATTTCGTATCATACAGCTGCTAAATGTTAGCCTGATGAACTCAGAGGCATTTTTACAAGTAATCTAATGCAGAAGAATTGCATATTTATTTTTTTCTATTTTTCTTTTGAAAAGATGATCCAGTGAAATAGCCGAAGTCCCACCTCATCTTTAGGTTGCTGCTCTCTGTTGGCCCCTTTCAGCTCATATTTGGATGAAAGACTTTATAATAAATAACTTTAAGCATTAGACATAGGACATAAACTGCAACAACACAGGCAGCTGTGATTAAAGTGTACACGGGCTCTATCACAAAATCAGGAGGATGTGTGCTCATCTACCAGCACCACAGAGGATGCAAATATCACTCAGTATATACCCGTGAAACGGCGCAGTCCTGTACCGCGTCTTCACCTCGGCAAAATTAAACCAGTCGAAATACCAAATGAGGCCAACAGTGGCTCTATGAAGCCATTCTCCACAAGGACTTTCCATGAAGTTCGTCTTGGCTGTGAAAGCGAAGAAGAATAAAACTAGCCAAGTGCAGATGAAGTGAGCGAAGATGAACCAGGGTAGCACGGAGGCGAAAAGAACGCGGGCAGTGAGACGACAAGAAATGAGTACCAGTGTCACGGCCTTTTAAGTTCTGGCGTTTATTTCGTTGAAAAATATAAACAAAAATCAATCCAATAATTTCAAACATAAACGAAAGTTAACTTAATCTGATTTAAGAAGTTCAAAAAGTGGCAAAAAAAAAAAAAAATCATTTTAAACCCTCCCGTCGTCCCATCTGATATTTGGTAAATAAAACTTTTCCACCACACCCTCCAGGGTGCTCTTAATCCCTTCATTAATTAAAGGGTCCAGAAGTAAACAAACTAATCACATTTACAAACCTTTTCCAAAAGTAAAATTAATGGCTGGGGCAGCAGTCGTGTGGTGTTGCAAAGAAGGACCCAAAATGCAGGCACTTGCTGTGATGCACGGGAGCTTTATTGTGGACGGTGAAAATAACAAAAGCGAGGACAGAACTAAACATAAACCTAAACTGAGGAAACTAATAACAAACCATAACTCACGGAATAACACACAGGGGGAAAACATATGGAGTTGATATGGGGATGAGAGAGAGACGCGATTACCAAATAACACAGACGGAGCGACGACGAGCAGAAGCAAACACACAGTAGAAATACACACCAGGTGAGTAGGAAAAGACACGCAGGGGTGGACACAGCTGAAACTAATGGCTATAACGAGACACAGACCTTCCATCAGCGTGAATGTGTGTGTGAATGGGTGGATGTCTGAATAGCGCTTTGGGGTCCTTAGAGACTAAGTAAAGCGCTATACAAATACAGGCCATTTACCATTCAAAGTAAGAACACCAGGAAAGGAAACAGGTAGGAATAACAGAAACACTGAACACAAGACCCAGCCCCTAAGAACGAATATAAAAACAGAAGAAACTAGAAAATAAAAACAATAAACTCAAAACACTGAGTCAGCAACCCAGGACCATGACAATTACAAATTTTCATAGCAAAACTAGGTAAGCATATTCTTACTGTTATAACAAACATAACTTTTTAACAAATCTGTATTTTTATTGCAGCGAATAGGTAAGGTTAAAGTTTAACACTTACTTTTGAGATTTGCAGACAACATGAAAAAACGGGGATCCAAACACTGTCTCGCAGCCTTTTCTATTCAAATAACCTCATGCAGCACTAAATCCGGTATCTGAACATAGTGAAATGCGTTCATTTTTAACATATTTATGGCTGTGATGAACCAGCATCTCTCTCATGTGTTCTACTACGTGTGGCATGACGGTCATGAGTCTGCACACAGACGTCTTGTCGATGGCGCTGTGGTGAGGTCAGAATAACTAAGAGCTGATTACGCTCAAAACTGAGACTTTTTTTTTCCTGATTGTAAACAGCCTTGAAAGTTAAATGTTGCTACCAGGGGCGTCATAGTGGAGGCAAAAGTGATGCTCAGATAAAGACACCCAAGGAGCCAAAGGAAGGAGGCAGCCGCACGTCTCTCTCTTAAGGATGTAACACAAGATGAGCTCATACAGTGGCAATTAAACGTTATTAAAACAACAAATATATTTTATCGGTGTGGTTGGTTTTAAGGCTGATTTTAAAAAAAAATTGCGTTCTTTTCTAAACAGAGGAGAGTTCAGCTTTTTTCATTATATATATAACACAGAAAACGAAAACGTCATTTATTCATTGTTGAAAATCAGCGCAGTTAGAAGTAAACTGTGTGTCGGAAACATTAATAGATCAGTTCGCCCGCTTGTTTGAAATATTATGAGTAAGCCACAGGACCACAGGCAATAATCTGGTAGTGGGCAAAAAGACGTGATAGAGGCGGATGGAAGTGAAGAGAGCGTGGAAAATAAAGGTTTTCTACCACAGAGAAGAGCTTTTGCGTAAGTGGTGAAAATGGTTTTCGGGCCTGTTTCAAACATTAAAGGAGAGAGAATCGGGCCATGACGTCAGAAACTCTGACAGCCCGTTCTTTATGGGCGTTACCTATTTTCAACGAGCCAATATGGAACGTTGTTGTGGGCGGGGCCTGGTTCAAAGATGAAAGGCAAGAGAACCAGGCCGTGACGTCACAGTCAACTCAAGTGCATAAATTGCAGGTGAAACCCACACTGGACCAGCGCGTTTCTTATAGTCACGAGCGATTCACTGGATGAGATTTTGTTCTGCTACCCTCAGTCATATTTGAATGTCTGATTAGCTTCAATGTCAAAAACGAGTGACCGACAAGCAAAACCAGAATTAGTGTGCACTCTGCCAGAGAGTACACTGGGCGACCTGAAGGTCGAGGAGGAAGAAAATTTAAAAGTCCTGGAAGAGCAGAAAGTGGTCAAGGACACAAAAGAAATGCAGAACAAAGTGGACGAGCAGACAGAACCATTAGCCGAGGCTAAGACGGAGAAAAAAGACACGGCAACCCCAGATTCCTCCTCAAAGTTGTGTGTCGACAAAGATGTTCAGTTGATGGTTTCAAACGCCACAGAAAAAGCTGAACTGAACCAAGTGAAAAATGAACTTGAAGAAACGACCAAACTGGCAAAGAAAGAGTGTGAGGAGGCCAAAAAAGCAGTGAATGAAGCGCAGGCAGCACTGTCAGAGGAGAAGACAATGGTAGAGGATGCAAAGAAACAAACTGAACAGGAAAAACAAGTGTTAGAAGAAGTGCAGTTTGTATTCAAAGATGAGACCAACCAGGCTGAAGTATCAGCTTTGGAAAAGACACTGAAGCTGCAGAAAAAGGTGCGCGTCAACTGGGTTATTCAGTTGGTGGTTTTACTGGCCAAAGAAAAAGTCTCCTCCAAATACAAGATCTTCACAGAGCGCCTCACTCCTGACTGCATCAGCCATCGTCTGATTGAGAAAATCTGGCCTGAAGTTGAGGAGAAACACTTGAATTTATCCCACGACTGCATTTTTAATGTGGGCAAGGCCATTCTCAAGGACCTTTGCAAAACACACAACTGCAAAGAAAACCTTTTGATTTTTAATCTGAGGGAACAGCTTGACAATATTACCGTCTCAGTCTTCACCAAACACCTGTTGGCATTACCAGCAAGAGTACTCAGTGTCTCTAAAGACAGGCAAGAGTACAAGGAAGTTGTAAAAAATGTGACCAAAGATCTGGTAATGCACGCCATGAGCGAAGGAAATGAGACGATGACAATGAATCCAGTAGCATCTGAGTTTATTGTAGAGAGGCTTTTCCAGAAGATCTGGAACAAAATTTTGTCAAAAAAGTACAAAATGTCCTTGGAGAACATTGGAGAACTCGCCCTGACAATATACAATGAACTCCATGACAGGTGGGATTCTCCAATACTCTTAATGTGGTCAAGAAACCCAGTGATGGATGAAGCAATCGTCAGCAGCTTCAAAAAACATGCAAAATTGAGGAGCCAAAACATCATCTTTAGGGCTTTCTCATGTGCACGCTAAAATCGAACCAACACGTGCATGTGATTATGTGAGAAAACTCTTAAATTGGCTTCAAATATTCATTTCAATTGGGCTTTCTAAATTTAATTTTGAAACCAGAGTGGTTACAAATAACTACTCTTCTTCTCCCAACTTCCTTCCCTCATCACCAACTGGCCGAGGCAGATGGCCACCCCATCCCAGAGCCTGGGTCTGCCGGAGGTTTCTCTCTTTTAAAAAGTGAGTTTTTCCTTCCCACTGTCGCCAAAGTGCTTGCTCTAGGGGGTTGGAGTCTTTGTGCATTATTGTAGGGTCTTGACTTTACAATATAAAGCACCGTGAGGGAAGTGTTGTTGGGATTTGGTGCTGTTTCTTAACTCAAAAACTTCAGTTACAACAGGACATTTTGAGTTAAAAAACAAAAAAATTAAAAAAAATAAAAATTAAAAAAAACAACTTTGAATTTGTGCTTTGTTTCATTTACTGTTTAAGAAGTTTGTTCTTCCTGTAACTTTTAAAAACAACAAATAGCTGAGCTGTTGGATTTACTAAGTGCATCCAAGAATACAAACAAGCAGTCCTCACACACATTTGAGAAAAACTGAGAGACCTTTGAATCTTTATAGCTTACTGAATATTCATCTCTTTACTTTGTCTGCATGTGTCCACTTCTTTCTTTTTCTATTTGTATTATTCTCATTTCAAAGACATTCAAAGCTATTTGGAGACATTCAGAGTTCCTTAAAGATGAACCTAATATAATTACACGAGTTGTTTAACTGAGGTAATCACTCTTTCCCCCACAGTCCTACGATTTTTCCCTTTTTCTGTAAAGCAATGCAAATACATTTTTAATACTTTCAGTCAAGTTTTTAATATTCATACAGGAATAAACTACAACAGAAACACAGTCACAAATATAGGCCATAAATATACAGACACCATATTTACATACACATTTAGTACAATGTTTAAAAGGAGTCTGATTCTTCAACTGATAAACATTTGACTTTGATTTCCAGGAATTTTCCACTGTGAGATTAATGGAAAGTGTACATTGCACATAGTGACAATGACTGACGGACCCGACCACACAGATCGCACTTTACTACACTTTTTATTCAGTTTTTGTCTCTTCCAACCCTCAGCCCCAGCTGCCAGCTACACACACACAACAACAACACAACCTCAGGTCCCAGCACATCTTATGCAGGGGAGGGGTGATAAACTGATGGAGCTCCGCTGTGTCAGCCTCCCTTTGCAACCGTGCCACAAACCAGGTCCTGCTACACACATTATATGTCCACAAACACAAATCAAAGTGAAGGAAGAAAAACCGCAAACTAATCATGAAGCTACAGAGCCCCTTTACTGATATGGGTAAGGAAGGTCTTTATTGCATGGCCACATGTTGATGTGTCACGGCGGGGTGCGCCGATGGGTTGTGAACAGGACCCAGAAGCAGATGCAGAGAGAGGAGATGCAGGTAGAAGAAAAAGCCTTTATTTTGGCTGATGGTAGCAGTAACATGAAACTATGAAAAACTAGGTACAACTAAGACAGACTGTGAAAAACTACGATCAACTATGAACACAGTGGATGAAAATAATAGAAATAATTTATGAATTGAAACATGTTTCTGGTGTAATATACAACAGAAGGTACTGTCGACAGTTCAGCCCACTGTACTTTATTTTCACTCTGTGCTGCTATACTCTGTTGTCAGTTTGTCCACTTCATGATGTTTAACTGCTTTACTTACTTTACAGGTTAATGCTCGCCACACTAAACATGACATAAAGTTTAAATTACACGTAGCACAACAGTAAGAGGTCAGTCTGACAGTACAGAGAAGTAAGAGAATAGTTCAACCCATACGACACTGAAAGGAGACAAATCATGATTAATTCTTCTGGAGTGGCTTTAAATACACTTTTATTGCATATTTGTTACTCTGTATTGATTCCACGTTTAAACAAATAGTAAAGCCGACCTTTTATCATTTAGGATTTAAACACAATTACTATTATTATTTTTTTAATGTCCACAAACAAAGTTTACTTCTATTCTGGCTTTCCACAAACTTCTGAGGGAAACATTTTACTGGTAAACAGCAAAATCCTCAACTATGTTCATCAGCTTGTGTCAGTCAGCAATTTGTTGGTGATGGTTTTTGGAGCCTGTTCATTAACAGTGATGAGCACCATGAGGAAGAATCAAAACAGTATTTCTTTACTGTTTTGATTCTTCCTCAAAGTGCTCACGAGGACTGTACGCTACACTGCAGGGTGTACTGCTGATTCTCAAACATCATCTCAGTGTGGTTTACAAAGCTGATGGAGACACTTTCTGGAGTCTCTGAGAAGACAAGGAAAGAAAGAGTAACACAGGTAGATGTTAGTCAGTAACCGCTGAGCTCACGAATCCGTCTGTGTATTTACACACAGAGGTCGAATTTTATCTGATTGTAAACAGCCTTGAAAGTCTTATGTATGCAAATGTATAGGACTGCTGTCTTACATTTGGGCAATATCTCTAAAATTAGAAACATCCTGTAGCAGAGTGAGGCTGAAAAACTAGTTTCATTATTATCAAGTTGTCCTAAAAACAGCTGAAAAGTCTTCAGTTGATCCAAAATTCTGCAGTAAGAGTCCTTCTCATCAAATAATCAGACCCCATCTTTTCTTAAAAACCTTATAGAACTGTATCACCCCATTACAGCACTTGCTCTCAGACTTACTTCTGGTTCCTCGAGTATTTAAAAGTAAAATGGGAGGCAGAGCATTCAGCTTTCACGCCCCTCTTCTGTGGAACCAGATTTGGGAGAGAGGCACCATCTCTACTTTTTAAGATTAGGCTTAAAAGTTTCATATAGTTAGGACTAGATCAGGTGACCCTGAAGCCTCCCTTAGTTATGCTGCATTAGGTGTAGGCCGATGGGGGATTCCCATGAATGATTTTCCTTCTCACATCCATTTTACTCTCACTATGTGTTTCTACACCTCTCTGCATTTAATTATGAGTTATTGTTAATCTCTGAGTCTCTTCCACAGCATGTTATTTGTCTTGTCTCCCTCTCCCCAAACCCTACTGGCTCCTGAGCCTGGTTCTGCTGGAGATTTCTTCCTGTTAAAAGGTTTTTCCTTGCCCCTGTCAGCTCCCATTCCATATACTTTAAAGCTCATTGCTCTTCTGTCATCCTGCCTGTCAGACTCTCATTTGTGTAACCTTTGTCTCGCCGCTTTCCCTCAGAGCTCCATCCAAGCCTCCATCTGCATCTCTGGGGGAGTCCCATCCTAACTCCTATCACTGCTGGGATCCTGTTGTGATTTGATAGGTCATTGGCATTTAATCATCAAACTGCGCGTCTCTATAGTATGCCTAATTTTTATGTATTCCTCCCGTTTGTTATTTATTCCTGCTGTCTTACTATTTATATTTTATTCCTGTGCAGTTGATGTGGAAATCCCAGTCGTGGTACATGTACAATAACAATAATGGGCTATTCTATTGTATTATAAAGATTGTCATGTGTGACATAAACTATCTTTGAATTTGTTCTAAAGTAGCACACCACTAATACTGCTGGGAGAAAAATCATACAGTAAGTGGAAGGACAGCGGACCGTGCTTAGTTATATCATTTTTTATTTGTTCTCAGATTTTGTATGAAGTTCCTTCCGCTTCTCCAGGGCCGGGTCTCGGGGACAGCAGCCTAAGCAGAGAACCCCAGACCTCGCTCTCCCCAGCCCCCTCCTCCAGCTTGTCCAAAGGAAAACCAAGGCTTTCCCAGGCCAGCCGAGAGATATAATCTCTCCATTGTGTCCTGGTCTGCACCTAAGGGCCTCCTCCTGGGGGGACATGCCCAGAACTCCTCTCCCAGGAGGCGTCTTGTCAGATGCCTGAATCACCTCAGCTGGCTCCTTTCGATGTGAAGGAGCAGCGGCTCTACTCCAAGCCCCTCTCAGATGCTGAATTCCTCACCCCATTTCTAGGAAGAGGCCAGTCGCCCTTCGGAGGAAGCTCATTTCCACCACTTGTATCGATGATCTCATTCTTTCGGTCATTACCTACAGCCCGTGACCATAGGTGAGGGTAGGGATGTAGCTCGACCGGTATATTGATACGATCTGGTGCAGAGTCCGCATCACTGCACCAATCCATTTGTCCATCTCCCGCTCCCTTCTCCCATCACTCGTGAACACATCCATGATATACAAAAAAACTTCTTCACTTGGGGCAGGACCCTGACCTGGAGTGGCACTCCACCTTTTTCCAGTTGCATTGGAGGTTCTCATTCCCAGTGCTTCGCACTCGGCTGCAAACCACTCCAGTGTGAGCTGGAGGCCGTCACCTGATGAAGCCAATAGAACAACATCATCTGTGAAAAGCTAAAGTGAAATTCTGAGACCACCCAAGTGAAAGCTTTCCTGGTCTAGAAACATTTGCTTCAGCTTTGTGAAAAGCTCTGATAGTTTTAAATGTGAATACTGGACACAGAGAGAGGTGGTGTTTATGGTGTCCAAGATAACAGGACCTATAGCTTCTCGTGCCAGTGAAGGGTGCTCAGTTTGAGCAATTCAGGTGAACCTTGGAAATGACCAGAATTCTTCATTATTCTGATCTTTGGTGTCAGCAGACCTGAGTCAAAGTGGTTCGGGATTCATCTCCCAAACTGACTCTCTAGTCAGAGTTTCCAGAACATACGGCTCTGTCTCTACACATCCAGCTCAGCGCATGCTGTGTATGTCTAATTTTAAGATTTACTTTTTTAACAGTCAGATTACTTTCATAAATGCTTTGTATGTCAGAGGGAAAAATGGATTTTAATGAAGCTTAAAAGATGAGATATAAGTGATACGTCTGCAAATCTGCATATTTACTGTGAACCCACTGTTTGTTCATTTTATCTTGTGTTTTTGTTTTATTGTTCTTCATTTTGTCATTTTTCCATTATGTGTTTTATCCTATTGTAAAGTGTCCTTGGGTGTCTTGAAAGGCGCTTTATGAATAGTATTGTTATTATTATTATTATTATTATTATTATTATTATTATTATTATGTGAGGGTCTTTCTATTCTAGTAGTGTCAGCATCTGAACAGACTATAACCAGTCAAGGGCTGACTTACAAAACTCTTGTCCTTACTTTTCCCTTAATGCCCTGTTAAAAAAGTGCAACGCTCCATACTTACTCACATTATGTAAGGTCAGTTGAAAAAATATTCTGCAGAGGGATGCACGAGAACCTCCCCAGGAAGCAGACCTGACCTGCTTCTGTCATGCCTCCTGTTTGGTAATTTTACAACACCCACTTTCACTGAAAGCATGGCTGTTATAACAAAACGAGTGGATGCAGTGCTGAGGGAGAAAGAAAACAAACAAAACACAGCCTCCACTGTCACCATTGCTCTCTGCAATAGAAAAGCAAAACTGGGAACTCAGAGCCCATTCCCTTTCCATCCACGTTTGGACATCATGTTTGATCATTTTCCCACATTTGATTTCCAAAAATCTATCTGGGACAATGTTTTTCCATTTTATTCTTCTGGTTTTCCTACTCACTTTTCTGTGCACCCATCAAGTGCAGCTTTGGTAAGTGAAATGTTTTCCAGCTATAAAAAGATATACAGACTGTTTATGGCATAAACAATTTATTGCTTCTTTCGTTATTTCGTATCATACAGCTGCTAAATGTTAGCCTGATGAACTCAGAGGCATTTTTACAAGTAATCTAATGCAGAAGAATTGCATATTTATTTTTTTCTATTTTTCTTTTGAAAAGATGATCCAGTGAAATAGCCGAAGTCCCACCTCATCTTTAGGTTGCTGCTCTCTGTTGGCCCCTTTCAGCTCATATTTGGATGAAAGACTTTATAATAAATAACTTTAAGCATTAGACATAGGACATAAACTGCAACAACACAGGCAGCTGTGATTAAAGTGTACACGGGCTCTATCACAAAATCAGGAGGATGTGTGCTCATCTACCAGCACCACAGAGGATGCAAATATCACTCAGTATATACCCGTGAAACGGCGCAGTCCTGTACCGCGTCTTCACCTCGGCAAAATTAAACCAGTCGAAATACCAAATGAGGCCAACAGTGGCTCTATGAAGCCATTCTCCACAAGGACTTTCCATGAAGTTCGTCTTGGCTGTGAAAGCGAAGAAGAATAAAACTAGCCAAGTGCAGATGAAGTGAGCGAAGATGAACCAGGGTAGCACGGAGGCGAAAAGAACGCGGGCAGTGAGACGACAAGAAATGAGTACCAGTGTCACGGCCTTTTAAGTTCTGGCGTTTATTTCGTTGAAAAATATAAACAAAAATCAATCCAATAATTTCAAACATAAACGAAAGTTAACTTAATCTGATTTAAGAAGTTCAAAAAGTGGCAAAAAAAAAAATCATTTTAAACCCTCCCGTCGTCCCATCTGATATTTGGTAAATAAAACTTTTCCACCACACCCTCCAGGGTGCTCTTAATCCCTTAATTAATTAAAGGGTCCAGAAGTAAACAAACTAATCACTTTTACAAACCTTTTCCAAAAGTAAAATTATTGGCTGGGGCAGCAGTCGTGTGGTGTTGCAAAGAAGGACCCAAAATGCAGGCACTTGCTGTGATGCACGGGAGCTTTATTGTGGACGGTGAAAATAACAAAAGCGAGGACAGAACTAAACATAAACCTAAACTGAGGAAACTAATAACAAACCATAACTCACGGAATAACACACAGGGGGAAAACATATGGAGTTGATATGGGGATGAGAGAGAGACGCGATTACCAAATAACACAGACGGAGCGACGACGAGCAGAAGCAAACACACAGTAGAAATACACACCAGGTGAGTAGGAAAAGACACGCAGGGGTGGACACAGCTGAAACTAATGGCTATAACGAGACACAGACCTTCCATCAGCGTGAATGTGTGTGTGAATGGGTGGATGTCTGAATAGCGCTTTGGGGTCCTTAGAGACTAAGTAAAGCGCTATACAAATACAGGCCATTTACCATTCAAAGTAAGAACACCAGGAAAGGAAACAGGTAGGAATAACAGAAACACTGAACACAAGACCCAGCCCCTAAGAACGAATATAAAAACAGAAGAAACTAGAAAATAAAAACAATAAACTCAAAACACTGAGTCAGCAACCCAGGACCATGACAATTACAAATTTTCATAGCAAAACTAGGTAAGCATATTCTTACTGTTATAACAAACATAACTTTTTAACAAATCTGTATTTTTATTGCAGCGAATAGGTAAGGTTAAAGTTTAACACTTACTTTTGAGATTTGCAGACAACATGAAAAAACGGGGATCCAAACACTGTCTCGCAGCCTTTTCTATTCAAATAACCTCATGCAGCACTAAATCCGGTATCTGAACATAGTGAAATGCGTTCATTTTTAACATATTTATGGCTGTGATGAACCAGCATCTCTCTCATGTGTTCTACTACGTGTGGCATGACGGTCATGAGTCTGCACACAGACGTCTTGTCGATGGCGCTGTGGTGAGGTCAGAATAACTAAGAGCTGATTACGCTCAAAACTGAGACTTTTTTTTTCCTGATTGTAAACAGCCTTGAAAGTTAAATGTTGCTACCAGGGGCGTCATAGTGGAGGCAAAAGTGATGCTCAGATAAAGACACCCAAGGAGCCAAAGGAAGGAGGCAGCCGCACGTCTCTCTCTTAAGGATGTAACACAAGATGAGCTCATACAGTGGCAATTAAACGTTATTAAAACAACAAATATATTTTATCGGTGTGGTTGGTTTTAAGGCTGATTTAAAAAAAAAATTGCGTTCTTTTCTAAACAGAGGAGAGTTCAGCTTTTTTCATTATATATATAACACAGAAAACGAAAACGTCATTTATTCATTGTTGAAAATCAGCGCAGTTAGAAGTAAACTGTGTGTCGGAAACATTAATAGATCAGTTCGCCCGCTTGTTTGAAATATTATGAGTAAGCCACAGGACCACAGGCAATAATCTGGTAGTGGGCAAAAAGACGTGATAGAGGCGGATGGAAGTGAAGAGAGCGTGGAAAATAAAGGTTTTCTACCACAGAGAAGAGCTTTTGCGTAAGTGGTGAAAATGGTTTTCGGGCCTGTTTCAAACATTAAAGGAGAGAGAATCGGGCCATGACGTCAGAAACTCTGACAGCCCGTTCTTTATGGGCGTTACCTATTTTCAACGAGCCAATATGGAACGTTGTTGTGGGCGGGGCCTGGTTCAAAGATGAAAGGCAAGAGAACCAGGCCGTGACGTCACAGTCAACTCAAGTGCATAAATTGCAGGTGAAACCCACACTGGACCAGCGCGTTTCTTATAGTCACGAGCGATTCACTGGATGAGATTTTGTTCTGCTACCCTCAGTCATATTTGAATGTCTGATTAGCTTCAATGTCAAAAACGAGTGACCGACAAGCAAAACCAGAATTAGTGTGCACTCTGCCAGAGAGTACACTGGGCGACCTGAAGGTCGAGGAGGAAGAAAATTTAAAAGTCCTGGAAGAGCAGAAAGTGGTCAAGGACACAAAAGAAATGCAGAACAAAGTGGACGAGCAGACAGAACCATTAGCCGAGGCTAAGACGGAGAAAAAAGACACGGCAACCCCAGATTCCTCCTCAAAGTTGTGTGTCGACAAAGATGTTCAGTTGATGGTTTCAAACGCCACAGAAAAAGCTGAACTGAACCAAGTGAAAAATGAACTTGAAGAAACGACCAAACTGGCAAAGAAAGAGTGTGAAGAGGCCAAAAAAGCAGTGAATGAAGCGCAGGCAGCACTGTCAGAGGAGAAGACAATGGTAGAGGATGCAAAGAAACAAACTGAACAGGAAAAACAAGTGTTAGAAGAAGTGCAGTTTGTGTTCAAAGATGAGACCAACCAGGCTGAAGTATCAGCTTTGGAAAAGACACTGAAGCTGCAGAAAAAGGTGCGCGTCAACTGGGTTATTCAGTTGGTGGTTTTACTGGCCAAAGAAAAAGTCTCCTCCAAATACAAGATCTTCACAGAGCGCCTCACTCCTGACTGCATCAGCCATCGTCTGATTGAGAAAATCTGGCCTGAAGTTGAGGAGAAACACTTGAATTTATCCCACGACTGCATTTTTAATGTGGGCAAGGCCATTCTCAAGGACCTTTGCAAAACACACAACTGCAAAGAAAACCTTTTGATTTTTAATCTGAGGGAACAGCTTGACAATATTACCGTCTCAGTCTTCACCAAACACCTGTTGGCATTACCAGCAAGAGTACTCAGTGTCTCTAAAGACAGGCAAGAGTACAAGGAAGTTGTAAAAAATGTGACCAAAGATCTGGTAATGCACGCCATGAGCGAAGGAAATGAGACGATGACAATGAATCCAGTAGCATCTGAGTTTATTGTAGAGAGGCTTTTCCAGAAGATCTGGAACAAAATTTTGTCAAAAAAATACAAAATGTCCTTGGAGAACATTGGAGAACTCGCCCTGACAATATACAATGAACTCCATGACAGGTGGGATTCTCCAATACTCTTAATGTGGTCAAGAAACCCAGTGATGGATGAAGCAATCGTCAGCAGCTTCAAAAAACATGCAAAATTGAGGAGCCAAAACATCATCTTTAGGGCTTTCTCATGTGCACGCTAAAATCGAACCAACACGTGCATGTGATTATGTGAGAAAACTCTTAAATTGGCTTCAAATATTCATTTCAATTGGGCTTTCTAAATTTAATTTTGAAACCAGAGTGGTTACAAATAACTACTCTTCTTCTCCCAACTTCCTTCCCTCATCACCAACTGGCCGAGGCAGATGGCCACCCCATCCCAGAGCCTGGGTCTGCCGGAGGTTTCTCTCTTTTAAAAAGTGAGTTTTTCCTTCCCACTGTCGCCAAAGTGCTTGCTCTAGGGGGTTGGAGTCTTTGTGCATTATTGTAGGGTCTTGACTTTACAATATAAAGCACCGTGAGGGAAGTGTTGTTGGGATTTGGTGCTGTTTCTTAACTCAAAAACTTCAGTTACAACAGGACATTTTGAGTTAAAAAACAAAAAAATTAAAAAAAATAAAAATAAAAAAAAAACAACTTTGAATTTGTGCTTTGTTTCATTTACTGTATAAGAAGTTTGTTCTTCCTGTAACTTTTAAAAACAACAAATAGCTGAGCTGTTGGATTTACTAAGTGCATCCAAGAATACAAACAAGCAGTCCTCACACACATTTGAGAAAAACTGAGAGACCTTTGAATCTTTATAGCTTACTGAATATTCATCTCTTTACTTTGTCTGCATGTGTCCACTTCTTTCTTTTTCTATTTGTATTATTCTCATTTCAAAGACATTCAAAGCTATTTGGAGACATTCAGAGTTCCTTAAAGATGAACCTAATATAATTACACGAGTTGTTTAACTGAGGTAATCACTCTTTCCCCCACAGTCCTACGATTTTTCCCTTTTTCTGTAAAGCAATGCAAATACATTTTTAATACTTTCAGTCAAGGTTTTAATATTCATACAGGAATAAACTACAACAGAAACACAGTCACAAATATAGGCCATAAATATACAGACACCATATTTACATACACATTTAGTACAATGTTTAAAAGGAGTCTGATTCTTCAACTGATAAACATTTGACTTTGATTTCCAGGAATTTTCCACTGTGAGATTAATGGAAAGTGTACATTGCACATAGTGACAATGACTGACGGACCCGACCACACAGATCGCACTTTTCTACACTTTTTATTCAGTTTTTGTCTCTTCCAACCCTCAGCCCCAGCTGCCAGCTACACACACACAACAACAACACAACCTCAGGTCCCAGCACATCTTATGCAGGGGAGGGGTGATAAACTGATGGAGCTCCGCTGTGTCAGCCTCCCTTTGCAACCGTGCCACAAACCAGGTCCTGCTACACACATTATATGTCCACAAACACAAATCAAAGTGAAGGAAGAAAAACCGCAAACTAATCATGAAGCTACAGAGCCCCTTTACTGATATGGGTAAGGAAGGTCTTTATTGCATGGCCACATGTTGATGTGTCACGGCGGGGTGCGCCGATGGGTTGTGAACAGGACCCAGAAGCAGATGCAGAGAGAGGAGATGCAGGTAGAAGAAAAAGCCTTTATTTTGGCTGATGGTAGCAGTAACATGAAACTATGAAAAACTAGGTACAACTAAGACAGACTGTGAAAAACTACGATCAACTATGAACACAGTGGATGAAAATAATAGAAATAATTTATGAATTAAAACATGTTTCTGGTGTAATATACAACAGAAGGTACTGTCGACAGTTCAGCCCACTGTACTTTATTTTCACTCTGTGCTGCTATACTCTGTTGTCAGTTTGTCCACTTCATGATGTTTAACTGCTTTACTTACTTTACAGGTTAATGCTCGCCACACTAAACATGACATAAAGTTTAAATTACACGTAGCACAACAGTAAGAGGTCAGTCTGACAGTACAGAGAAGTAAGAGAATAGTTCAACCCATACGACACTGAAAGGAGACAAATCATGATTAATTCTTCTGGAGTGGCTTTAAATACACTTTTATTGCATATTTGTTACTCTGTATTGATTCCACGTTTAAACAAATAGTAAAGCCGACCTTTTATCATTTAGGATTTAAACACAATTACTATTATTATTTTTTTAATGTCCACAAACAAAGTTTACTTCTATTCTGGCTTTCCACAAACTTCTGAGGGAAACATTTTACTGGTAAACAGCAAAATCCTCAACTATGTTCATCAGCTTGTGTCAGTCAGCAATTTGTTGGTGATGGTTTTTGGAGCCTGTTCATTAACAGTGATGAGCACCATGAGGAAGAATCAAAACAGTATTTCTTTACTGTTTTGATTCTTCCTCAAAGCGCTCACGAGGACAGAAAACCAAACCAGTGACATGAATCATGCTCAAAATGTCAAACTCTGAGAAACAGATCAAAGAGCGTTTTTATTTCTCTCAGACTCACAGTGAACTATAGCAAGGAGTTTTTCTGATGTCACCACTGGAGGGCGCTGTGGACCAGCTGATCCCAGCTCCAGCTTGGTTTCGCACCAGTACTGGGCTCCATCATCTTCTCTACTGGGAGTGATGTTCAGAGTGAAGGTCTCATTCACTGGTTTCTTCTGTTCACTGTTGGACTGTAGGTGACCCAGTGCTGTGTTTTCTCTGTAGAAGGTCACAGTGAGGCTTTGAACAGGAGCTACGTTCTGTACGCTACACTGCAGGGTGTACTGCTGATTCTCAAACATCATCTCAGTGTGGTTTACAAAGCTGATGGAGACACTTTCTGGAGTCTCTGAGAAGACAAGGAAAGAAAGAGTAACACAGGTAGATGTTAGTCAGTAACCGCTGAGCTCACGAATCCGTCTGTGTATTTACACACAGAGGTCGAATTTTATCTGATTGTAAACAGCCTTGAAAGTTAAATGTTGCTACCAGGGGCGTCATAGTGGAGGCAAAAGTGATGCTCAGATAAAGACACCCAAGGAGCCAAAGGAAGGAGGCAGCCGCACGTCTCTCTCTTAAGGATGTAACACAAGATGAGCTCATACAGTGGCAATTAAACGTTATTAAAACAACAAATATATTTTATCGGTGTGGTTGGTTTTAAGGCTGATTTTAAAAAAAAATTGCGTTCTTTTCTAAACAGAGGAGAGTTCAGCTTTTTTCATTATATATATAACACAGAAAACGAAAACGTCATTTATTCATTGTTGAAAATCAGCGCAGTTAGAAGTAAACTGTGTGTCGGAAACATTAATAGATCAGTTCGCCCGCTTGTTTGAAATATTATGAGTAAGCCACAGGACCACAGGCAATAATCTGGTAGTGGGCAAAAAGACGTGATAGAGGCGGATGGAAGTGAAGAGAGCGTGGAAAATAAAGGTTTTCTACCACAGAGAAGAGCTTTTGCGTAAGTGGTGAAAATGGTTTTCGGGCCTGTTTCAAACATTAAAGGAGAGAGAATCGGGCCATGACGTCAGAAACTCTGACAGCCCGTTCTTTATGGGCGTTACCTATTTTCAACGAGCCAATATGGAACGTTGTTGTGGGCGGGGCCTGGTTCAAAGATGAAAGGCAAGAGAACCAGGCCGTGACGTCACAGTCAACTCAAGTGCATAAATTGCAGGTGAAACCCACACTGGACCAGCGCGTTTCTTATAGTCACGAGCGATTCACTGGATGAGATTTTGTTCTGCTACCCTCAGTCATATTTGAATGTCTGATTAGCTTCAATGTCAAAAACGAGTGACCGACAAGCAAAACCAGAATTAGTGTGCACTCTGCCAGAGAGTACACTGGGCGACCTGAAGGTCGAGGAGGAAGAAAATTTAAAAGTCCTGGAAGAGCAGAAAGTGGTCAAGGACACAAAAGAAATGCAGAACAAAGTGGACGAGCAGACAGAACCATTAGCCGAGGCTAAGACGGAGAAAAAAGACACGGCAACCCCAGATTCCTCCTCAAAGTTGTGTGTCGACAAAGATGTTCAGTTGATGGTTTCAAACGCCACAGAAAAAGCTGAACTGAACCAAGTGAAAAATGAACTTGAAGAAACGACCAAACTGGCAAAGAAAGAGTGTGAAGAGGCCAAAAAAGCAGTGAATGAAGCGCAGGCAGCACTGTCAGAGGAGAAGACAATGGTAGAGGATGCAAAGAAACAAACTGAACAGGAAAAACAAGTGTTAGAAGAAGTGCAGTTTGTGTTCAAAGATGAGACCAACCAGGCTGAAGTATCAGCTTTGGAAAAGACACTGAAGCTGCAGAAAAAGGTGCGCGTCAACTGGGTTATTCAGTTGGTGGTTTTACTGGCCAAAGAAAAAGTCTCCTCCAAATACAAGATCTTCACAGAGCGCCTCACTCCTGACTGCATCAGCCATCGTCTGATTGAGAAAATCTGGCCTGAAGTTGAGGAGAAACACTTGAATTTATCCCACGACTGCATTTTTAATGTGGGCAAGGCCATTCTCAAGGACCTTTGCAAAACACACAACTGCAAAGAAAACCTTTTGATTTTTAATCTGAGGGAACAGCTTGACAATATTACCGTCTCAGTCTTCACCAAACACCTGTTGGCATTACCAGCAAGAGTACTCAGTGTCTCTAAAGACAGGCAAGAGTACAAGGAAGTTGTAAAAAATGTGACCAAAGATCTGGTAATGCACGCCATGAGCGAAGGAAATGAGACGATGACAATGAATCCAGTAGCATCTGAGTTTATTGTAGAGAGGCTTTTCCAGAAGATCTGGAACAAAATTTTGTCAAAAAAATACAAAATGTCCTTGGAGAACATTGGAGAACTCGCCCTGACAATATACAATGAACTCCATGACAGGTGGGATTCTCCAATACTCTTAATGTGGTCAAGAAACCCAGTGATGGATGAAGCAATCGTCAGCAGCTTCAAAAAACATGCAAAATTGAGGAGCCAAAACATCATCTTTAGGGCTTTCTCATGTGCACGCTAAAATCGAACCAACACGTGCATGTGATTATGTGAGAAAACTCTTAAATTGGCTTCAAATATTCATTTCAATTGGGCTTTCTAAATTTAATTTTGAAACCAGAGTGGTTACAAATAACTACTCTTCTTCTCCCAACTTCCTTCCCTCATCACCAACTGGCCGAGGCAGATGGCCACCCCATCCCAGAGCCTGGGTCTGCCGGAGGTTTCTCTCTTTTAAAAAGTGAGTTTTTCCTTCCCACTGTCGCCAAAGTGCTTGCTCTAGGGGGTTGGAGTCTTTGTGCATTATTGTAGGGTCTTGACTTTACAATATAAAGCACCGTGAGGGAAGTGTTGTTGGGATTTGGTGCTGTTTCTTAACTCAAAAACTTCAGTTACAACAGGACATTTTGAGTTAAAAAACAAAAAAATTAAAAAAAATAAAAATAAAAAAAAAACAACTTTGAATTTGTGCTTTGTTTCATTTACTGTATAAGAAGTTTGTTCTTCCTGTAACTTTTAAAAACAACAAATAGCTGAGCTGTTGGATTTACTAAGTGCATCCAAGAATACAAACAAGCA
This sequence comes from Perissodus microlepis, assembly GCF_051167445.1. Lineage (NCBI taxonomy): Eukaryota > Metazoa > Chordata > Actinopteri > Cichliformes > Cichlidae > Perissodus > Perissodus microlepis. Next base: position 30,255,143 of record NC_140466.1, on the reverse strand, counting down.
GTCCTCACACACATTTGAGAAAAACTGAGAGACCTTTGAATCTTTATAGCTTACTGAATATTCATCTCTTTACTTTGTCTGCATGTGTCCACTTCTTTCTTTTTCTATTTGTATTATTCTCATTTCAAAGACATTCAAAGCTATTTGGAGACATTCAGAGTTCCTTAAAGATGAACCTAATATAATTACACGAGTTGTTTAACTGAGGTAATCACTCTTTCCCCCACAGTCCTACGATTTTTCCCTTTTTCTGTAAAGCAATGCAAATACATTTTTAATACTTTCAGTCAAGGTTTTAATATTCATACAGGAATAAACTACAACAGAAACACAGTCACAAATATAGGCCATAAATATACAGACACCATATTTACATACACATTTAGTACAATGTTTAAAAGGAGTCTGATTCTTCAACTGATAAACATTTGACTTTGATTTCCAGGAATTTTCCACTGTGAGATTAATGGAAAGTGTACATTGCACATAGTGACAATGACTGACGGACCCGACCACACAGATCGCACTTTTCTACACTTTTTATTCAGTTTTTGTCTCTTCCAACCCTCAGCCCCAGCTGCCAGCTACACACACACAACAACAACACAACCTCAGGTCCCAGCACATCTTATGCAGGGGAGGGGTGATAAACTGATGGAGCTCCGCTGTGTCAGCCTCCCTTTGCAACCGTGCCACAAACCAGGTCCTGCTACACACATTATATGTCCACAAACACAAATCAAAGTGAAGGAAGAAAAACCGCAAACTAATCATGAAGCTACAGAGCCCCTTTACTGATATGGGTAAGGAAGGTCTTTATTGCATGGCCACATGTTGATGTGTCACGGCGGGGTGCGCCGATGGGTTGTGAACAGGACCCAGAAGCAGATGCAGAGAGAGGAGATGCAGGTAGAAGAAAAAGCCTTTATTTTGGCTGATGGTAGCAGTAACATGAAACTATGAAAAACTAGGTACAACTAAGACAGACTGTGAAAAACTACGATCAACTATGAACACAGTGGATGAAAATAATAGAAATAATTTATGAATTAAAACATGTTTCTGGTGTAATATACAACAGAAGGTACTGTCGACAGTTCAGCCCACTGTACTTTATTTTCACTCTGTGCTGCTATACTCTGTTGTCAGTTTGTCCACTTCATGATGTTTAACTGCTTTACTTACTTTACAGGTTAATGCTCGCCACACTAAACATGACATAAAGTTTAAATTACACGTAGCACAACAGTAAGAGGTCAGTCTGACAGTACAGAGAAGTAAGAGAATAGTTCAACCCATACGACACTGAAAGGAGACAAATCATGATTAATTCTTCTGGAGTGGCTTTAAATACACTTTTATTGCATATTTGTTACTCTGTATTGATTCCACGTTTAAACAAATAGTAAAGCCGACCTTTTATCATTTAGGATTTAAACACAATTACTATTATTATTTTTTTAATGTCCACAAACAAAGTTTACTTCTATTCTGGCTTTCCACAAACTTCTGAGGGAAACATTTTACTGGTAAACAGCAAAATCCTCAACTATGTTCATCAGCTTGTGTCAGTCAGCAATTTGTTGGTGATGGTTTTTGGAGCCTGTTCATTAACAGTGATGAGCACCATGAGGAAGAATCAAAACAGTATTTCTTTACTGTTTTGATTCTTCCTCAAAGCGCTCACGAGGACAGAAAACCAAACCAGTGACATGAATCATGCTCAAAATGTCAAACTCTGAGAAACAGATCAAAGAGCGTTTTTATTTCTCTCAGACTCACAGTGAACTATAGCAAGGAGTTTTTCTGATGTCACCACTGGAGGGCGCTGTGGACCAGCTGATCCCAGCTCCAGCTTGGTTTCGCACCAGTACTGGGCTCCATCATCTTCTCTACTGGGAGTGATGTTCAGAGTGAAGGTCTCATTCACTGGTTTCTTCTGTTCACTGTTGGACTGTAGGTGACCCAGTGCTGTGTTTTCTCTGTAGAAGGTCACAGTGAGGCTTTGAACAGGAGCTACGTTCTGTACGCTACACTGCAGGGTGTACTGCTGATTCTCAAACATCATCTCAGTGTGGTTTACAAAGCTGATGGAGACACTTTCTGGAGGCTCTGAGAAGACAAGGAAAGAAAGAGTAACACAGGTAGATGTTAGTCAGTAACCGCTGAGCTCACGAATCCGTCTGTGTATTTACACACAGAGGTCGAATTTTATCTGATTGTAAACAGCCTTGAAAGTCTTATGTATGCAAATGTATAGGACTGCTGTCTTACATTTGGGCAATATCTCTAAAATTAGAAACATCCTGTAGCAGAGTGAGGCTGAAAAACTAGTTTCATTATTATCAAGTTGTCCTAAAAACAGCTGAAAAGTCTTCAGTTGATCCAAAATTCTGCAGTAAGAGTCCTTCTCATCAAATAATCAGACCCCATCTTTTCTTAAAAACCTTATAGAACTGTATCACCCCATTACAGCACTTGCTCTCAGACTTACTTCTGGTTCCTCGAGTATTTAAAAGTAAAATGGGAGGCAGAGCATTCAGCTTTCACGCCCCTCTTCTGTGGAACCAGATTTGGGAGAGAGGCACCATCTCTACTTTTTAAGATTAGGCTTAAAAGTTTCATATAGTTAGGACTAGATCAGGTGACCCTGAAGCCTCCCTTAGTTATGCTGCATTAGGTGTAGGCCGATGGGGGATTCCCATGAATGATTTTCCTTCTCACATCCATTTTACTCTCACTGTGTGTTTCTACACCTCTCTGCATTTAATTATGAGTTATTGTTAATCTCTGAGTCTCTTCCACAGCATGTTATTTGTCTTGTCTCCCTCTCCCCAAACCCTACTGGCTCCTGAGCCTGGTTCTGCTGGAGATTTCTTCCTGTTAAAAGGTTTTTCCTTGCCCCTGTCAGCTCCCATTCCATATACTTTAAAGCTCATTGCTCTTCTGTCATCCTGCCTGTCAGACTCTCATTTGTGTAACCTTTGTCTCGCCGCTTTCCCTCAGAGCTCCATCCAAGCCTCCATCTGCATCTCTGGGGGAGTCCCATCCTAACTCCTATCACTGCTGGGATCCTGTTGTGATTTGATAGGTCATTGGCATTTAATCATCAAACTGCGCGTCTCTATAGTATGCCTAATTTTTATGTATTCCTCCCGTTTGTTATTTATTCCTGCTGTCTTACTATTTATATTTTATTCCTGTGCAGTTGATGTGGAAATCCCAGTCGTGGTACATGTACAATAACAATAATGGGCTATTCTATTGTATTATAAAGATTGTCATGTGTGACATAAACTATCTTTGAATTTGTTCTAAAGTAGCACACCACTAATACTGCTGGGAGAAAAATCATACAGTAAGTGGAAGGACAGCGGACCGTGCTTAGTTATATCATTTTTTATTTGTTCTCAGATTTTGTATGAAGTTCCTTCCGCTTCTCCAGGGCCGGGTCTCGGGGACAGCAGCCTAAGCAGAGAACCCCAGACCTCGCTCTCCCCAGCCCCCTCCTCCAGCTTGTCCAAAGGAAAACCAAGGCTTTCCCAGGCCAGCCGAGAGATATAATCTCTCCATTGTGTCCTGGTCTGCACCTAAGGGCCTCCTCCTGGGGGGACATGCCCAGAACTCCTCTCCCAGGAGGCGTCTTGTCAGATGCCTGAATCACCTCAGCTGGCTCCTTTCGATGTGAAGGAGCAGCGGCTCTACTCCAAGCCCCTCTCAGATGCTGAATTCCTCACCCCATTTCTAGGAAGAGGCCAGTCGCCCTTCGGAGGAAGCTCATTTCCACCACTTGTATCGATGATCTCATTCTTTCGGTCATTACCTACAGCCCGTGACCATAGGTGAGGGTAGGGATGTAGCTCGACCGGTATATTGATACGATCTGGTGCAGAGTCCGCATCACTGCACCAATCCATTTGTCCATCTCCCGCTCCCTTCTCCCATCACTCGTGAACACATCCATGATATACAAAAAAACTTCTTCACTTGGGGCAGGACCCTGACCTGGAGTGGCACTCCACCTTTTTCCAGTTGCATTGGAGGTTCTCATTCCCAGTGCTTCGCACTCGGCTGCAAACCACTCCAGTGTGAGCTGGAGGCCGTCACCTGATGAAGCCAATAGAACAACATCATCTGTGAAAAGCTAAAGTGAAATTCTGAGACCACCCAAGTGAAAGCTTTCCTGGTCTAGAAACATTTGCTTCAGCTTTGTGAAAAGCTCTGATAGTTTTAAATGTGAATACTGGACACAGAGAGAGGTGGTGTTTATGGTGTCCAAGATAACAGGACCTATAGCTTCTCGTGCCAGTGAAGGGTGCTCAGTTTGAGCAATTCAGGTGAACCTTGGAAATGACCAGAATTCTTCATTATTCTGATCTTTGGTGTCAGCAGACCTGAGTCAAAGTGGTTCGGGATTCATCTCCCAAACTGACTCTCTAGTCAGAGTTTCCAGAACATACGGCTCTGTCTCTACACATCCAGCTCAGCGCATGCTGTGTATGTCTAATTTTAAGATTTACTTTTTTAACAGTCAGATTACTTTCATAAATGCTTTGTATGTCAGAGGGAAAAATGGATTTTAATGAAGCTTAAAAGATGAGATATAAGTGATACGTCTGCAAATCTGCATATTTACTGTGAACCCACTGTTTGTTCATTTTATCTTGTGTTTTTGTTTTATTGTTCTTCATTTTGTCATTTTTCCATTATGTGTTTTATCCTATTGTAAAGTGTCCTTGGGTGTCTTGAAAGGCGCTTTATGAATAGTATTGTTATTATTATTATTATTATTATTATTATTATTATTATTATTATTATTATTATGTGAGGGTCTTTCTATTCTAGTAGTGTCAGCATCTGAACAGACTATAACCAGTCAAGGGCTGACTTACAAAACTCTTGTCCTTACTTTTCCCCTTAATGCCCTGTTAAAAAAGTGCAACGCTCCATACTTACTCACATTATGTAAGGTCAGTTGAAAAAATATTCTGCAGAGGGATGCACGAGAACCTCCCCAGGAAGCAGACCTGACCTGCTTCTGTCATGCCTCCTGTTTGGTAATTTTACAACACCCACTTTCACTGAAAGCATGGCTGTTATAACAAAACGAGTGGATGCAGTGCTGAGGGAGAAAGAAAACAAACAAAACACAGCCTCCACTGTCACCATTGCTCTCTGCAATAGAAAAGCAAAACTGGGAACTCAGAGCCCATTCCCTTTCCATCCACGTTTGGACATCATGTTTGATCATTTTCCCACATTTGATTTCCAAAAATCTATCTGGGACAATGTTTTTCCATTTTATTCTTCTGGTTTTCCTACTCACTTTTCTGTGCACCCATCAAGTGCAGCTTTGGTAAGTGAAATGTTTTCCAGCTATAAAAAGATATACAGACTGTTTATGGCATAAACAATTTATTGCTTCTTTCGTTATTTCGTATCATACAGCTGCTAAATGTTAGCCTGATGAACTCAGAGGCATTTTTACAAGTAATCTAATGCAGAAGAATTGCATATTTATTTTTTTCTATTTTTCTTTTGAAAAGATGATCCAGTGAAATAGCCGAAGTCCCACCTCATCTTTAGGTTGCTGCTCTCTGTTGGCCCCTTTCAGCTCATATTTGGATGAAAGACTTTATAATAAATAACTTTAAGCATTAGACATAGGACATAAACTGCAACAACACAGGCAGCTGTGATTAAAGTGTACACGGGCTCTATCACAAAATCAGGAGGATGTGTGCTCATCTACCAGCACCACAGAGGATGCAAATATCACTCAGTATATACCCGTGAAACGGCGCAGTCCTGTACCGCGTCTTCACCTCGGCAAAATTAAACCAGTCGAAATACCAAATGAGGCCAACAGTGGCTCTATGAAGCCATTCTCCACAAGGACTTTCCATGAAGTTCGTCTTGGCTGTGAAAGCGAAGAAGAATAAAACTAGCCAAGTGCAGATGAAGTGAGCGAAGATGAACCAGGGTAGCACGGAGGCGAAAAGAACGCGGGCAGTGAGACGACAAGAAATGAGTACCAGTGTCACGGCCTTTTAAGTTCTGGCGTTTATTTCGTTGAAAAATATAAACAAAAATCAATCCAATAATTTCAAACATAAACGAAAGTTAACTTAATCTGATTTAAGAAGTTCAAAAAGTGGCAAAAAAAAAAAAATCATTTTAAACCCTCCCGTCGTCCCATCTGATATTTGGTAAATAAAACTTTTCCACCACACCCTCCAGGGTGCTCTTAATCCCTTCATTAATTAAAGGGTCCAGAAGTAAACAAACTAATCACATTTACAAACCTTTTCCAAAAGTAAAATTAATGGCTGGGGCAGCAGTCGTGTGGTGTTGCAAAGAAGGACCCAAAATGCAGGCACTTGCTGTGATGCACGGGAGCTTTATTGTGGACGGTGAAAATAACAAAAGCGAGGACAGAACTAAACATAAACCTAAACTGAGGAAACTAATAACAAACCATAACTCACGGAATAACACACAGGGGGAAAACATATGGAGTTGATATGGGGATGAGAGAGAGACGCGATTACCAAATAACACAGACGGAGCGACGACGAGCAGAAGCAAACACACAGTAGAAATACACACCAGGTGAGTAGGAAAAGACACGCAGGGGTGGACACAGCTGAAACTAATGGCTATAACGAGACACAGACCTTCCATCAGCGTGAATGTGTGTGTGAATGGGTGGATGTCTGAATAGCGCTTTGGGGTCCTTAGAGACTAAGTAAAGCGCTATACAAATACAGGCCATTTACCATTCAAAGTAAGAACACCAGGAAAGGAAACAGGTAGGAATAACAGAAACACTGAACACAAGACCCAGCCCCTAAGAACGAATATAAAAACAGAAGAAACTAGAAAATAAAAACAATAAACTCAAAACACTGAGTCAGCAACCCAGGACCATGACAATTACAAATTTTCATAGCAAAACTAGGTAAGCATATTCTTACTGTTATAACAAACATAACTTTTTAACAAATCTGTATTTTTATTGCAGCGAATAGGTAAGGTTAAAGTTTAACACTTACTTTTGAGATTTGCAGACAACATGAAAAAACGGGGATCCAAACACTGTCTCGCAGCCTTTTCTATTCAAATAACCTCATGCAGCACTAAATCCGGTATCTGAACATAGTGAAATGTGTTCATTTTTAACATATTTATGGCTGTGATGAACCAGCATCTCTCTCATGTGTTCTACTACGTGTGGCATGACGGTCATGAGTCTGCACACAGACGTCTTGTCGATGGCGCTGTGGTGAGGTCAGAATAACTAAGAGCTGATTACGCTCAAAACTGAGACTTTTTTTTTCCTGATTGTAAACAGCCTTGAAAGTTAAATGTTGCTACCAGGGGCGTCATAGTGGAGGCAAAAGTGATGCTCAGATAAAGACACCCAAGGAGCCAAAGGAAGGAGGCAGCCGCACGTCTCTCTCTTAAGGATGTAACACAATATGAGCTCATACAGTGGCAATTAAACGTTATTAAAACAACAAATATATTTTATCGGTGTGGTTGGTTTTAAGGCTGATTTTAAAAAAAAATTGCGTTCTTTTCTAAACAGAGGAGAGTTCAGCTTTTTTCATTATATATATAACACAGAAAACGAAAACGTCATTTATTCATTGTTGAAAATCAGCGCAGTTAGAAGTAAACTGTGTGTCGGAAACATTAATAGATCAGTTCGCCCGCTTGTTTGAAATATTATGAGTAAGCCACAGGACCACAGGCAATAATCTGGTAGTGGGCAAAAAGACGTGATAGAGGCGGATGGAAGTGAAGAGAGCGTGGAAAATAAAGGTTTTCTACCACAGAGAAGAGCTTTTGCGTAAGTGGTGAAAATGGTTTTCGGGCCTGTTTCAAACATTAAAGGAGAGAGAATCGGGCCATGACGTCAGAAACTCTGACAGCCCGTTCTTTATGGGTGATAAGAGATTTTTTAGTTTTGTGATTATTGTTTAGTTGTAGCTTCATTTAAGATAGGAGAGCTTGTGAGTTGGAACCACCACAGGAAAGGAAAGTGGAACCAGATGTGTAGAGGAATGCGGTGACATACATACTACATCCTGAGTTAACGGTCACCCCCCTCTCTCACTCTCCTTTTAAGGAAATGTTTAAGTTTCTATACATACCAAGCTATCTCCTATTTCAACAGACAAGCTAAAGGTTTCTCCTATTATGGAAACGTTTTTGTATACTGAACATACCACTCCCACTTCCTTGAAAGCTCACTTGGAGTATAAATAAAGAATGCGCTGAGAGCCCTGGGCGGTTTTTCTGTCACATCTGTTGTGCGCACTTTGACAGCAGAGCAGATCGGACTGACCGCCCATGCGCATGTAAAAATTAGATATCTGAGTGTGACTTCATTTGCCTTTCTAATAACTTTTCTCTTCACAATGGGCGTTACCTATTTTCAACGAGCCAATATGGAACGTTGTTGTGGGCGGGGCCTGGTTCAAAGATGAAAGGCAAGAGAACCAGGCCGTGACGTCACAGTCAACTCAAGTGCATAAATTGCAGGTGAAACCCACACTGGACCAGCGCGTTTCTTATAGTCACGAGCGATTCACTGGATGAGATTTTGTTCTGCTACCCTCAGTCATATTTGAATGTCTGATTAGCTTCAATGTCAAAAACGAGTGACCGACAAGCAAAACCAGAATTAGTGTGCACTCTGCCAGAGAGTACACTGGGCGACCTGAAGGTCGAGGAGGAAGAAAATTTAAAAGTCCTGGAAGAGCAGAAAGTGGTCAAGGACACAAAAGAAATGCAGAACAAAGTGGACGAGCAGACAGAACCATTAGCCGAGGCTAAGACGGAGAAAAAAGACACGGCAACCCCAGATTCCTCCTCAAAGTTGTGTGTCGACAAAGATGTTCAGTTGATGGTTTCAAACGCCACAGAAAAAGCTGAACTGAACCAAGTGAAAAATGAACTTGAAGAAACGACCAAACTGGCAAAGAAAGAGTGTGAAGAGGCCAAAAAAGCAGTGAATGAAGCGCAGGCAGCACTGTCAGAGGAGAAGACAATGGTAGAGGATGCAAAGAAACAAACTGAACAGGAAAAACAAGTGTTAGAAGAAGTGCAGTTTGTATTCAAAGATGAGACCAACCAGGCTGAAGTATCAGCTTTGGAAAAGACACTGAAGCTGCAGAAAAAGGTGCGCGTCAACTGGGTTATTCAGTTGGTGGTTTTACTGGCCAAAGAAAAAGTCTCCTCCAAATACAAGATCTTCACAGAGCGCCTCACTCCTGACTGCATCAGCCATCGTCTGATTGAGAAAATCTGGCCTGAAGTTGAGGAGAAACACTTGAATTTATCCCACGACTGCATTTTTAATGTGGGCAAGGCCATTCTCAAGGACCTTTGCAAAACACACAACTGCAAAGAAAACCTTTTGATTTTTAATCTGAGGGAACAGCTTGACAATATTACCGTCTCAGTCTTCACCAAACACCTGTTGGCATTACCAGCAAGAGTACTCAGTGTCTCTAAAGACAGGCAAGAGTACAAGGAAGTTGTAAAAAATGTGACCAAAGATCTGGTAATGCACGCCATGAGCGAAGGAAATGAGACGATGACAATGAATCCAGTAGCATCTGAGTTTATTGTAGAGAGGCTTTTCCAGAAGATCTGGAACAAAATTTTGTCAAAAAAGTACAAAATGTCCTTGGAGAACATTGGAGAACTCGCCCTGACAATATACAATGAACTCCATGACAGGTGGGATTCTCCAATACTCTTAATGTGGTCAAGAAACCCAGTGATGGATGAAGCAATCGTCAGCAGCTTCAAAAAACATGCAAAATTGAGGAGCCAAAACATCATCTTTAGGGCTTTCTCATGTGCACGCTAAAATCGAACCAACACGTGCATGTGATTATGTGAGAAAACTCTTAAATTGGCTTCAAATATTCATTTCAATTGGGCTTTCTAAATTTAATTTTGAAACCAGAGTGGTTACAAATAACTACTCTTCTTCTCCCAACTTCCTTCCCTCATCACCAACTGGCCGAGGCAGATGGCCACCCCATCCCAGAGCCTGGGTCTGCCGGAGGTTTCTCTCTTTTAAAAAGTGAGTTTTTCCTTCCCACTGTCGCCAAAGTGCTTGCTCTAGGGGGTTGGAGTCTTTGTGCATTATTGTAGGGTCTTGACTTTACAATATAAAGCACCGTGAGGGAAGTGTTGTTGGGATTTGGTGCTGTTTCTTAACTCAAAAACTTCAGTTACAACAGGACATTTTGAGTTAAAAAACAAAAAAATTAAAAAAAATAAAAATTAAAAAAAAACAACTTTGAATTTGTGCTTTGTTTCATTTACTGTTTAAGAAGTTTGTTCTTCCTGTAACTTTTAAAAACAACAAATAGCTGAGCTGTTGGATTTACTAAGTGCATCCAAGAATACAAACAAGCAGTCCTCACACACATTTGAGAAAAACTGAGAGACCTTTGAATCTTTATAGCTTACTGAATATTCATCTCTTTACTTTGTCTGCATGTGTCCACTTCTTTCTTTTTCTATTTGTATTATTCTCATTTCAAAGACATTCAAAGCTATTTGGAGACATTCAGAGTTCCTTAAAGATGAACCTAATATAATTACACGAGTTGTTTAACTGAGGTAATCACTCTTTCCCCCACAGTCCTACGATTTTTCCCTTTTTCTGTAAAGCAATGCAAATACATTTTTAATACTTTCAGTCAAGGTTTTAATATTCATACAGGAATAAACTACAACAGAAACACAGTCACAAATATAGGCCATAAATATACAGACACCACATTTACATACACATTTAGTACAATGTTTAAAAGGAGTCTGATTCTTCAACTGATAAACATTTGACTTTGATTTCCAGGAATTTTCCACTGTGAGATTAATGGAAAGTGTACATTGCACATAGTGACAATGACTGACGGACCCGACCACACAGATCGCACTTTACTACACTTTTTATTCAGTTTTTGTCTCTTCCAACCCTCAGCCCCAGCTGCCAGCTACACACACACAACAACAACACAACCTCAGGTCCCAGCACATCTTATGCAGGGGAGGGGTGATAAACTGATGGAGCTCCGCTGTGTCAGCCTCCCTTTGCAACCGTGCCACAAACCAGTTCCTGCTACACACATTATATGTCCACAAACACAAATCAAAGTGAAGGAAGAAAAACCGCAAACTAATCATGAAGCTACAGAGCCCCTTTACTGATATGGGTAAGGAAGGTCTTTATTGCATGGCCACATGTTGATGTGTCACGGCGGGGTGCGCCGATGGGTTGTGAACAGGACCCAGAAGCAGATGCAGAGAGAGGAGATGCAGGTAGAAGAAAAAGCCTTTATTTTGGCTGATGGTAGCAGTAACATGAAACTATGAAAAACTAGGTACAACTAAGACAGACTGTGAAAAACTACGATCAACTATGAACACAGTGGATGAAAATAATAGAAATAATTTATGAATTGAAACATGTTTCTGGTGTAATATACAACAGAAGGTACTGTCGACAGTTCAGCCCACTGTACTTTATTTTCACTCTGTGCTGCTATACTCTGTTGTCAGTTTGTCCACTTCATGATGTTTAACTGCTTTACTTACTTTACAGGTTAATGCTCGCCACACTAAACATGACATAAAGTTTAAATTACACGTAGCACAACAGTAAGAGGTCAGTCTGACAGTACAGAGAAGTAAGAGAATAGTTCAACCCATACGACACTGAAAGGAGACAAATCATGATTAATTCTTCTGGAGTGGCTTTAAATACACTTTTATTGCATATTTGTTACTCTGTATTGATTCCACGTTTAAACAAATAGTAAAGCCGACCTTTTATCATTTAGGATTTAAACACAATTACTATTATTATTTTTTTAATGTCCACAAACAAAGTTTACTTCTATTCTGGCTTTCCACAAACTTCTGAGGGAAACATTTTACTGGTAAACAGCAAAATCCTCAACTATGTTCATCAGCTTGTGTCAGTCAGCAATTTGTTGGTGATGGTTTTTGGAGCCTGTTCATTAACAGTGATGAGCACCATGAGGAAGAATCAAAACAGTATTTCTTTACTGTTTTGATTCTTCCTCAAAGTGCTCACGAGGACTGTACGCTACACTGCAGGGTGTACTGCTGATTCTCAAACATCATCTCAGTGTGGTTTACAAAGCTGATGGAGACACTTTCTGGAGTCTCTGAGAAGACAAGGAAAGAAAGAGTAACACAGGTAGATGTTAGTCAGTAACCGCTGAGCTCACGAATCCGTCTGTGTATTTACACACAGAGGTCGAATTTTATCTGATTGTAAACAGCCTTGAAAGTCTTATGTATGCAAATGTATAGGACTGCTGTCTTACATTTGGGCAATATCTCTAAAATTAGAAACATCCTGTAGCAGAGTGAGGCTGAAAAACTAGTTTCATTATTATCAAGTTGTCCTAAAAACAGCTGAAAAGTCTTCAGTTGATCCAAAATTCTGCAGTAAGAGTCCTTCTCATCAAATAATCAGACCCCATCTTTTCTTAAAAACCTTATAGAACTGTATCACCCCATTACAGCACTTGCTCTCAGACTTACTTCTGGTTCCTCGAGTATTTAAAAGTAAAATGGGAGGCAGAGCATTCAGCTTTCACGCCCCTCTTCTGTGGAACCAGAATTGGGAGAGAGGCACCATCTCTACTTTTTAAGATTAGGCTTAAAAGTTTCATATAGTTAGGACTAGATCAGGTGACCCTGAAGCCTCCCTTAGTTATGCTGCATTAGGTGTAGGCCGATGGGGGATTCCCATGAATGATTTTCCTTCTCACATCCATTTTACTCTCACTATGTGTTTCTACACCTCTCTGCATTTAATTATGAGTTATTGTTAATCTCTGAGTCTCTTCCACAGCATGTTATTTGTCTTGTCTCCCTCTCCCCAAACCCTACTGGCTCCTGAGCCTGGTTCTGCTGGAGATTTCTTCCTGTTAAAGGGTTTTTCCTTGCCCCTGTCAGCTCCCATTCCATATACTTTAAAGCTCATTGCTCTTCTGTCATCCTGCCTGTCAGACTCTCATTTGTGTAACCTTTGTCTCGCCGCTTTCCCTCAGAGCTCCATCCAAGCCTCCATCTGCATCTCTGGGGGAGTCCCATCCTAACTCCTATCACTGCTGGGATCCTGTTGTGATTTGATAGGTCATTGGCATTTAATCATCAAACTGCGCGTCTCTATAGTATGCCTAATTTTTATGTATTCCTCCCGTTTGTTATTTATTCCTGCTGTCTTACTATTTATATTTTATTCCTGTGCAGTTGATGTGGAAATCCCAGTCGTGGTACATGTACAATAACAATAATGGGCTATTCTATTGTATTATAAAGATTGTCATGTGTGACATAAACTATCTTTGAATTTGTTCTAAAGTAGCACACCACTAATACTGCTGGGAGAAAAATCATACAGTAAGTGGAAGGACAGCGGACCGTGCTTAGTTATATCATTTTTTATTTGTTCTCAGATTTTGTATGAAATTCCTTCCGCTTCTCCAGGGCCGGGTCTCGGGGACAGCAGCCTAAGCAGAGAACCCCAGACCTCGCTCTCCCCAGCCCCCTCCTCCAGCTTGTCCAAAGGAAAACCAAGGCTTTCCCAGGCCAGCCGAGAGATATAATCTCTCCATTGTGTCCTGGTCTGCACCTAAGGGCCTCCTCCTGGGGGGACATGCCCAGAACTCCTCTCCCAGGAGGCGTCTTGTCAGATGCCTGAATCACCTCAGCTGGCTCCTTTCGATGTGAAGGAGCAGCGGCTCTACTCCAAGCCCCTCTCAGATGCTGAATTCCTCACCCCATTTCTAGGAAGAGGCCAGTCGCCCTTCGGAGGAAGCTCATTTCCACCACTTGTATCGATGATCTCATTCTTTCGGTCATTACCTACAGCCCGTGACCATAGGTGAGGGTAGGGATGTAGCTCGACCGGTATATTGATACGATCTGGTGCAGAGTCCGCATCACTGCACCAATCCATTTGTCCATCTCCCGCTCCCTTCTCCCATCACTCGTGAACACATCCATGATATACAAAAAAACTTCTTCACTTGGGGCAGGACCCTGACCTGGAGTGGCACTCCACCTTTTTCCAGTTGCATTGGAGGTTCTCATTCCCAGTGCTTCGCACTCGGCTGCAAACCACTCCAGTGTGAGCTGGAGGCCGTCACCTGATGAAGCCAATAGAACAACATCATCTGTGAAAAGCTAAAGTGAAATTCTGAGACCACCCAAGTGAAAGCTTTCCTGGTCTAGAAACATTTGCTTCAGCTTTGTGAAAAGCTCTGATAGTTTTAAATGTGAATACTGGACACAGAGAGAGGTGGTGTTTATGGTGTCCAAGATAACAGGACCTATAGCTTCTCGTGCCAGTGAAGGGTGCTCAGTTTGAGCAATTCAGGTGAACCTTGGAAATGACCAGAATTCTTCATTATTCTGATCTTTGGTGTCAGCAGACCTGAGTCAAAGTGGTTCGGGATTCATCTCCCAAACTGACTCTCTAGTCAGAGTTTCCAGAACATACGGCTCTGTCTCTACACATCCAGCTCAGCGCATGCTGTGTATGTCTAATTTTAAGATTTACTTTTTTAACAGTCAGATTACTTTCATAAATGCTTTGTATGTCAGAGGGAAAAATGGATTTTAATGAAGCTTAAAAGATGAGATATAAGTGATACGTCTGCAAATCTGCATATTTACTGTGAACCCACTGTTTGTTCATTTTATCTTGTGTTTTTGTTTTATTGTTCTTCATTTTGTCATTTTTCCATTATGTGTTTTATCCTATTGTAAAGTGTCCTTGGGTGTCTTGAAAGGCGCTTTATGAATAGTATTGTTATTATTATTATTATTATTATTATGTGAGGGTCTTTCTATTCTAGTAGTGTCAGCATCTGAACAGACTATAACCAGTCAAGGGCTGACTTACAAAACTCTTGTCCTTACTTTTCCCTTAATGCCCTGTTAAAAAAGTGCAACGCTCCATACTTACTCACATTATGTAAGGTCAGTTGAAAAAATATTCTGCAGAGGGATGCACGAGAACCTCCCCAGGAAGCAGACCTGACCTGCTTCTGTCATGCCTCCTGTTTGGTAATTTTACAACACCCACTTTCACTGAAAGCATGGCTGTTATAACAAAACGAGTGGATGCAGTGCTGAGGGAGAAAGAAAACAAACAAAACACAGCCTCCACTGTCACCATTGCGCTCTGCAATAGAAAAGCAAAACTGGGAACTCAGAGCCCATTCCCTTTCCATCCACGTTTGGACATCATGTTTGATCATTTTCCCACATTTGATTTCCAAAAATCTATCTGGGACAATGTTTTTCCATTTTATTCTTCTGGTTTTCCTACTCACTTTTCTGTGCACCCATCAAGTGCAGCTTTGGTAAGTGAAATGTTTTCCAGCTATAAAAAGATATACAGACTGTTTATGGCATAAACAATTTATTGCTTCTTTCGTTATTTCGTATCATACAGCTGCTAAATGTTAGCCTGATGAACTCAGAGGCATTTTTACAAGTAATCTAATGCAGAAGAATTGCATATTTATTTTTTTCTATTTTTCTTTTGAAAAGATGATCCAGTGAAATAGCCGAAGTCCCACCTCATCTTTAGGTTGCTGCTCTCTGCTGGCCCCTTTCAGCTCATATTTGGATGAAAGACTTTATAATAAATAACTTTAAGCATTAGACATAGGACATAAACTGCAACAACACAGGCAGCTGTGATTAAAGTGTACACGGGCTCTATCACAAAATCAGGAGGATGTGTGCTCATCTACCAGCACCACAGAGGATGCAAATATCACTCAGTATATACCCGTGAAACGGCGCAGTCCTGTACCGCGTCTTCACCTCGGCAAAATTAAACCAGTCGAAATACCAAATGAGGCCAACAGTGGCTCTATGAAGCCATTCTCCACAAGGACTTTCCATGAAGTTCGTCTTGGCTGTGAAAGCGAAGAAGAATAAAACTAGCCAAGTGCAGATGAAGTGAGCGAAGATGAACCAGGGTAGCACGGAGGCGAAAAGAACGCGGGCAGTGAGACGACAAGAAATGAGTACCAGTGTCACGGCCTTTTAAGTTCTGGCGTTTATTTCGTTGAAAAATATAAACAAAAATCAATCCAATAATTTCAAACATAAACGAAAGTTAACTTAATCTGATTTAAGAAGTTCAAAAAGTGGCAAAAAAAAAAAATCATTTTAAACCCTCCCGTCGTCCCATCTGATATTTGGTAAATAAAACTTTTCCACCACACCCTCCAGGGTGCTCTTAATCCCTTAATTAATTAAAGGGTCCAGAAGTAAACAAACTAATCACTTTTACAAACCTTTTCCAAAAGTAAAATTAATGGCTGGGGCAGCAGTCGTGTGGTGTTGCAAAGAAGGACCCAAAATGCAGGCACTTGCTGTGATGCACGGGAGCTTTATTGTGGACGGTGAAAATAACAAAAGCGAGGACAGAACTAAACATAAACCTAAACTGAGGAAACTAATAACAAACCATAACTCACGGAATAACACACAGGGGGAAAACATATGGAGTTGATATGGGGATGAGAGAGAGACGCGATTACCAAATAACACAGACGGAGCGACGACGAGCAGAAGCAAACACACAGTAGAAATACACACCAGGTGAGTAGGAAAAGACACGCAGGGGTGGACACAGCTGAAACTAATGGCTATAACGAGACACAGACCTTCCATCAGCGTGAATGTGTGTGTGAATGGGTGGATGTCTGAATAGCGCTTTGGGGTCCTTAGAGACTAAGTAAAGCGCTATACAAATACAGGCCATTTACCATTCAAAGTAAGAACACCAGGAAAGGAAACAGGTAGGAATAACAGAAACACTGAACACAAGACCCAGCCCCTAAGAACGAATATAAAAACAGAAGAAACTAGAAAATAAAAACAATAAACTCAAAACACTGAGTCAGCAACCCAGGACCATGACAATTACAAATTTTCATAGCAAAACTAGGTAAGCATATTCTTACTGTTATAACAAACATAACTTTTTAACAAATCTGTATTTTTATTGCAGCGAATAGGTAAGGTTAAAGTTTAACACTTACTTTTGAGATTTGCAGACAACATGAAAAAACGGGGATCCAAACACTGTCTCGCAGCCTTTTCTATTCAAATAACCTCATGCAGCACTAAATCCGGTATCTGAACATAGTGAAATGCGTTCATTTTTAACATATTTATGGCTGTGATGAACCAGCATCTCTCTCATGTGTTCTACTACGTGTGGCATGACGGTCATGAGTCTGCACACAGACGTCTTGTCGATGGCGCTGTGGTGAGGTCAGAATAACTAAGAGCTGATTACGCTCAAAACGGAGACTTTTTTTTTCCTGATTGTAAACAGCCTTGACAGTTAAATGTTGCTACCAGGGGCGTCATAGTGGAGGCAAAAGTGATGCTCAGATAAAGACACCCAAGGAGCCAAAGGAAGGAGGCAGCCGCACGTCTCTCTCTTAAGGATGTAACACAAGATGAGCTCATACAGTGGCAATTAAACGTTATTAAAACAACAAATATATTTTATCGGTGTGGTTGGTTTTAAGGCTGATTTAAAAAAAAAATTGCGTTCTTTTCTAAACAGAGGAGAGTTCAGCTTTTTTCATTATATATATAACACAGAAAACGAAAACGTCATTTATTCATTGTTGAAAATCAGCGCAGTTAGAAGTAAACTGTGTGTCGGAAACATTAATAGATCAGTTCGCCCGCTTGTTTGAAATATTATGAGTAAGCCACAGGACCACAGGCAATAATCTGGTAGTGGGCAAAAAGACGTGATAGAGGCGGATGGAAGTGAAGAGAGCGTGGAAAATAAAGGTTTTCTACCACAGAGAAGAGCTTTTGCGTAAGTGGTGAAAATGGTTTTCGGGCCTGTTTCAAACATTAAAGGAGAGAGAATCGGGCCATGACGTCAGAAACTCTGACAGCCCGTTCTTTATGGGCGTTACCTATTTTCAACGAGCCAATATGGAACGTTGTTGTGGGCGGGGCCTGGTTCAAAGATGAAAGGCAAGAGAACCAGGCCGTGACGTCACAGTCAACTCAAGTGCATAAATTGCAGGTGAAACCCACACTGGACCAGCGCGTTTCTTATAGTCACGAGCGATTCACTGGATGAGATTTTGTTCTGCTACCCTCAGTCATATTTGAATGTCTGATTAGCTTCAATGTCAAAAACGAGTGACGGACAAGCAAAACCAGAATTAGTGTGCACTCTGCCAGAGAGTACACTGGGCGACCTGAAGGTCGAGGAGGAAGAAAATTTAAAAGTCCTGGAAGAGCAGAAAGTGGTCAAGGACACAAAAGAAATGCAGAACAAAGTGGACGAGCAGACAGAACCATTAGCCGAGGCTAAGACGGAGAAAAAAGACACGGCAACCCCAGATTCCTCCTCAAAGTTGTGTGTCGACAAAGATGTTCAGTTGATGGTTTCAAACGCCACAGAAAAAGCTGAACTGAACCAAGTGAAAAATGAACTTGAAGAAACGACCAAACTGGCAAAGAAAGAGTGTGAAGAGGCCAAAAAAGCAGTGAATGAAGCGCAGGCAGCACTGTCAGAGGAGAAGACAATGGTAGAGGATGCAAAGAAACAAACTGAACAGGAAAAACAAGTGTTAGAAGAAGTGCAGTTTGTATTCAAAGATGAGACCAACCAGGCTGAAGTATCAGCTTTGGAAAAGACACTGAAGCTGCAGAAAAAGGTGCGTGTCAACTGGGTTATTCAGTTGGTGGTTTTACTGGCCAAAGAAAAAGTCTCCTCCAAATACAAGATCTTCACAGAGCGCCTCACTCCTGACTGCATCAGCCATCGTCTGATTGAGAAAATCTGGCCTGAAGTTGAGGAGAAACACTTGAATTTATCCCACGACTGCATTTTTAATGTGGGCAAGGCCATTCTCAAGGACCTTTGCAAAACACACAACTGCAAAGAAAACCTTTTGATTTTTAATCTGAGGGAACAGCTTGACAATATTACCGTCTCAGTCTTCACCAAACACCTGTTGGCATTACCAGCAAGAGTACTCAGTGTCTCTAAAGACAGGCAAGAGTACAAGGAAGTTGTAAAAAATGTGACCAAAGATCTGGTAATGCACGCCATGAGCGAAGGAAATGAGACGATGACAATGAATCCAGTAGCATCTGAGTTTATTGTAGAGAGGCTTTTCCAGAAGATCTGGAACAAAATTTTGTCAAAAAAGTACAAAATGTCCTTGGAGAACATTGGAGAACTCGCCCTGACAATATACAATGAACTCCATGACAGGTGGGATTCTCCAATACTCTTAATGTGGTCAAGAAACCCAGTGATGGATGAAGCAATCGTCAGCAGCTTCAAAAAACATGCAAAATTGAGGAGCCAAAACATCATCTTTAGGGCTTTCTCATGTGCACGCTAAAATCGAACCAACACGTGCATGTGATTATGTGAGAAAACTCTTAAATTGGCTTCAAATATTCATTTCAATTGGGCTTTCTAAATTTAATTTTGAAACCAGAGTGGTTACAAATAACTACTCTTCTTCTCCCAACTTCCTTCCCTCATCACCAACTGGCCGAGGCAGATGGCCACCCCATCCCAGAGCCTGGGTCTGCCGGAGGTTTCTCTCTTTTAAAAAGTGAGTTTTTCCTTCCCACTGTCGCCAAAGTGCTTGCTCTAGGGGGTTGGAGTCTTTGTGCATTATTGTAGGGTCTTGACTTTACAATATAAAGCACCGTGAGGGAAGTGTTGTTGGGATTTGGTGCTGTTTCTTAACTCAAAAACTTCAGTTACAACAGGACATTTTGAGTTAAAAAACAAAAAAATTAAAAAAAATAAAAATTAAAAAAAAAAAACTTTGAATTTGTGCTTTGTTTCATTTACTGTTTAAGAAGTTTGTTCTTCCTGTAACTTTTAAAAACAACAAATAGCTGAGCTGTTGGATTTACTAAGTGCATCCAAGAATACAAACAAGCAGTCCTCACACACATTTGAGAAAAACTGAGAGACCTTTGAATCTTTATAGCTTACTGAATATTCATCTCTTTACTTTGTCTGCATGTGTCCACTTCTTTCTTTTTCTATTTGTATTATTCTCATTTCAAAGACATTCAAAGCTATTTGGAGACATTCAGAGTTCCTTAAAGATGAACCTAATATAATTACACGAGTTGTTTAACTGAGGTAATCACTCTTTCCCCCACAGTCCTACGATTTTTCCCTTTTTCTGTAAAGCAATGCAAATACATTTTTAATACTTTCAGCCAAGTTTTTAATATTCATACAGGAATAAACTACAACAGAAACACAGTCACAAATATAGGCCATAAATATACAGACACCATATTTACATACACATTTAGTACAATGTTTAAAAGGAGTCTGATTCTTCAACTGATAAACATTTGACTTTGATTTCCAGGAATTTTCCACTGTGAGATTAATGGAAAGTGTACATTGCACATAGTGACAATGACTGACGGACCCGACCACACAGATCGCACTTTACTACACTTTTTATTCAGTTTTTGTCTCTTCCAACCCTCAGCCCCAGCTGCCAGCTACACACACACAACAACAACACAACCTCAGGTCCCAGCACATCTTATGCAGGGGAGGGGTGATAAACTGATGGAGCTCCGCTGTGTCAGCCTCCCTTTGCAACCGTGCCACAAACCAGGTCCTGCTACACACATTATATGTCCACAAACACAAATCAAAGTGAAGGAAGAAAAACCGCAAACTAATCATGAAGCTACAGAGCCCCTTTACTGATATGGGTAAGGAAGGTCTTTATTGCATGGCCACATGTTGATGTGTCACGGCGGGGTGCGCCGATGGGTTGTGAACAGGACCCAGAAGCAGATGCAGAGAGAGGAGATGCAGGTAGAAGAAAAAGCCTTTATTTTGGCTGATGGTAGCAGTAACATGAAACTATGAAAAACTAGGTACAACTAAGACAGACTGTGAAAAACTACGATCAACTATGAACACAGTGGATGAAAATAATAGAAATAATTTATGAATTAAAACATGTTTCTGGTGTAATATACAACAGAAGGTACTGTCGACAGTTCAGCCCACTGTACTTTATTTTCACTCTGTGCTGCTATACTCTGTTGTCAGTTTGTCCACTTCATGATGTTTAACTGCTTTACTTACTTTACAGGTTAATGCTCGCCACACTAAACATGACATAAAGTTTAAATTACACGTAGCACAACAGTAAGAGGTCAGTCTGACAGTACAGAGAAGTAAGAGAATAGTTCAACCCATACGACACTGAAAGGAGACAAATCATGATTAATTCTTCTGGAGTGGCTTTAAATACACTTTTATTGCATATTTGTTACTCTGTATTGATTCCACGTTTAAACAAATAGTAAAGCCGACCTTTTATCATTTAGGATTTAAACACAATTACTATTATTATTTTTTTAATGTCCACAAACAAAGTTTACTTCTATTCTGGCTTTCCACAAACTTCTGAGGGAAACATTTTACTGGTAAACAGCAAAATCCTCAACTATGTTCATCAGCTTGTGTCAGTCAGCAATTTGTTGGTGATGGTTTTTGGAGCCTGTTCATTAACAGTGATGAGCACCATGAGGAAGAATCAAAACAGTATTTCTTTACTGTTTTGATTCTTCCTCAAAGCGCTCACGAGGACAGAAAACCAAACCAGTGACATGAATCATGCTCAAAATGTCAAACTCTGAGAAACAGATCAAAGAGCGTTTTTATTTCTCTCAGACTCACAGTGAACTATAGCAAGGAGTTTTTCTGATGTCACCACTGGAGGGCGCTGTGGACCAGCTGATCCCAGCTCCAGCTTGGTTTCGCACCAGTACTGGGCTCCATCATCTTCTCTACTGGGAGTGATGTTCAGAGTGAAGGTCTCATTCACTGGTTTCTTCTGTTCACTGTTGGACTGTAGGTGACCCAGTGCTGTGTTTTCTCTGTAGAAGGTCACAGTGAGGCTTTGAACAGGAGCTACGTTCTGTACGCTACACTGCAGGGTGTACTGCTGATTCTCAAACATCATCTCAGTGTGGTTTACAAAGCTGATGGAGACACTTTCTGGAGGCTCTGAGAAGACAAGGAAAGAAAGAGTAACACAGGTAGATGTTAGTCAGTAACCGCTGAGCTCACGAATCCGTCTGTGTATTTACACACAGAGGTCGAATTTTATCTGATTGTAAACAGCCTTGAAAGTTAAATGTTGCTACCAGGGGCGTCATAGTGGAGGCAAAAGTGATGCTCAGATAAAGACACCCAAGGAGCCAAAGGAAGGAGGCAGCCGCACGTCTCTCTCTTAAGGATGTAACACAAGATGAGCTCATACAGTGGCAATTAAACGTTATTAAAACAACAAATATATTTTATCGGTGTGGTTGGTTTTAAGGCTGATTTAAAAAAAAAATTGCGTTCTTTTCTAAACAGAGGAGAGTTCAGCTTTTTTCATTATATATATAACACAGAAAACGAAAACGTCATTTATTCATTGTTGAAAATCAGCGCAGTTAGAAGTAAACTGTGTGTCGGAAACATTAATAGATCAGTTCGCCCGCTTGTTTGAAATATTATGAGTAAGCCACAGGACCACAGGCAATAATCTGGTAGTGGGCAAAAAGACGTGATAGAGGCGATGGAAGTGAAGAGAGCGTGGAAAATAAAGGTTTTCTACCACAGAGAAGAGCTTTTGCGTAAGTGGTGAAAATGGTTTTCGGGCCTGTTTCAAACATTAAAGGAGAGAGAATCGGGCCATGACGTCAGAAACTCTGACAGCCCGTTCTTTATGGGCGTTACCTATTTTCAACGAGCCAATATGGAACGTTGTTGTGGGCGGGGCCTGGTTCAAAGATGAAAGGCAAGAGAACCAGGCCGTGACGTCACAGTCAACTCAAGTGCATAAATTGCAGGTGAAACCCACACTGGACCAGCGCGTTTCTTATAGTCACGAGCGATTCACTGGATGAGATTTTGTTCTGCTACCCTCAGTCATATTTGAATGTCTGATTAGCTTCAATGTCAAAAACGAGTGACCGACAAGCAAAACCAGAATTAGTGTGCACTCTGCCAGAGAGTACACTGGGCGACCTGAAGGTCGAGGAGGAAGAAAATTTAAAAGTCCTGGAAGAGCAGAAAGTGGTCAAGGACACAAAAGAAATGCAGAACAAAGTGGACGAGCAGACAGAACCATTAGCCGAGGCTAAGACGGAGAAAAAAGACACGGCAACCCCAGATTCCTCCTCAAAGTTGTGTGTCAACAAAGATGTTCAGTTGATGGTTTCAAACGCCACAGAAAAAGCTGAACTGAACCAAGTGAAAAATGAACTTGAAGAAACGACCAAACTGGCAAAGAAAGAGTGTGAAGAGGCCAAAAAAGCAGTGAATGAAGCGCAGGCAGCACTGTCAGAGGAGAAGACAATGGTAGAGGATGCAAAGAAACAAACTGAACAGGAAAAACAAGTGTTAGAAGAAGTGCAGTTTGTATTCAAAGATGAGACCAACCAGGCTGAAGTATCAGCTTTGGAAAAGACACTGAAGCTGCAGAAAAAGGTGCGTGTCAACTGGGTTATTCAGTTGGTGGTTTTACTGGCCAAAGAAAAAGTCTCCTCCAAATACAAGATCTTCACAGAGCGCCTCACTCCTGACTGCATCAGCCATCGTCTGATTGAGAAAATCTGGCCTGAAGTTGAGGAGAAACACTTGAATTTATCCCACGACTGCATTTTTAATGTGGGCAAGGCCATTCTCAAGGACCTTTGCAAAACACACAACTGCAAAGAAAACCTTTTGATTTTTAATCTGAGGGAACAGCTTGACAATATTACCGTCTCAGTCTTCACCAAACACCTGTTGGCATTACCAGCAAGAGTACTCAGTGTCTCTAAAGACAGGCAAGAGTACAAGGAAGTTGTAAAAAATGTGACCAAAGATCTGGTAATGCACGCCATGAGCGAAGGAAATGAGACGATGACGATGAATCCAGTAGCATCTGAGTTTATTGTAGAGAGGCTTTTCCAGAAGATCTGGAACAAAATTTTGTCAAAAAAGTACAAAATGTCC
Source organism: Perissodus microlepis (assembly GCF_051167445.1). Classification (NCBI taxonomy): domain Eukaryota; kingdom Metazoa; phylum Chordata; class Actinopteri; order Cichliformes; family Cichlidae; genus Perissodus; species Perissodus microlepis. The sequence continues at coordinate 30,231,001 of NC_140466.1, read as the reverse complement.
TTGGAGAACATTGGAGAACTCGCCCTGACAATATACAATGAACTCCATGACAGGTGGGATTCTCCAATACTCTTAATGTGGTCAAGAAACCCAGTGATGGATGAAGCAATCGTCAGCAGCTTCAAAAAACATGCAAAATTGAGGAGCCAAAACATCATCTTTAGGGCTTTCTCATGTGCACGCTAAAATCGAACCAACACGTGCATGTGATTATGCGAGAAAACTCTTAAATTGGCTTCAAATATTCATTTCAATTGGGCTTTCTAAATTTAATTTTGAAACCAGAGTGGTTACAAATAACTACTCTTCTTCTCCCAACTTCCTTCCCTCATCACCAACTGGCCGAGGCAGATGGCCACCCCATCCCAGAGCCTGGGTCTGCCGGAGGTTTCTCTCTTTTAAAAAGTGAGTTTTTCCTTCCCACTGTCGCCAAAGTGCTTGCTCTAGGGGGTTGGAGTCTTTGTGCATTATTGTAGGGTCTTGACTTTACAATATAAAGCACCGTGAGGGAAGTGTTGTTGGGATTTGGTGCTGTTTCTTAACTCAAAAACTTCAGTTACAACAGGACATTTTGAGTTAAAAAACAAAAAAATTAAAAAAAATAAAAATAAAAAAAAAACAACTTTGAATTTGTGCTTTGTTTCATTTACTGTTTAAGAAGTTTGTTCTTCCTGTAACTTTTAAAAACAACAAATAGCTGAGCTGTTGGATTTACTAAGTGCATCCAAGAATACAAACAAGCAGTCCTCACACACATTTGAGAAAAACTGAGAGACCTTTGAATCTTTATAGCTTACTGAATATTCATCTCTTTACTTTGTCTGCATGTGTCCACTTCTTTCTTTTTCTATTTGTATTATTCTCATTTCAAAGACATTCAAAGCTATTTGGAGACATTCAGAGTTCCTTAAAGATGAACCTAATATAATTACACGGGTTGTTTAACTGAGGTAATCACTCTTTCCCCCACAGTCCTACGATTTTTCCCTTTTTCTGTAAAGCAATGCAAATACATTTTTAATACTTTCAGTCAAGTTTTTAATATTCATACAGGAATAAACTACAACAGAAACACAGTCACAAATATAGGCCATAAATATACAGACACCACATTTACATACACATTTAGTACAATGTTTAAAAGGAGTCTGATTCTTCAATTGATAAACATTTGACTTTGATTTCCAGGAATTTTCCACTGTGAGATTAATGGAAAGTGTACATTGCACATAGTGACAATGACTGACGGACCCGACCACACAGATCGCACTTTACTACACTTTTTATTCAGTTTTTGTCTCTTCCAACCCTCAGCCCCAGCTGCCAGCTACACACACACAACAACAACACAACCTCAGGTCCCAGCACATCTTATGCAGGGGAGGGGTGATGAACTGATGGAGCTCCGCTGTGTCAGCCTCCCTTTGCAACCGTGCCACAAACCAGGTCCTGCTACACACATTATATGTCCACAAACACAAATCAAAGTGAAGGAAGAAAAACCGCAAACTAATCATGAAGCTACAGAGCCCCTTTACTGATATGGGTAAGGAAGGTCTTTATTGCATGGCCACATGTTGATGTGTCACGGCGGGGTGCGCCGATGGGTTGTGAACAGGACCCAGAAGCAGATGCAGAGAGAGGAGATGCAGGTAAAAGAAAAAGCCTTTATTTTGGCTGATGGTAGCAGTAACATGAAACTATGAAAAACTAGGTACAACTAAGACAGACTGTGAAAAACTACGATCAACTATGAACACAGTGGATGAAAATAATAGAAATAATTTATGAATTAAAACATATTTCTGGTGTAATATACAACAGAAGGTACTGTCGACAGTTCAGCCCACTGTACTTTATTTTCACTCTGTGCTGCTATACTCTGTTGTCAGTTTGTCCACTTCATGATGTTTAACTGCTTTACTTACTTTACAGGTTAATGCTCGCCACACTAAACATGACATAAAGTTTAAATTACACGTAGCACAACAGTAAGAGGTCAGTCTGACAGTACAGAGAAGTAAGAGAATAGTTCAACCCATACGACACTGAAAGGAGACAAATCATGATTAATTCTTCTGGAGTGGCTTTAAATACACTTTTATTGCATATTTGTTACTCTGTATTGATTCCACGTTTAAACAAATAGTAAAGCCGACCTTTTATCATTTAGGATTTAAACACAATTACTATTATTATTTTTTTAATGTCCACAAACAAAGTTTACTTCTATTCTGGCTTTCCACAAACTTCTGAGGGAAACATTTTACTGGTAAACAGCAAAATCCTCAACTATGTTCATCAGCTTGTGTCAGTCAGCAATTTGTTGGTGATGGTTTTTGGAGCCTGTTCATTAACAGTGATGAGCACCATGAGGAAGAATCAAAACAGTATTTCTTTACTGTTTTGATTCTTCCTCAAAGCGCTCACGAGGACAGAAAACCAAACCAGTGACATGAATCATGCTCAAAATGTCAAACTCTGAGAAACAGATCAAAGAGCGTTTTTATTTCTCTCAGACTCACAGTGAACTATAGCAAGGAGTTTTTCTGATGTCACCACTGGAGGGCGCTGTGGACCAGCTGATCCCAGCTCCAGCTTGGTTTCGCACCAGTACTGGGCTCCATCATCTTCTCTACTGGGAGTGATGTTCAGAGTGAAGGTCTCATTCACTGGTTTCTTCTGTTCACTGTTGGACTGTAGGTGACCCAGTGCTGTGTTTTCTCTGTAGAAGGTCACAGTGAGGCTTTGAACAGGAGCTACGTTCTGTACGCTACACTGCAGGGTGTACTGCTGATTCTCAAACATCATCTCAGTGTGGTTTACAAAGCTGATGGAGACACTTTCTGGAGGCTCTGAGAAGACAAGGAAAGAAAGAGTAACACAGGTAGATGTTAGTCAGTAACCGCTGAGCTCACGAATCCGTCTGTGTATTTACACACAGAGGTCGAATTTTATCTGATTGTAAACAGCCTTGAAAGTCTTATGTTGCAAATGTATAGGACTGCTGTCTTACATTTGGGCAATATCTCTAAAATTAGAAACATCCTGTAGCAGAGTGAGGCTGAAAAACTAGTTTCATTATTATCAAGTTGTCCTAAAAACAGCTGAAAAGTCTTCAGTTGATCCAAAATTCTGCAGTAAGAGTCCTTCTCATCAAATAATTAGACCCCATCTTTTCTTAAAAACCTTATAGAACTGTATCACCCCATTACAGCACTTGCTCTCAGACTTACTTCTGGTTCCTCGAGTATTTAAAAGTAAAATGGGAGGCAGAGCATTCAGCTTTCACGCCCCTCTTCTGTGGAACCAGATTTGGGAGAGAGGCACCATCTCTACTTTTTAAGATTAGGCTTAAAAGTTTCATATAGTTAGGACTAGATCAGGTGACCCTGAAGCCTCCCTTAGTTATGCTGCATTAGGTGTAGGCCGATGGGGGATTCCCATGAATGATTTTCCTTCTCACATCCATTTTACTCTCACTATGTGTTTCTACACCTCTCTGCATTTAATTATGAGTTATTGTTAATCTCTGAGTCTCTTCCACAGCATGTTATTTGTCTTGTCTCCCTCTCCCCAAACCCTACTGGCTCCTGAGCCTGGTTCTGCTGGAGATTTCTTCCTGTTAAAAGGTTTTTCCTTGCCCCTGTCAGCTCCCATTCCATATACTTTAAAGCTCATTGCTCTTCTGTCATCCTGCCTGTCAGACTCTCATTTGTGTAACCTTTGTCTCGCCGCTTTCCCTCAGAGCTCCATCCAAGCCTCCATCTGCATCTCTGGGGGAGTCCCATCCTAACTCCTATCACTGCTGGGATCCTGTTGTGATTTGATAGGTCATTGGCATTTAATCATCAAACTGCGCGTCTCTATAGTATGCCTAATTTTTATGTATTCCTCCCGTTTGTTATTTATTCCTGCTGTCTTACTATTTATATTTTATTCCTGTGCAGTTGATGTGGAAATCCCAGTCGTGGTACATGTACAATAACAATAATGGGCTATTCTATTGTATTATAAAGATTGTCATGTGTGACATAAACTATCTTTGAATTTGTTCTAAAGTAGCACACCACTAATACTGCTGGGAGAAAAATCATACAGTAAGTGGAAGGACAGCGGACCGTGCTTAGTTATATCATTTTTTATTTGTTCTCAGATTTTGTATGAAGTTCCTTCCGCTTCTCCAGGGCCGGGTCTCGGGGACAGCAGCCTAAGCAGAGAACCCCAGACCTCGCTCTCCCCAGCCCCCTCCTCCAGCTTGTCCAAAGGAAAACCAAGGCTTTCCCAGGCCAGCCGAGAGATATAATCTCTCCATTGTGTCCTGGTCTGCACCTAAGGGCCTCCTCCTGGGGGGACATGCCCAGAACTCCTCTCCCAGGAGGCGTCTTGTCAGATGCCTGAATCACCTCAGCTGGCTCCTTTCGATGTGAAGGAGCAGCGGCTCTACTCCAAGCCCCTCTCAGATGCTGAATTCCTCACCCCATTTCTAGGAAGAGGCCAGTCGCCCTTCGGAGGAAGCTCATTTCCACCACTTGTATCGATGATCTCATTCTTTCGGTCATTACCTACAGCCCGTGACCATAGGTGAGGGTAGGGATGTAGCTCGACCGGTATATTGATACGATCTGGTGCAGAGTCCGCATCACTGCACCAATCCATTTGTCCATCTCCCGCTCCCTTCTCCCATCACTCGTGAACACATCCATGATATACAAAAAAACTTCTTCACTTGGGGCAGGACCCTGACCTGGAGTGGCACTCCACCTTTTTCCAGTTGCATTGGAGGTTCTCATTCCCAGTGCTTCGCACTCGGCTGCAAACCACTCCAGTGTGAGCTGGAGGCCGTCACCTGATGCAGCCAATAGAACAACATCATCTGTGAAAAGCTAAAGTGAAATTCTGAGACCACCCAAGTGAAAGCTTTCCTGGTCTAGAAACATTTGCTTCAGCTTTGTGAAAAGCTCTGATAGTTTTAAATGTGAATACTGGACACAGAGAGAGGTGGTGTTTATGGTGTCCAAGATAACAGGACCTATAGCTTCTCGTGCCAGTGAAGGGTGCTCAGTTTGAGCAATTCAGGTGAACCTTGGAAATGACCAGAATTCTTCATTATTCTGATCTTTGGTGTCAGCAGACCTGAGTCAAAGTGGTTCGGGATTCATCTCCCAAACTGACTCTCTAGTCAGAGTTTCCAGAACATACGGCTCTGTCTCTACACATCCAGCTCAGCGCATGCTGTGTATGTCTAATTTTAAGATTTACTTTTTTAACAGTCAGATTACTTTCATAAATGCTTTGTATGTCAGAGGGAAAAATGGATTTTAATGAAGCTTAAAAGATGAGATATAAGTGATACGTCTGCAAATCTGCATATTTACTGTGAACCCACTGTTTGTTCATTTTATCTTGTGTTTTTGTTTTATTGTTCTTCATTTTGTCATTTTTCCATTATGTGTTTTATCCTATTGTAAAGTGTCCTTGGGTGTCTTGAAAGGCGCTTTATGAATAGTATTGTTATTATTATTATTATTATTATTATTATTATGTGAGGGTCTTTCTATTCTAGTAGTGTCAGCATCTGAACAGACTATAACCAGTCAAGGGCTGACTTACAAAACTCTTGTCCTTACTTTTCCCTTAATGCCCTGTTAAAAAAGTGCAATGCTCCATACTTACTCACATTATGTAAGGTCAGTTGAAAAAATATTCTGCAGAGGGATGCACGAGAACCTCCCCAGGAAGCAGACCTGACCTGCTTCTGTCATGCCTCCTGTTTGGTAATTTTACAACACCCACTTTCACTGAAAGCATGGCTGTTATAACAAAACGAGTGGATGCAGTGCTGAGGGAGAAAGAAAACAAACAAAACACAGCCTCCACTGTCACCATTGCTCTCTGCAATAGAAAAGCAAAACTGGGAACTCAGAGCCCATTCCCTTTCCATCCACGTTTGGACATCATGTTTGATCATTTTCCCACATTTGATTTCCAAAAATCTATCTGGGACAATGTTTTTCCATTTTATTCTTCTGGTTTTCCTACTCACTTTTCTGTGCACCCATCAAGTGCAGCTTTGGTAAGTGAAATGTTTTCCAGCTATAAAAAGATATACAGACTGTTTATGGCATAAACAATTTATTGCTTCTTTCGTTATTTCGTATCATACAGCTGCTAAATGTTAGCCTGATGAACTCAGAGGCATTTTTACAAGTAATCTAATGCAGAAGAATTGCATATTTATTTTTTTCTATTTTTCTTTTGAAAAGATGATCCAGTGAAATAGCCGAAGTCCCACCTCATCTTTAGGTTGCTGCTCTCTGTTGGCCCCTTTCAGCTCATATTTGGATGAAAGACTTTATAATAAATAACTTTAAGCATTAGACATAGGACATAAACTGCAACAACACAGGCAGCTGTGATTAAAGTGTACACGGGCTCTATCACAAAATCAGGAGGATGTGTGCTCATCTACCAGCACCACAGAGGATGCAAATATCACTCAGTATATACCCGTGAAACGGCGCAGTCCTGTACCGCGTCTTCACCTCGGCAAAATTAAACCAGTCGAAATACCAAATGAGGCCAACAGTGGCTCTATGAAGCCATTCTCCACAAGGACTTTCCATGAAGTTCGTCTTGGCTGTGAAAGCGAAGAAGAATAAAACTAGCCAAGTGCAGATGAAGTGAGCGAAGATGAACCAGGGTAGCACGGAGGCGAAAAGAACGCGGGCAGTGAGACGACAAGAAATGAGTACCAGTGTCACGGCCTTTTAAGTTCTGGCGTTTATTTCGTTGAAAAATATAAACAAAAATCAATCCAATAATTTCAAACATAAACGAAAGTTAACTTAATCTGATTTAAGAAGTTCAAAAAGTGGCAAAAAAAAAAATCATTTTAAACCCTCCCGTCGTCCCATCTGATATTTGGTAAATAAAACTTTTCCACCACACCCTCCAGGGTGCTCTTAATCCCTTCATTAATTAAAGGGTCCAGAAGTAAACAAACTAATCACTTTTACAAACCTTTTCCAAAAGTAAAATTAATGGCTGGGGCAGCAGTCGTGTGGTGTTGCAAAGAAGGACCCAAAATGCAGGCACTTGCTGTGATGCACGGGAGCTTTATTGTGGACGGTGAAAATAACAAAAGCGAGGACAGAACTAAACATAAACCTAAACTGAGGAAACTAATAACAAACCATAACTCACGGAATAACACACAGGGGGAAAACATATGGAGTTGATATGGGGATGAGAGAGAGACGCGATTACCAAATAACACAGACGGAGCGACGACGAGCAGAAGCAAACACACAGTAGAAATACACACCAGGTGAGTAGGAAAAGACACGCAGGGGTGGACACAGCTGAAACTAATGGCTATAACGAGACACAGACCTTCCATCAGCGTGAATGTGTGTGTGAATGGGTGGATGTCTGAATAGCGCTTTGGGGTCCTTAGAGACTAAGTAAAGCGCTATACAAATACAGGCCATTTACCATTCAAAGTAAGAACACCAGGAAAGGAAACAGGTAGGAATAACAGAAACACTGAACACAAGACCCAGCCCCTAAGAACGAATATAAAAACAGAAGAAACTAGAAAATAAAAACAATAAACTCAAAACACTGAGTCAGCAACCCAGGACCATGACAATTACAGATTTTCATAGCAAAACTAGGTAAGCATATTCTTACTGTTATAACAAACATAACTTTTTAACAAATCTGTATTTTTATTGCAGCGAATAGGTAAGGTTAAAGTTTAACACTTACTTTTGAGATTTGCAGACAACATGAAAAAACGGGGATCCAAACACTGTCTCGCAGCCTTTTCTATTCAAATAACCTCATGCAGCACTAAATCCGGTATCTGAACATAGTGAAATGTGTTCATTTTTAACATATTTATGGCTGTGATGAACCAGCATCTCTCTCATGTGTTCTACTACGTGTGGCATGACGGTCATGAGTCTGCACACAGACGCCTTGTCGATGGCGCTGTGGTGAGGTCAGAATAACTAAGAGCTGATTACGCTCAAAACTGAGACTTTTTTTTTCCTGATTGTAAACAGCCTTGAAAGTTAAATGTTGCTACCAGGGGCGTCATAGTGGAGGCAAAAGTGATGCTCAGATAAAGACACCCAAGGAGCCAAAGGAAGGAGGCAGCCGCACGTCTCTCTCTTAAGGATGTAACACAAGATGAGCTCATACAGTGGCAATTAAACGTTATTAAAACAACAAATATATTTTATCGGTGTGGTTGGTTTTAAGGCTGATTTAAAAAAAAAAATTGCGTTCTTTTCTAAACAGAGGAGAGTTCAGCTTTTTTCATTATATATATAACACAGAAAACGAAAACGTCATTTATTCATTGTTGAAAATCAGCGCAGTTAGAAGTAAACTGTGTGTCGGAAACATTAATAGATCAGTTCGCCCGCTTGTTTGAAATATTATGAGTAAGCCACAGGACCACAGGCAATAATCTGGTAGTGGGCAAAAAGACGTGATAGAGGCGGATGGAAGTGAAGAGAGCGTGGAAAATAAAGGTTTTCTACCACAGAGAAGAGCTTTTGCGTAAGTGGTGAAAATGGTTTTCGGGCCTGTTTCAAACATTAAAGGAGAGAGAATCGGGCCATGACGTCAGAAACTCTGACAGCCCGTTCTTTATGGGCGTTACCTATTTTCAACGAGCCAATATGGAACGTTGTTGTGGGCGGGGCCTGGTTCAAAGATGAAAGGCAAGAGAACCAGGCCGTGACGTCACAGTCAACTCAAGTGCATAAATTGCAGGTGAAACCCACACTGGACCAGCGCGTTTCTTATAGTCACGAGCGATTCACTGGATGAGATTTTGTTCTGCTACCCTCAGTCATATTTGAATGTCTGATTAGCTTCAATGTCAAAAACGAGTGACCGACAAGCAAAACCAGAATTAGTGTGCACTCTGCCAGAGAGTACACTGGGCGACCTGAAGGTCGAGGAGGAAGAAAATTTAAAAGTCCTGGAAGAGCAGAAAGTGGTCAAGGACACAAAAGAAATGCAGACCAAAGTGGACGAGCAGACAGAACCATTAGCCGAGGCTAAGACGGAGAAAAAAGACACGGCAACCCCAGATTCCTCCTCAAAGTTGTGTGTCGACAAAGATGTTCAGTTGATGGTTTCAAACGCCACAGAAAAAGCTGAACTGAACCAAGTGAAAAATGAACTTGAAGAAACGACCAAACTGGCAAAGAAAGAGTGTGAAGAGGCCAAAAAAGCAGTGAATGAAGCGCAGGCAGCACTGTCAGAGGAGAAGACAATGGTAGAGGATGCAAAGAAACAAACTGAACAGGAAAAACAAGTGTTAGAAGAAGTGCAGTTTGTATTCAAAGATGAGACCAACCAGGCTGAAGTATCAGCTTTGGAAAAGACACTGAAGCTGCAGAAAAAGGTGCGCGTCAACTGGGTTATTCAGTTGGTGGTTTTACTGGCCAAAGAAAAAGTCTCCTCCAAATACAAGATCTTCACAGAGCGCCTCACTCCTGACTGCATCAGCCATCGTCTGATTGAGAAAATCTGGCCTGAAGTTGAGGAGAAACACTTGAATTTATCCCACGACTGCATTTTTAATGTGGGCAAGGCCATTCTCAAGGACCTTTGCAAAACACACAACTGCAAAGAAAACCTTTTGATTTTTAATCTGAGGGAACAGCTTGACAATATTACCGTCTCAGTCTTCACCAAACACCTGTTGGCATTACCAGCAAGAGTACTCAGTGTCTCTAAAGACAGGCAAGAGTACAAGGAAGTTGTAAAAAATGTGACCAAAGATCTGGTAATGCACGCCATGAGCGAAGGAAATGAGACGATGACAATGAATCCAGTAGCATCTGAGTTTATTGTAGAGAGGCTTTTCCAGAAGATCTGGAACAAAATTTTGTCAAAAAAGTACAAAATGTCCTTGGAGAACATTGGAGAACTCGCCCTGACAATATACAATGAACTCCATGACAGGTGGGATTCTCCAATACTCTTAATGTGGTCAAGAAACCCAGTGATGGATGAAGCAATCGTCAGCAGCTTCAAAAAACATGCAAAATTGAGGAGCCAAAACATCATCTTTAGGGCTTTCTCATGTGCACGCTAAAATCGAACCAACACGTGCATGTGATTATGTGAGAAAACTCTTAAATTGGCTTCAAATATTCATTTCAATTGGGCTTTCTAAATTTAATTTTGAAACCAGAGTGGTTACAAATAACTACTCTTCTTCTCCCAACTTCCTTCCCTCATCACCAACTGGCCGAGGCAGATGGCCACCCCATCCCAGAGCCTGGGTCTGCCGGAGGTTTCTCTCTTTTAAAAAGTGAGTTTTTCCTTCCCACTGTCGCCAAAGTGCTTGCTCTAGGGGGTTGGAGTCTTTGTGCATTATTGTAGGGTCTTGACTTTACAATATAAAGCACCGTGAGGGAAGTGTTGTTGGGATTTGGTGCTGTTTCTTAACTCAAAAACTTCAGTTACAACAGGACATTTTGAGTTAAAAAACAAAAAAATTAAAAAAAATAAAAATAAAAAAAAAACAACTTTGAATTTGTGCTTTGTTTCATTTACTGTTTAAGAAGTTTGTTCTTCCTGTAACTTTTAAAAACAACAAATAGCTGAGCTGTTGGATTTACTAAGTGCATCCAAGAATACAAACAAGCAGTCCTCACACACATTTGAGAAAAACTGAGAGACCTTTGAATCTTTATAGCTTACTGAATATTCATCTCTTTACTTTGTCTGCATGTGTCCACTTCTTTCTTTTTCTATTTGTATTATTCTCATTTCAAAGACATTCAAAGCTATTTGGAGACATTCAGAGTTCCTTAAAGATGAACCTAATATAATTACACGAGTTGTTTAACTGAGGTAATCACTCTTTCCCCCACAGTCCTACGATTTTTCCCTTTTTCTGTAAAGCAATGCAAATACATTTTTAATACTTTCAGCCAAGTTTTTAATATTCATACAGGAATAAACTACAACAGAAACACAGTCACAAATATAGGCCATAAATATACAGACACCACATTTACATACACATTTAGTACAATGTTTAAAAGGAGTCTGATTCTTCAACTGATAAACATTTGACTTTGATTTCCAGGAATTTTCCACTGTGAGATTAATGGAAAGTGTACATTGCACATAGTGACAATGACTGACGGACCCGACCACACAGATCGCACTTTACTGCACTTTTTATTCAGTTTTTGTCTCTTCCAACCCTCAGCCCCAGCTGCCAGCTACACACACACAACAACAACACAACCTCAGGTCCCAGCACATCTTATGCAGGGGAGGGGTGATAAACTGATGGAGCTCCGCTGTGTCAGCCTCCCTTTGCAACCGTGCCACAAACCAGGTCCTGCTACACACATTATATGTCCACAAACACAAATCAAAGTGAAGGAAGAAAAACCGCAAACTAATCATGAAGCTACAGAGCCCCTTTACTGATATGGGTAAGGAAGGTCTTTATTGCATGGCCACATGTTGATGTGTCACGGCGGGGTGCGCCGATGGGTTGTGAACAGGACCCAGAAGCAGATGCAGAGAGAGGAGATGCAGGTAGAAGAAAAAGCCTTTATTTTGGCTGATGGTAGCAGTAACATGAAACTATGAAAAACTAGGTACAACTAAGACAGACTGTGAAAAACTACGATCAACTATGAACACAGTGGATGAAAATAATAGAAATAATTTATGAATTAAAACATGTTTCTGGTGTAATATACAACAGAAGGTACTGTCGACAGTTCAGCCCACTGTACTTTATTTTCACTCTGTGCTGCTATACTCTGTTGTCAGTTTGTCCACTTCATGATGTTTAACTGCTTTACTTACTTTACAGGTTAATGCTCGCCACACTAAACATGACATAAAGTTTAAATTACACGTAGCACAACAGTAAGAGGTCAGTCTGACAGTACAGAGAAGTAAGAGAATAGTTCAACCCATACGACACTGAAAGGAGACAAATCATGATTAATTCTTCTGGAGTGGCTTTAAATACACTTTTATTGCATATTTGTTACTCTGTATTGATTCCACGTTTAAACAAATAGTAAAGCCGACCTTTTATCATTTAGGATTTAAACACAATTACTATTATTATTTTTTTAATGTCCACAAACAAAGTTTACTTCTATTCTGGCTTTCCACAAACTTCTGAGGGAAACATTTTACTGGTAAACAGCAAAATCCTCAACTATGTTCATCAGCTTGTGTCAGTCAGCAATTTGTTGGTGATGGTTTTTGGAGCCTGTTCATTAACAGTGATGAGCACCATGAGGAAGAATCAAAACAGTATTTCTTTACTGTTTTGATTCTTCCTCAAAGCGCTCACGAGGACAGAAAACCAAACCAGTGACATGAATCATGCTCAAAATGTCAAACTCTGAGAAACAGATCAAAGAGCGTTTTTATTTCTCTCAGACTCACAGTGAACTATAGCAAGGAGTTTTTCTGATGTCACCACTGGAGGGCGCTGTGGACCAGCTGATCCCAGCTCCAGCTTGGTTTCGCACCAGTACTGGGCTCCATCATCTTCTCTACTGGGAGTGATGTTCAGAGTGAAGGTCTCATTCACTGGTTTCTTCTGTTCACTGTTGGACTGTAGGTGACCCAGTGCTGTGTTTTCTCTGTAGAAGGTCACAGTGAGGCTTTGAACAGGAGCTACGTTCTGTACGCTACACTGCAGGGTGTACTGCTGATTCTCAAACATCATCTCAGTGTGGTTTACAAAGCTGATGGAGACACTTTCTGGTGGAGGCTCTGAGAAGACAAGGAAAGAAAGAGTAACACAGGTAGATGTTAGTCAGTAACCGCTGAGCTCACGAATCCGTCTGTGTATTTACACACAGAGGTCGAATTTTATCTGATTGTAAACAGCCTTGAAAGTTAAATGTTGCTACCAGGGGCGTCATAGTGGAGGCAAAAGTGATGCTCAGATAAAGACACCCAAGGAGCCAAAGGAAGGAGGCAGCCGCACGTCTCTCTCTTAAGGATGTAACACAAGATGAGCTCATACAGTGGCAATTAAACGTTATTAAAACAACAAATATATTTTATCGGTGTGGTTGGTTTTAAGGCTGATTTAAAAAAAAAAATTGCGTTCTTTTCTAAACAGAGGAGAGTTCAGCTTTTTTCATTATATATATAACACAGAAAACGAAAACGTCATTTATTCATTGTTGAAAATCAGCGCAGTTAGAAGTAAACTGTGTGTCGGAAACATTAATAGATCAGTTCGCCCGCTTGTTTGAAATATTATGAGTAAGCCACAGGACCACAGGCAATAATCTGGTAGTGGGCAAAAAGACGTGATAGAGGCGATGGAAGTGAAGAGAGCGTGGAAAATAAAGGTTTTCTACCACAGAGAAGAGCTTTTGCGTAAGTGGTGAAAATGGTTTTCGGGCCTGTTTCAAACATTAAAGGAGAGAGAATCGGGCCATGACGTCAGAAACTCTGACAGCCCGTTCTTTATGGGCGTTACCTATTTTCAACGAGCCAATATGGAACGTTGTTGTGGGCGGGGCCTGGTTCAAAGATGAAAGGCAAGAGAACCAGGCCGTGACGTCACAGTCAACTCAAGTGCATAAATTGCAGGTGAAACCCACACTGGACCAGCGCGTTTCTTATAGTCACGAGCGATTCACTGGATGAGATTTTGTTCTGCTACCCTCAGTCATATTTGAATGTCTGATTAGCTTCAATGTCAAAAACGAGTGACCGACAAGCAAAACCAGAATTAGTGTGCACTCTGCCAGAGAGTACACTGGGCGACCTGAAGGTCGAGGAGGAAGAAAATTTAAAAGTCCTGGAAGAGCAGAAAGTGGTCAAGGACACAAAAGAAATGCAGAACAAAGTGGACGAGCAGACAGAACCATTAGCCGAGGCTAAGACGGAGAAAAAAGACACGGCAACCCCAGATTCCTCCTCAAAGTTGTGTGTCGACAAAGATGTTCAGTTGATGGTTTCAAACGCCACAGAAAAAGCTGAACTGAACCAAGTGAAAAATGAACTTGAAGAAACGACCAAACTGGCAAAGAAAGAGTGTGAAGAGGCCAAAAAAGCAGTGAATGAAGCGCAGGCAGCACTGTCAGAGGAGAAGACAATGGTAGAGGATGCAAAGAAACAAACTGAACAGGAAAAACAAGTGTTAGAAGAAGTGCAGTTTGTATTCAAAGATGAGACCAACCAGGCTGAAGTATCAGCTTTGGAAAAGACACTGAAGCTGCAGAAAAAGGTGCGCGTCAACTGGGTTATTCAGTTGGTGGTTTTACTGGCCAAAGAAAAAGTCTCCTCCAAATACAAGATCTTCACAGAGCGCCTCACTCCTGACTGCATCAGCCATCGTCTGATTGAGAAAATCTGGCCTGAAGTTGAGGAGAAACACTTGAATTTATCCCACGACTGCATTTTTAATGTGGGCAAGGCCATTCTCAAGGACCTTTGCAAAACACACAACTGCAAAGAAAACCTTTTGATTTTTAATCTGAGGGAACAGCTTGACAATATTACCGTCTCAGTCTTCACCAAACACCTGTTGGCATTACCAGCAAGAGTACTCAGTGTCTCTAAAGACAGGCAAGAGTACAAGGAAGTTGTAAAAAATGTGACCAAAGATCTGGTAATGCACGCCATGAGCGAAGGAAATGAGACGATGACAATGAATCCAGTAGCATCTGAGTTTATTGTAGAGAGGCTTTTCCAGAAGATCTGGAACAAAATTTTGTCAAAAAAGTACAAAATGTCCTTGGAGAACATTGGAGAACTCGCCCTGACAATATACAATGAACTCCATGACAGGTGGGATTCTCCAATACTCTTAATGTGGTCAAGAAACCCAGTGATGGATGAAGCAATCGTCAGCAGCTTCAAAAAACATGCAAAATTGAGGAGCCAAAACATCATCTTTAGGGCTTTCTCATGTGCACGCTAAAATCGAACCAACACGTGCATGTGATTATGTGAGAAAACTCTTAAATTGGCTTCAAATATTCATTTCAATTGGGCTTTCTAAATTTAATTTTGAAACCAGAGTGGTTACAAATAACTACTCTTCTTCTCCCAACTTCCTTCCCTCATCACCAACTGGCCGAGGCAGATGGCCACCCCATCCCAGAGCCTGGGTCTGCCGGAGGTTTCTCTCTTTTAAAAAGTGAGTTTTTCCTTCCCACTGTCGCCAAAGTGCTTGCTCTAGGGGGTTGGAGTCTTTGTGCATTATTGTAGGGTCTTGACTTTACAATATAAAGCACCGTGAGGGAAGTGTTGTTGGGATTTGGTGCTGTTTCTTAACTCAAAAACTTCAGTTACAACAGGACATTTTGAGTTAAAAAACAAAAAAATTAAAAAAAATAAAAATTAAAAAAAAACAACTTTGAATTTGTGCTTTGTTTCATTTACTGTTTAAGAAGTTTGTTCTTCCTGTAACTTTTAAAAACAACAAATAGCTGAGCTGTTGGATTTACTAAGTGCATCCAAGAATACAAACAAGCAGTCCTCACACACATTTGAGAAAAACTGAGAGACCTTTGAATCTTTATAGCTTACTGAATATTCATCTCTTTACTTTGTCTGCATGTGTCCACTTCTTTCTTTTTCTATTTGTATTATTCTCATTTCAAAGACATTCAAAGCTATTTGGAGACATTCAGAGTTCCTTAAAGATGAACCTAATATAATTACACGAGTTGTTTAACTGAGGTAATCACTCTTTCCCCCACAGTCCTACGATTTTTCCCTTTTTCTGTAAAGCAATGCAAATACATTTTTAATACTTTCAGCCAAGTTTTTAATATTCATACAGGAATAAACTACAACAGAAACACAGTCACAAATATAGGCCATAAATATACAGACACCATATTTACATACACATTTAGTACAATGTTTAAAAGGAGTCTGATTCTTCAACTGATAAACATTTGACTTTGATTTCCAGGAATTTTCCACTGTGAGATTAATGGAAAGTGTACATTGCACATAGTGACAATGACTGACGGACCCGACCACACAGATCGCACTTTACTACACTTTTTATTCAGTTTTTGTCTCTTCCAACCCTCAGCCCCAGCTGCCAGCTACACACACACAACAACAACACAACCTCAGGTCCCAGCACATCTTATGCAGGGGAGGGGTGATAAACTGATGGAGCTCCGCTGTGTCAGCCTCCCTTTGCAACCGTGCCACAAACCAGGTCCTGCTACACACATTATATGTCCACAAACACAAATCAAAGTGAAGGAAGAAAAACCGCAAACTAATCATGAAGCTACAGAGCCCCTTTACTGATATGGGTAAGGAAGGTCTTTATTGCATGGCCACATGTTGATGTGTCACGGCGGGGTGCGCCGATGGGTTGTGAACAGGACCCAGAAGCAGATGCAGAGAGAGGAGATGCAGGTAGAAGAAAAAGCCTTTATTTTGGCTGATGGTAGCAGTAACATGAAACTATGAAAAACTAGGTACAACTAAGACAGACTGTGAAAAACTACGATCAACTATGAACACAGTGGATGAAAATAATAGAAATAATTTATGAATTAAAACATATTTCTGGTGTAATATACAACAGAAGGTACTGTCGACAGTTCAGCCCACTGTACTTTATTTTCACTCTGTGCTGCTATACTCTGTTGTCAGTTTGTCCACTTCATGATGTTTAACTGCTTTACTTACTTTACAGGTTAATGCTCGCCACACTAAACATGACATAAAGTTTAAATTACACGTAGCACAACAGTAAGAGGTCAGTCTGACAGTACAGAGAAGTAAGAGAATAGTTCAACCCATACGACACTGAAAGGAGACAAATCATGATTAATTCTTCTGGAGTGGCTTTAAATACACTTTTATTGCATATTTGTTACTCTGTATTGATTCCACGTTTAAACAAATAGTAAAGCCGACCTTTTATCATTTAGGATTTAAACACAATTACTATTATTATTTTTTTAATGTCCACAAACAAAGTTTACTTCTATTCTGGCTTTCCACAAACTTCTGAGGGAAACATTTTACTGGTAAACAGCAAAATCCTCAACTATGTTCATCAGCTTGTGTCAGTCAGCAATTTGTTGGTGATGGTTTTTGGAGCCTGTTCATTAACAGTGATGAGCACCATGAGGAAGAATCAAAACAGTATTTCTTTACTGTTTTGATTCTTCCTCAAAGCGCTCACGAGGACAGAAAACCAAACCAGTGACATGAATCATGCTCAAAATGTCAAACTCTGAGAAACAGATCAAAGAGCGTTTTTATTTCTCTCAGACTCACAGTGAACTATAGCAAGGAGTTTTTCTGATGTCACCACTGGAGGGCGCTGTGGACCAGCTGATCCCAGCTCCAGCTTGGTTTCGCACCAGTACTGGGCTCCATCATCTTCTCTACTGGGAGTGATGTTCAGAGTGAAGGTCTCATTCACTGGTTTCTTCTGTTCACTGTTGGACTGTAGGTGACCCAGTGCTGTGTTTTCTCTGTAGAAGGTCACAGTGAGGCTTTGAACAGGAGCTACGTTCTGTACGCTACACTGCAGGGTGTACTGCTGATTCTCAAACATCATCTCAGTGTGGTTTACAAAGCTGATGGAGACACTTTCTGGTGGAGGCTCTGAGAAGACAAGGAAAGAAAGAGTAACACAGGTAGATGTTAGTCAGTAACCGCTGAGCTCACGAATCCGTCTGTGTATTTACACACAGAGGTCGAATTTTATCTGATTGTAAACAGCCTTGAAAGTTAAATGTTGCTACCAGGGGCGTCATAGTGGAGGCAAAAGTGATGCTCAGATAAAGACACCCAAGGAGCCAAAGGAAGGAGGCAGCCGCACGTCTCTCTCTTAAGGATGTAACACAAGATGAGCTCATACAGTGGCAATTAAACGTTATTAAAACAACAAATATATTTTATCGGTGTGGTTGGTTTTAAGGCTGATTTAAAAAAAAAAATTGCGTTCTTTTCTAA
Source organism: Perissodus microlepis (assembly GCF_051167445.1). Classification (NCBI taxonomy): domain Eukaryota; kingdom Metazoa; phylum Chordata; class Actinopteri; order Cichliformes; family Cichlidae; genus Perissodus; species Perissodus microlepis. Next base: position 30,213,010 of record NC_140466.1, on the reverse strand, counting down.
ACAGAGGAGAGTTCAGCTTTTTTCATTATATATATAACACAGAAAACGAAAACGTCATTTATTCATTGTTGAAAATCAGCGCAGTTAGAAGTAAACTGTGTGTCGGAAACATTAATAGATCAGTTCGCCCGCTTGTTTGAAATATTATGAGTAAGCCACAGGACCACAGGCAATAATCTGGTAGTGGGCAAAAAGACGTGATAGAGGCGATGGAAGTGAAGAGAGCGTGGAAAATAAAGGTTTTCTACCACAGAGAAGAGCTTTTGCGTAAGTGGTGAAAATGGTTTTCGGGCCTGTTTCAAACATTAAAGGAGAGAGAATCGGGCCATGACGTCAGAAACTCTGACAGCCCGTTCTTTATGGGCGTTACCTATTTTCAACGAGCCAATATGGAACGTTGTTGTGGGCGGGGCCTGGTTCAAAGATGAAAGGCAAGAGAACCAGGCCGTGACGTCACAGTCAACTCAAGTGCATAAATTGCAGGTGAAACCCACACTGGACCAGCGCGTTTCTTATAGTCACGAGCGATTCACTGGATGAGATTTTGTTCTGCTACCCTCAGTCATATTTGAATGTCTGATTAGCTTCAATGTCAAAAACGAGTGACCGACAAGCAAAACCAGAATTAGTGTGCACTCTGCCAGAGAGTACACTGGGCGACCTGAAGGTCGAGGAGGAAGAAAATTTAAAAGTCCTGGAAGAGCAGAAAGTGGTCAAGGACACAAAAGAAATGCAGAACAAAGTGGACGAGCAGACAGAACCATTAGCCGAGGCTAAGACGGAGAAAAAAGACACGGCAACCCCAGATTCCTCCTCAAAGTTGTGTGTCGACAAAGATGTTCAGTTGATGGTTTCAAACGCCACAGAAAAAGCTGAACTGAACCAAGTGAAAAATGAACTTGAAGAAACGACCAAACTGGCAAAGAAAGAGTGTGAAGAGGCCAAAAAAGCAGTGAATGAAGCGCAGGCAGCACTGTCAGAGGAGAAGACAATGGTAGAGGATGCAAAGAAACAAACTGAACAGGAAAAACAAGTGTTAGAAGAAGTGCAGTTTGTATTCAAAGATGAGACCAACCAGGCTGAAGTATCAGCTTTGGAAAAGACACTGAAGCTGCAGAAAAAGGTGCGCGTCAACTGGGTTATTCAGTTGGTGGTTTTACTGGCCAAAGAAAAAGTCTCCTCCAAATACAAGATCTTCACAGAGCGCCTCACTCCTGACTGCATCAGCCATCGTCTGATTGAGAAAATCTGGCCTGAAGTTGAGGAGAAACACTTGAATTTATCCCACGACTGCATTTTTAATGTGGGCAAGGCCATTCTCAAGGACCTTTGCAAAACACACAACTGCAAAGAAAACCTTTTGATTTTTAATCTGAGGGAACAGCTTGACAATATTACCGTCTCAGTCTTCACCAAACACCTGTTGGCATTACCAGCAAGAGTACTCAGTGTCTCTAAAGACAGGCAAGAGTACAAGGAAGTTGTAAAAAATGTGACCAAAGATCTGGTAATGCACGCCATGAGCGAAGGAAATGAGACGATGACAATGAATCCAGTAGCATCTGAGTTTATTGTAGAGAGGCTTTTCCAGAAGATCTGGAACAAAATTTTGTCAAAAAAGTACAAAATGTCCTTGGAGAACATTGGAGAACTCGCCCTGACAATATACAATGAACTCCATGACAGGTGGGATTCTCCAATACTCTTAATGTGGTCAAGAAACCCAGTGATGGATGAAGCAATCGTCAGCAGCTTCAAAAAACATGCAAAATTGAGGAGCCAAAACATCATCTTTAGGGCTTTCTCATGTGCACGCTAAAATCGAACCAACACGTGCATGTGATTATGTGAGAAAACTCTTAAATTGGCTTCAAATATTCATTTCAATTGGGCTTTCTAAATTTAATTTTGAAACCAGAGTGGTTACAAATAACTACTCTTCTTCTCCCAACTTCCTTCCCTCATCACCAACTGGCCGAGGCAGATGGCCACCCCATCCCAGAGCCTGGGTCTGCCGGAGGTTTCTCTCTTTTAAAAAGTGAGTTTTTCCTTCCCACTGTCGCCAAAGTGCTTGCTCTAGGGGGTTGGAGTCTTTGTGCATTATTGTAGGGTCTTGACTTTACAATATAAAGCACCGTGAGGGAAGTGTTGTTGGGATTTGGTGCTGTTTCTTAACTCAAAAACTTCAGTTACAACAGGACATTTTGAGTTAAAAAACAAAAAAATTAAAAAAAATAAAAATTAAAAAAAAACAACTTTGAATTTGTGCTTTGTTTCATTTACTGTTTAAGAAGTTTGTTCTTCCTGTAACTTTTAAAAACAACAAATAGCTGAGCTGTTGGATTTACTAAGTGCATCCAAGAATACAAACAAGCAGTCCTCACACACATTTGAGAAAAACTGAGAGACCTTTGAATCTTTATAGCTTACTGAATATTCATCTCTTTACTTTGTCTGCATGTGTCCACTTCTTTCTTTTTCTATTTGTATTATTCTCATTTCAAAGACATTCAAAGCTATTTGGAGACATTCAGAGTTCCTTAAAGATGAACCTAATATAATTACACGAGTTGTTTAACTGAGGTAATCACTCTTTCCCCCACAGTCCTACGATTTTTCCCTTTTTCTGTAAAGCAATGCAAATACATTTTTAATACTTTCAGTCAAGGTTTTAATATTCATACAGGAATAAACTACAACAGAAACACAGTCACAAATATAGGCCATAAATATACAGACACCACATTTACATACACATTTAGTACAATGTTTAAAAGGAGTCTGATTCTTCAACTGATAAACATTTGACTTTGATTTCCAGGAATTTTCCACTGTGAGATTAATGGAAAGTGTACATTGCACATAGTGACAATGACTGACGGACCCGACCACACAGATCGCACTTTACTACACTTTTTATTCAGTTTTTGTCTCTTCCAACCCTCAGCCCCAGCTGCCAGCTACACACACACAACAACAACACAACCTCAGGTCCCAGCACATCTTATGCAGGGGAGGGGTGATAAACTGATGGAGCTCCGCTGTGTCAGCCTCCCTTTGCAACCGTGCCACAAACCAGGTCCTGCTACACACATTATATGTCCACAAACACAAATCAAAGTGAAGGAAGAAAAACCGCAAACTAATCATGAAGCTACAGAGCCCCTTTACTGATATGGGTAAGGAAGGTCTTTATTGCATGGCCACATGTTGATGTGTCACGGCGGGGTGCGCCGATGGGTTGTGAACAGGACCCAGAAGCAGATGCAGAGAGAGGAGATGCAGGTAAAAGAAAAAGCCTTTATTTTGGCTGATGGTAGCAGTAACATGAAACTATGAAAAACTAGGTACAACTAAGACAGACTGTGAAAAACTACGATCAACTATGAACACAGTGGATGAAAATAATAGAAATAATTTATGAATTAAAACATGTTTCTGGTGTAATATACAACAGAAGGTACTGTCGACAGTTCAGCCCACTGTACTTTATTTTCACTGTGTGCTGCTATACTCTGTTGTCAGTTTGTCCACTTCATGATGTTTAACTGCTTTACTTACTTTACAGGTTAATGCTCGCCACACTAAACATGACATAAAGTTTAAATTACACGTAGCACAACAGTAAGAGGTCAGTCTGACAGTACAGAGAAGTAAGAGAATAGTTCAACCCATACGACACTGAAAGGAGACAAATCATGATTAATTCTTCTGGAGTGGCTTTAAATACACTTTTATTGCATATTTGTTACTCTGTATTGATTCCACGTTTAAACAAATAGTAAAGCCGACCTTTTATCATTTAGGATTTAAACACAATTACTATTATTATTTTTTTAATGTCCACAAACAAAGTTTACTTCTATTCTGGCTTTCCACAAACTTCTGAGGGAAACATTTTACTGGTAAACAGCAAAATCCTCAACTATGTTCATCAGCTTGTGTCAGTCAGCAATTTGTTGGTGATGGTTTTTGGAGCCTGTTCATTAACAGTGATGAGCACCATGAGGAAGAATCAAAACAGTATTTCTTTACTGTTTTGATTCTTCCTCAAAGCGCTCACGAGGACAGAAAACCAAACCAGTGACATGAATCATGCTCAAAATGTCAAACTCTGAGAAACAGATCAAAGAGCGTTTTTATTTCTCTCAGACTCACAGTGAACTATAGCAAGGAGTTTTTCTGATGTCACCACTGGAGGGCGCTGTGGACCAGCTGATCCCAGCTCCAGCTTGGTTTCGCACCAGTACTGGGCTCCATCATCTTCTCTACTGGGAGTGATGTTCAGAGTGAAGGTCTCATTCACTGGTTTCTTCTGTTCACTGTTGGACTGTAGGTGACCCAGTGCTGTGTTTTCTCTGTAGAAGGTCACAGTGAGGCTTTGAACAGGAGCTACGTTCTGTACGCTACACTGCAGGGTGTACTGCTGATTCTCAAACATCATCTCAGTGTTGTTTACAAAGCTGATGGAGACACTTTCTGGAGGCTCTGAGAAGACAAGGAAAGAAAGAGTAACACAGGTAGATGTTAGTCAGTAACCGCTGAGCTCACGAATCCGTCTGTGTATTTACACACAGAGGTCGAATTTTATCTGATTGTAAACAGCCTTGAAAGTCTTATGTATGCAAATGTATAGGACTGCTGTCTTACATTTGGGCAATATCTCTAAAATTAGAAACATCCTGTAGCAGAGTGAGGCTGAAAAACTAGTTTCATTATTATCAAGTTGTCCTAAAAACAGCTGAAAAGTCTTCAGTTGATCCAAAATTCTGCAGTAAGAGTCCTTCTCATCAAATAATCAGACCCCATCTTTTCTTAAAAACCTTATAGAACTGTATCACCCCATTACAGCACTTGCTCTCAGACTTACTTCTGGTTCCTCGAGTATTTAAAAGTAAAATGGGAGGCAGAGCATTCAGCTTTCACGCCCCTCTTCTGTGGAACCAGATTTGGGAGAGAGGCACCATCTCTACTTTTTAAGATTAGGCTTAAAAGTTTCATATAGTTAGGACTAGATCAGGTGACCCTGAAGCCTCCCTTAGTTATGCTGCATTAGGTGTAGGCCGATGGGGGATTCCCATGAATGATTTTCCTTCTCACATCCATTTTACTCTCACTATGTGTTTCTACACCTCTCTGCATTTAATTATGAGTTATTGTTAATCTCTGAGTCTCTTCCACAGCATGTTATTTGTCTTGTCTCCCTCTCCCCAAACCCTACTGGCTCCTGAGCCTGGTTCTGCTGGAGATTTCTTCCTGTTAAAAGGTTTTTCCTTGCCCCTGTCAGCTCCCATTCCATATACTTTAAAGCTCATTGCTCTTCTGTCATCCTGCCTGTCAGACTCTCATTTGTGTAACCTTTGTCTCGCCGCTTTCCCTCAGAGCTCCATCCAAGCCTCCATCTGCATCTCTGGGGGAGTCCCATCCTAACTCCTATCACTGCTGGGATCCTGTTGTGATTTGATAGGTCATTGGCATTTAATCATCAAACTGCGCGTCTCTATAGTATGCCTAATTTTTATGTATTCCTCCCGTTTGTTATTTATTCCTGCTGTCTTACTATTTATATTTTATTCCTGTGCAGTTGATGTGGAAATCCCAGTCGTGGTACATGTACAATAACAATAATGGGCTATTCTATTGTATTATAAAGATTGTCATGTGTGACATAAACTATCTTTGAATTTGTTCTAAAGTAGCACACCACTAATACTGCTGGGAGAAAAATCATACAGTAAGTGGAAGGACAGCGGACCGTGCTTAGTTATATCATTTTTTATTTGTTCTCAGATTTTGTATGAAGTTCCTTCCGCTTCTCCAGGGCCGGGTCTCGGGGACAGCAGCCTAAGCAGAGAACCCCAGACCTCGCTCTCCCCAGCCCCCTCCTCCAGCTTGTCCAAAGGAAAACCAAGGCTTTCCCAGGCCAGCCGAGAAATATAATCTCTCCATTGTGTCCTGGTCTGCACCTAAGGGCCTCCTCCTGGGGGGACATGCCCAGAACTCCTCTCCCAGGAGGCGTCTTGTCAGATGCCTGAATCACCTCAGCTGGCTCCTTTCGATGTGAAGGAGCAGCGGCTCTACTCCAAGCCCCTCTCAGATGCTGAATTCCTCACCCCATTTCTAGGAAGAGGCCAGTCGCCCTTCGGAGGAAGCTCATTTCCACCACTTGTATCGATGATCTCATTCTTTCGGTCATTACCTACAGCCCGTGACCATAGGTGAGGGTAGGGATGTAGCTCGACCGGTATATTGATACGATCTGGTGCAGAGTCCGCATCACTGCACCAATCCATTTGTCCATTTGTCCATCTCCCGCTCCCTTCTCCCATCACTCGTGAACACATCCATGATATACAAAAAAACTTCTTCACTTGGGGCAGGACCCTGACCTGGAGTGGCACTCCACCTTTTTCCAGTTGCATTGGAGGTTCTCATTCCCAGTGCTTCGCACTCGGCTGCAAACCACTCCAGTGTGAGCTGGAGGCCGTCACCTGATGAAGCCAATAGAACAACATCATCTGTGAAAAGCTAAAGTGAAATTCTGAGACCACCCAAGTGAAAGCTTTCCTGGTCTAGAAACATTTGCTTCAGCTTTGTGAAAAGCTCTGATAGTTTTAAATGTGAATACTGGACACAGAGAGAGGTGGTGTTTATGGTGTCCAAGATAACAGGACCTATAGCTTCTCGTGCCAGTGAAGGGTGCTCAGTTTGAGCAATTCAGGTGAACCTTGGAAATGACCAGAATTCTTCATTATTCTGATCTTTGGTGTCAGCAGACCTGAGTCAAAGTGGTTCGGGATTCATCTCCCAAACTGACTCTCTAGTCAGAGTTTCCAGAACATACGGCTCTGTCTCTACACATCCAGCTCAGCGCATGCTGTGTATGTCTAATTTTAAGATTTACTTTTTTAACAGTCAGATTACTTTCATAAATGCTTTGTATGTCAGAGGGAAAAATGGATTTTAATGAAGCTTAAAAGATGAGATATAAGTGATACGTCTGCAAATCTGCATATTTACTGTGAACCCACTGTTTGTTCATTTTATCTTGTGTTTTTGTTTTATTGTTCTTCATTTTGTCATTTTTCCATTATGTGTTTTATCCTATTGTAAAGTGTCCTTGGGTGTCTTGAAAGGCGCTTTATGAATAGTATTGTTATTATTATTATTATTATTATTATGTGAGGGTCTTTCTATTCTAGTAGTGTCAGCATCTGAACAGACTATAACCAGTCAAGGGCTGACTTACAAAACTCTTGTCCTTACTTTTCCCTTAATGCCCTGTTAAAAAAGTGCAACGCTCCATACTTACTCACATTATGTAAGGTCAGTTGAAAAAATATTCTGCAGAGGGATGCACGAGAACCTCCCCAGGAAGCAGACCTGACCTGCTTCTGTCATGCCTCCTGTTTGGTAATTTTACAACACCCACTTTCACTGAAAGCATGGCTGTTATAACAAAACGAGTGGATGCAGTGCTGAGGGAGAAAGAAAACAAACAAAACACAGCCTCCACTGTCACCATTGCGCTCTGCAATAGAAAAGCAAAACTGGGAACTCAGAGCCCATTCCCTTTCCATCCACGTTTGGACATCATGTTTGATCATTTTCCCACATTTGATTTCCAAAAATCTATCTGGGACAATGTTTTTCCATTTTATTCTTCTGGTTTTCCTACTCACTTTTCTGTGCACCCATCAAGTGCAGCTTTGGTAAGTGAAATGTTTTCCAGCTATAAAAAGATATACAGACTGTTTATGGCATAAACAATTTATTGCTTCTTTCGTTATTTCGTATCATACAGCTGCTAAATGTTAGCCTGATGAACTCAGAGGCATTTTTACAAGTAATCTAATGCAGAAGAATTGCATATTTATTTTTTTCTATTTTTCTTTTGAAAAGATGATCCAGTGAAATAGCCGAAGTCCCACCTCATCTTTAGGTTGCTGCTCTCTGCTGGCCCCTTTCAGCTCATATTTGGATGAAAGACTTTATAATAAATAACTTTAAGCATTAGACATAGGACATAAACTGCAACAACACAGGCAGCTGTGATTAAAGTGTACACGGGCTCTATCACAAAATCAGGAGGATGTGTGCTCATCTACCAGCACCACAGAGGATGCAAATATCACTCAGTATATACCCGTGAAACGGCGCAGTCCTGTACCGCGTCTTCACCTCGGCAAAATTAAACCAGTCGAAATACCAAATGAGGCCAACAGTGGCTCTATGAAGCCATTCTCCACAAGGACTTTCCATGAAGTTCGTCTTGGCTGTGAAAGCGAAGAAGAATAAAACTAGCCAAGTGCAGATGAAGTGAGCGAAGATGAACCAGGGTAGCACGGAGGCGAAAAGAACGCGGGCAGTGAGACGACAAGAAATGAGTACCAGTGTCACGGCCTTTTAAGTTCTGGCGTTTATTTCGTTGAAAAATATAAACAAAAATCAATCCAATAATTTCAAACATAAACGAAAGTTAACTTAATCTGATTTAAGAAGTTCAAAAAGTGGCAAAAAAAAAAAATCATTTTAAACCCTCCCGTCGTCCCATCTGATATTTGGTAAATAAAACTTTTCCACCACACCCTCCAGGGTGCTCTTAATCCCTTAATTAATTAAAGGGTCCAGAAGTAAACAAACTAATCACTTTTACAAACCTTTTCCAAAAGTAAAATTAATGGCTGGGGCAGCAGTCGTGTGGTGTTGCAAAGAAGGACCCAAAATGCAGGCACTTGCTGTGATGCACGGGAGCTTTATTGTGGACGGTGAAAATAACAAAAGCGAGGACAGAACTAAACATAAACCTAAACTGAGGAAACTAATAACAAACCATAACTCACGGAATAACACACAGGGGGAAAACATATGGAGTTGATATGGGGATGAGAGAGAGACGCGATTACCAAATAACACAGACGGAGCGACGACGAGCAGAAGCAAACACACAGTAGAAATACACACCAGGTGAGTAGGAAAAGACACGCAGGGGTGGACACAGCTGAAACTAATGGCTATAACGAGACACAGACCTTCCATCAGCGTGAATGTGTGTGTGAATGGGTGGATGTCTGAATAGCGCTTTGGGGTCCTTAGAGACTAAGTAAAGCGCTATACAAATACAGGCCATTTACCATTCAAAGTAAGAACACCAGGAAAGGAAACAGGTAGGAATAACAGAAACACTGAACACAAGACCCAGCCCCTAAGAACGAATATAAAAACAGAAGAAACTAGAAAATAAAAACAATAAACTCAAAACACTGAGTCAGCAACCCAGGACCATGACAATTACAAATTTTCATAGCAAAACTAGGTAAGCATATTCTTACTGTTATAACAAACATAACTTTTTAACAAATCTGTATTTTTATTGCAGCGAATAGGTAAGGTTAAAGTTTAACACTTACTTTTGAGATTTGCAGACAACATGAAAAAACGGGGATCCAAACACTGTCTCGCAGCCTTTTCTATTCAAATAACCTCATGCAGCACTAAATCCGGTATCTGAACATAGTGAAATGTGTTCATTTTTAACATATTTATGGCTGTGATGAACCAGCATCTCTCTCATGTGTTCTACTACGTGTGGCATGACGGTCATGAGTCTGCACACAGACGTCTTGTCGATGGCGCTGTGGTGAGGTCAGAATAACTAAGAGCTGATTACGCTCAAAACTGAGACTTTTTTTTTCCTGATTGTAAACAGCCTTGAAAGTTAAATGTTGCTACCAGGGGCGTCATAGTGGAGGCAAAAGTGATGCTCAGATAAAGACACCCAAGGAGCCAAAGGAAGGAGGCAGCCGCACGTCTCTCTCTTAAGGATGTAACACAAGATGAGCTCATACAGTGGCAATTAAACGTTATTAAAACAACAAATATATTTTATCGGTGTGGTTGGTTTTAAGGCTGATTTTAAAAAAAAATTGCGTTCTTTTCTAAACAGAGGAGAGTTCAGCTTTTTTCATTATATATATAACACAGAAAACGAAAACGTCATTTATTCATTGTTGAAAATCAGCGCAGTTAGAAGTAAACTGTGTGTCGGAAACATTAATAGATCAGTTCGCCCGCTTGTTTGAAATATTATGAGTAAGCCACAGGACCACAGGCAATAATCTGGTAGTGGGCAAAAAGACGTGATAGAGGCGGATGGAAGTGAAGAGAGCGTGGAAAATAAAGGTTTTCTACCACAGAGAAGAGCTTTTGCGTAAGTGGTGAAAATGGTTTTCGGGCCTGTTTCAAACATTAAAGGAGAGAGAATCGGGCCATGACGTCAGAAACTCTGACAGCCCGTTCTTTATGGGCGTTACCTATTTTCAACGAGCCAATATGGAACGTTGTTGTGGGCGGGGCCTGGTTCAAAGATGAAAGGCAAGAGAACCAGGCCGTGACGTCACAGTCAACTCAAGTGCATAAATTGCAGGTGAAACCCACACTGGACCAGCGCGTTTCTTATAGTCACGAGCGATTCACTGGATGAGATTTTGTTCTGCTACCCTCAGTCATATTTGAATGTCTGATTAGCTTCAATGTCAAAAACGAGTGACCGACAAGCAAAACCAGAATTAGTGTGCACTCTGCCAGAGAGTACACTGGGCGACCTGAAGGTCGAGGAGGAAGAAAATTTAAAAGTCCTGGAAGAGCAGAAAGTGGTCAAGGACACAAAAGAAATGCAGAACAAAGTGGACGAGCAGACAGAACCATTAGCCGAGGCTAAGACGGAGAAAAAAGACACGGCAACCCCAGATTCCTCCTCAAAGTTGTGTGTCGACAAAGATGTTCAGTTGATGGTTTCAAACGCCACAGAAAAAGCTGAACTGAACCAAGTGAAAAATGAACTTGAAGAAACGACCAAACTGGCAAAGAAAGAGTGTGAAGAGGCCAAAAAAGCAGTGAATGAAGCGCAGGCAGCACTGTCAGAGGAGAAGACAATGGTAGAGGATGCAAAGAAACAAACTGAACAGGAAAAACAAGTGTTAGAAGAAGTGCAGTTTGTATTCAAAGATGAGACCAACCAGGCTGAAGTATCAGCTTTGGAAAAGACACTGAAGCTGCAGAAAAAGGTGCGCGTCAACTGGGTTATTCAGTTGGTGGTTTTACTGGCCAAAGAAAAAGTCTCCTCCAAATACAAGATCTTCACAGAGCGCCTCACTCCTGACTGCATCAGCCATCGTCTGATTGAGAAAATCTGGCCTGAAGTTGAGGAGAAACACTTGAATTTATCCCACGACTGCATTTTTAATGTGGGCAAGGCCATTCTCAAGGACCTTTGCAAAACACACAACTGCAAAGAAAACCTTTTGATTTTTAATCTGAGGGAACAGCTTGACAATATTACCGTCTCAGTCTTCACCAAACACCTGTTGGCATTACCAGCAAGAGTACTCAGTGTCTCTAAAGACAGACAAGAGTACAAGGAAGTTGTAAAAAATGTGACCAAAGATCTGGTAATGCACGCCATGAGCGAAGGAAATGAGACGATGACGATGAATCCAGTAGCATCTGAGTTTATTGTAGAGAGGCTTTTCCAGAAGATCTGGAACAAAATTTTGTCAAAAAAGTACAAAATGTCCTTGGAGAACATTGGAGAACTCGCCCTGACAATATACAATGAACTCCATGACAGGTGGGATTCTCCAATACTCTTAATGTGGTCAAGAAACCCAGTGATGGATGAAGCAATCGTCAGCAGCTTCAAAAAACATGCAAAATTGAGGAGCCAAAACATCATCTTTAGGGCTTTCTCATGTGCACGCTAAAATCGAACCAACACGTGCATGTGATTATGTGAGAAAACTCTTAAATTGGCTTCAAATATTCATTTCAATTGGGCTTTCTAAATTTAATTTTGAAACCAGAGTGGTTACAAATAACTACTCTTCTTCTCCCAACTTCCTTCCCTCATCACCAACTGGCCGAGGCAGATGGCCACCCCATCCCAGAGCCTGGGTCTGCCGGAGGTTTCTCTCTTTTAAAAAGTGAGTTTTTCCTTCCCACTGTCGCCAAAGTGCTTGCTCTAGGGGGTTGGAGTCTTTGTGCATTATTGTAGGGTCTTGACTTTACAATATAAAGCACCGTGAGGGAAGTGTTGTTGGGATTTGGTGCTGTTTCTTAACTCAAAAACTTCAGTTACAACAGGACATTTTGAGTTAAAAAACAAAAAAATTAAAAAAAATAAAAATTGAAAAAAAAACAACTTTGAATTTGTGCTTTGTTTCATTTACTGTTTAAGAAGTTTGTTCTTCCTGTAACTTTTAAAAACAACAAATAGCTGAGCTGTTGGATTTACTAAGTGCATCCAAGAATACAAACAAGCAGTCCTCACACACATTTGAGAAAAACTGAGAGACCTTTGAATCTTTATAGCTTACTGAATATTCATCTCTTTACTTTGTCTGCATGTGTCCACTTCTTTCTTTTTCTATTTGTATTATTCTCATTTCAAAGACATTCAAAGCTATTTGGAGACATTCAGAGTTCCTTAAAGATGAACCTAATATAATTACACGGGTTGTTTAACTGAGGTAATCACTCTTTCCCCCACAGTCCTACGATTTTTCCCTTTTTCTGTAAAGCAATGCAAATACATTTTTAATACTTTCAGTCAAGTTTTTAATATTCATACAGGAATAAACTACAACAGAAACACAGTCACAAATATAGGCCATAAATATACAGACACCATATTTACATACACATTTAGTACAATGTTTAAAAGGAGTCTGATTCTTCAACTGATAAACATTTGACTTTGATTTCCAGGAATTTTCCACTGTGAGATTAATGGAAAGTGTACATTGCACATAGTGACAATGACTGACGGACCCGACCACACAGATCGCACTTTACTACACTTTTTATTCAGTTTTTGTCTCTTCCAACCCTCAGCCCCAGCTGCCAGCTACACACACACAACAACAACACAACCTCAGGTCCCAGCACATCTTATGCAGGGGAGGGGTGATGAACTGATGGAGCTCCGCTGTGTCAGCCTCCCTTTGCAACCGTGCCACAAACCAGGTCCTGCTACACACATTATATGTCCACAAACACAAATCAAAGTGAAGGAAGAAAAACCGCAAACTAATCATGAAGCTACAGAGCCCCTTTACTGATATGGGTAAGGAAGGTCTTTATTGCATGGCCACATGTTGATGTGTCACGGCGGGGTGCGCCGATGGGTTGTGAACAGGACCCAGAAGCAGATGCAGAGAGAGGAGATGCAGGTAAAAGAAAAAGCCTTTATTTTGGCTGATGGTAGCAGTAACATGAAACTATGAAAAACTAGGTACAACTAAGACAGACTGTGAAAAACTACGATCAACTATGAACACAGTGGATGAAAATAATAGAAATAATTTATGAATTAAAACATATTTCTGGTGTAATATACAACAGAAGGTACTGTCGACAGTTCAGCCCACTGTACTTTATTTTCACTCTGTGCTGCTATACTCTGTTGTCAGTTTGTCCACTTCATGATGTTTAACTGCTTTACTTACTTTACAGGTTAATGCTCGCCACACTAAACATGACATAAAGTTTAAATTACACGTAGCACAACAGTAAGAGGTCAGTCTGACAGTACAGAGAAGTAAGAGAATAGTTCAACCCATACGACACTGAAAGGAGACAAATCATGATTAATTCTTCTGGAGTGGCTTTAAATACACTTTTATTGCATATTTGTTACTCTGTATTGATTCCACGTTTAAACAAATAGTAAAGCCGACCTTTTATCATTTAGGATTTAAACACAATTACTATTATTATTTTTTTAATGTCCACAAACAAAGTTTACTTCTATTCTGGCTTTCCACAAACTTCTGAGGGAAACATTTTACTGGTAAACAGCAAAATCCTCAACTATGTTCATCAGCTTGTGTCAGTCAGCAATTTGTTGGTGATGGTTTTTGGAGCCTGTTCATTAACAGTGATGAGCACCATGAGGAAGAATCAAAACAGTATTTCTTTACTGTTTTGATTCTTCCTCAAAGCGCTCACGAGGACAGAAAACCAAACCAGTGACATGAATCATGCTCAAAATGTCAAACTCTGAGAAACAGATCAAAGAGCGTTTTTATTTCTCTCAGACTCACAGTGAACTATAGCAAGGAGTTTTTCTGATGTCACCACTGGAGGGCGCTGTGGACCAGCTGATCCCAGCTCCAGCTTGGTTTCGCACCAGTACTGGGCTCCATCATCTTCTCTACTGGGAGTGATGTTCAGAGTGAAGGTCTCATTCACTGGTTTCTTCTGTTCACTGTTGGACTGTAGGTGACCCAGTGCTGTGTTTTCTCTGTAGAAGGTCACAGTGAGGCTTTGAACAGGAGCTACGTTCTGTACGCTACACTGCAGGGTGTACTGCTGATTCTCAAACATCATCTCAGTGTGGTTTACAAAGCTGATGGAGACACTTTCTGGAGGCTCTGAGAAGACAAGGAAAGAAAGAGTAACACAGGTAGATGTTAGTCAGTAACCGCTGAGCTCACGAATCCGTCTGTGTATTTACACACAGAGGTCGAATTTTATCTGATTGTAAACAGCCTTGAAAGTTAAATGTTGCTACCAGGGGCGTCATAGTGGAGGCAAAAGTGATGCTCAGATAAAGACACCCAAGGAGCCAAAGGAAGGAGGCAGCCGCACGTCTCTCTCTTAAGGATGTAACACAAGATGAGCTCATACAGTGGCAATTAAACGTTATTAAAACAACAAATATATTTTATCGGTGTGGTTGGTTTTAAGGCTGATTTAAAAAAAAAAATTGCGTTCTTTTCTAAACAGAGGAGAGTTCAGCTTTTTTCATTATATATATAACACAGAAAACGAAAACGTCATTTATTCATTGTTGAAAATCAGCGCAGTTAGAAGTAAACTGTGTGTCGGAAACATTAATAGATCAGTTCGCCCGCTTGTTTGAAATATTATGAGTAAGCCACAGGACCACAGGCAATAATCTGGTAGTGGGCAAAAAGACGTGATAGAGGCGGATGGAAGTGAAGAGAGCGTGGAAAATAAAGGTTTTCTACCACAGAGAAGAGCTTTTGCGTAAGTGGTGAAAATGGTTTTCGGGCCTGTTTCAAACATTAAAGGAGAGAGAATCGGGCCATGACGTCAGAAACTCTGACAGCCCGTTCTTTATGGGCGTTACCTATTTTCAACGAGCCAATATGGAACGTTGTTGTGGGCGGGGCCTGGTTCAAAGATGAAAGGCAAGAGAACCAGGCCGTGACGTCACAGTCAACTCAAGTGCATAAATTGCAGGTGAAACCCACACTGGACCAGCGCGTTTCTTATAGTCACGAGCGATTCACTGGATGAGATTTTGTTCTGCTACCCTCAGTCATATTTGAATGTCTGATTAGCTTCAATGTCAAAAACGAGTGACCGACAAGCAAAACCAGAATTAGTGTGCACTCTGCCAGAGAGTACACTGGGCGACCTGAAGGTCGAGGAGGAAGAAAATTTAAAAGTCCTGGAAGAGCAGAAAGTGGTCAAGGACACAAAAGAAATGCAGAACAAAGTGGACGAGCAGACAGAACCATTAGCCGAGGCTAAGACGGAGAAAAAAGACACGGCAACCCCAGATTCCTCCTCAAAGTTGTGTGTCGACAAAGATGTTCAGTTGATGGTTTCAAACGCCACAGAAAAAGCTGAACTGAACCAAGTGAAAAATGAACTTGAAGAAACGACCAAACTGGCAAAGAAAGAGTGTGAAGAGGCCAAAAAAGCAGTGAATGAAGCGCAGGCAGCACTGTCAGAGGAGAAGACAATGGTAGAGGATGCAAAGAAACAAACTGAACAGGAAAAACAAGTGTTAGAAGAAGTGCAGTTTGTATTCAAAGATGAGACCAACCAGGCTGAAGTATCAGCTTTGGAAAAGACACTGAAGCTGCAGAAAAAGGTGCGTGTCAACTGGGTTATTCAGTTGGTGGTTTTACTGGCCAAAGAAAAAGTCTCCTCCAAATACAAGATCTTCACAGAGCGCCTCACTCCTGACTGCATCAGCCATCGTCTGATTGAGAAAATCTGGCCTGAAGTTGAGGAGAAACACTTGAATTTATCCCACGACTGCATTTTTAATGTGGGCAAGGCCATTCTCAAGGACCTTTGCAAAACACACAACTGCAAAGAAAACCTTTTGATTTTTAATCTGAGGGAACAGCTTGACAATATTACCGTCTCAGTCTTCACCAAACACCTGTTGGCATTACCAGCAAGAGTACTCAGTGTCTCTAAAGACAGGCAAGAGTACAAGGAAGTTGTAAAAAATGTGACCAAAGATCTGGTAATGCACGCCATGAGCGAAGGAAATGAGACGATGACGATGAATCCAGTAGCATCTGAGTTTATTGTAGAGAGGCTTTTCCAGAAGATCTGGAACAAAATTTTGTCAAAAAAGTACAAAATGTCCTTGGAGAACATTGGAGAACTCGCCCTGACAATATACAATGAACTCCATGACAGGTGGGATTCTCCAATACTCTTAATGTGGTCAAGAAACCCAGTGATGGATGAAGCAATCGTCAGCAGCTTCAAAAAACATGCAAAATTGAGGAGCCAAAACATCATCTTTAGGGCTTTCTCATGTGCACGCTAAAATCGAACCAACACGTGCATGTGATTATGTGAGAAAACTCTTAAATTGGCTTCAAATATTCATTTCAATTGGGCTTTCTAAATTTAATTTTGAAACCAGAGTGGTTACAAATAACTACTCTTCTTCTCCCAACTTCCTTCCCTCATCACCAACTGGCCGAGGCAGATGGCCACCCCATCCCAGAGCCTGGGTCTGCCGGAGGTTTCTCTCTTTTAAAAAGTGAGTTTTTCCTTCCCACTGTCGCCAAAGTGCTTGCTCTAGGGGGTTGGAGTCTTTGTGCATTATTGTAGGGTCTTGACTTTACAATATAAAGCACCGTGAGGGAAGTGTTGTTGGGATTTGGTGCTGTTTCTTAACTCAAAAACTTCAGTTACAACAGGACATTTTGAGTTAAAAAACAAAAAAATTAAAAAAAATAAAAATTAAAAAAAAACAACTTTGAATTTGTGCTTTGTTTCATTTACTGTTTAAGAAGTTTGTTCTTCCTGTAACTTTTAAAAACAACAAATAGCTGAGCTGTTGGATTTACTAAGTGCATCCAAGAATACAAACAAGCAGTCCTCACACACATTTGAGAAAAACTGAGAGACCTTTGAATCTTTATAGCTTACTGAATATTCATCTCTTTACTTTGTCTGCATGTGTCCACTTCTTTCTTTTTCTATTTGTATTATTCTCATTTCAAAGACATTCAAAGCTATTTGGAGACATTCAGAGTTCCTTAAAGATGAACCTAATATAATTACACGAGTTGTTTAACTGAGGTAATCACTCTTTCCCCCACAGTCCTACGATTTTTCCCTTTTTCTGTAAAGCAATGCAAATACATTTTTAATACTTTCAGCCAAGTTTTTAATATTCATACAGGAATAAACTACAACAGAAACACAGTCACAAATATAGGCCATAAATATACAGACACCATATTTACATACACATTTAGTACAATGTTTAAAAGGAGTCTGATTCTTCAACTGATAAACATTTGACTTTGATTTCCAGGAATTTTCCACTGTGAGATTAATGGAAAGTGTACATTGCACATAGTGACAATGACTGACGGACCCGACCACACAGATCGCACTTTACTACACTTTTTATTCAGTTTTTGTCTCTTCCAACCCTCAGCCCCAGCTGCCAGCTACACACACACAACAACAACACAACCTCAGGTCCCAGCACGTCTTATGCAGGGGAGGGGTGATAAACTGATGGAGCTCCGCTGTGTCAGCCTCCCTTTGCAACCGTGCCACAAACCAGGTCCTGCTACACACATTATATGTCCACAAACACAAATCAAAGTGAAGGAAGAAAAACCGCAAACTAATCATGAAGCTACAGAGCCCCTTTACTGATATGGGTAAGGACGGTCTTTATTGCATGGCCACATGTTGATGTGTCACGGCGGGGTGCGCCGATGGGTTGTGAACAGGACCCAGAAGCAGATGCAGAGAGAGGAGATGCAGGTAGAAGAAAAAGCCTTTATTTTGGCTGATGGTAGCAGTAACATGAAACTATGAAAAACTAGGTACAACTAAGACAGACTGTGAAAAACTATGATCAACTATGAACACAGTGGATGTGTTCAGGGGAAGTGAAAACACATGAGGAAAACAGCTGACTGAAATGAAGCATGACGTCACAGGGAAAGTCAAACTAACACCAACGAACAAGAACACATCAGACTCTTTCAAAATAAAACAGAAACATGGAGAAAAATACAGTTATCAACAAAAAAAAAACTAAAATAGACAAAACACTGGGTCGCAGATCCAGTACTGTGACACATATACAGCAGTTTACACAGTCAGATGCCTGCCATCTACCAGCTAACTGTGTGAAGAGGAAAAATTGCTATAAATGTCTCTTTTTTGTTGACACGCATGCTCAGTGTTTAGTAGCAGTAAGTTAATCCAGTGCTAATCACAGTGAGACTGATCTCATGGACAGTCATATAAACCTTCTTTCTGGTAGGTGGGATTGCAGACTCAGTCACTGCTGACAATAATTTTATCCTCATTTAACCTGTTAGATTCTTTAGAAAAGATGATCCAGTGAAATAGCCTTTGAAAAAGGATCTCTTCACATGTAAACAACAACTATTTAATACAGATTTAATAATTAAATTCTCTCATTTAATTTAAAGACTGATATCTTGAAATGGTTTGACACACAGTGAAATGATTTAATGCACAGCAGAAAGTGCATATTCAATTTCATCTCCACATTAAGATGAGTAATGCCTTGAGACATTATATCTGTGGCTAAATCAGACAAAGCTCAGAGTTCTACAAAACACAGCCACGCGATCTAGATGAAAACATTCTGCATGACTCGGTCTCTTTCTAGTCGTCCTGTGGATGTCAAGTGCACGTCAGCAGTAGACGTTCTCAGCCAGCTTCCTCATTCTTTTATTGCAGTGTGCTGATGGGGAGGATGGACGGTGGTCTGAGTATCTCCTCGGCTTGCTCCCTGTACGTTGGGGTTTTGAGTGGGTCTGTTTCCTGCGCCTTGGGAACTTGAGGACTCTGTCGCCCTACTTAGAGACTTCAACGCTCATGTGGGAAACAAGAGTGAGACTGGAGGGGCGTGATTGAGAGGAACGGCCTCCCAGATCTGAACCTGAGCGGTGTTCTGTTACTGGACTTCTGTGCAAACACTATGTTGTAACATAAGGGTGTCCGTAAGTGCACGTGGCACCAGAACACTCTCGGCCAGGAAAGCTTCCACTTGGGTGGTCTCAGAATTTCATCTCAGCTTTTCACAGATGTTGTGGTTCTATTGGCTTCATCAGGTGACGGCCTCCAGCAGCCGAGTGCAAAGCGCTGGGAATGAGAATCTGCACCTCTAAATCTGAGGCCATGTTCTGCAACTGGAAAAGGGTGGAGTGCCCACTCCAGGTCAGGGACGAGTTCCTGCCCCAAGTGGAGATGTGTTTTTGTGTATCATGCTCATGTTCATGAGTGATGGGAGAAGGGAGCGGGAGATCGACAAATGGATTGGTGCAGTGATGCGGACTCTGCACCAGATCGTATCAATATATTGGCCGAGCTACATCCCTGCCCTCACCTATGGTCACGGGCTGTAGGTAATGACCAAAAGAACGAGATCGTGGATACACTCCTGACTCTTGGTGGTGCAGTCACGTGGTATTCGCTCGCTCTGCGGTAGAGTATCACTTCCTGTTCCTGCTCAAACACAGTGGTGTTTCTGAGTAGCTTATCTGCTTAGCAATTTAATTTAAAAAATTTAAATACATCTGTGGTGCAGGGACAAACATACAAAATCCCACCTCATCTTCAGGTTGCTGCTCTGTGTTGGACCCTATCAGCTCATATTTGGATGAAAGACTATAATAAATAAATTTAAGTATTAGACATAAGACGTAAACTGCAACAACACAGGCAGCTATAATTAAAGCTTACATGGACTCTTTTACAAAATCAGGAGGATGTGTGCTCATCTTCCAGCACCACACAGCACAGAGGATGCAAATATCAGTCAGATGAAGCAGGGCAGCACGGAGGCGAAAAGAGCGAAGGCAGTGAGACGAGAAGAGAAGAGCACCAGGTTCCAGATGAAGTAGATGACTGATGAGGTTATGTTCTGGTTTTCTTTGGCAGGCAGGAAGGAGCGCAGCGAGCGATGGTAGGCCGTCACATTGAAGGCGATAGCTGAGGCCGAGCCGACGGCTTTTAGAACTGACAGAGAACAAGAGGCAGCGTTAGAACAAGCAAAGAGAAATGTTGTAAAGTGTGCCACTCCACATAAAGACAAGCAAATCTGGAAAAGTCCCAAAATCAGCAGACTTTTAATGCATCATAACTTTGGTATATTAAGAGAAATTTTAGGTTCAGGTTGTGAATATTTTGACCTTTGAAGTACATAAAAAATAAAGAGAAAATGATCTAAATATCTTAGTGTAATGGCTGTGTGCTGTACCAATGAATAAAAATATCAACTAAACATAATTACCTGGCACATAGGTGTGGAAACTGACTGGAATTATCTGTGGAGATTTGCAGTTATTAAATAAAGAGCTAAATTGGTGCTGGGCTGAGATATTTAGATAATTTTCTCTTCACTTATCTTAGTAAAACGATCAGGGAAGCTGCTGCAATTTTGCCTGACCACATTTTAATGACAGCTATACACTCTAAAAGTAATTCATCAGGCCTTTTACCACCACTTGATTAAATCCATGGCTGCAACATAAAAATTGTAATTTATTGATTAAGATAGACCTTCTAAGTCCCAAACTTTATTTTTTTGGGGTTGTGTTGAATTAATAATGTTGGTAATTACATTAAATTAATTTTATATGTAATTTGAAATTAAATCCCAATGTTAGTGGGTTCAAAATAAAATTCAAGTTGTAATTACTTAAAGAAATTGAATAGATAACTTTTTTTTTTTCCACTGTAACTTCTGATTTCAAATTCCCTCCCCTACCGACTTAACTAGCCCGGGCAAATTCACACATGTTGCGTTGCATGGTGCAAGCTTTTGTAAAAGACATTTCAAGGTAAGTAACATTTCATTTACAAATAACAGTTCTACCAAAGCAAAGCATTTGTGCTAGTCACCTGTAGTGGATTTGTGTACGATGTGATGCTCATACAGATAAGGAAATACTTTGCACTACCACATGTAGCTAATGCTAGCCATTCTAAACTTTAGCACAGGAGAGGATAAGACTTATAAAGTTTCATTGGACAAAAGCCTTCAGCTAGAGAGTGCTGCTGTGGCTAGGAAAAGCGTGGTTAAAGTTTTGCTACACAGTGCAATCTAATTTCGATCATAGGCTGATTTTGTTTTTCTTTTTACCAAAATCAGAAGCCTTTAAACTGTGAATAGTTTTGTCAGAGGGATAACCTAGAGGCTTCTTTTTTCTGTCTGGCTCACCTATTTTATGTCTTTATAAAACTTGCATGACCTATACGTAATATTACATTGTAAATGATTTTGGTTAGTATTGTGATACAGCTTAAAGTAAGTATTGTTCTTGATCTTAAGAGCTGTAGCTATCTTTGTTTCTTAAAAAAAAAAATCAGATTGTGTGAAATATTGTTAATGTCATTCCAATAGCATTATTGTGGCATAGGCTATGTGAATCTACTTAACATAATCTAGGGTCATTAGTGCTTTGTTAAGTTGGGACACATTTTTTACAAAATGGGCTGGGAGTGAACAATGTGTAAATTCGAAACCTCTGCAAAAACAGGGTTGCTAAAACATTAGAGATTACATCACAGTTATGGTGGGGAAGTCTCCCTTGTCTTCACCAAGATTGTTTTTGTTCCCTCAAAACTAAGGGTAGCCTTAGATCACATCTATCCTCTTTAAATAATGTATTAGAGCATTCATTAATGCAGTATAGCTAATAGTCTGCAAGGTTTAATTCTTCTGTTTGTGTGGTCGACAGATAAAGGAGGAGTTCAAGAGAATAACCACTGTAAGCCTTGAATGGCTACACTTGACCATTGCACCCCAAAACTGATGGATGTCATTTTATCAAGGGGAGGAGCTAAGGGAGTGAGAATCAGGCAGATCAAGGACATGCTTCTTGAGGTAGGACAACTATTTAGACTTTGGGTAGCTTTGAAATGCACTTTGTTGGCAGTCACCCATGTAGTTTATACGCATACTTTATTTTTTCTTAAATAGCACAAGACAATTGAAACACGCAGAGAAGTAGCCATCTGCTGCCTTATCACTTTCCTTGGAGAGAAGGAAGAGGACCTTTTCATGGAGTTTGGTCTAAGTAATTCAGCATTGTGTGTGTGTGTGTGTGTGTGTGTGTGTGTGTGTGTGTGTGTGTGTGTGTGTGTGTGTGTGTGTGTGTGTGTTCCATTGATCATCTGAATTCATTAAGATTCAGTAAGTATAAAAGTCTAATCTATAATTCACTAACCTATTTTTTAAAATTTGCTTTACAAGGACACCGAAGAATTTAAGGCCAACCTTGAGAGGCAGGTGATGAAAACTGCCATCATCAGTGACCGGCACACCCCTGGATCTAACATAAGACTGCAACGATTGTGGTGGAGGAAACAAAAATCATGGAGGGCCAGAATTTCCCAAGGTGCTGTGTTTTGCTCATGGGCATAATATATGCTCTCAATCTGAGCTAATGCAAGGATCTGAAATATACTTTTGAAGTTGTTCAGAAGCTGTTCGTTGACCTTGATGGAACCATCATTATGTTAAAGATGTTGACTCTGTTTCAAACATTGTTAACTGTTTTGAATCCTGTATGTGTAACATTGATCTTAAAGGTGTTTGCTGCATTGTGTAATAGAAAGATGCAAGATCTTGTAAAGTTTGGTAGGCAAGTTAACATTTACTGAACACTTGCATGGAAGTATTACTGTAACAAAATATTTTCTAAGTAGATTTTTTACCAATTGAACACATTTGTTTCTGTGGTGTTAAATACATAAAGGCATATTCTATAACTTGGCTGTGATGGTATAAATCTAAATTTCTGGTTTATTTTCACTTTTTAAATACAAAGTGTTGAAATGCCTGCAGTTAAAAAATAAAAAAGTTATTTGATAAAAAAAAAATGTTGAATGAATTCCTTTCTTAAAAGCTATTACAATAAAAAAAATAAGAGAAAGCTAAAATGATGATAATAATGATGAAAATCAGCAACTTAATATTTTAAATAATGAACTTTAAAAAAATGTTTTTGTAATTGCTGTAATTAATTACATAACACTTAAAAATCATTTTAAATAATGTGGAAAAAGTAATTGGAGGAACATAATTTTTATGAGTAAACAACTTAAAAATATGTTTTTAAGCTACCAAATATTACGTAAATGGTAATTAAAATCACCTTTGATTATGGAGGAAAAGTTAATTCCCCTAACTCAATATAGTTTGTTGGTTCAATCTAATTTCAACACAAGTTATCGTAACTCAAAAAGAGTAATGGAAACTGTTGCGTTAATTTTTTTTCTTGAGCTTAAACAATAGTTTTTAGAGTGTAGTTACCTGTTCTTTCATAATATAGCATAATATAGTGTGTTTCATGGGCAAATGTTGTTCACAGTTATTTGGGTGAATATTGGTTAACACTGTCTGTTTTATCTTTAATTGCCTAACTGTGGCCTCGACTCTCACCAACACTTTGAAAAAAGATCAAATTAATATTGAACAGAACTGAGTCCAGCTTAGTGATGCGATCCAGTTTGTCATGTTAAATTAATTGCCCAAGTCTGCTTTAGATGATCTCTAGAAACCTTATTGCATGGATTTAAAGGACTGTGCACTTTTGCTGGTTTGTTAAAAATAATGTAGCCACCAGTGGAAAATATGCATCGTCTATTATAACCAAAGGTTGACATTGTTTGAACATAATGCCCATCACAAGCAAACACCAGAATCTGAAATGAAATAACTAAGCTAGAAATTTGAAATTTGTACTTAAGCTAAACCAAATAAACCAAAGGTATCAGCAAGACATTTATTGAGGCAAAGATACAGAGATGCACAGTTTGATGATTAAATGCCAATGACCCATCAAATCACAACAGGATCCCAGCAGTGATAGGAGTTAGGATGGGACTCCCCCAGAGATGAAGATGGAGGCTTGGATGGAGCTCTGAGGGAAAGCGGTGAGACAAAGGTTACACAAACGAGAGTCTGACAGGCAGGATGACAGAAGAGCAATGAGATATAAAGTATGTGGAATGGGAGCTGATTGGCTCACACAAGGTGGGCAAGAAAATGACTGGAATATAGTAATGAAGTCAGCAATGAAACAAAGGCTTGAGAGCTATCAGTCCATAAAGAGAGGTAAGAAGAGAGCCTGTAATAAGGCTCAGAGGTAATTGGAGGCCAGGAGAGGCTATTATACAAAGTTTAGAGAACAAAGTTTTTGTAAAGACGAACAGAAATGTGGATATAAATGGAAAAGAGTTTGTTACCACCACCAGCTCTATGTCATGGCTTACCAGGACTTTTTTGAGGTAAAAAGATGACATCAGAGTCAAAAATGATGTACGACAAATAGCTTGATGATGACCAGCAGCTCAGTTATTAAATATTGAGGAAATCTGGTTGCAGAAGTAGCAGCACCTATTCCAAAAGTGTGATCTGAGCATAATTCAAGGGGCTGATACCCCACCTGAGAAGGAGTTTTTAAAAATACTAAGAATTTAAACATTGAGTGATTGACAAGAGTTGAAAAGAAAGGAAAAGATGTAAGTAAGGAAGTAGTTGTTGATTGAAGTCTGATGAAGCTACAGAGCAAAGTGGACTCCCCCCCCCCCGCCAAAAAATAAGACCAGTCATACCGTGTCAGGGAGAAACAACTCTAATGTCACATGACATTAGCTGCAGCTCAACGTTAAAGACAGACTGACGTAATGCATGAACAGAATATGGGGAGGAAAAGTTACTGAGAAGGATACAGATTGAAACTGATGGCAAAAAGGCTTCAGGAAGACTTGAAGATGTCAGGAGAGACAAGACAAAGCCTCGAATAAAAGCCTGAGGGCCATCAGAGGCAAGGAGAGTTAAACCAGAAGTGGTGATAATCCTCACAAGGCCATCAGAAGGACAGATCTATTACAGAGACCGGAAACTGATGGAGGTCAAATAACAAAGTGTTTGTGAATAAGAGCAGAAATGCGAATAAACATGAAAAAGACTTTGAGGTTTACAAAAAGGTTTGACAGCTGTTGAATGCAAGGAGAGAAACATTTTGGACTTTTAACTGTTTATTAAGTGTTACAGCATGAACTTCTCTTAGGGCTGTTCATGTTTTAGCAAAGTAATTAAGTGAAAGATAAACAAACAACTACATGACAGAAAAGTTTTCTTTATTTACTACTATAAAATAGTATACTATAAAAAATGACAATGGGTCCACAGTAAGAAAAAGTATCTGATGACCCATCATAGAGGAAGGAGATCCTAGCAGGGACAGGAGTTAGAACAGGATCCCCAAAGAGTGAATAAGATCAATCTTACTGTTTCAATGAAGTCTGACTGTATAGAATATAAAACACATGAATTATTAACAGCAATATTTCCAGAGGAACAGAATATAGACATAACACCAACTGAACTGAATGACGGTGAGGCGAGGGAACTGAAGCAAGTGTCCTGAAGCAAAATAGAAGAGAGGACAAGGCTTTACGATGGAAATGTCTTTTTTTTTAATAAAAGCAAAAAACAAAAATAACACAAATATAATCTAAAAGAAATGTTCATTCTTTTATGCTCACAGTAGACTGTAACATTGACACTTTCTGATGTCACCACTGGAGGGGGCTGTGGTCCAGCTGGTCCCAGCTCCAGCTTGGTTTTGCACCAGTACTGGGCACCATCATCTTCTCTACTGGGAGTGATGTTCAGAGTGAAGGTCTCATTCACGGGTTTCTTCTGTTCACTGTTGGACTGTAGGTGACCCAGTGCTGTGTTTCCTCTGTAGAAGGTCACAGTGAGGCTTTGAACAGGAGCTACGTTCTGTACGCTACACTGCAGGGTGTACTGCTGATTCTCAAACATCATCTCAGTGTGGTTTACAAAGCTGATGGAGACACTTTCTGGAGACTCTGAGAAGACAGGGAAAGAAACAAAAATGTAAAGAACAACATGTAAGCTAGAGGCTTGAAAACATCAGCAGAATGACTTTATATTTACACATACAACAGAAATCAAATTCCGATTATAAATATAAAACTCACTAGCAAGTGTCACATGAACATACTTACGATACACATTTATACTGAGAGTGCTACAACACTGATCACCAGCATCAGTGTTATAATAGCACATGACATATGTTTCCCATTCAGTCAGTTTGTCAACTGTCCAGAACAAGGTGGTTATATATTCTGTGACTTTTCCCACAGCGTGCTCCAAACCAGAAAGATTTCCATGGCATCCCACCTCACATACAACACATGTAGCATTGGCTGGGTCACCATACTTCACTATCAGTGCAGGTGGAGTAAACACAGGATTGTTTGTGCAGCTAGAATCTGTAAGAAACACATTAAATGTATGAGACAGCACAATTAATATCAAACCGAAATGCTGCCAACACTGAAAGAATAAAGTTACGTTGAAACCAAGCACACCATTGTTTTTCTTGTGACATTACCAATAAGTTTGATGTGTCACATGGCCCTCTTCCTATTGAAAAAACAAAAGTTGTATCCAAGATGGCCGACTTCTAAATGGCCACCATGGTCACCACCCATCTTGATGAGTTTGCCCCCTGACATATACTAATGTGCCACAAACAGGACTTTAATATTACCAACCATTCCCATGTTATTACGGTGTATCCATATAAATTGCCCACCCTGTACTTTAAACCCAGACAGCAGGTAAGGTCAAAGATTGCGCCACTTGGATCCATGTCAGCCATTGCAAAGAGGATTCCAGAACCACAATAACAACACAAAGGGTTAAACAGATTTCCACACAGACAAAGACATCGAGGGTGTACATTGTGCTCTGCCATTTCAATTTACAGAGCCAGACTGTCTCCACATGAGGCACCGAACATGAACACAGGAAACACAGGAAAAAGTGTTTTGTTAAATCACTCAGATGCTCCCTAGGGACGAGTTTTAAAGATTACTCTAGTGTGTCATATTAGCTTGGAAGGTCGTGTGTGAGAGATGTTGTACATTCATTCTTAACAGTATTGCTGCTCACAAACTGGAGACATTGGCTGACAAAGAGTTTTTGGATAGAAATAAAAAAAATCTTTTAATGTCCCTGATAACAAGCGTCATGGTAGCTTTGGCTCTCCTAACACTGTATGTTTCCTGTATCAGAGACCTGGTTGATAGAACAGCTGATAACGCTGATAACAAAGGACTTCCTTAAATGAACAATGGCTTCTTGTGTATGAACAACTTGATTTAATTCCTGTGCCATCTCAGTACCTTCCTATCAATATAGAAATTCCTCAGTCAGTAAGAAATGAAGATTTTGTGTACATTTTTAAATCTCTTTACACTTTGTAGCCATCAGGATGCCTACGAAAAGGATAAGGCAGGGCTCGCAAAATTGCTAGCCCAACGTCCCGGGGCTAGCGATTTTCCAGTCGGGCTACCAAAATCCATCTCAGCCCTGCCCGTCGGGCTATCATAGGAAGGAAAAATATATGTCAATGCTTTTGCATTCTTTTGGAAATGTAGTTGGGTAATTATGTCATTGGCATCGGTGAGCCACTGTCAATATGTGACATATTGAAATCGCGTTTGAATTTGCGCTTGTTTTTTGCTTTCACTTTGCAATCACGCGAACTGTGTATAGAGAGCGACAGCACTGATTGGTGAGTGACGATCATTCGCGCACCAATTCCTCTGACATCGTCTTATCAATCGTTAGCTTACTATGCAAACATGACAAGTGAAATCTCCCGCAGCAAGCTTAAACATGTGAGAGGTTGATCGCGCAGAGAATCGCTGAGCGTTATGTGAGTGCGTGTGTAAAAGCAGCAGGATATATATTTTAGTTCTGCTGAGCCAAATAAGACAGGTCAGGGTGAAGAAGGGACAGCCAAAGAAAAGCTTACCACAAAACGGAAAAGTTATGACAAATCAGACTATAAGGCAAAAAGAAAGTGCAGCTTTATGGTTTCATGGACAAAATAATTTCTGTGGCTGCAACATGACGAGCTAAATAATAACCAGGGGTGCACATAAGTGGTCCGCAGGTGCGCATTCGCTGTCAAAATAAAAAAAAACGCGCACAAGATAAGAAGTTGCAACGCGTGTTTGCGTACATAAGATTTTCTGGAGGAGGACAGACATTTGTTTAGAACTCTTAAAGATGTCGAAGAAGCTCCTTTAAGCAATTACTTTGGTGTTCCTCCACCTCCAAAGAAATGTCAGAAAGAGTCCGAACCACAACAGAAGCGCGTATTCTCGGAAAAGTGGTTGCAGGAGGTGAGCTGGCTTCAAACAAATGATGAACGCACAGAGAGGTGGTGCAGAATGTGCCGTGAAAATCCCACTCTAGCGGACAAAAACAGTGCCTTTTATATGGGTGCAAACGCGCGTTGCAACTTCTTATCTGGTGCGCGTCTTTTATTTTGACAGCGAATGCGCACATGCGGACCACTTATGTGCACCCGTGTAAATAACGTAATGTTCTGCCGGGTGTGTTGTTGGTTTTCCCTCGATTTCTGAGTCGACAAGCGCCTTTGTTACTGGGACCAGTAATTTTAAGAAAGGCCCCCATTAGAACCCATGAGAAATGCAAGAGATGCATTATTGCTCAGTCTGCAATATCTTTCCCAGAACAAACACCAATTGCAAATAACATACTAAAAATAAACCTGAAAATCAGTTTAAAACAGCGTACTATGTTGCAAAGAGTGAACTACCACTGGCACAATTTAGCAGTCTTTGCAAACTTCAAAAAGCAAATGTCCTAGATCTTGGTTCCACTTGCCTCTTACCCGTGACTTCAGTGGAAATTTCAAATTCAGGATCTGACACAGACTGATTCATGTCCTACACAGTTCTTACAAGTTCATAGAAATGTCTGTTCAATTAGAACCAAGTATTTGAGTTGATGATTGTAATTTTTATACAATGTTGTAATTTGTGTTTCAACAATTTTTTTGATTAATGTTTTGTTTCCGTTACAATATTATACTTTAATGGATAATATTGTAAAGGAAACAAAGCAGGAAACAAAACATAAATCAAAAAATTGCTCTCTTTTTTATTCGGGCTACTTAAATTTATTTTGGGCTACCAAAAACTGAAGAGTCCCTGCCCGAAGGGCTACCAGGGATTTTGAAATTTTGCGAGCCCTGAGATAAGGCTATTTAATTTTTTGTATGTTATGTTCACTCAGCCCCCATTTGTTCAGGCACTGATATTTTCGGAAGTTTCTTTATTGGCACTATGTTTTATTGGCTAGAGAAATATTGGATAGATAGAATCGGGCTACCCTCAATTGCACAGCTCTGTATCTAGAATCAGTCTCTTGGAGACAAAGCAGAGTGCTAAGCATGGCAGGACAGCATTAATATACACTTTATTTATCCCAAAAGTTATAGACCAAAATCAAAAAAGGAAACGAGAGACAGAGGGTAATGTCCACCGGATCTGTCACCACAAGATGAGGACATCATTATACTTATCGCACAGACCACAGCTATCAAATTCAAATTGACCTTTTATGGTACATTTTCTCACTTCAAACATTTGATAACATAAGCTCCAGGCAGCGTGCAGTACGACTGATGTTATATCTTAAGTGGATGCTATAGAGATTGTATCAGTTCCCGGTCTCTCTAATCGGCAGCTCTTGGGGGTTTAAAAAGGGGAAGTGTTGGGTGAAACTGTGAATGAGGTGCCAGTGTTGCTCATGGATAAAGGGAATTTATGCTCAGGAGTTTAAGAAGCAAAACAAATGTGACTATTGCAGTGTGTACTGTGCATTAGATGTACAGGAGTCATTTCCTGTGTCGTTCAGTGGTGTATTTGTGTAATCTCAGTCTCTCACTGGACATGCTCCTGTTACTGGTCAGCATGTCATGAAGTGGGTGGGAGGTATTGTCCAATATTTTCCTTATCTTGGGCAATATCTGCCTCTCCGAACCCAACTTCAGGGGATCCAGCTCCGTCCCCACAACATTACTGGCCTTCCGGATCAGTTTATTGAGTCTGCGACCCTCAAGCTGCTGCCCCAGCATGCAATAGCTTAGATGATAGCACTGACCACAAGAGACAATCTTGGCCATTGTCCAACAGATGTTGAAAAACCTCAGCTGCCTCAGAAAATAGAGACGACTCTGGCCCTTCCTGTAGAGGGCAGTAGTGTTTTTAACCCAGTCCAGTTTATTATCGTTGTGTACTCTGAGGTATTTAAAGTCCTTCACAATGTGAGAATTTAATGGCTGTTTTGCTCAAATGTGCTGTGACTTTCAATGACTCAATTTTCTGTTACTTGGCTGTGTCATTTTTTTTCAAGAACACTGCTAGACAGCTTTTACATTTTCATGTATTTTTCACACAAGACAGACAAACAGATAATATGTTATATAATAATAATAATGATGATAATAATAATAATAATAATAATAATAATAATACATTTCAAAAAGGTAGTAAAGAGATTTAAACTTTACTGGTAATTCTTCTATCAAAATAAAATAAAATAAAACAAAAATCCTCAGCTTCATAACTCATAAACAGGCAAGAGAAACTTCAAGTCACCCATGTCTGTCCATACGTCAGTTTGTTCGCAGCTACCGAACGTTCAGCATCGACTAAAAAGAATTTGGAAACTTCTAACAGGATTCAACAAATGCAAGAGGAGAAAAGTGCCGAAACGATTAAAATGCAACAATTTACAGAAATATTGAAAGACAAATAAAAACAGGACAAGAAAAACAGAAATGCAGTGCAAGGTCCAAGACATGGAGAAAAACAATGAAAGCCTGCAAGTGATGTTTGATGAAATGCTGAAAAGAAACACATAACTTTTAAAAGAGAAAGAACAGCAGAAGGCTATACACCAAGAAATGCAGTTCAAACTCCAAGACATGGAAGCAATACATCACGAGACGCAATCCAAGCTCCAAGTCACTGAGAAGAAAAATGAAGGCCTCCAAGTAATGTTGATGAACCACTGAGGAGAAACACAAATGCTGAGCCAAGAAATGCAAGCTCTGGGATAACCAAAAAATACACCAAGAGATGCAGCGCAATAATGAAGGCCTCCAAGTGATGTTTGATGAAGTGCTGCAAAGAAAATGCTTAAAGACGAGGAACAGCAGGATGCAACACACCAAGAAATGCAGGGCAAACTTTGAGACATGGACGCAGTTCACCAAAAGATGCTGTGCAAGCTTCAAGCCACTGACAAAAAAAATGAAGGTCTGCGCTTAATGTTTAACGAAGCACGAAGAAGAAACAAGGAAATGTTGAAAGGAGCAACAGGAAGCAATACACAAAGGGATTGTGTGCAGGCTTCAAGACACCGAGAAAAACAATGAAGGTTTGCATATCATGTTTGATTAAGCTCTCAAAAGAAATACACAAATGCTTAAAGCGAAGGAACAACAGAATTCATCAACAGATGCAGTGCAAACTCCATGACACAGAGATAAAAATGGAAGCACTGCAGGAAGTCTTTGATAAAGCACTTCAAGAAAATGCAGACGTGCTAAATGAAAAGAAACAACTGGAAGAAACCCAGAGAGACGCAGCAGATTCTCCAAGACTTTGAAACAAGGAAGGCAGAATCGCAACTAGTTTACAATGACGTGAAGCACAAAAACACTGAAGTCGAGGAAGAGAAACGGCAACTAGAAAAAAAATGCAGGGATATGCGGTGCAACATCCAAGTAATGGTGACAAAAAATATCCATTTGAAAGTGTTATACAACAAAGCCCAGTGTGCAAACACCGAAATTCAGGAGGAGAAACAACGGCAGGAAAAATCTCAAGAAGACACGCAGTCTTTGCTTGAAGAACTGCTGAAGAGACGACAAAAAGACATGCATGAGAAAAACAAAGAAGAAAAAAACTGATGAAAAGCAAGAAACATTAGAAGAACTGGAGAAACACTGTAAGAATCTTGAGGTGCAGGATGAACACTTTTTCACCGACATGACAAATCTCATAGCGCAAAACAAAGATCTGCAGGAAATCTGCCTAAAAAAGAAAAGAAAGCAGTTCGGGATCTTCTGGAAGAAGGACTTCTTCCCAAGAGTAGCTTCATCTTCCTCCTTCAGGGGCTAATTATTCAATAAAATACACAAATAAATTCAGTGTGCTTCAGGGTCTTATTTAATTTTAACATTACTGATGAAAAACACCGTTTAGCAGTGCTTACGAAAAGCTGAATAACTTAAACTGAGCCTTATTTAATATGACTTCCTGTTTTTAGACGAGTCGACAGGTTTGAGTTGGATAACAGGTACCAGTTCAAGACTCAAAACTCACCGTAATTGTAAAATAAATTTTAAGAAAAGTCACACTTTGATCATTTGCCTTCATTTTATGAAGATATGTATGCGTTAGTATTGACTGATTCTTTTAAGCCTTGTTGTTGCTTTCCCAATGACCACAAAGATTTAAACAACAAACATATAAAAGTGGAACACAAGTTAAAAATAGAAGGATGAAATAATTTGTGGATTTCTTTCTTTCTAAAAGAATCAGGGAATAAACAAATGCAGATGTACTTCTAGGTTTTAGGAGGCAAAGAAGACAAATAGGCACCATATTATTTTACATGCATTTTTTATAAAACATGCATTTAATGCACATCATGATCATTGACAAAGATCATTGAAGACCTGCTGGCATTAAAAAATGGTCAAAAGGATTAAAATGATTCTTTTTAACGTTTAAAAAAAGCTTTCTCGGTAATCTATTTAGTTCCCTGAGCTTACATTATCCACATTTGTTGCCTAAAAAAACCCAGGCAGAGCTTACTTAAAATGTGAGATTTCAGTTACTTCACATGAATGCCGATTGGCCTGGAGAAGGTGATTGGAGTAGACCAGTGATTACACAAACAGATTGACAGTATGAGAAAGTGATAAAGCTTAGATTTAACTGGCAACACCTGTGAGCGCACAGATGTGAGGCCATAGATCTTCCTTATTGAACTTGCGCATAAACTTCATTTAAAATATAAGTAAAATAGTAGTAATTTTATATACTTATATAATATGTAATAAAATATATATAATATATATTAATGTAATATTATTTGGTTTGGTTGTGCTTAGGAAAAGAGAGAATATTTTATTGCATAAAAAAGCACTGATCACATCTTGCAAACATTTGCTTTGCCAGATGATTCTGTGGCTCGTTGCACCCAGACTGGCAACAAAATCAGGACTCCAACTTGTTGGCCTGGTGACTCAGACAGGCTCTCCTCCCTTCAGTCCTCATTTATAAAGTGCTTTAAAAAACTAATATTACAGCTAACAGATGGCGTGCAGGTAGCACAACAACGTATAACCACTGACTGCTGAAGAGACAGAGTGAAAGTGAACTCATTGTTGGAGTCAGGAGCAACACAAAAATGACCCCCAACTCCAATTTTTAGTTTAAGTGTTTATACATTTAGCATTTCCTGTCCTCTTTAAGCTAACTAAGTTAGGGAAACTTAGTTATTGTGAATTATTCTCCCTTAGCAGCTCTACCCACAATGCAAAGGTATTGCGTCACAAACAGAAACACAGTTATGGAAACAACTGCTGTGTACAACATTTGGTACAGGAGGTTTTTGATATAGACTGAAAGTGTGAGGGCTCAGTGGTTGGCACTGTTTCCTCACAGCTTGGTGATGCAGGGTTCAAACCCATAAACCATAAAGTGTTGATTCACAACAAAATCAATGATTCACAAAATGTGAGAATGCACACAGACTTCTGTACACTAAAAGAACAAAATCAGAGGTATTTTATTTCACAGTTTATTATTCAGTGAGTTTACTGTCAGGTCTACTTAAGGCATTCACGAGGCTCACAGACTAAAATGAGATGACACCTAAAAGCTACACCAAAACTAGAAGCAATGCATATATTAAAACATGGATACATTAGCATGTGGGCGTTGTCTCTTGCATGAACGAAGACTCCTATCAGTCTAATGCAGGAGTGTCAAACATAAGGCCTGGGAGTCAGAAACATTGCAGCAAAGATCAACTGGAGAGCTCTGGAAAATGTGGAGGATAACTTTCACAGCTTTTTAATGAAAATCTTAATAAAGAACACCCTTCACTCATACTACAACAAGGTAATTAAGTAATAGATAAACAATTACAATTACAGAAAGTTCCTATTTTGTTTTCATTATCTACTATATAAATGTGTTTGGGGGGGGGGGGGGGCTACCCTACATGCCATGCCTCTCCTCTTTTTGATCCACAGCCACCTCGACGCTGCTTCTGCTACGTTGGTGACCAACTACATAGCTCTTCGCTGGTTAACCCCTATGATGCCTAGCATCAAAACTTTATATTTTACAAGTCGAGGTAAAACTTTTATCATTTATCACATTTATATTTTTTACATATTTATCATATAGTTTCACTTTAGCTTCTGTGTGGCCCACAATGTAAAATGAGCTTGACATCCCCGGTCTAAAGCAACTCTAACCAGTCAGTGATCCCAGGATGTTCTGTGTCCTCACAAACATCAAACACTCTTCACTCCAAGGCTAACGCTCTCTCAGGCTCAAGCATCAAAATAAAAACAAAAAAAAGTCATTTTATACAGCTGACTGTACAGGAAATGATTTTTTTGATGTAACTGCTTCGTGCAACATTCTGTCGTGACTTTACATCAAAGCAGAGAACAGAATCTTTAAACACATGAAGTGAAAAATGAATCTTCTGCTGGAGCCTCTCTTCCATGTTGCCTGTCCATTTCTTCCCCCGAAAGCTACAAACAGACAGACAGTTAAAGAGTGCAAAGAAACATCTGTGATCTGACTGAGCTGTCATTATTGTAAGACTGTGATGTACGGTGGCTCAGAGAGTTTAGTGCAGTATGCAGTCATTTAATCAAGAAGTCAACTGATATGAGCTCACTGACACACACAGCTACCTAATTACCAGAGAAAAAGCTGCTTTATCCTTTTTCACTGTCAGCAAGGGTTTGCTAGTTTCTGACGGGTAAATAAAGATTTTGTTGACTTTTATTTTCTCAGACTTACGTTGGAGTGTAAGCTTTAGTTTTTCTGATGTCACCACTGGAGGGCGCTGTGGTCCAGCTGGTCCCAGCTCCAGCTTGGCTTCACACCAGTACTGGGCTCCATCATCTTCTCTACTGGGAGTGATGTTCAGAGTGAAGGTCTCATTCACGGGTTTCTTCTGTTCACTGTTGGACTGTAGGTGACCCAGTGCTGTGTTTCCTCTGTAGAAGGTCACAGTGAGGTTTTGAACAGGAGCTACATTCTGTACGCTACACTGCAGGGTGTACTGCTGATTCTCAAACATCATCTCAGTGTGGTTTACAAAGCTGATGGAGACACTTTCTGGAGGCTTTGAGAAGACAGGGAAAGAAAGAGTAACACAGGTAGATGTTAGTCAGTAACTGCTGAGAGTATGAATCCATCTAACTGGAAAGAAAGGGAAAGAAACAAAAAATGTAAAGAACAAAACAGAATGCAAGCTAAAGACTTGTTAACAACAACTAAGGGGTTGAATCCATGTAACTTTATATTTACGCAGAGAAAGAGGTTGATTTGGGATTATGAATTATGAAAAATTCATTGGCAAGTGTCATGATCTAGAGTACATATTTACATATTTACACAAAGAAATCAAATTCATATTATAAATGACGCAAAATTCACTAGAAAGTCTGATGTTATAAAGTAAGTACTTACGATAGATAGATAGATCCAGATCGCTGCAGCACTGATCACCAGCATCATTGTTATAATAGCACATGACAGATATGCCCCCATTCAATCAGTCTGTCAACCGTCCACAACATCGTGGTTCCATTTTTTGTAACATTTCCCACAGCGTGCTCCAAACCAAAGACATCTCCACTGCAGTCCTTCTGACATACAACACATGTAACATTGGCTGGGTCACCGTACTTCACTACCAGTACAGATGGAGTAAACACAGGATACTCTGTGCAGCTAGAACCTGTAAGAAACAAAGTATATATGTCTGAGATAATCAAGAAAACTATAATAACACCAGTGCTTTATAATCCATCTTATGACTTTATATTTTACAATAATAATATATTTTCTTGTTCAATCTCAAAATATCTGGATGTTTGATGATTTAGCAGTAAAGTCAGAAAAAATCTACAAAGAAAATAAACATTTATCTTGAATGAATGTATGTCACATTTGGACTAGATTTGAAAAAGATTTGTTTTATGCCATCATAACACAAAGTATCCTGATATGATAGCCTTCTCTTACCTATACATGATGTAGTTCTGATGTATGTTTTTTTACTCGCTTGTTTCAGAATAGTAACCAATTTATAACGTATTAGAATATTATCATTATAAGATTCAATGATAACCTTACGTATTATTCAGACATTCAACTAACAGCCATAGTAATTACTTGAAGTTTGTAAGTGTCAATCAAGATCTGCGGCTGCAGATCGTGAGTTTCTTTTGTGAGGACCTAAACATGGACAAAGAAGGCAAAACTAGATTTTTAACAAAAAGCAAACCGTTTATTAAGGATGACCATTTTGGTTTGACCAAAAACTGTCAAACCAAAATAACAGAGAAAACCTGGAACACTGGGAATACCTTGGAAACACACAAACACACAAGCCAGACTCCAACAGGAGACACGGGGATGACAGAGACTCAAGAGGAACCTAACACAAGAAACATAAACTAGGCATACAAGAAAGTTAGAAACATGTAACTAACTAAACTTGGGGCTGACTCTAAAACTGGAATTTAATCCGTCTTTAAAATAGAAACAGTCACAAAAACACAATAACCACAAGACACTGTGTGACTGTCTGACAGTAAGACTAACATTCAGCAGAATCAGGACTAAACAAGAACATCCCGAACACAGACGCTTTTTATAGCTGGGAAACTTTTAACTTACCACAGCTGGACACATGGTGGGTGCACAGAAAAGTGACTGAGGAGGCAACCAGAAGAATAAAATGGAAAAACATTATTCCCAGCTAGAGTTTTAGAAATAAAATGATCAAACATGAAACCCAAAGGTGTACAGAGAGGGAATCTGCCCTGCGAGTTCCCCGTTTTGCTTTTCTTCTGTAGGAGAACAATGTTGGCAGAGTAGCCTGTTTACCAAAAATACATCCGCTCTTCTGTTTTTTGCTTTTGTTTTTGTTTTTTTTAATCTTCAAAGATAGTCAGCTGTGAAAGTGAAACTCTGTTTTTCTGAAGTCAGGGATTCAAGTCAAGTCTGTCTCCTGAGGAGGTTTTACAGTCCAGATCAAAAGTTTAAGACCACTTGCAAAATGACAAAAAAAAAAAAATCATATTTAGCATTGTTAGATCTTAACAAGGGTCCAAGTAGAGCTTGCAACAAGAAGAAATTGGAGTGAGACAAGGAGTGAGCATGCAATTTATTGAAAACAGTGCTTAAACTTAAACATGAAGCATGAAGACATTAATAAAAATAATGTCTTCATGTGTGCTCAATCATCCAGGTATGTAATACCCAAAAGGTTGATTCTGTTCATCTGGACGTAGTGTTTTCAGTGGAAGAAACGTTTCATCATCCAAGTAACTTCTTCAGTCTCAGCTGACTGCAGGTTTCCCCAATCTTATAAACAGTACATTTGCACAATGACTGAAAGCAGCCCACTACATGAACAATGGGCTGTGAGGTAAGTTCCTAGATCATTAATATGCAAATTCTCATGACCATTGTTCAACGACTACTAATCGAAGCCTACTGATCAAAGACCACTGATCAATGGCCATG
Source organism: Perissodus microlepis (assembly GCF_051167445.1). Lineage (NCBI taxonomy): Eukaryota > Metazoa > Chordata > Actinopteri > Cichliformes > Cichlidae > Perissodus > Perissodus microlepis. Next base: position 30,174,988 of record NC_140466.1, on the reverse strand, counting down.
AGTAACATCCACAGAGAGTTGGGGAATGGCTGCAATCACAGCATTGTAAGATGGTGAAAGATGTACCCTTAGGCCCCCTCCTCGATTCAGAGATGGTCTTTCCCTTTTCACGTAAATGGCTTCCTTGACTTCGCGCTCAAACCAGCGTTCCTCCCTGTCCAGGATGTGTACATCCTCATCATTGAAACAGTGTCCACTGGCCTGTAGGTGTGAATAGACTGCAGAGTCCTGGCCTGACGAGGTAGCTCTTCTGTGTTGTGCCATCTGCTTCGCCAGAGGTTGTTTGGTTTCCCCGATGTATAAATCCAGATGCAAACACTAGTGAGAGGAACTGAAGCTTAAAAGAAAAATCGAGCCCTTATTAGGGCTGATGACAAGAGTGTGAAACAAAACAACTTGAACAGTGGCAGGGGCTAAACTAAGACCCAAACCGGCAACACTAGAAAAGACTATGACGACTATGAACATGATTTTGCGCAGGCATGAAAGAAACTATGAAGTACAAACATGAACTAGATACATGAACATGCCCTGAACAAAATGATGAAAACCTGAAGTGAAATGGAGGGTAGGACAACAGACAACCTGACACTGAACAATGGAAGACCCACAGGAGGTGATCAGAGGAAGGAGAAACACATGAGAAAACAGTCAAAGTCAGCTTTAATGTCAAAGACCATATATACAATCATACACAGGAATTTGAAATTGCAATGCTCCCATGGCCCTCAAAGTACACTAAAACAATATAAAGATAAAAAGATAGAATAAAATAGAAGTCTTATGTACAACACAATACTATACAATTGTATAAACAGCAGTTTCCAACACAATCATAGTGATTGTGAGCAAGTTCATGTGCAAGTGGGGATGGGGCAGTCAGTGAAAAGGCAATGGTGGAGGTTCAGAGTTTTGTATGTTTGGGGGGAGGGGGGTTCGGAGGGAGGAGGTGAATGCAGGTCTGGAGTTTGTGTGTGTGAGAGCAGAAAGTGAATTCAGCATCCTGACAGCCTGATGGATGAAGCTGTCTGTCAGTCTGCTGGTTCTAGCTTGGAGGCTCTTCAATCTCCTTTCTGATGGCAGCAAACTGAAGGAGCTGTTGGACAGATGAGTGTAGTCACCTGTAATCCAGAGGGCTTCCAGATGAGGCAGGTGCAGTAGATCTCCTGCAGGGAGGGAAGAGAAGTACCCACAATCCTCTCCACTGCTCTCACTACCCATTGTAATTTTTTCCGGCAGGACCCAGTGCAGGAGTCATAGCACACAGTGATCCAGGTGGTGAGGATATCGCTCTCTCTTTTTTGACCAGGAGAGATCTTCTGGGATGAACAGCATTCTAACGTATGAGTCTCTAGTGTCCAGATGTATGAGGGCTGAGTGAAAGGCAGTTGAAATGGCATCATTGGTTGAGCGGTTTGGCCGGTGTTCTGAGAAACCATCCTACCCTGAGAAATCGTCCTACCCGTATTATGATTTGCCGGTGACTTGTGAGTAAACCTAACCCTACCCCCTAACCATAACCATAACCGTAAGAACCATAACCTTGGATGAGAGAAAAATAAGTTAATTTGGTGTTGTGCGCATGCTCAGCGTCTGCGCAGAAACATTGGGTAGGATGTTTTTTGAGGTAGGATGGATTCCCAGAACACCGGTATGCAAACTGAAATGGATCCAGGTTGGGGGGAGGAGATGTTTTGATTTGATGCATGGCTAACCATTCAAAGCACTTCATAATGATGGAGGTGAGAGCGACTGGACAGTAGTCGTTAAAGCAGGAGGTAGGTGACTTCGGTACAGGAATGATGGTGGAGGCTTTGAGGCATGTGGGAACGACAGCCTGGCTCAGGGATGTATTACAGATGTCTGTGAAGACATCTGTGAGTTCCACAGCACAGTCCCTCAGTGCTCACCCAGGGATGTTATCAGGACCTGGGGCTTTGCATGTAATGATCCTGGCAAGGGATCTCCACACACTGTCTGGGGATAGTGTCACCACCCGGTTGTTGGAGAGGTGGAGTCTTCTGTGCATCAAAGCAAGCATAGAATTTGTTAAGCTCATCTGGTAAAGAGGTGGAACCGAGAGCGGTCTGCGGAGTGGGTTTGTAATCTGTGTTGGTTTCTATTCCTTGCCACAGCCTCTGATTATCTCTGCTGTCGCTGAAGCTTTGCGAAATCCTCCTGGAGTACTGCCTTTTCGCCTCTGATGCCACGTGACAGGTTTGCCCTTGCTGTTCTTAGGCTCACCTCATCCCCAGCTCTGAAGGCTGCATTTCTCAACCTCAGGAGCCTGAAGACCTCACCTGTGAGCCATGGTTTCTGATTGGCCCAAACAGTGATGGTCCTGGTCTCTGTGACATCATCAATGCATTTTGAGATGTAGGCAATGACAGCTTCTGTATATTTCTGAAAGTCTGTGGTGCAGTCTGTTTAAAGATCTCCCAGTATGTGGTGGAAAAGCAGTCTTGCAGTGCCTCTGAGGACCCTTCTGGCCACACACGTACCTGCTTACAAACTGGTTTCGTGACTTTGACCAGGGGCCTGTATGCTGGCATTAGCATAACAGTGATGTGATCAGAGGCACCACGGTGGGGGAGGAGCAGGGCTTTGTAATCTCCTCTCTGGGTGGTGAAAAAATTGTCCAAAAAAACAATGACACAAATGAACACAATGACACAGGGAAAGAGAAACTAAACAATGACAAACACACAATACTCTTTCAAAATAAACCAGGAAACACTGAGGAAATAACAATAATCAAAGAATAAAACTAAAACACACAAAACACTGGGCCGTAGACCCAGTACCGTGACAACAGGATCACTACGAGTTTTTGCCTAGGCAGCGGTTGTCCTTCTCTCCTGGATCGGCTGGAGCTTTCTTTAGCCGCCTTCCCAGCTTTGACAAATGTCCACTGTCCAGCTGGAATAATCACATTTACTCAGGGCCTTCTTGATGTGCTGTTCTTCTGCTTCCCTGGCTGCTGTGTCTGTGGGGATGGTGTTCGCTCTCTGTTGTAGCGTCCTGATGACACCCAGTTTATGCTCCAATGGATGATGAGAGTCAAACCTTGAATACTGATCTGTGCGCGTAGGTTTACGGTACACATCAGCTTTTAGATGTCCCCCATTACTGATGGAAATCTCACAGTCTAAGAAGGTTAACCTGCCACCTTTCATATCCTCCCTGGTGAATTTGTAGTGTTGGTCCACCGAGTTAATGTGATCCATGAATTGTGGTACCTCCTGAGATTAGATTTTCACGCACGTGTCATCCACATATCTGAACCAATGACTTGGTGGTGTTCCAAGGTAGGATAGCAAATCCCTCTTTTCCACTTCTTCCATGTACACGTTGGCCGCGGAGGGTGAAACTGGGGAACCCATGGCAGACCCATGTTTCTGCCTGTAGTACTGACCCACAATGGAACAATAATACTGACCCTTGGATGTGAAACTGTCATGGCTCAGAGGCCCATGGAGTGGAATGGACTCAAGCGCAGAACCAAGAGACCAGAGGCTTGAAGTGATTTGCAAAAACAAAACTTTTATTTACAAGAATTCCTAACTTAGATTCTCAAGGCAAAGGAGGGCTCCACCCAAAGGAGGAGAGCCGATGCTGTGGAAAGTTATTCAGACTCACCCAGACCATGACAGAAAAAGGTAGAATTAACACACAGTTCCAAAAGCAAACACAACTGATCAGTGCTGAGGGTGGTTCTGTTGCTGAATTTGGGGTCATCCTCTAATCTCTTGCAAACTACCTTCAGTGACTGGAATGCAAGTGAAGGGAGATGTAACATCTCTCTTCACTGACTGTACATGTACTAAGATTGGGGAAACCTGCAGTCAGCTGAGACTGAAAAAGTCACTTGGATGACAAAACATTTTCCCACTGAAAACACAACATCCAGATGAACAGAATCAAGAATCAATTTGGGATTTACAAAAGGTAAACCTGGATGATTGAGCATGCATCAAGACATTATTTTATTAATATCTCTAAAATGATAGCGGCACAAACGAAAATTTTTGCAGCACAAACGTAGCACAAAAGTTTGACACCACTTTTGTTTGATTTGGGTAATGCGGGGGGGCTGGTTGACCTTTTGACCTTTACATTTTCATTTATATCTTTAAAACAGAAGCAGCACAAACAACAATTTTAGTAGCACAAACATAGCACAGTTGATTGACACCAATTTTGTTTGATTTCCTTAATGTGGGGACTGGTTGACCTCTGATGACCTCTAGAAATTCTTATTAATATCTTTAAAATGATAGCGGCACAAACTAAAATTTTTGCAGCACAAACGTTTGATACCACTTTCGTTGGATTTGAAGAAGGTTGGGGGTCCAACTTCACTCACATCTTAAATTTCTGTAAGCAGGTGTAGTTGAAACAGCAGTATTTTGTACATATATATTTCAAAGTCTTTTGATTTTTCATACGTCATAACTCTTCATAATTCATATATATTCAACTTCAAATATTATGCACAAATGTGTATCTTTATCCTAATAATACCAAGTCATGGCTTCTCTTTCTCTTTTGGGTTTATCGCGGTTCTCCAGCTTCCTCTCTTTCATCTAGAAATGGTTTAATCAGCTTGTGCCACTTATCTTTTCAAACAGGCTAAATGAACAGAAAGACAGAAACTTCTCATGTACACATTAAATGTTGTGACCAAGAGGAAGAAGTTGTTTACATTAAAAAATCAACAACTTTATTTTGGTTCATATTTGGTGTACATACATAGAAAAATCATTATACACACATAAAACAGTATTCTGCGATTAAAGCCATTCTCAGATCATATGTGTCATTATATAGAAGGAAGCTAAAACTGGTGTTATTGTAACTACAGGAAGATCTGTTATAGTGGCTGTCAGTGAATAAAGCATTAACGCAAAACAAAATGTATAATGTGCATTTATATACAAATCATGATCCTCGCAGGATTAATGCTGACTGATCCCAACTTTTCTCTGGCAGAAATGATTTGTTGCAACTTTGGTAATGCTGTGACCTCATCAAAGACCATCGTCAGCTCAAATGAAAACATTTCCCTGCAGTGTTATTTATGATTAAATATCTAAATGTACTATGTTCTTAGAGTAAAATATTACTTTTCCTCCTGCGATCATGCCAGAGATTAAAGTCGACTGAGAGAATGTGCACAAAGGGAAAAATAAAGACAATATTATGAGATTGAACTTGTATTTCTGCTGCTCCTCATTTGTTTGTAAAACAAATAGATTATAAATGTGAACACTGTCAGAATGGACGTGTTCTTATTTATAGGAAAATGAAGGTGTTTAATTTCTAATGAATTAAAATGAGGACGACATCCCAGAGCGACACTACAAGCTGAGAAACATCAGCTTGTTGGTGTTTCTAGCACAGCTGTAAACGACTCTAATGGTCTAAATAAAAGAAAGCAACTCTAACTACTCACCTTAGTTCGTTATGTGTGTGCATACATAGAAAAACAACTCATTTGAATACTGCTCACTCACTGCCTTTAAGAAGCTATACAGAAAATGAATGAAGTATTTGCTATGATCTAATTACATTCATTGTTATAATAGGCTTATGGAATCTTTTGATATGAAATCAGATGAGAGCAGAGAGCAGAAGCATTAAACACATGAAGCTGTGAGTTAATATTCTGTTGGAGCTGCTCTGTGGTGTAGTGATTGCTTGTGCAATTACTGCTGTCGTGGTCGCTGTTGTCGTTGTGCCTGAGCTTGTAGTTGATTTGGTGGTTGTAGTTGTTGACTTTGTAGTTTGGGGTGTTGTGGCTCTTGTGGTTGACCTTGTTGTTGATTTAATGGTTGTAGGTTCTGGCTTTCTGGTTGTGGTAGTAAAATCTAGGAAAAGACAAACAGGTAATTTGAGCAAATAAACACCTGATGTATAAATCACGTGTTTTGGTCTGTCTGTTAATATTTTCAGTCTGTATTCTAAGATAAGCTAACCTGCTCCCAGCAAAAGGTTTAAGATTATGCACAGATATGGGAGCGATACCAAACAAAGAAAAAACTGTGTCGGTTTGGTGTGAATATAAAACTGAGGTTTGATTCTTTTAATTTTCCCACAGTGACTTACAGACTGTAGCATTGAGTTTTTCTGATGTCACCACTGGAGGGCGCTGTGGTCCAGCTGGTCTCAGCTCCAGCTTGGCTTCACACCAGTACTGGGCTCCATCATCTTCTCTACTGGGAGTGATGTTCAGAGTGAAGGTCTCATTCACGGGTTTCTTCTGTTCACTGTTGGACTGTAGGTGACCCAGTGCAGTGTTTCCTCTGTAGAAGGTCACATTGAGGCTTTGAACAGGAGCTACGTTCTGTACGCTACACTGCAGGGTGTACTGCTGATTCTCAAACATCATCTCAGTGTGGTTTACAAAGCTGATGGAGACACTTTCTGGAGGCTCTGAGAAGACAAGGAAAGAAAGAGTAACACAGGTAGATGTTAGTCAGTAACCGCTGAGAGTATGAATCCATCTAACTGTGTATTTACAGAAAGAGATCAAATTCTGATTATAAATGATGCAAAATTCACTAGAAAGTCTGATGTTATAAAGTAAACATACTTACCATAAAGAGTTGGATTCAGACTGGTAAGACACTGATCACCAGCATCAGTGTTATAATAACACATGAGAGGGATGTCCCATTCAGTCAGTCTGTCAACCATCCAGAATATCGTGGTTCCGTTTTGTGAAACTTTTCCCACAGGGTGCTCCAAACCTGAAGCATCTCCACTGCAGTCCTTCTGACATGCAACACATGTAACATTGGCTGGGTCACCGTACTTCACTACCAGTGCAGATGGAGTGAACACAGGATACTCTGTGCAGCTAGAACCTGTAAGAAACACAGTACATGTTTGAGAAAATCAATAAAACAGTAGTTACAACAACACTTGATACTAAATCTTATGGTTATATAGTTTACATTTCCTTCTAGATAATTCTCACAGTATTTGGATACTGTCGGGTGATTTGGCAGTAAAAGTTTAAACAAATCCACAAATAAAATGAACATTTGTTTTTTATGGATGTCTGTCACATTTGGACTAGATCCCACAAAGTTTTATATTCTTTAAATACAAAATATCCACAATAATAATCCTTCACCACCCAACTGTACACAATGGTCTTGTTATATATGTGTGTTTGTTTTTCACTTGAGTTATTAAAAATTTTAAGATTGACTGACTGATCAAATTCAATGATCACATTACAAACTGATCAAGCACTAATCTAAGAGCCACAGTTATAGTAATTAATCTATCACTTTACAACATCTAAAATAAAAAGTGAGAACCATTAAATTAATGGGGTATTACAGTATGCTTCCACCTGTAACGATGGCTCTAAGTTTCTAAGACATTCAGCAGCAGCAGGACTAAACGTGAGCTGTAAATTAGTTGTACCATGCACATCGTGAACACAGCCTCTTGGAAAACCCTTCACTTACCTTGACTGGACACTTGGTGGGTGCACAGAAAAGTAACTGAGGAGGCAACCAGAAAAATAAAATAGGAAAACATTATTCCCAGCTAGATTTTTAGAAATCAAATGTTGTCGAGAAGATGATCAAACATTTAGTCCGAAGGCGTTCGGAGAGGGGAATGTACTCTACGAGTTCCTCATTTTGGTTTTCTATTGTAAGAGAACAATGTTGGCAGTGTAGCCTGTTTTCACAGCACACATCCGCTGGGTTTTTTCCTTTCCTGTTTTACAGCCATCAAGTTATCAACGCTGGCAAATTGTGAAAACGAAAGTGTAGCATTGTCACCGTTATACATACTGCAATCTTTTTATATACTGACTTTAAAGTAGTAATATCCTCATAATAATTAAAAAATATATCAATCAATCAGTATGTCTCAGGAGCTTGGAAAGAACAGTGTCTGGACTTCTTTAAGTTGCTTGAAGACGTTTCACCTCTCATCCGAGAAGCTTCTTCAGGTCTAGGGTCAAATGTTGGAGAGTCCCAGATTTAACCCCTGTGGGAGTATCCCCACGAGAGGGACAATGGACCCCCTAATGATCCTCTACCTAATCACATGAGCCAAGGTGTGAAAACGGGTGTGGGTCCCAATCAGCCAGGGTTTCGGGTGAGCTCATTGTGAAACCTGGCCCCACCCTATCATGTGATTTCCTGAGGTCAGATGGCCCAGGGTGTGAGTGGGCGTTAAGGCGTCTGGGAAGGGATCTCAAAACTGGATTATAGATGGCAGACAGTGTCGTAAACCACCGCCTCTGTTCAAAGATGGTCACTCACAGTGGACATAGATGGCTTCTTTCACTCCTCTTTCAAACCATCTGTCCTCTCTGTCCAAAATGTGAACATTGGCATCCTCGAAAGAGTGACCTTTGACCTTTAGATGCAGATGGACTGCCGAGTCTTGTCCCGTGGAGGTGGCTCTTCTATGTTAGTACATACTGATTCTATGTCAATCAGTCTGACCTTAACACACCATGCACTGTTTTTTGTTTTTTTTTATCAGTCTTGAGGTTTAAACATTTAGTGGATGCTTCCAAACGTTTGCTTTATATCCAGTTTGTACTTATTGTGCAGTTACTGTTTTGTATTTTTTGCTTGTTGCTTTTAATGCCATTACAGTATACCATGCATTAGCTTATAGAGTACTCTGTATATGCATCGTAACTTTTCTAAACTGTAATATGGGAGAAAAATCAGTTGTGCAATTGAGAGCTTTAGTCGTGAGCCAGCATTAGACAGTGGCTCTGATTAAAGTGAAGATTATCCATTTTAACATGTTCTGAGTGTCCCATTTCAGTCCTGTATTGTAGGCTATGGAGAACTCAAGGAATTCACACACACCTGCACAGTGCACTCAAACATATTTATCTGTACATAATATCTGTAGGCTGATCGGAGGTCCACACTTACAGTCAACAATGTTGAAGGTTTGGTACTTTGGCTGAAGGAAAAGAGGAAGTTTTGTGCTCATAAGTCCCATTGAAATGAATGTGACTGTGGTACATTCCTTTCCTCTTTGCTTCCCCGGTGATCTTTATCACAGTTTCCTGAGACTCCCCCCATTCTGTATCAGTCTTGTATTTATTCACTCAATAACAACGGTATTATTCCTGCACTTTCTGTTGTAACCCCAGTTCTCTATATGACTGTACCTATCTCAAGTGTATCAACAGATGAAGGCAGAACATCATAACTAATTTATAGACTTAAACTGTGAGTCTTTAAAAAAACAAACAAAAACAGAGCAGTCCTGCCTAGTCCGACTTTCAGCACCTTTACAACTATCTAGGAAGTGAAAGCACAGCGTACGCCAGTAATTACAAAACCACCTGAACAAATAAAATTATAGCACTGGTCACATACTCAACTGAAGCGCTGCTCATTACCTACATTACTTGCGACGTATTGGTTATAGCTGTGTAATCTCTCGTTAATGGAAATATCTAAACAGCCAATCACATGACACTGTGAACCGAGCATCAGAACAAGCAAGAAAGGTGATTTAAGGGACTCTGACATGCCAGGATTGTTGGTGCCAGACAGGCTGGTCTGAGCATTTCACATTTTCTCACACTAGCATCTCTAGGGTTTACAAACAAGTCTCAAAAAGAGAAAATATAGAGCAAGTTCTGTGCAAAATGTCTTGTTGATGCCAAATGACAATAAATATAATAAAGGTTAGGCGAGTTTCCACTGCCAATCAAAGATACAGATGCTTTTCATTAAGTACTTAGAGCTCTGGTTTTCATATTGGACTCTCACCTGGCTTTTATATATTGTGATTGTCTTAAAATATCCTAATGACAGCTTATTGCTAAAACATCTCCACCTTCTTATCCGGTAATAGCACAGTTATTAAAGTGTTTTTAATTAGAGTGTGCTGGTGTTTTCGCCCTTTTCCAGATATCTGCCAGTCCTGTAAACACTACTCGCATTTCTAGTCTTCTGCAGCTAGAAACAACCTCGCTCCACTACACCAATCTCTTGATACACTTTAAAGGTACCCAATCAGGCTATAGAGAGAACATGAGTGAACGAGTGGGTCCAACAACAGGAGTAAGCCATGAAAACCTGACAAAAAGATGACTCCTCAGCAAACAGATATCAGACATACCATTTTTTTGCATGAATGACTTCCCCCAGAGTCATTCACGCAACACCAAAGAATCCAAGTAATTGATAAACAATTAAATGACAGAAAATCTCTTGTTTTCCATTGTACTATAAAAAATATGGGAAATATGGGACAGTGTGGGCAGTGAGCTCGAACATTTTCTGTGATTTCACACCTTTATCATGTAGAAAAAACTTGTAATGTAAAGAATCTAAATTTATTACTAAATAAAGTAAAAAAAATAGAGTACACCGAGTGCGTTTCTCTCATAAGACCTTTAAGACCTGCATACTGTATGCATAAGTGTAAACACAGCTTTTGCATGTTTCAGAGAAAATGACAAAAACGTGATTAACTAATAAATACAAGTTTTAAGAAGACTTATGGATTTTTATTAAGAATTATAAGTTAGAGTACAGAAAAGCTGAACACACAAAAAAAAACTTTCCCAAAGGAAATACAAACAGCCTGATCAAATTTGTAAAATATCCTCACTTAGCTCTCAAAGGCTTGATCATTGTGTCAATATTTTCTCAGTCCTTGGAGATCTAAAATAAGTTTAGCAAACACTTTTCAGGGTATACAACAGTTCCAGGTTCGCTCGTTGGGCAACACTCGACAGAGTCGCAGGCAGCAGCTGATGGTGGGCTCATACATCACTATGTCTGGTTCTCTCTCGCTTTTTGTTTGCTGTGCAGGACGAGTGAACAGTGAGGGTTTAGGACTTTTAGCCAGAGTTTTCTTCGTCACACAGCCCAGTTCGATAAGTGCCTGTGGAAGAGACAGAAAGAGTAAAAACACAACCATAAAAAGGGTCAATTTTTGTCTTTGATGCATTTCATACAATGTTTCCAGCAGTCTGAAGGCTAATCTCTTGGCTCACAGGTATTCTTAACAAAGTTGCGGAACTTGTCATCTCAAACTTTGAACATGTTTAATATGGGCACATTATCTATATGACAAAAAATAAGGAAAGACAGCTCTTTTATAGCAATGCTAAAACTGTGACAAGCTAAAGAGTGCTAAACGTGTAAAAACAAGTTATCCTGCGATGTAAAACGTTTTAAGAAGTTCTTCCTTTGCCCTCATCAAACTTGTCGTAACTTTTATATTTGTCATTTTTCATGTTGTGTATACTGCCCCCCAAAAGTTGGGATGCTGCAATTTACAAATCTCATAAACTACTTCCAGCTAATTAGGTTAATGGGCAACAAGTCAGTAACATGACTGGATAAAAGAAGAGCATCTTAGAGACGCTCAGAGTTCCTCAGAAGTAAGGACAGGAAGAGGTTCACAATCTGCAAAAATAACGGTGTCTACAAATTGTGGAACAATTGAGAATGTTCCTTAATGCCAGATTGTGAAGACGTGCATAATGTCATCAATCTCTGAAAATCAGTACTGGTTATCGTGTCATCCACAAATGCCTGTTAAAGCTGCATCACGCAAAGACGAAGTCACGTATGAATATGACCCAGAAATCACAGCTTCACAACTAACTTAAAATGGACTGAGAAAAAAAACGTTCTGTGATCAGATAATCACAAATTTGAAATTTCTTTTTGGAAAATATGGACGCCGCAAACTCTGGACTAAAGAGGTTAGGGACCACCTCAGCAGCTTGTGCATCTGAAAAGGCAACATGAATGCTGAAAGGTATAAACAGTTTTTAGAGCAGCATCACGTCTTTTTCAGGGAAGATCCTGCATATTTCAGTAAGACACTACACTGCAGACCAGTATGGCTTCATAGCAGAAGAATCCAGGTGCTGAACTGTCCTGCCTACAATCCAGTCTTCTCAACAACTGAAAACATTTAGAGCATGGAACCAAAAATGCAATAAAAAAAGCCAGGACTGCTGAGCGGCTAGAATCCTCCATCGGACAAGAATGGGAAAACATCCTCTCCCAAAAGTCCAGCAGTCGGTCTCCTCAGACGCTAAACGGCAGCAAACAACTTTTCTGAGACTTGATCTATTTCACAACTTTAAACATTTGATACCTTTTATAGTGTGAATAAAATCTGGGTTTATGAGATTATCAAATCATTGCTTCCTGTTTTTAAAATCACGTTTTACACAGCAATCGTGTTGTGTCTGCTATTCAAAGATACAGGCATATTTTTAACATTTAGGCATGGATTTAGTGCCGCTATAAGGCTGACTGGTTCATTTTCACTACTCTCATCAGTGCACTTGCTCAGCCCAGCAACAAACTGTCACTACAGAAAGCATTTACCTGCTAAAGGAGCTGATAGAGGTCAGAAGGGAGACTGAATATTGGACGTGTATGACTCAAATGCTCAAATAATGGGAAGTCTATTTTATCTTTAGATCCTTTAGATTTAGATTTCTAGTGTTTGTGTGTATGAAATGTTGATACACTTAGACAAAAAAATAAAAAACTAATAGATGAAGTAACAACTACTAGACTGGAATACCTGCACAAGATCCTGAACTGCCACTGGCTGCAGCAAATCTTTGTAATGCTCTACCAGCGCCTGGTGTGTCAGGCCGGGCTGAGACATGATGTGGTAGAGAACAGCTTCCAGCATGCCCTTACACACCTGCCGGTTCACCTTACCATCAACCAAGCGCCAGGGCCGGCTGATGAAGCTGGTTTCACTGGATGCAAAAAGGAGAGAGATGAAACTTGGAATATTGATGAAGGGAAAAACGAAAACCTTGGTATGATTAAATTTGGTACTCACGCATCAGTATCGGGGCCTGTGGAGGAAGAGCACGCCTCATCGTTGTTCTCATCGTCTTTCCTTCCTCTTCTCAACCTCTGCTCATTCCTGTTATCTTGTCTTCTCTCTGCGTCCGTCGTCTTCTTCCTTTCTGCAGCCTGTTTTTCCTCCTCCTGTATCTGCTTTCCTCCCTCCTCCTTCAATAACAACAACTGGTCTCCCCCCGATTCATCTGCCCTCTCCATCGGCCGTTCCAGTTGTTCCAGCTGTTTCTTCTCATTTGTTTCTTGGTTACTCGGCACTCCGTCCACATCCTCTTTGTCAGCGACGTCCTCTCTATCCACAGCCAATCTTTTCGCCGGTGGTTCTTCCTTCTCCACTTGGAATTCTCGGCTGCACCGCTTCCGTATAAAGGGGATGGTTTGCTTCTTCTCTAAAAACGGGTGTGACGCAGTGGATGACTGAGACCAGTGCTTGGAGCTGACAGTAAGAAGCCATGGTCCAGCGAGCTTCATGAGCACCCAGCGGACACTGAGACTCCCAACTTTTACCACCTGGCCTTCTTCTTCCAACTCCTAGAACACAAACATGTTGCTATGAGTCACTGCCATTTTTAATACTTTTTACAAGGTGATTCCTCTGTAATTATTGCAGCTTCAGTGTTGTGTAACATTTCAACTACATATCAAGAAAATTAGAACAGACTAAAGAAACTGAATGAGTTGCTGTGGCTTTCATCATTGGAAAAAGGTGCGTAATGTAAAGCCTGGCTTAGGCTCCTGTGGGGAATCCTAGTAGAGACATACAACATAACCTATTCCCTACCTACCTAGTGTCTGATGTTATTGCCCACATTTATGCTGGTGCATTATGTGTAATAACCGTGTCCCAGTGCCAGTTTATAGAAGGGAAAAAAAAAAACTTTTTCCCCTCCTGGGTCTCCACTTTTTGTTCCAGTCATTTTTTTTTTTCCAGGAAAAACATATTTGCTTCTATTCCGATAGTTTCAACTCGAGGAATTTGCTGGCGTTTGGGAATCTTTATATTATACTATGACTACTATTCCTTATACTGAGAGAATGATTGTTATTCTCTCACTAATAAATTCAAAAACTGGTGAAAAAGTAGTGCACAGAATGAACTGATGGTGCTGAACGACATGTAGTTCCATGGGGTTTGCATTTATGACATCGCTACAGTGTAGATTTCCCATTGAAGCACAATGAAAGCAGTAATGCCTAGAATTTTAAAACATCCTGAGGACTTGTCATTTTTCAGTTCCTGCAGTGCAGACACGCAAACAAAGGGAGAAATCCTTAAAGAGTCATAAGAACGATGACGAAGATCCTGTAGCAGGAAATAAAATAAAACAATGCAGAAAACACATCGTACCATAACTTAGACACCAAATCTGTTTTCTTCACCCTTCACATAAGGATGTTGCGTTTAGATTTTGATTTTTACCTCCATGTACTGCTGCAGCTTCCTGCTGCGTCCAGACTGCGGCTCCAGCAGGTTCGCGTGAGCCTCGAGAAAGTCATAAGCATCCCAACCTCTTTCACCAGCTTCATCTAAGCTCCTCATGATCTGGGTGCACGCTTCAATGTCCCGCGGGGTGTATCCCTTTTGCTTTACAAAGCGCCTGTAACACTCCTCCACACTGGGTGGAGAAAAGGAGGCTGAACGGACAAAGGAAGTGAGGTTGGAGGGCAGAAGGGATGGACCACATTTTGTCAAGTCCAGAGGTGGAAAGTCTAAAAATGAAGGAAACAGAAAATAAAGGATTTTATTTTTGAACACCAGACTCCGTTTGTATAAAAGTCTAAAATGCGGTGGCTCTTACTCTCTGCACTGAACAGGTTGTGAGCGGGCGTGTTGCGCAGCTGCAACCTCATAATACACGACTCCATCACAATGCTATCATTGGTGTTTAGGTTGCGCACTTTTACTAGAAAAAGAGAAGAACAAACATAAATAGAAATGCAACATCCTTTAATTTTCTTAACACAGAAAACACCTACAAATTATATTACTAGCAATCAACTGATGCTACTGCAGGACTGCTGCTAATAAACACAATGCTAGCGACTGCTGTCCATGAGTGTGTGAAAGACAGACAGGACCAGCTTTGGCGTTGCGTTTGTCTTCCATGTTGTTAAAACCCTTATACACCAATCAGAGAGGGAGAGAAACTCAATTCCACCCCAGTGATCCATTTCAAAAATGAGCGGCAAAATCAGAGACAAAAAGCGTATAAAACCCAAAATACAATATGACATTTTTGAATCTTAAGAAGTTGCTCTACTCATCTGGATTTTTTTGTGAAAAAAAGAGGTTGTTTCTCCGAAGATTTTCTAAGATTCTTGATCGAGTTATAATTGTTTACAAAACAATGAAACGGCTCAACGATCACAAAACTTTTCCACCTTTGTCCATAAATTATAAGCCACCTACCTACCTCAACTCTCTTAAGACTTACAGTTAGGCATGGATCATGTGACCCTGAACCCTCCTTTAGTTATACTGTCTTCTTCACTCACTATGTGTTTCGACACCACTCTGTATTTAATCATTTGTTATTATTAATCTCTGGTGTGTGTCTTTTTGTCATGTCTTTGTTCCCTCACCCCCAACCAGTCACAGCAGACGGCTGTCCCTCCAACAGACAGCTGTTGTGCTGGAGGCTTCTTCCTGTTTAAGGAAGTTTTTCCCTCCCACTGTCGCTAAGTGCTTGCTCATAAATGGTCATCTGAATATTAAGCTTTTTATTTCTATTATTGTCGGGTCTTTACAATAAAGCACAGCGACTGTTGCTCTGATTTGGTGCTATATAAATAAAACAGTTTCTCCAAATATGGCAGGAACTTCACTGAAGAGTGTGTAAACTGTTTTAGAACAAAATGCACTGACATAAACTACTTGCCACTTGCTACAAAACTATTTTGGAAGTTTGCTGACAAATTGTTCAATCAATCCAACAAACTTTCCTTTCAATCATCCACCAGGTATTATTACACAGTAAAAGGTTTCTAAAGCTTTACCGATGCCCGGGGTGCAATATCCTCGCATCATTAAGTACTTGGTGTGCGAAGCTTTTTGTGCCTTCACTTGTTGCCTTTTTTTCCCATCGTAATCGTCACCATCATCGTCATCCTCCTCTTCTTCTTCTACTAGTTCTGCCATACTGAAAAGAAAAGATTGTGATTTTTGTAAATCGGGCTACAAATAATTTTTTTATGTTATCTGTTTGTAAGCTTAATGAGAGCCCACTGTACAGTTCCTTCTAGCTAAAAACTGGATATATCTGTACAACTTAATAATAAAAACTACTTTCTGATTTTGCTTTTACTTCAATGTGTTGTCACTACTACACTTTCAACCTGCTGTTGTTTATTAACACTTCAAGCAACATTTCATGTGTTAAAGATGATGTACATATCTTAGCCTGAGATGCTTTGAAACTGTATAAAAGTCATTACGGTGCTGAATCCTTATGCCTCACCTCTTCACTACATCCTTGTCCACCAGGTTGCTGTCCACCACCACCATCTGTTTAGGTATGGAGGCGTACACATTCAGCAGTCCTAGAGACATCAGGCTGAGCGAGACCAGGCAGGCTCCACCCGGGGACTGGAGAGAGAACTTGAGCATGTCCGACACATCTGGAGGCTCGTCTGAAGCTGGAGGTACCGCGTTTGACGTGGCCGACACTCCTGGAGCCTCTTCACCAGATCCAGATGTGGAGCTGTCGTCAGGCTTTTTCTGCTCATCCGGCTTGCTCGAAACATCAGTTTTCTCGTTGTTCGTGTCAGCATCCTTTAAACTCTCGTCTCCTTTAATTTCACTTTGGTTGTCATCTCCTTCCTTTGTGGTGACATCTTTTGCCCTTTCCGGCTCACTCGCTGGTCTGTCAGCTTCTTTTCCTCCATGTTCTTTACTTTTGGAGCCTGTTTTTGTCTCCAGCACTTCCTCTCCATTCTGTGACCTGTACTCAGTTTCGTTGTAGAGTGCGATGATGGGCCTGTCATCATGCGTGCCATTGTCAATTAGACTCCTTAAGAAGCGGAAGGAATCGGTGCACAGGGAATGAGGAAAACGCCATGAAAAACACCTATAAGGAAGGAGAGGGGTGGTGAAAAACTTCAGGGGGCAGTAAGTAGTGCAGGAAGAATTCACATACTGGACTACTGGATTTTTATTTTATTTTTATTATTCTGTATCCACCTGTACGGTTTATGGATGCAGCTTATTAACCACGCTTGCTAGCTTTAGATGAATATCTTGAAGCTTTACCATCTTCACTTGTTTCTAGGAATCCACCACATAATAAAAGGGCCTGACACCGGACACAACTGGCTAATGAATCACTCTGGATTTCCTGTAAGCAGTCAAATGCAAACAGAAAGAAAGGGCTGGAAGGTACACTGATCCCAGGGGCACCCCTTCCTAAAGGGTACTTACCATAACATAGTGCACATAACTATTTGTTATGAAAGCAGCCTTTGTGTGAGAAATTAAAAAAAACCAAAGACGTCCAGGTTTCTAGACGAGTTCTAGCAGTTACAAAAATCACCTATAAGTCCTACTTATGAGTGCTACTTAGGTGAAAGTGGCTACAGCTCTATTCCAGCTAATTAATCAACTCATTCATTCAGACATACAGTACATTTGGAAAGTGTCCATTAGTTATAATGTAGTTTCTTCTTCCTTTGTTTTGAATACTTCTGATGAGCAAACAGTGGAGCAAATAATATGTGGAGGACAGAGGAGGAGCCCTGGGTTACCATGGTAATGAAACAGTTAGTAAAACGTTCCCACTCCGTTCTCTGTAGTGTAGCACAGCGGTCCCCAACCTTTTTTGCGCCACGGACCGGTTTATGCCCGACAATATTTTCACGGACCGGCCTTTAAGGTGTCGCGGATAAATACAACAAAATAAAACCAGTACCGGTACCGAAAAAAAGAAGATTTATTCAGGAAAACCGAGTTAACGATAAAAACGATAACAAAATAACGGACCGGTACCGGTCCGAGGCCCGGGGGTTGGGGACCGCTGGTGTAGAACGTTCACTCCCGACCAGCTACCAGGATCGAGTGTTGTTTCAGTGATGCGCGCGAGCGTATCATTTCTCAATTGGTCGCGTACCTGAAGTAGGACTGGGACAGCTGGTAGGACATGGGCAGGATGGGCAGCGCTCGGTTCTTCTTCGGCCCAAACTGCTGGCTGATACGCCGGCGGTTGACCAGACCCCTCTTCCTGCACTGTATGAAGACTTTGCACAGAAGCTCCTGGTCATACTGACTGTACAAGTGGAAGATCTACGACAGAAGTGAGACAAATAATCAAAGGACTGAGCCTTAAAACATGACACAGATCTACTTATTAAGGGAATTTAATTCTATATAAAGCTTGATTACACTTTTTAATGATTCTTTTTGTTTGAAGACATGAATAAAAAATATTCTTTACAGATAAACTTAGTTAAAGGGAGATTTTATGGAAAAAAGGACTAAAACTGAAGGTTGGCTGTACCTGAAAGGATCTGGAGGTTTTCATTTGATTGTTGGTCATGGCCAGAGTGCTCTGGATCAAGTTATGTAACACTACAGAATGAATGTCGTCTGTGCTGCAGTGGAGACACACAAACAAACAAACAATCACTTACTGCCATAAACGTTCACATTCTAATGTAAAAATCTTAGATAACCTTACCTGTTCAGAGTGTCTTTGTATGGGAGCTTTTTCCCGCTGTCTATTGCAGAAACCTTAAACCTGTTTAAAAAAAACAAACACTTGTTAGCTTTACACTTAGCACATATTGTATGTCAGCACATCAATCTTCCAGCTTTTTACCTCGAGAAGAGCTGCTGTTTGATGTCAGGGATGATCAAATCATGAGCATTGACAATAGAGCTGAACTTCTGTCTGAGCAGCCGGATATACTCTGAGAACACTTTGGCACAATCCTAAAAAAGCACAGACAGAAATATTACACTTTCAATTCACTTAAATAAATAAAAATAAAGAAAATGGAAATAAAAGAAGAACGGCAAACACATACCTCTGGTTTTTCGGGATCAGCAGGTTTCTCCTTCTCCAAAAGACTCATCAGCGACTTGTCCTGGTACACTTCAGCCAGGCAGATCCTGCAGCAAAATTCCACGAGTTTCACGAATGACTGGATTTAAAAGTATGTGTTTCTTTGCTATCTGCACTCACCTGTAGTTCAGAAGCGTCTGAGGATTTTTCAGGATGTATCTTGAGCGACGTCCAACGGCAACTGACGTTTTATCCGATGATATCTCAAACTCTGCGTGGAGCAGGTCTCTCACCACGCAGTGAGGTACAAACTGCCTTTTTAACTGCAACACATGGCGTAACGTGCAGCACGTTTTGGAGGACGCAAGTGCGAGAAGGTGTAAAATTTAAAAAGATGATTGAATTTCTGTGCGTACCTTGCTGTTGAGCAGGTCCGCAGCCACACAGCAGAGCATCACCAGTGAGTCTTCCTGTACAGTCCAGTTGACTCTTTGTCTGGTCATCCGTTTCAAAGCCTGGTGGTCCGTCTCATCGTGTGCAGGAGTGCGTTTCTTGGGCTCTTTGATTATGAAAACACATGTTTTTCCTCACATCCAGCAGACACATGATTTCATTTTTAGGTTAAAATGGACACTTTGTACCTTTTTTCTTCTTGCGTGGAACTTTGACAACATCTTTCTTGGTTCTCTTCCTCTTCTGCCCCTTTCCTCCAACCACCCGCTGGTTTCTGGATGCTGGTTCTATTCCCACCTGGTTATCAGTGAATAAGAATACAAACAATAACCTCCAGACAGTCTAAATAGATGTCTTTGAGCATTGATCAGTAATTAAATAAAAAGAAACAACACCATTACTGCCTTTGGATATTTACAATACTGGACATAAAAAGAATGAGCAGGTAAATAATTATGTTGTTTATTATATAATAAAGGCCCACATTATGATTGTACTCTCAATTTGATTAATAAAACACATACTAACCTTATGAGCTTAATTAAACATACCTGCTTAAAAGCTTCTTCAACAAAGTTAGAATTATTACTTTGTGTTAGCGTTGTGACGTACTAGATTATTAGACCAAATGTTGCACTGCTGCAACAGCGTTTCTATTCTTCTGCACATCCCATTACTATTAAGACTTGGCTGAAGACCAGAAACACCCCCACTGTTCAACAGCTTCCTCAAATTGTATGTCGGAAAAGAAAACCTCTGAACATTGTTCATTTTCAGCAGGCAGGATTTAATGCAGGGTTGTTGAGTAGCTTTGAACTTATTTAATAGACACAATAAAGTGGAAGATGAGCATATGTTAGAGTTAGATAGAAAATCCCATACCTGAACTTTTTCTGCCATCGCTGGCCGCTTGGATGTGACATAACGCGGTGTCGCTGTACCTCCTGTTGTAGAGATTTGTGGTTAATATAAATGTAAAAAGCTCCACGAGCAGATGTGACATAGCTGATCACATGAAGTGGACAAAAGAAAAGAAAACAACTCACCAGCTTTAAGCGCAAATCTGAGAGCATCTTTACTCAGGAGGCTCTTTAGTCTGGTTTTGTTGTCCTGTGCCTCTAAACCAGATTGCCTCTTAAAAACAAAAAAACCCCAATATGTCAAAAATGCCAGCATGCATTCAACATGCACATGACTATCTGTATTGCATACTGCGTTTGTACCATGTTAACAGAAAGCAGCTGATTGGTCCAAAACCAGTTGCGTTTAAGATGACCAAAAAATTCAGAGTCCAGTCCTCCTGCTCCTTTACCGTCTCCTGGTATCAATCCGTCATCACGCACTTCAGTACTGCCCCTGTGTGTGTTTGACAGATGCACATTCATCAGAGTGACTTTAAAACACTGCGTATGAAAGGTTTCTGTGCTACTGTAGTACTGTAACTGCTTGAGTTAAAGTCAGCTTTAATTGAAAATGAGAAATGGAAGAAAAGAAGCACAGTGAATAAGAACCCAGCCACACAGAAAAATGGGTGCTCTCTGACTGGCTGACAAGTGGCTGCCGGGAGTCGCTAGTGTGAAGCTGGTTGTAAAGTGGTATAGGGTTGTTAGCAGTTCAATAGTTTGCATGGAAGTTGCCAACTTGTCTGCAAACACTCGCAAACTACTCACCAAGTAGTGAAGTAAAACTTTACATTTCTTTTGCCTTCAAAGTTGGCTGCTGTGGTAAGGCACAACTTTTACTTTAATAAGTCACAACGCGATTTATGATGCAGCACCCTCTTTAAAACCGATTTCACTCGGCGACAGCCAGGAACCTTCATATCGTTTTTTTCCTCCCTTGCAGCCAGAGGGAGAGAAATCATTACACACGTACTTTAGCAGGTACGCCATTCCTGCGAAAACGTGGCGTTCTTGCACAAAAGAAGGAGTCGTTTCCTCATCAGTGGTGTTCCTCTTACAACGAACTACCCCTAAAAAGAACATTTTCAAACAGGGACATATTATTATTTGAATAATTGCCAGAGCAGTGCGTGCGTTTTATGGTCATGTATGCACGTACCCAGTGGTGTGTTGAGGCAGACGCACATCAGGTCAAACCAGTACTTTTCCAGGTCATCAGCAGTGTTGAAGACGTAAGGGCGCCTTTCAAACGGTTTTTCAGGGCACTCTGTGACCAGCCAGTAGTGAGGCTCGGTGTTGGTGGTGTCAACAATAGTAGCATTACGTTTAAGATACACAAACACCTGGATAATTGAATGGATAAAGACATATTAATGCATAAAAATGCTCCTGAGCAGCTACATTTACAGTCATTGATAAGTAAGATTTTTGTGAAGATCAAGCAATTTTTACAACCTTAGAAAAAACCTTAAAAATCAAAAACATATAACATGCTTGTATTCCTTTTAATAGTCCTCGTACGCTTACACGTACTTTACTGTTTTAAGGTTTTGTGTACCTGGTCCTTCTCCATGAACTTCTCAATTGGACCAAACTGCAGAAGACCCATGTAGACCAACTTTAGCAGGTTTTCATGAAATACAAAGATGTACTTCCTAAAATAAAAAAAATAAAAAAACAAAAAATAGTCCATAAATGCTCACTTTCAGGTCCCAGATGTGGCGTGTTACCGAGAGGACAGAATGAAAATCACCGTTTATAAAGCAGCTGTCTTCTCATTCGTGCAGGCAGCGCTCTCACCAGATGATGTTGCTTTACAGGATCATTGAGATATTCCTCCAGTCCTTCCACCTGCGGGCACAAGTTAGCAGTGTTAACTCAAAAGAATGGGTCGTTCACTGAATTTATGCATGGCACTGTAGTGGTACAAGTGTGTTTAGGAGCACAGCATCTCAGCCATGAAGCAGCAGACCACATAAAGTCCCAAACTGGAGTTTAGCCAAGTGCTGAGATGCACAGTGTGTAAAAATCACCAGCACTCTGCAGACTCAGTAAGCGCAGAGCTCCAACCCTCCTCTGGCATTAACATCAGCACAAGAACAATACTACCGTCCATATAGTGCATCTCAAAGAACAATAACAGGGCTGATGTTTGCCACTTGAAACTCAGAGAAAACTGAAAGACGGGATGCTTTTAAAATATGTGAGCACATTTTTTAGTATTTACACAGTATTAAGGTAACTGATCCACAAATACCTAAACATTGCACTACATCTGCCACAAAGTTGACCCGTTCATCTTTTCAGAGAAAACATATTTTCCACTCCACACTAGCCAATGAACTGCATGGCCTTTTTTTCCCCAAAAACAAAGCTTCACACTCACCTTATAAGTAACTTGAATAATTTGCACAAAAACAGAAAGAGGCAAACAGAGGAGCAGGTCGCCCACCATCGCCCAGCCGCTGCTGTACTCCTCGTGAACACGGACAGGAGGGATGAATCTCTTCCAGGAGTCTTCATCGAGATAGACTATCAGCGTCACACAGGAAATAAAAAAGGTGAACCAAGGACATTAGCTGGGAAAATGCAAAACTTCCACACCCCTGTAGACAGAAACAAGAAATCCAAATGACATTTTCATTAGAAATGCAAGTATACATGAGGCTGTCTCACCTTTCATGTCAGACTGAGAGTAACTATCTTTTTGCTCCTCTCCTTCATCACCAGATGCCACTTCCATGTTAGATAAGCTGGAGTCTGCACTTTTCCGGCCGTCACATCCGGTGCCAACACTGTCAGACAACGGTGTTGGTCTGTCTGCAGGTGTAGAGCTTTCTGCTTCTTTCAGATCCTGTTGTGCTTTGCTGTCTGCGGGTTTGGCAGCAGGACTGGAGCCGTCTGCGCCGCTTGATGATTGACTGGTTGAATCAGAGCTGCTGCAGTTGTGTCGGAGCGGATGCCCATAGATCAGGTACCAGAGGAAGGTATGCATCATGCGTAGACGATGCATTTTAGGCTGGAAGCCATAAGTCTTACTCAACCCTGGAACTATTTAAAAAAAATAATAATAATAAAAAAGTGAGTCAAACATTTACTGGAGACAGATCTGATTTAGTATACACAACAGCATGATCTTAGCATGCCTGCTCAATTTACTGAATTTAAAAATGTTTTTAGTCTCTTCTTATTTTTGACCATCTGATGAACAAAAATGTATTTTATGGTTAATTGGCTCCTAATTAACAACAATAAACCAAAACAAATGTAAAAAAAACATCCACAATTAATACATTCCCTTGTTAGAAGAGTATTAAGGAAATCATGAAAATAATGTTTATTCTGCCAGTTTGATATAGAGCTTGAATCACATGATTGACCCACTGGGAGAAACTATTCGTTTTTGCTCATTTCTGTTCTTGGGAATAGAAATCTGTGGGAAATTAAAGTTGTCTTTTTGTTGTGGTATAAAATCAAAAAACAACCTCTTGTGGGCTTGAAGTCCGGGTCATCATCGATAATTGCTTTCTTTTTGTCAGCCTCCTTCTCTTGTTCTCTGGCTCTGTCTTCAGCATGGCTGAGGGACAGAAGAAGAATACCAAGGGCACAACAGGCATAAGCCAGTGAAACACAGAAGACAACACAGAAGTTCACATTCTGGTATAGAAAGATCTGAATACATAAACACAGCAATCAGGCAGGCCGAGTGATCATTACCAAGATCAGAAGTCCATTTAAATCTCTTCACATGTCAACAAACACCAGGTAACAGTAAAGGCACTGAGTACTGTGCAAAAGTCTTAAGTGAGCCGATATTTCTTTGCATTTTGCTTCCATTGTTCTCCAGACTTTCTGAATATGGTAAAATGGATCTTTCAAAGTTTTCCTTTAGACATTGGCTGCCTTTTTGCTCATTTACTCTTAACACTCAAGGATAAACAAGGCATCAAACTCAAGGGATGAACCAGTGTTGTGTCTACACATAACAGATAAATTAGCAAAGAACCAATTTTAAGTTATATTTAGACAAAAAACACAATTTCTTTTTTAGTTGTATCTATGGGAAACACCACTTTCCTCAGTTTCACAGCCATTAAATGGTGTTTTTGAGAGTCACCTTGTAGAGTGTTAGCTGAAAATACCTCGGCTTGGTGTGCAGCATGTCCTAAAATAATTTTTAAAAACTGGACAAGTGGAGGACAAAAGAAAAATGAGGGTTACCCCAAGTAGACGTTCAAGGGGGAAAAGGTCAAAGGGAAAAGGCGGGAAGACTAAGATATGCCAAATTACACACGAACTGGACTGAAAATCAGTGGCAACAGATCTAAATTTAACATTTTTTGAGGCAGCATTCAGCCTGTGGTGATGGGATCTCTTCAAAATTGATGGAATAATGATCACTGATCATCCAATCTCATCATTGTTCAGAAACACACTGACACCCGTTTTAATAAAGCACTGCCACTACTTTCCATTTTCCTAGTAAAATATTTTTTTAAAATGGAGGGGTCACGTAAGACATTAGGACAGCTCAAACATCCGGTTGTTTTTGTTTTTTTAAAAATGTGACTTATCTTTGATTATGTGCTCACCGTAACACTGCTGAAGAGCTGGAAATTCTGAATCGGACCTGCTCAATAACCTGTTTGACTCTGTCATCGTTGGGCTGAATGGACGGATGAACAATCATTTCAACCTACAGGTGCAACAACAGACACACACATCAGGCAGACAGAGGAGACTTTATATATGACTCCATAAAACTCCCATCTTGCCTGTATAGAAAGGCAGAGCAGATGTGATGTGTTCACGTACCTTCCTTGACATCCCATCCTGGACAACAGTGGTCGTGTATATTTTAAGCAAGCCTTCTCTAGCGAGACTGTGGACGAGACGTACGATAGTCTTCTTGCAGCACTTTGAACTGACACCGTCCTGTTTCTCATCATCATTGATCATCTTCTGCAGCCTGTGGAAAGCACAGCACGCTCACACTCTCTTACCGCGCATTAAAAACACTTTGAACTTGAACTATTGCCATTTCAGACAAACTTACTGGAAAAGACCTTCTATGATTCTGAAGTTGCAGACAGCCTCAACTATCAAGTTCTTCCTCCTTAGCAGGCGGTACGTCTCGTGAGACCTCTCCCGAGTTACGCTGGCTTTTTTTGGAGAGGGAATACTTTTAACGACCACTGTGATGGGTGCCGCATTATCAGCTGCATTTGGTGTCTCACTTTGATGCAAAGAGCTGGCATCAGTTGAACTGGTTTCTTCCTTTTCCTCAACCGGAGCTTTGTAGGAGAGAAAGGAAATTTCACGGGCACATAATGCACATCATCATCATCCCAAAGAAAACTATCAAAGTTATTTCAGTAACAAACAAAGAAAAGCCATAAAAGGAGAAATTACAATTTGGCAGATGTTTGGTTTTTTAGGGCTATAAATAAACTGGTAGCACTTTTCTTTGTTAGCTAGGTTTCTGCACCAATTGTGTACCAATTGTCCAAAGCGCACCTGAGCAGGACTTTCTGAATCACCCAACAAAAAAATTCCTTAGGCTGGTTTTAAAGCCCAACCTCACATGTAAATAGAAAATACTTGAAAAATGTCCTGAACTAACAGTTGGTGACCCCAGCTGTCTCCATGTGTGTTGAACATTAATCCACGTCTGCACTCAGAGAATGTGTTTCTCCTGCTTTTGACACTACGCCATCAGATGCATATTTTTACACTTTCATAACTGTGACTACATTTCTCTATAAGGAAGTTTGTAATTATGCATACATAAGCACATTTAAAATAAATGCATTATAACAGCAGGAGCACAGAAGAGCCCAAACAATTTCTTAAAACTGGATCGCCTGACTCTGCACCTTCTGTCACCTTCTTTCAGCTTTATTGTGAAATTCTGCTTCTGCTTTAATGTCTACAAACTTTTTTCATCTATACTGTTATTCTTTATTGATTTCATCGCCACCCTGTGGCTCATTTGGAACAATCTCAGACCGCTTTACCTGGATTTGGGGAACAAAAACAATCAAACAAAAAACCCTGGTAAAATCCACTTTAGGCTTCAGTCTTCAGCCTGCTTGTTAGCAGATCACCATGTTTGCTATAATTTCCAATTACAGATGCTTGTTGAGTTTGTGTTTGCAGACAAGTCAGCGTCTTCCACGGAAACTAGTGGAGAAACCTGCTAACAATCAAAGTGATCGCAAGGAGGTGTGACCAGTGGTTGCCAGTAACTATACGCAGACAGCAAAGCAAATCTAAATCAAAATGAATATTTACTCGATGTTTTAAGTTTTAATTCAAATGCACGCGTTTGTAAATAAGTATTAGTTTGATCTTTCTCCAACTAGAAAATATACAAAAACATTTTTTACTTTATTTTAATCTACAGCCAGAGCTCTTCAGGTTAACATGTGGGAATTACCTGTCACAGCACCAGACACCGAGTCGGGTGTCCTGTGAGTCGCAGGTTTGCTGCACACTGAAGTTTCGCCTGAGAGGTTCCAAAAAAAAAACAAACTCATCAACATTAAGAGGTTATGATGTGGATTTTACCTTATAGAGATTTAGTATCTATTCTGAAATCAGCAAAGGTGTAATGACTGCTCACACTCAGCTGGCGCACTCTGCATGACAGGAACGTCAGGCTGAGTGTGCTCTGCTGTCATGCTGCCATTTTCCCCCGTTGTCTTTCTCCTGGCTCCTGAGTTTCCCCTCGCTTTACTTTCATTTCCATCCAGCCCTTCCTCTCTTGAATTTCCTTTCCCGTCTTCAGATGTCTGCCCCCCTTCCTCTGCCTCTTTGCTTCTTCCCTTGACTTCTTTTTTATTCTTCTTGGCTCCAGGAGTTCTGGAGCTTCCTTTCACTGGCGCCTTTGACGATGACGGCGTTTTAGGGGAGGTCAGTTCTGCACTTGACGTTTGAGGTGCGGAAGAAAAGAGCAGCATCTGCCGCTCCTGCTCTTTAGCGAACAGCTGGAGTTGATTGCTACTGCTGACACACCTGCCAAAAGATGTGAGCAAAAGATATTTTTAACGGCAGGATTTAGTGCAAAGTGGCACGAAAATAAGAATTTAAAGGTATAATTTATGTATTTAGGGTTACAAACTTATGGCTGATGAATTTTGTAGTCCTCTGCCGACCCTCATCTTCCATGAATCCCTACAGAGCGAGGCAAAACAGAAATTTACAATGTAAAACAAAACTAAGCAACACTAAACGACCCACTGCTTTGGTAGATTGCTGCGGCATATCATTTCCTGGTATGAAAAGTCAAGACAATGCTGAAGTGTCGGCTTATAGATCTATGACCTCATTAAACAATTTCCTGATGAGTTTATGATCGCAGTCAGTACTTGGAAGTTTTATTGAAAACAACGCGATATTCAGTTTGTAATTTTTGTTCCTCGCTTGAATCAAGAATGAGATCATGGAGATCATGGAGATCATGTCCTCT
Source organism: Perissodus microlepis (assembly GCF_051167445.1). Lineage (NCBI taxonomy): Eukaryota > Metazoa > Chordata > Actinopteri > Cichliformes > Cichlidae > Perissodus > Perissodus microlepis. Next base: position 30,147,303 of record NC_140466.1, on the reverse strand, counting down.
GACTCAGAGACAGGGTGGGGCATCATTCGAAAAGGGCTCAGAGCAGCTGCTACTCTTTGGATGACAAGCAGAAATGATCCTGGGCTGGCAGTTGTGATGTCAGGTTTGGCATTTGAAAACTTGGGGATTTACAGTTTGTAGCTCACCACAAATAAAAAAAATAATACCAATAAAAAAAGGAAAAAATGAAAAAATTTAAATAAATATGCAATCCTCCAATCTGACACCAAATAAACTTTCAAGTGGGTATCTGATCGTCAGCACATGTGCCATTAATAATAGCGTTAGGAAGGACGTTGTTTGTGGCGGCTGACCTCTGGTCGTGTGGGTGGGAAGCCGAAACACATCTGACAATTGAGTATACCTCCAAATAAGCTATCCTGGTCATCATTACTGCTTTTTCTATTTTTAGCCTACGCACATCAATCTTTTTTTAAGAGAAGGGCAGAAAGAAAGAAAGAAAGAAAGAAAGAAAGAAAGAAAGAAAGAAAGAAAGAAAGAAAGAAAGAAAGAAAGAAAGAAAGAAAGAATAAAAGCATCTGCCCAGACGTCACCTTGATCAACCCATCTTTCTCTAGCCTTCGCCAGAGCATGCGAGCTTCCAATTTGCTGACGTTCAGTCTGAATGCAATATCACGCTGGGGGATGCCCTTAGTGCCAGAGGATAGTACTGCATTACAAGAGAAAAAAGACAAAAGGCAACAGTTAACACAACACTCGAGTGTTCAGCTGATTACGAGCAAGACAAACAACTTCCTGTGAGACTGAACAGAAACAAAGTGATTTGAAGGTAAAATGCAGCCTTCATTAGAGAGTGCAGAGAACTGCAGTCTGTTATTAACTGTCCTGCTGCACTTTCTTGAGTTATGAGGACTAGTGATGAACTTCAGAAACAACAATATTTGTTGCCTTATTTACACCTCACTGTCTTCATGGAAAGAGATGACATAAGAATGATATTGTACATTTCACGAGAAGATTACGCTTTAGCACAAAATCAAACTATTAATAACAAATTAAGTAGTAACAATTTATAATGTAAGGAAAAAGGCCTGAAGGAGAATTAGTCCTCTGCACCTTTGGACACTGAAAACATGGTTCAATGTGGTGAATGTCACCATGGAAACCGAGGTTTCAATCCCCCGTAAAAATTAAATCTTATTTTATCGCAGAAACCTTAAAAAAAAAAAAAAAAAAAGAACTTCGCAAAGAAGGAAGGCAATATTAAATATTGCATGAGATTTTAACTGTTGTAGCAAAACCAACGAGTTAAAAAGAGCTAAATGGGGTAAAAGCCCTTTGCTGTTGGCTCAGTACAGCTGTGATCACGCTCAAACATCAAAGCTCAAGTCTGCACCTTCATGCAACGGTTTGGAGCACAGACAGAAAAATATCGCTGTGTTTATGGAAGTGTTAGCTGTTACCAGTAAAAGCATCAAGACTTCATTTTTCTTTTGTTTCTTAACTTAAGGAAAAGATCAAACATACTGATGTGATAGGCCTGTGTTAACAGGTCCTTCTCCATGATCCGGCCCTCTGTAAGCAAACACCCTCTTCCTGCTCCACCATCATCATCCTCGTCTTCATCGTCATCGTCATCTTCCTCAGTCACACCCTTCTTTATGTATGGCTTTAACAGCCTCACACAGCGAACAGTCACTTTGGAGCCTGAGAAATAAGTAAAGTAGTGTACTCTTTTTTTTTATGTTTAAATTTTAGTAACGCACCAACAAAAAAGTAATTTTGAATACTCCAAAATCACTTCTTCATGGCTCTTTACTTTAGAAAGTCAAGCAGTGACAGAGTTGTTTTTTACCTCACCACTAAACATGGAATGAAGACTTTTGCCAGGCACTGAAGGCCAGGCAAAAACGTGTGCATATACATCAAAATATCTGAGAAACTAAACACACAGAAGCAGCAACTCTGTAAACTGCACATGAAGGACAAATAAGACGTTGATTATATCAAGAAGCAGTTGAGTCATAAGCAATTTGTGTCTGATTTCTTGTCTTTCTGATAGGTCATTAATATCCAAATCAAGCATATGTTGTGGTGCACTCATGCACTGTGAGGCTTATGTGGTTTTTCAGTGTTGCATTACCATTTTTGTTGGTGCGGGGTCCAGCGCTGGGGTCCAACTCCTCCAAAGGGAATCGGCAAAACTCGATCAACTTGGACGCTCGCATGTACTTGAATAGACGCAAGTAAGTCCTGTCGTCCACGTTCTACGAGAAAAACAGACAACTTTCTACCACAAGCAGAAGGCTAGACAGACAGGGGCGACAGAAACTTAGAGGGATACTCACAAGCTGTTCTCTGAGCATGATAACTGTGGAAAACTGATTCGGACACTGCTGGAGAAAGTTGGACATGACCTCCATCAGTATATCATACTTGGTCCTCCTGAAAGACAAAAACAGGAAGCAGATGTGATAAAGCCAACACACAGATGGATGCACCTAAATTTTAAAGCTGCAAAAACCGTGCACAGATTTAGGTGGTATCTTTATTGCTGAGGTGACGTGCATAAGACAGACTCTCAACTGAGGGTCCAAGGACAGACGATGTTTTATTTCATGCTTTTCTTTTTCACTGATGATGCTAAACCAACCATTCCCGTTTCTGCTTTTGATGAGATAAAATGTGAAACACAGAGCACAAACATACCTGTTTACATGGAAGCGTTTGAGCAGCAGAAGGATGGAGTGCTGCTGCTGTCCGGTCTTCATTCGCCTGACGTAGGACTGCATGGTGACCAACTGGTATCGGACAAGAGACTTTCTGAAGTAATGAAACTTTCTTGCATCCACCCTGCTCAAACACAACACTGACTGTTAGAAGGAGGACACCTGAGTGCAAGCCAGTCTGTAAAGGAAACACAGAACAGTGATGGAACCGTGCGAAAGGTGGGTTTAAGTGTCTCCTACTTGAAAGAGCCTCCATGTAGATCCCTCTGCAGCTCTCCTTGCCATCGTGCTCGGCCCACTCTCTCCAGCACGCAGTAAGAGTCGCTGCCGAGTTTTACATCAGGATCGCTCTCGCTGCCAATCAGGGCGCGGTATCGCAGACACTGTGATGCCACGACAACCAGCTTTCTCCCGTATCTTAGAAGGAAGAGAGAGAGAAGAGGAGAATATGTTACTGAAAGACTTTGAAAGCACAATAAAGGACAAATACATTTGCTAATTCCACAGAGCATGTTAATCATCACAGGGGGGGGGGGGGGGTTATGAAAAATTGCATTTTATTGATGTTTTGTAGGCATAACCATGTGATGCTAACTTTTCTGCCACTTAGGTCCTGTCTGCAACCATCTAGCAACCACCAGTCATGTGGAAAAATTAGTATTCTCCAACAGGTTGGGAGTGGTTGCTGCAGGAAAATCATTGCCAATGTCCCAGTCATGCAGGCCTGCAGACCAGTCGTTGCCCCTATGGCAACCACTTGTCACTAGGAAATCTAATAGCAACCAAAACAATCAATAGGAGGTTTTTAAAACAGCACCTCTGATTTCACACAACGCCAACCACTAGCAACCGGTATTATTAATCACATCCAATATAGCAGGCAACTCTGAAGCACTGTGCAAGTGACATTGTATGAGAAATCTTCAACAAGCAGCATATTTAACCAGATTTAATTCCAGGTAGGGTTTTGTCAGTATCAGCGCATCTCTGCAAACCTTTCCAAAGCCTCGTTCAAGCTGACCAATGGGGTCAGCGGGGACTTGGAGCGGACTTGCTTTGTGACGTCTTTCCTCGTTTTGAAGAAGGCACACGAGCCCTGAATCCCATCCTTGTTTTCTGGGACAACGTCGATGGGGTAGATGTCTTTGGGAGTGTCCGTAAAGCTGTCAGTCACTTCGATGCCTGTCTCTGCATCAATGTCCTTAAACCTGAAAGAAACAAGAGCAACTCCAAACATAAGGAGATGGCAAAATAACACATTTATTGCATTAAATTTCAATGGTAAACTTGACCCTGAAAGAAAAATGCTCTTACAACTACTACTACCTCTACAAACTAAGGTGTAATATTAATAACTATCAATATTTACACTAATAAAAACAAAAGAATTCACTTCCGTTCAACCATTAGGAAAGTCCAAAACTTTTGTTAGGATGTCCACAAAAAGAGTTTACATCAGAGTTGTCAAACAAAAGGCTCGGGGACCAGAATAGGCCCACAAAAGATTCAAATTTGGCCCACTGGACATCTTCAAAGCAGGGAAGTCATAAACCTTGGATGTTTTGAGTTTTACAGGTTTTCCTACTGATAATCACCTTCACCATGGAAATTCATACAACACCAAGGTAAATAAGAAACAGATGAATGAAGAACAGAAAGTTCTTGTTTTAAAACTAATGCAGAAATTTATTATTTCTACAGTAGGTTCACAGTTTAAGAAAGAAAGAAAGAAAGAAAGAAAAGACATTCTGTCAATTAACAACAATTTTCCATGTTATACATCTTTCGCCATCTTACAATGCTGTGATTGCAGCCATTCCCCAACTCTCTGTGAATGGTTCTCATGGCCATTGATCAGTAGTCTTTGATCAGTGGGTTTTGGTCAGTGGTTGTTGATCAATGGTCATGAGAATTTGCATAATTATGATTAAGGAACTGACCTCCCAGCCCATTGTACCTTCAGTGGGCTGGTTTCAGTCATTATGCAAATGTACTGTTTATAAGATTTGGGGAAACCTGCAGTCAGCTGAGACTGAAGAAGTCACTTGGATGAGTGACGAAACGTTTCTCCCAGAAAACGCTACGTCCAGATGAACAGAATCAACTTTTGGAGAGTTTCCATGTTATAATTACAGGACAGCCTGTGCAATTAATTTCTTACAATGAAGGAAAACTGAGTTATACTGTTCAAATTGCACTTTTGTTCTTATATTAAGATATCTCAGGGATTAAATGTGTAATTACACTTCTTTACAACAACAGAAAAAGGAATTTCACTGATTCGGCTCACTTAAGATCAGCATGGATTGGATGCGATCAATGGTGCAAAATGACTTTGACATTCCTGGTCTACTTGCTTTTAGGTAAAGAGCGCACAGCTAAATGTTGTTTTTAAAGGATCAGTCCATTACCACCAGTGCTATCCAGCTGATGTTTCAGGTCACTAAAATCTCAGGAGTCACTGATGAGGTTAAGATGACTAATCTTTTTCTTTTGGTCGAACAAAAGAAATCAATGGAGGATGACAACAAAGGCTTGAGAAATTTACAGTGGGAGATTTTCTAACACAGATGCACACAGAGGATTATTAAGTGCATCACAACCTGGTTTACTGCAAGGTTTAAGATGGAGTACATAAAGTGCAAGAGTGTTAAAGTGTAGGAAAACAACAGCCCCACTCAGAAAATAATTGTTCCGCCTGTCTGTGAACCATCGTGACAAATCTGAGGATTTATTTACTTGTTGTGTGGAAGCCTGCCGTTTGTTTTAACTGTGTTAAAACTGTGAGATCCCTTATGATATCTGTGAGGATGAGAACGTCACCTGTCGGTCAGCACGACATCCTCTCTCTCCTCCGGGAGCTCGTAAAACAACAGCTCGCTGTTGATGATCAGTGACTTCCAGATGAGCTCCTTGGTGCAGTCGTCGAGCTTGAGGGGAAACCCGGGCTGCCTGTCTTCCAGTCGTATCCACAAAGTCGGAATGGTTATCCCGTCCAGCCCTTCCAGAGCCACTTCATCCACAACTATACTCAGCAGATCCATTCCGTGCTATTGGCTAGCTAACATGCTAGCTCACCGGCAACTATCCTGCAGTCTGTGCGCGCGCTATAGACTCGTAAAGTCACGGGATGTGACCGGAGAGCTCGCGGGCTCAGATATCTGTGTTAGTGGCAGAATAAATAAAAAGATTGATTTAGAAAGCATTACTTCTTACTTCTACTACGTCTTCCAGCTACTTTGTGTCCGTGTACGTCCCTGCGTCATATTTAAACTTTGACCTCACGTTGCGTGATTAGTTGGGGGAAAATGAAATCCACCAGGGGGCGTACAGGTACAGTTTCTGAATGAGCTTCATCGACGCACTGGCATATTTTGAAAAAACAAAAATTAAAATAGAATAACTCGAAAACATATTTGCTTTACAGGAAAGTGAAAATTTTACAATTATGTTCCCATTTAAAACTTATTCTGGTTTTATGTTGAGCCCTGGCATTTTTTATATATTTGACTATTTTGTGTATTCCCCCCGCCGCCTTTTTAAGTACTGGTGTTGGTAAATTTTGAGGTATATTGTATATTAGCCATAATTGAACCTATATTGTCCTCTCACCCAGTTGGACAGTTTCCAGATTTGAACGCCTTGAAACAAATTTCTGTCTGCTTCACAACCCTTCCCAGCGGATGTCTGCATATTAATCAGCATATTAATCATGCTTTTCTTTGAATATACACTCTTTCAGCAGTCACTTTGTTTTTAAGTTGCTGAGTAACCGCTGCAGTTTGTTACACCAATATTAAATGGCCATTGTTTTATTACTTTTTGTAATTGCTATAAATTGACCTTCTATTCATTGGAAAGGTTATCTCTTTACAACACAATACTCTGAGCCGATTACTCGAAAATAATAATAATAAATATGTACCAGTCAAGCATAAGAGTTTATTCATTTGAGACAGCGCGACAAACGACGGTGGTATATTTGGGGGGTTTCTGTCAACTTAACTTACAACCTTTTTCCTTAACTTGCTGTTTTTAAATATTTTTTTAAATATTTTTTTATTCAAGTGTTTTGTGTTGTGTGTGACTTAAATCTGTTGAATTTATCTGACTTAATTTTTTTTTTTTCAAACCTGACATAATCTAATTAAGTTTGTCCAGCAATTCTCCTTTTCCTTTTTAGGTCATGGAGACCTAACTCCATCTGCTGCTGAAGACGGTGCGTCACATGTGACACCTGTGGACATGAAAGCGAAGTGGATGGTACATGACATTTGGTAAGATGCTGAGTACATTAACTATATGCAACAGAAAGTTATATACATTTACACCCACATCCCCTGTCCACTGATGGAACAAGTATTGATATTGGAGACATGTATGATTATTGAAATCATGCTAAATTACATTTTTTTTAGATAGTGTTTCAATTAATTAAGCTAAATAAGTGCCTGTAGACATTGCCAAGCTAAGGATCAATATTTGCTTCTAGGAGGACATTTTATATATCATACACTAGTGAACAAAGCTATAACTGATATAAAGACATTCAATTCTTGGCTTAAAATAAATCAGGTCCGACTTTATTAATTAGAGCTGTTTAACCTCCTAAGACCCGAACTCTTCCACAGCATGCATTTTTAATTTTTCTTTGATATTTGGGCATATTGGGTGGGGCCCAGTGAATGTAAAAACAAAGAATTACCAGATTTATTTTTTACCCAATTTTTGTTTCTAAGAAAAATAAGAGCCACAAATGAGGGTATTCGTTTAAAATTTCGATAGAACGGTAGCAGTATAATGTCCTTCTAAGTGGATATCAGGCCCTTGTAGAGCAAAATTGAGTATTTGGGTCTAAATAACCAAAAATGTGATGTCCACATATGTGGACGCCAGGTCAGAGGAGGTTAACTTCTCATTAACACAAATACAGTGTCTAATTAGCCAATCACATGGCAGAAACTTAGTGCGTGCAGACATGTCAAGATGACCTGCTGAAGTTCAAACTGAGCATCAGAACAAGGAAGAAAGGTGATTTAATGATCTGAAAAAGAAGAAAATATCCAGAAGAAAAGCATCTCTGAATGTGGAACACAGCGAACCTTGAAGCAGATGGGTTAAAGCAGCAGAAGACCACACTGGTCCTGTCAGCCGAGGCTTACAATTTGCCCATTCCCACCAAAGTGGGGCGTTTGAAATACCAAAGGAGTTTGAAAATGTTGTCTAGTCTGATGAGTCTCAGTTTCAGCTGCAAGATTTGGGTAGTGATGTCAGAATTTGGTATAAACAACATGACAGCACAGATCCAAACTTCCTTGTATCAGTAAGGCAGGCTGCTAGTGGTGGAGTAATAGTGTGGGGAAATGCCACAGCTTACCTGAGTATTGTTGATGACCATGTTAATCCCTTTATGGATAGCGCACCATGTCGCAAAGCTCAAATCATCTCAAACTGGTTTCATGAACATGACAGTGAGTTCACTGTACTCAAATGATATCCACAGTCACCAGATGTCAGCCCAACCTCTGGGACATCACATCACGAATGTGCAGCAACTGTGTGATGCCATCATGTAAATATGGACCAAAATCTCTGAGCAATGCTTCCAGAAACTTGTTGAATCTGTGCCATGAAGTATTAAGACAGTTAAAAGGTAAAAGGGGTCCACACTAATAGTAGTAAGGTATACCTATTGCAGAAGCTAGCGTGTACGTACATGCAACCCTTATACAGTCTACACACACACACACACACACGTAAATATGCTGTATGTATACTCAAAATACTGATTTCATTTCACAATAAGTTTATCTAATGAAGTGGCTCATGAGTGTATGTGTGATTGTTAAAGGCTGCCTGAATATTTTAGTGTTTTTCATCACCAGCTACAGCGATCACATAAATGCAGAAGCCAAACTCCAAACTGCAGTGGTGTACAAGTGCAATGCATCTGAAAGTTAAGACTTTTAGTTTAAGGCAAAAAGAGAAAGCCATATAAAATACATTTAACCTCAAAAATAAAGTTGATGAATTTATTCAACATCTTTATTATGAAGTACCCTTTTAAAAGAAATGTACAAGTGGAACCAGCACAGTGACATCTTGGCGTTGGAAAAAAACAAAACAGAAAACACCATGGACATGTGGTGCAGGTCTGAAGACACGTATGAAATGATAATGTACATATTTACAGCAGAGGGTTGATCAGAACAGAAGTGAGAAATGGCATGACTGCAGCTAAAAATACAAATGGGACTGAGTGATGATTAAAACTAATAATAAAAAGCATGGATTGGTTTCAATAAACACATTTTTGAAAGGTTAAAGGCACTGTGTTTCACACAAATCAACAACGCAACAGATGCAGTTATTTGTTCTTGTCCATCAAATCATAAATCACAAGAAACAACTCAATGTAGTCATTCAACTGTCCCTGGGTGCTCTTTCTAATAAAACAGATGCAAAATATATCAGAGGGCCAAAAGCAGTTTGCACATAAACATTAAACCAAAATAGACAGTTCAATTCATCTGGAAACATTCCTTAAAGAACATGCTCGCTGATTATTAAAATTACATTTTTTTCTTATAAACAAATACATTTCTAAATTTTTTATTTCCTACTGAAGGCATAATGGGTTGGAGTAAGGACAAACACATTTTCTGATCCTATGCTCCTCTTGCTGGGGCAAACCCAGGATGATTTCTATTTGACATTAATGCAACACATTCAATTAACAATCAGCATCGAGGACACAAAACAATCAGGTGAACAGATCAATAGTGAACCTGTGCTCAAGTAGCTGACATGATCGATCCTTCGAGGATATGGTGGACAAAAGAAAAAAAAAAATAAAATAACTTTTTTTTAAAAATTCATAAAGTTACATTCGGCTTACGTAGCTGGTGTGCCCTCAGTGCAACGTTTGCACTGCGCTTTATATTCTGACCTCAAGGCTTTACCGCGTTATGGTACAAACACAAGCAGGTTAAAAGACTAGCTTGACATGTTGAAAAATTCACTCTGCTGTTTTCATAACAAAAAAGTGACCAAATGTGTAACACTCCTCGTGTCTATACAGTAAACATGAAGCTATAGGCAATTAGCTGAGCTTAGAATAGAAAACATCTCGCCTGGCTCTGTCTACATTTCGCAGTCTGCCTCCCAGCACATTTCAGCGTTTCCTAATCAGCATGCATCTATAACCTGAGCTGAAGGCCTTACAATCATTACGATCTTACAATCTTACTCCGACCTCAAATCTGTTTTTCCCCACCCGCAAAAGCGAGTAGTTATTAGACGGCTCATCAGGCTCTAGGCAATCGTGATAGGTCCTCTGAATCATCAATTTATATGTAATAATCTAGCAATCCACAGATCAACCAAATATCAATACTGGCATATTTTGAATCATCTACCGTGTCACCAATTTTGTGCTGAGCTAGTGTGATAAAAATCTGAAAAACCTTTAAACAGTTTAGAATGACAAAAACAAAATAAATAAATAAACAAAAACTAACAATCAGCTATCAACCAAACTATTTTAAACATCACCACTGGTGCCACCCTTCTTATAAACCAATGAACAACAAATAACTGATAATTAAATTAAATTAACTTGTAGTTGAAACTCACGTAGTTTAACTCACGTAAGAGCCAGGGTAGGTCCAATCTTTTTAGTAAACTATAAACTAACAACTGCTGGCTTTAGCTTTGCATTTACCGCTTAGATATATGAGCTGTATTAACTTATCACAGTATTCCTGGTGAAAATTTCTAATGTCAAACTATTAATTTAATTTGGAGAAAGGAAAACAAAAAACAAACAAAACAAACAACCCTGCAGTTTTTAAACTCAGTGTTCCTCTACAAAGTTTAAAGATGTAGGAGGAAATACTACATTCCCTCACAGTTATGTCAAATAACACACATTAGATAGCAGTGGACTGCACATACATGTGTATGTAGGCGAAGGGGGCTCACACTACACTCTTTGGCTGAGTTCCGGTGTACACGACGGACACTTAACGCTTCAGAATAAGCACTGTAGATAGTAATGGCACTGGCCAGGCAGGCAGGCAGGCACCTAGACTGAGCTTGGAGTTCTGTGCGCAGGCTTGTGATATAGCAGAAGACTTCTAAAGTTATACAAGGGGACAGTGTGACCGTTTAAAAAAAATTATATATTGTGGTCTTTTTTGAGGGTAATAAAAAAAAATCCTATATTTAAAAATCCTCCCGCAGTAGAACACGACTGCACACTCAAAGGTAAACAGTACAGAGCTGAGGTGCAGTGATGTGGTATACTGAGAAGAAACAAACAAATCGGCTGCCCTGAAATGACTAATGAACTAGCTTCAAAACATACACAATAATACAACATTAAGTCTGAGATATGACGAAATTAAGCTGCAATAATAAGTAATAGTACCTGCCTTGTACATACACGATTCAAATAAAATGAAAACAAGTAGCTAGAATACTTGTCTTATTAAAAATACGGTAAACAAGTTATGCAGAGAACTGTTATCTGAACAAGGTGATGTGAGAGATCACTACGTGACTTCTAGGAATTGAGGGTGAGCAGGTTTCTCTGTTCTGAGGCTATGAAGTCAACAAGAGGCAGGCTAAATGTTCCACTCCCCAAAAATCTTCTGTCACCAGCTGATGAGGAACAGAGACAGCAAAAGGCAGCTAGACTCCCGAGAGGAACAAAACTGCTTCCTTTACCGTCCTGAGCACCGATTGAAGAGTTTCCGTGGTAATGTAGCAGCATCGTAATGGTCTGCGGAGGACGGGCTCCTCCAGAGCAGAAGTGGAAGACTACTTTAAACCTCTCTCCTTCAGCAGTCCCCTCACCCTTTTCCCATCCATTGCAGTAGAAGTGGAAGACTGGTCAGACATACCTGAACAGCTCTCCTTGATCGTCCACAGTGGAGACGGGACAGGTGAAATAATTTATGTTCTTCTACTACCCGCTGTATCATCTGACTGAGCTTTTTTGCTTTATGTGGGTTTGGATCCAGGCGTTGATGCTCCGTAAAATTAACCGCCTCCTTAACGCTTGAGCTTCGACTATGCAGCGCAATCTCCATTCGGTCGCACGTTACTCCTTCCGCCTTTCTACTTCCCGTTGTTCGTTTTCTGGCAGGTGAATTTCAATCCCACCTGAATGTTTTCTTCCTCTTTTTCATGCCATCTGATTTGTTTTCATGTTCCCAAAATTTCAGTCAACCTTCTCCACCTTCCCAACGATCTTCTCCTCGAAGATAGGCAAGATTGCATCATCGTCACGAACTTCCTCGAACACCACACCACAGTCAAACTCGTCGCTCACTTTCTTGAAATAGAACCTAAACACAAGCACAAGTGTAAGAGCACATCTTTAACATTCCCACACACACTTATGGCTTTTTAAAACCTGTCTATCTATTTACCTGTAGTGGCCCTTTTTGGTAAGCAGCTCCTTGAACTGGCCCAAAGTCACTACACGGCCTTTAACAGATGTTCGATATGGAATTGGTTCTCCACAAAAGTAGTAAGCCACTGTCATGTTCTCGCACACTTGACGCTTTCCAGACTTGTGCCTGAGACGGAAAAAATACACGTTAAATACACAATATAAAAAACAAACATTAATAATAATAACAATAACCGAGTACACAGAATTTGGCCTGACACCTACCTAGGCTTGACCTGTTGTAGTGCAGCCCTCCTCCTCTCCTCCTCCAGCCTCCGTCTAGCCTCCTCCAGCTGGGTGAGCGGGTTGGGAGCTGGGTTGGGGGGCATAGCTGGGTCCTGGATGAAGGGATGAGAAGGCTGGACTTGGGTGGATGATGAGCCGGGGATAGCGGTGGACACTGAAGAAGGGTTACGTAGTTGAGCAGAGACCCAGGGGTGCACAGCTCCAGGCCGCTCCACTGAAGCTGGACGTGGCGATTCGCTGCTGGTTCCTGTCCTCCTTGAGCTACTGGTGCTCCCTCTGAAAAAACAAGAGAATTGCCTGCATTAAAATGGGCACAGGAACTAGAGCCTCACAATATGAGACTATGCTAAGCATAGTCTCATTGATCGCTATATGATCGCTATATCAAGAACCACTGAAATTCTGGTTCTTGATATAGCAAGTACGCGTTACTCAGGACAAACATTTAAAACCTGAAGAAGAATAACCCCCAACATAAGCAGAAATGATTTGTTCGATGTATCCACGTGCTCCCCTGTGAGATTCTCCCTCTCCGATGCTGCCTAAATAATATCACTTTACTCTCATTTATTAGTAGGCTCCAAATTCCATTCATTTGCAGTAAACGTTAAATATTTCTAAGATGTGTATGTCTCTCTGATCCTGTTTGAGGGGAATGGGCATCTGTCACATGGTGTTGTACACAAAAACTCCTTTTTTAGCATCACTGGTGAAGAGAATTAAACTCTCACAAATAAAGTTATACTTCACTTGCGTTGTTACTGACAACATGTGCAACAAGTTCCTTCCATGTTAGAGCAGAACACGGGCAATCTGTAACACACCTAATGCTGGAGGGCGGCCTTGCTGTTAATCTTGTTGGCACAGGTCTGTTATATATGCCAGCTGACTAGTGCCCGCACACAGTTATATGGTCATGGGTTAATAATAAAGAGTAATCATTAGCCAGGTTATTGCTTAGCTGTGGGCACAATCGCAGATTCCATTTGCCGTTATCAAAGTGTCATCTATAAGGTCACTGAGACATTCACTTTGCTAAGAGCAGAGTCTGCTTTTACTTTGATCCTCTGCTTTAAATGGCGACCAACAACACAAAGTGTTCTTCTTTTTTGCCAAGTAAAATATCAATGCCAAAAAAAAACCAAAACTGTGGTATTTTCAATACACTGTATCTGATGAGAAAGAAAGCACATCACCTGTATTCCTAATTAAATTTTTATTTCATTATTTGATCTTGAGAATTTTAAAAATTTCAACAACTATAAATTACTGTCAGCTTTAAATATAAAACGACTCACCCATGGGAACTCTTTCTCTGTCTGTCTCCATCCATCATCCATTGCAGGATCTTCTGGTTTCTCTCCAGATCCTCCATTGGTACCTGTGCCTCCAGGCCACGCCCACTCTCGTCACCTTTCCCCGATGCCTCTGATGTCTTCTTACAACCTCGCCGTGATAGTGTGCTGCCTTTACTACTGCAGAACAAACAGGTAACAAAAGAAAAAAAACAGTTGGAGTCATCTGATTACCTAACAGCATAGACAAGATAAGATACTTTACTGCCACTAGGGCACTGCCAGGATACGGACTTGTCCTTAATAATAGTATAATACATTAAAGTAATACAAATGTATGCAAAGTTCTGGAGCCTATCCCAGGGTGCACCTGTCACAGGACAAACACACAGAGACAGACAACCATTGGCACTCACTTTCACACCTATGGGAAACTGAGGTTCATCAATTAACCTAATCCCACTAACTGCATGTCTTTGGGTTGTGGGAGAGAACTAGGGCTGCCACAAACGATTATTTTGATAGTCGACTAGTCACCGATTATTTTTGCAATTAGTCGACTAATCAGATCATGCATCCGTACAGCTTATTGCACCAGCATGCATCTGCTCTTATATAACTACCCTTAGCTTACAGCTTTTAGTGTTTAAGGTATGTGCTAACTAAAAATAAAGACATGATGATAGTTTATTAAATTTTAATGAAATCTGCAGATTGTTTCGGTGAAGTTTAATAAACTCCTTGCTATCTAAAATTTAACAGGACACCGGAGTAAATTCTCGAGCATCTCACACTTCTGATAATCAGTTGTCTGCTTGACGTTTATTCAGCTGTGTAAAAACTACAACTTTAATCTCAGCCAAACCGATTTACTCAAAATAATACTCAAAAAATACTAAAAAGAGCCAAACAATAACATTTTTAAGTTATCTAAGTGACTTATATATGTTTAACCTGAGTAGCGAAAGGCAGCGGTGGGTTTGAAAACGATTTGGCGGGAGTCCGGTGTTCTCACGGGCTCTAGTGAGCCTTGAACCCCAGTTAGCTATCAAGCTGGTGGGTAACAGACACCTCCGAAAACGTCGGAGCGCTTTTGAATATGTGGTGTCTTGATAAACTGTGCAAATATTTAAGGTTTACACTAGAGATGGACCGATCCGATATTACGTATCGGTCCGATACTGACGTAAATTACTGGATCGGATATCGGAGAGAAATAAAAAATGTAATCCGATCCATTAAATATCAAAAAAGCACCTCACAAAACTTGCGACATGGCGTAACTCGGCTCATAACCGTAGCATGTGGGAGCAGTATGCATCACGTGATAGAGCGGCTGTGTGTATTTGTAGCCTCCTACCAATCTGGCATTTCATCTCCGAGGAAGTGATCCCAGAGAGAAGTAAACCAAGTGTGTAAGTTCATCTCTGAATGTTTGTAAAGCATTCCTGCGGTAAGCTTAACAACCAATATATGGAGCGACTGCCTCTCCCTCCCTCTCCTGCTGCTACTTCAATCGTGATACTGATCAATGATCAGCCGATTGGCTTTTCTGTCGAGAGTTCTGTTGAAAAAAGATGTTTAATCTATTTAATTATTCTTGAAAAATAATTGATTTCTGTGCATTTTGTTTTCACACTGCATCAAATTAAAGTTGATTACGTCGATTAAGCATCATGAGGTGGAGGGTGGTTCCCTATTTTTTTTTGCTGGGAGTTTTAGAGCCCTATTAGTTAGGTTGCTTAATAGTTCTGCTAAGTACTCTTTAAAATACCAGAATAGGGAGGATGGTGTAGGTTTAAGTTTATTAGATTGATCAGTATTGCTGAACTATGAAATATTTTGGGTGCAGTGTATTTTTTTGCATACAGGTATAACAGAATAGCTTTAGTGTTGTTTATTTAAACTTGAGTATGACCTTATACAAAATGCAGCAAGCAAAAAACAGTTTTATTGATTAAAAATCACTATATCGGATTCATATCGGTATTGGCAGATATCCAAATTTATGATATCGTATCGGACATAAAAAAGTGGTATCATGCCATCTCTAGTTTACACAGATACATTCTCGCCTGAAAATATGTTAAACGTTTATTTTGTGACCCAGAAAGAATAATACAAGTAATATTAAAACTAACTAGCTGCCGCCATTGTTGGAAACTGAGCTGGGACACAGTTTCTTCTTCTTCGGGGTTTAACGGCAGCTTGCATCCTTGTACATGCAGTGCTGCCATCTTCTGTTTCAGTCCGTTATTACACTCTTAAATCCTACTACTTATTCCTGCATCTTTTGGGATCTTACAAAGCTTCAAACAACGCGTCGACTATTAAATCAGTCGTCGACGATTTTGATAATCGACGTAATCGTGACTAGTCGACTAATCGTGGCAGCCCTAGAGAGAACCCATGCAAACATGGGGAGAACATGCAAACTCCACACAGAAAGATCCCGGCCTGATGATGGAATTGAACTCAGGACCTTCTTGCTGTGAGCCAACCGTGCTCAGTGGGAATATGGCTGTACGGTAAAAACTGTTCAGGAATTGTCTGGTTTTGAGTTTTTCATGGATCTGTATCTCTTAGCAGACGGTAAAAGTTCAAAAACATTTTAGGCGGGATGGAAAGGGTTTTTGAGTTGTATGCAAGCAGCAAAGAGATGAAGATGTCACTCAAAGCTGGTAGGTGGAAGTTAGTGACGCCTTGTGCAGTTTGTACAATCCTCTGCAGAGCTGTTCCCCTTCCATACAACTTCCTACAGACCAAGTGCACACGCTTACCTATAACCCATCCCCTCGTGTGTGCTGGCTCCAGCTCCGTCAGCATAGTTTCGACTTCTCCCGGCTGACTCTCCATTCCACAGGAAGTTGGGCTGAGACCTACTACCCGCTTCCTCTGGCCCATCCCTTCCTCTGTGGTGGTACAACGGCTTGTGGTGATGCATACCTGAGATGGAAATCAGTAAAGTAAATGGAAACTCACAGCACTGACATCTGTGCTATTTCACCTGAAGAGCCAGTTATGGCTTGCCATTAAGATTTTTTGTAACAGGATGCACTAATTAGTCCAAGGATATTATAGTTCCTTCCTGTGTTGTAAAGGTACATTAAAAATCTCAAGACTCCATCTTCACATTAACTCAATATAATGAGCACGAGTTAAGCCTACTCTGTTATACCAACATCAATATTAAACAGAGCAACAACAGCACATTATTCCACAGCAACTCAAACACTTGAGCAGAATAACAACTATTTCTTGCTACTTGAGGTTACATTTGCCAAAAACTACAGTGTACAGTAGGTGTGGGGAATACGGTCTCCAAAAAACCCAAAACAAAACACTCTTAAAAAGACAGGGACACAGGATATGAACCAGGTATAATGTTGAAGTATCAGCATTAACTTCTAATGCACAGTTCCGCAAATAAATAAAATAATTTTTAATGTTTGTAGAAATAATTTACCCAAAGTTGTGTAATGTAAGAAAAAGTCTGCACTTTTTCTAAATGTGTTTGTAGAACTAGAGAGGACATGTAACTGTGTCCGTTGGAGAGTTGCTTTAGGGACATGTGGTATTGGGGGTATTATGGGGCAGAGCTTAACACAGAGAGTAACCTGGGCCCACATTTAGATAGTCTGTTTGTTGCTGAAGTGCTTTGGAAATCGTGCTCGACCATTTCTCCCTCCCCTTCACAGCCTCTTACCTTTGACTCCAGCAGCAGGCAGACTGTGACCTGCACCTCGGTGTGCAGGGTAGTGAGGCGGCCCGATTCCCCCGTCAGGTGAACGCGATGATTTGGGAGGAGTGTGCCGACCCCCTCCTGCTAAGGTGCTGTTGTTTGCCCCTGGCGACTGGCAGCCTGGCGTCCTCATCACCCGCTGTACGTGCTCATCCAAAATAGATTCTGGGTCGTCGTCATGGGGATCGTCTATGGGGACCAGGCCGCCGTAAGTGGCGACTGTTGCCGTGTTAGCAGTGGTCTCAGAATAACGGGCACCATAAAGAGGTGGAAACGATGAGGGGACGGGTAGAGACATGCTATGAGAAGACATTGAGGTTGTCATGGAGACGTCAGCATCATCCCCCTCTTCTTCCTGTTAAGAACAGAAAATATATTTAGTTTTTCAATTTTAAAACTGGGTTGTACATCAATACAGAAGACAATGATTAAGGTGATGGAGGCTAATAAATGTGTTTCTTTTTTTGCCTAGCCTTTCTGCCTGTGTATTACAAGCCGGATGGCTTCGTGGCAGTAACCACGACACCTAAGGAAAAAAAAGAAGAAGAATTGGGCAAACTTTATCTAAAAATGCTGTTGTGCCAGTTCACCTGATATCTGCTCACTTAGAATCACCAATAATTAAACTATCGATATATAATCCCAGAGTGATTATCTCTTCTCTTGATGGCATAGTCTCTCCTCTCACCAGCAGCAATGAGTCTATACAGAAGCAATCACTGTTAAAGTGGAATGCTAGAGCCAGATTAACTGAGTGTAATATTAAATTCCCACCGTGGCCGGTCGCAAGAAACCGAAATAGCAAGTTTTTCTGGCAAGAAACTTGTTTGTCACTTGTTGTCACTATGTGTTGCTGCTTAATAGGGCTGCACGATTTTACATAAAATGAGAATCACGATTTTTTTGCTTAGAATTGAGATCACGATTCTCTCACGATTTTCTTTTCTAATATAAATATTTATTGCACTTTGTAACAGTTGAGACTGATCATCAAAACAATTTCGTCTCCACCGTTGCTCGACACTGCGTGTATACAGCAGGTAGTGCAACATTTGAAAAATAGTTGCGGGATGGCACTGTGTAGCTTTGTCTAGGGTGTTGATCATTTTCCTAAATCCCTCGTTTTGCACAGTGTTGATGGGAGCCATATCTTTGGTCAGGTGATAAGTAATAGCCTCCGTAATTTCTTTGTGCCTGTGGGAGTTCGACGGGTATGGGGAGGCGCTGTATAAGGTTCCTGTTATTGATGTTTGGGTGGTTGACCGGGACGGATTTTCTCCTGTCACTTTCTTGGCCTTTACAGCTTCGTCATCTCTCACGTGCTCTCCGTTGTTTTTTCCCTGCCAGCTGACTTCTGTATCACGTGGTATAAGCCTCGGCCCTTGTCATTTGTTGAGCAGGAAGAGTGAGCGCTTGTTTTCATGCAGATTATGTCCCGGATCAAAATGCGGTACAATCGTCATCGTTTTTTTTTTGGTTTTTTTTTAAATCGTTGTCATTTGGAAATGAGATCGCACATAAGTATGAACTGAGATCGCGATTTTCTAACGATTAATTGTGCAGCCCTACTGCTTAATACAACTCTACGCTACTGCAAGAGAGTAGAATCAATTGCTAAACTGTTCACAGGCATTTCTGCATTTATGGCATAATGCATTGTCTAAATTTCTACTGTGTAAATCTCCTTGTAGATGAGAAGCTAGCTGTGAGTCTGGAATAGAAGTGACAGAGCTGCATAGGCAGGCTGACTAAAATGTAAACAACTCTTTCTTTCACTTACAAAGTTTTAACTTCGAAGAATTAAAATCACATTGCAGGGTGCATATATATGATCGTGTACTCACCAGCCGTACTCTCTTCAGCCTCTCTTCAAGTCTTTCCTGAGCCTCTCGCTCTCTGAGCACCGTCTCCAGCCTGCTGATGAGCTCCGCTGCAAACCTCTCAGGCTCTACGTGGATGTCCTTTGGCATTCGATACGTGCGCTGTGTATTGACACAAGTAGAAATTATTACATACTACACATGGGTGCATATGTCTGCTGCCATAATTTAAATGGCAAACGTATAAACTAATATGCATTTAACACATTCAAATGGGAAAACTTAACTTGTGCAAACAATCAATGTTAGCAATGTGTGACAGTTATGGTAATTCCTTCTCAACTACTTGCAGATAAATACTGCCTTAAGACCACCTCACATTATGAGCTAAATCTACCTGCTGTGTATAGTTTGTACCATTACATCTACTCCTCCTACTTCTTCAAACCCAGAATTTAGGAATATGTAAATATGTTTTATTCCAAAGTTTTAACTGGTGCCAATCAGATGCCTCTCAGATGTCACTTCTGAGTGTCTGTACATCAAGTGCTTTTAGTTTTTAATGGGGCTGGTGATTTCAATCAGTGTCCAAGTTGATCCTGAACTTTTAAAAATCCAGTGCCGACTTTTAAATAAGTTGCTGAACTTTAGCTGTACTCATTTTGACCAACATGCTGGTAGTGCACCAGGACCTCAGCTTTGCATGGGATGCACCTTTACTTCCAGCTTAAACTGTGGAATGTGCACACAAGTCACTTCACTGACACCAAAAAACACACAGCACTTCTGGCAGGGATTCAACACAGTAGCAGGCTACAAGCCCACCGATCAGACATGCTGTAATGACCTCGCACTGCCAGATAACCTCAATACACCAACAACAAAGGGCTCCCGTCGTCACCTGCCAAACAGATCATGTTCTGAAGGAATGTGTAGAACAACTGAAAGATGTTTTCACAAGGACATTTTCAACATCTCCCTCAGACAAAAATAACATTCCCACTTGTCTAAATGGCACCACTATAATTTTGTACCCAAGAAATCTGACCCAGCTTGTTTGAATGACTACCACCCTCTAGCCCTCACCCCAAGAAATGTGAAATGCTTTGAAAGGCTTGTCTTGCAACATAATAAGTCACATCTCCCTTCTAACCCCTAGAATTTGCATACAGAGAAAACCAGCCTACAAAAGATGCCACCCTGCACCACCTCAGTCTGACTCATCTGCAATACAGAAAGTCATACGCATCCTACTGATTCAAGTCAACTTTTTATACTATCTTGCCACAGCAGCTGGCACCTGGTACCTAGAACTGGATCTTGGGCTTTCTTACACAGAGATGGCAGATGGCCAGAAAGGGAAGAAAACAACACAATATGCTGAATACAAGATCGCTTTAAAGGGTGTGTATTCAGCCCATTATTGTTCAAGATGTGGATACATGACTGCTCTGCTAGTTTTAACACCAACCACACCAAAAGGTTTGCTAAGGTAGGCCTCATTGCCAATCAAGATGAGTCAGCACACAGAGGGGAGTTGACAGCCTGACAACCTTAACCTCAACACAGGGAAAAACATCAACAATGAGATAATTGCTGACTTCTCGACAATCAGTTTCACCTTCCACTGATTGTTGGTTCTGTGGTAGAAACAAAAGCATGTAATTTCTGCCGATATGCCAAACTGATGACATCACTTCCAGTTACACCACCACAGCCTTAATCAAAAAAGGCCTAGCAGCACCCTCCGCCTCCTCCATGCTGCCAACTCCCTTCAGATATTTACAACCAGTGCAGTCTGGGCATTGCCAACGTCCCCACTCATCCTTCTCACAGCCTGTCGCAGCATTCGCTCAAGGACCACACACACACACACACACACACACACACACACACACACTTATGAAACAGCTTTTCAACCCACATCGATCACAATGCTGAACCAGAACAACAAGAAGGGCCTTACTTAACATATTTATTTACTTGTGCATCACTTATTTATTATCGTCATGATATTTTGCACTGAGCAGGATGCCAAGCCCAAGTTGCTCTCCAATGCATCGATCCGTGTATAAATGATACACTGAAAGCACTTAAACATAAAAAAAGTATGAAAAATACGAACGGGTGTGAATTTAGCAAAGATTACAAAGTTGTATTGTCACATAAAAGCCTAATAGTGTGCAGAAAAACTTTAAAACTGCATTCCAGTGTCAAATTCTGCACATATTTCACTGTGCATGCAACAATACAAGAACTGATATTGCAGCGAATTGCTGTTTGTACTCACAGGTATATGAGGTAGGGGCACACGTCCGTTGGCTTTGGCACTTTCATGCATCTCTTTACGATGCTGTTTCCAATATCTGTATGGAGGAATACCATCTCTACACAAACACAGAGGGAAAAAAAAGATGAACAAAAATCAATTACAGATCTGTAACATTTTTACAAAACTCAAAAGTGTAGTATTGTCCGAGGTGCAGCAGGCTGTCTGTGAGTACTTACACACTGCTGTCGGTCAGTGACATTGTGTCTGCATCGCTCGACATGCTCTGCTGCTCACTGTCATTGGCACTGGTTGCTGGAGCCCGCGCATAACCCATGTTTGCGTAGTATGGGTTTATCGGCTCTCTCCATGGCCTGAAGAAGAATTGAGACATCGTGATTCATGCGAAGGAGCCATGTTAAATTTTCAGGGGTTCTTACAAAACATTCGCACCAGGTTTTTTTTGCCTTAGTCATGTCTGATATGATGCTTGTGAATTGTGCTAAAAAAAATTTAAATTGTGAATTGTGCTAAAAAAAATGTGTTAAAGGCTTCAAAATTGTGAATTCAAAAGTGTGAAGCGTCCCGATTAAATACACAAAATGGAAAAAAAGGCTCAGAAAGTTTGGCTGCACACTAAATTTGCTCTTCTCAAGAAAGACTTGTGTTCATGATTTCGCAATAAGACAAAATGCCACCTACTCTTGATATAAGTGGGTGTGCTGCAAAGATTCCCCGAAAAGAGCTATTTACAATCTTGAAAGGGTTACAAAGAAGCTAACAGAAAAAAGTCTCAGCCTTGCCACATGAATATTTCCACTAAAAGAATATCAACAGGTATTATTTATTATTACTTATTATAATGAAAAATATTATAGATGTATTTTGGCAATGTTTGTAAATGACAAACTCTAATTACCAAAATATTACTCTTGCATAATACTAGGTCAACTACACCGCTATACACGAGACAAGAAACACCCACCTTTTCCCACGGGACATGATAGGGCATGTGATTATGTACGCGCACATGCATGTATGCAAGTGAAAGGAGGGGACTCAAGCATTTTAAAAATGAATAAACATAACATAACCCAACCCAAACAAACATAACCCAATATCTACTTAGTAAGAACATATACAGAAACAATCAACAGCCTCTCCACAAAGTTCCTCCTCAAACAGATCGATTCTGAGTCCACTCTCTTAAACTGCAACTGGTCCCTGCTGTGTTGGTCCCTGTTCTGTTCTGCAAGTCTCAGAGAGCTCAGCCCAGTAGCATCAGCTCTCCACCTGCTGTGGGTTCTACTTAGAGCTGAATCTAGGGCTTGCATCAGATCTCCAGAGAACCAAATACAAACGTAACCAGCTGCAGTCCAAGTCTGTCCAACTGCAGGACAAGGGAAACACTAGACGCAAAGGATCGAAGCTGACTGATTAGCACAGAACGTTCAAATCTAGACTATGTTTTTTTTTTTTTTAAATTGACATCGCATGGAAGTTTCAATAAATGTTTAGATATTATTTATGTTATGACTGCAAAACAGCAGGTGTATCCACACACACACCTGTACTCCCTGCTGTCCTGCCTCCTCCTACTGGCTGAGGCTCTCTGTGGTGCCGTCTGCATCAGCAGGGTCTGAGTCAACCTGCAAGCTGGTGTGTCTCCACAGTCGTCCTCATCTTTCTCTTCCTCCACTTCCCTCACTCCTCCTCCTCCACACCTAAGACCACATTTATGTTATTAAAAAAAAAGTCAGATGAATTATATTACTTTTAAATATTTAGACAAATGAATTTCAGCTTCAAAACTTTGTTAGAGCTGTTCTGATCAGCTGAGACAGATCAGTGAAGTTTACAGTTAAATCCTATGCAATGCATCAGAATTGAAATGTGGTATAACACAAAGTCTCAGGTTCCTTTCTCTTCTCACCTCCACTCCTCATCCTCAGCGAGTGTAGGCAAATACCCAGAAACAGGCTTGGCTGGTCCTGATGAAGGGCTCTGATCACTGGGGTTTGGCTTTGGGCTTTCTCCCCCTGTCCGTGTGTACTCCAGGTACAGATCTGACTTAAGGAACAAAGGGTAGGTGTTCTCCTCGATTATGGTCTGGATCTCTGTCTGAGCCTGGAACACACAAAGACCAAGTTGGTACAATAAAAATGAAGATATTATTTCTCACCTCTCACTAAGTTCACTGTGACACAGTGCTCCCAGACTGAAAGGCTTTGCCCTTTCAAACTATATATTTCATGCCAAATGGATACTCATTACAGACCAACACAATTACACAGGATATACCAGCATTTATGTTAGAGACTACACAGCTAGGCTAACACCTATTCCAGACTGAAAAAGCAATGTGTGTCAAACCACATGCAAGCAATAAACCTGAAAGGGTCAAAGTGCATCCCTCGATGTGGCTTGGCACAAGTCAAGTTGGTTTGAATTCTAGCTGAACAGTACACAGCTTTGGATTTTATTACTTTGATGACTTGTGGAGAAACAGCAACGGAAATAAAATCATACGTAAGTCTGTGGAACAGCTATAAAGAAAGCTAATTGAAACAAGCTTCATTTGGTCCATCACAGTAATACCCATGCATTCTTACTCAACATAACATTATTATGTATACTCTATGAGACTCAAGTCTTTAAGACTGGTGATAGAAGTCTCATAGAGTATACATGTGGTCTCAACATTAAGAAGATAAAAATGAGCAGTCATCTACGCAAAACTGAAAGTGTTCAGGGTTAAAGAGGGCAGAGAGGAGCAGATGATCCTTTGGTGTGGTTTGCTCATTAAGGCAGAAACAAAGCACAAGGAAACACAAATCTGTGGTTTAACAAAACAGCGACAAGTGTGTGACTTCTCTTGCTCTTTTACTTTTCCTGTCAGGATGAATGCCCCCTGTCAACCACAGGAACACTGTCAGAAGATCAGAAACTGATTGAGGTACTCAGGAAGTATAGCTGCACTTACACCGTGGGAACCTGGGTAAGCTTATAGTTTGAGTCACTGTTCCCTCCCCCTAAATAAAACCCTAAAGTCAATAAAGCAGAACTGAACGGCCCTGACAAATCTAACGCAAGTTTCAAGACAGCAAAAGCTCCTTGTTCTGAGATTGTTTTAAATATTCAATGGAAATGAATACATGCAAGAACAAACTCTGTGAATTATAAATATGCTACTTTCCATGTTTTTAAATAAACATACTCACTACAAAATCTGATCTGTATAAGGGCTGGTTAAATAGACATGATGGAAGCAGATATGGCTTTAAGTTCCTTAAATCTGGGAGTAAATATTGACACTAAAATTATGACTTGACAGGAATAGACCTAGTGCAGTGAGAAGAGCGAAAAACATAAGTTCCCAGCACCAGTCAACTGAAAGCACAGCCATATGAAAGCCATTGTCTGATTTTTTTTTTTCATCATGAACCATCTTGCCAACATCCACAATTCAGTTTCAGTTTCCTAACCTGTCGGCCTGCAACACTGCTTAGCATTGGCACCTTAATGGCTACAGTTTCAATTCCTTAGCCAAATCTGGCCATTTAAACAAACAAAATAATAGCTGTCAGGAATGAATAACAGTATCTACTAGACTGTTCTCTTCAACCTGACTGGCATCCTGTTAAATATTACAATATAAAATTCTAATAACCTGTTCAAAAATGGCTGCGTCTGGATGCGGCTTTCCCACGCAGTCTCTGATGAAGCTCTTGGTGGCAGCTTTGATCTGCCTGGAGACGATCCCATTCCCATCTACAATATACTTTCTGTAGATAGCCTTGGCCAGCTTTGCCCTCTTGTCCTGGCTGGTCTTCCTGAACCCAGAGCAGGCAAACCAGAAGTCGAGAAGGTCTGCACACCCTTCCTGGCACAGGAAGGTTTTGAACAGCTGGGTGCCTTCCCTGTCGTCCAGGAGGGAGTGAAGTGACTCGGCCCACTTCAGGTAAGGAGGGGTTGGTGAAGCAGAGCCCTCAGGTTCATAGCCCAAGTCCAAGTCAGGGCGACGTGGGGTCGCAGACGACGAGGAGGGTGTATAACTTGACGGGTCCCCCATTTTAGACGACAGGGGATAGCCTGCGGTTTGGGAAAGGGTGTTTGGACGGGTGCTGACTGACTGGACTGGGGTGTCCACGTCTGAGCCCTCCTCACCAGGAACCGGGGGCCGCGGCGCATCCTCTGTAAAGTGGGTAGGGGCACTCATGGAGGCCACAACCCCACCCCCGCCCCTGTACCCGATCCCATGCAATTCTCTGACAACGCTCATGTCTCTGATTGCACAAGGCAGAGGTCAGATATTCCCCTTTAGCAATGACTTGGCTGGCAAACAATTCACCCTGCAATGGAAACAAGAAAAGCAGTTAGATGTAGCAGTGGAAGGTGATGACTCAAATACAAATATTATTGCTAAGGTGAGAATGATGACTTGAGTCACACCTCATCACTGAACTGTGTCACCCCACTAATACACACACAGTATGTATATATTTAGAGTGCGAGAGATCACTGAGTAATAACGTTAGATGATGAGCAGACACACGAAGTATGATACTAACAGTATGAGACTCATGAGAATATAGTCATAGAAACTGAAAATACAGCTAGTTTGTTAACTTGGCATCTAAACTTACTAGCAAATACACCTCAGTTTAAATAATCTCGTATTTCTCCAACTAAGTCTCCAGTTTAACGATGACCAACTCAACGCGCTTTACTTGAGTATCCAAGCTTAAGTTCACCAACAAGTTTATTTCGCCTGTGTAGCAGCTAGCTTTAGCGCTAACTCCTGTCAAATCACACGCTCGGTATTGCTGGACACTGTTTTGCAAATAACCAACTAATGCTAACAAGCTAAAATGGCTAGCTAGCCTTGTAGCAATGCCACCACCAATGCCAGGGCTTTGAAGTGAGAATCTCATTCATCTTGGCCTGCAAAGACGGTGGGGGATGGGCACCGAAACAAACTCCACACAACACGGGCCTCCGTGCAAAAAAAGGAAAAAAAAAGGAAAAAAAACTTCAGCACTAGAGGAAACTATAAACGTACTCGTAAAGAGCACATTTGTACAGAAACAACGCAAACTTTCTTGTTGTTTAACACCAACAAATCTAGTCGCATAAGATCAAACAAAACAAGAAAGCGAGGGCACGTTTCTGACTCTACTGGCTGCAGCGCCAGCTAGCTTGATGTGTTAGCTAGTTTTGATTAGCTGGCTAGCTTAGCTAGGTCCGTTAACGTCCCGTGTTTTCCACAAAAGTTTACGTCCTACCGTCTCTGAAAGCCCGTTCCCCGTAATCCGCTGCATTGGGGATACTGGCGCGAACAGTGTACTCCAAAACGCAGCATATGGATAGCTTTTGAGATTAAATATTAACGAAAATAACCCGTCGTCTTGCCCTTAACTCCCCATGGTGGCTGCTTTCAGAGCAATAATACAGAGCGAGTACGTGAGTGCACGCCGACTGTAAGCGGAGCGTAGTACGTTTCTAGAAATGCGCCGGATAGAAACGCCAAACACACGAAAAAAATACCCGAGATTCTTTAATCTTATCCACGATAAATGCAGCGATACGTGAACGTTATTATAAGTGTCCAGCATGCATAATTTCCAAATAGTTACAAGAATACAAGAAATGTAAAAGTATTTACTATGCAAGGCAAAACTGACTGATGCAGCATTTTGATTCTGCAGCAATGTAGAGCTAATTCAAATTGTTTTATGGGATATTTACTGAAAATGTGTTTGTTTCAAAAACCAAAGTATGACCGCCAAGTCAATGTAGTAGAGTACAACTAGACTCCCACAGCATTTATGGAAAAAGGAAAATGTGCAAACTGCACAAGGTTTAAATATCCAAGTAAATTTCACCTATTTTAGAAACGCACCTA
The DNA here is from genome assembly GCF_051167445.1 of Perissodus microlepis. NCBI lineage: Eukaryota > Metazoa > Chordata > Actinopteri > Cichliformes > Cichlidae > Perissodus > Perissodus microlepis. Next base: position 30,119,876 of record NC_140466.1, on the reverse strand, counting down.
AATCCTGCAATTTAGCAAAGAGAAATTAGGTTCTTCTTACTTCTGATATTTTAATGACTTTGCACTTAGAAACCGGGCCATATGGTAGTGTAGAATAGTGTAGTGTAACTACACTATTCAAAGGCTTACTTTGAATGTTGCCAGCAACCAGTTACAACTGGTGCTTTTCTGACCATGCTCAACCATTCTCTGATGCATTAGTGTATGTATGTTTTTTGAATTATGTATTATTACTATGAAATGTATGTTAGCGCAGGCCCTTAACTGCTATTATTACCATTTTATGAACCTACTTAGTTGCAGGTAACAGTGCAGACATATCATCAAGAAACATGCAAAAGTATCATAGGAAAAAAATCCATCTGGAACCATAAGTGTAGTATTATTACAGATTATATGATTATATTATTATTGCAATGGCGACTTTGTGTAGAATGATTGTATGTAGGTAGCTATAAAAATAGTGAAAATCTTTTTACTCTTCTGGAGTAAAAAGATGATACTACTGCTTCTTAACACAATGAGAAAGACATGTTAAAAAAGTAAGCTTGAAGTATTTATTTATGTATTCATTAGTTTATTTGTTAATTTTCACCACTGTGGGTACATTAAATGAGTTATGAAGAAGAGTTTGTACTTCGTGTCGGTTCTATATGTCTCCGTTCTATGTCAAGGTAACAAAAAAAAGTGCATAACGGCGCCCCCATCGGCAAGAACGAGCAATTTCACAATATCTCTAAATGAATGGAAGTGTAATTCAAACGGTAGCCTTTTAATAGACTCCAATAAAAAAGTTATTCACGATAAGCCGACTGCACCGTACACTGTCACGCACATTAAAAAAAATGTGGATGAAAAAGAAAAAACAAACAAATAAATAAATGAGCCAGAATCCCCAAACAGCACCAGGGCACCACAATAGATCAGGTAGGCTACGGCTCACTTTGCTCCAGGCAATCTGTGAGTCTAAAGGTGAGACAGCTTTTGAGCAACGCGCGATGACAAAACAAGGCGACTCACCTCTTATGCGTCTTTGCGTCTGAACAGGTGTTCAGTCCGAAGAGCCCATCTCTGCCGGCGCAGTGACTCACAGGACAGAGGGAGCACGCCGCTGCCGCCACCTGAGCATGTCACTCCTCTCCGCCGGGCTGTCAGTCATGCAGGAGCACCGAGCTCCCACCGGCTGCTGGAGGGACGGAGAGAGAGAGAGGGAGACAGAGAGAGAGAGAGAAGGGTGTGTGTGTGGGGGGGGGACGACTACAGTTATCAGGCTGAATCAATATTTCCAAAGGCTCGTGGGAAAAAAAGAACACCTGAACGTGGCCTTATTAAATGTTATTCCACAGATGTGTTGCAAATATCTAACATGAACCATGTGTTACTGCATGATGTCAATTTGCCTTACACGTGGATTAACCTGTCATGTGTCTCAGTAAGTAACAGGACTAAAGAAATTACCGCACACACTGCCAAATTTTTAATTTCTATAATCAGCAAGAGTGATTTCAATTCACATCACTCCTTGTCTTTGACAACAGCAAAAACAAGAGAAAATACACTAATGCAAATGTCCATTAACAAATTGGTTTTGGTATGAATTTGAATCAGAAAATGAAAATAGCCCATGCCAGTAAAATCAGAAGAAGCAGCATTTACTCTCTTTGGAGATAATAAAACCAAACCAAGGATGCATGGAGCTTACTATGCCTCCTGAGGGGCCGTCAGGCCAGCTGTCCCATGTGAAGGAGAGCAGGGTCCGGTGGCTCAGGTGAGGTCCAGACACCTGTCCTCATCTCTGCCCACTCCTCGATGCACTGCTTCTTCATAACAACTCGAAGCTGGGAAATAATAACAATAATCATCATCACCATCATCCTTCCTGTTAAAAGGGAGTTTGTCCTTCCCACTATTGCCAAGTTCTTGGTAATAAGTGGTTTACTGATTGTTGGGGTTTTTCTCTGTATTATTGTAGGGTCTTTACCGTACAATATAAAGCATCTCGAGGGGACTGTTGCTGTAATTGATGCAATATAAATAAAGTGAATTGAATTATTATTTTTATTATTTCATATGAGATTCAAAAATAAATTGTAACCCTCTTGTATATCTGGTTCTTTTATTTAATCATGTATATTTGAGCAGACCAATATAACACTATAGTTTTCAACCCTTATGACATGACATTGTTGGTAAAAAGCTTTTACCAGTCACATGAATTAACCGTGTGCACCTAAACAGAACAGATCCCTCAATTTCATGTTAACTTACTACTACGTGTGAAAATCCTGCTGTGTAAATGCTCCACTTATGTCATGTCATAAGAGCTGATACTTCTTAAATGTAACTCTCTTAATATTGCGATACAGCCTACATGTTGCGTTCAAAGGCTAATAAAAAAATCATATTTCTAGACTAACCCAACACAATAAACGCCTCCGTTTATTTCAACATATCCAGAACAAAATTATTTTCTTCATCTTGATTTTCATTTCTGTACATGTTCACTGTACTATTGTAATATATTTACATTTCAAAGATATTATTATTATTTTGTTAGCATTGTTTAATTTTGTCCGCCCTTTCGACGAGTGCAGTTGAATCCAACAAAAGCACGGTGAAATTTCCAGCACTTTAACTTTAAAACTCTATTTGGCATGCGCCATTTAAAACCATGTAATCGTCTCTAAACAGATAATCGCTGTGAAATTGTCAGAGAAGGCTTTCAGAGGACAGTAATGAAGACGGGCGGCAAGGTTTAGCGAATGGCAGTGTGTTTGATTGGCAGACTTTACAGCCAAGGCAAACACACTTCATTATGGAAATGTATGCACATTATTTTGGCCTATATCATCAACAGTCAACACACATACACTCGTTGCACCTGCAGATACAGGTTCTTGTGGTAACAGGCTGGTGTTGTCAGGGCTGCTGTGGTGCCCCCGGAGACAATGAGGGGAGAGGGAAGAAGACAAAGAGAGAATACTGACGAAGATGAACTTGACCTTTATGATGTCTTGGTGAGGAGGGGTTGGGGGCATGTTGGTACTTATGAATCTATAATGAATCTGAACTATGTATGTGTGTGAGTATTGCTGGTCTGTACTCTAAGCTGAAGAAAGGTCATCACACAAGGGGACCACTAGTACACCTGGTGCTATCTATCTATCTATCTATCTATCTATCTATCTATCTATCTATCTATCTATCTATCTATCTATCTATTGCTTGAGATTGTAAAACATACTTTTCCATCCTAATACATTTTTCTTGACTAACTCATCGTAACTCATCAGAGCAAAAATAATGTTGCATGACATTATGACATTTAGCACACAGTAAATGTAAGTTACTTAACAATAACTTGTAATTAATAATAATAATAACTTAGATTTGTATAGCGCCTTTCAAGAAACCCAAGGACGCTTTATATATATATATATATATAAGTTAAAAAAGGCTAGAAGTAAAATATTGCAGTAACTGTAATAAAATCGTATTGCATTGACTGACGGCTGAGTTGCCTAGGGTGAAGACGTGGATATACCAATAACCACGTCTTGGTATTTGACAGATAGGATTGGCTCCAGTTGGATAACCTGCTACGAAAATGAATGGATTTAATAGTTATATGATCATTAGTTGTGTTTAGACTTGAGTTTTTGTAGCTTTGGAGTGTAGTTTTCAGAGTTTATGTGACTGTATGTTAAGATTTAGCTAGCAATGGGCTACCGTCACCAAAACTCCATGAGGTGTACAGGGAAATCGGAACCAATCTACTTGTTTGTTCAAGAAGGTCAAGCAACTGAATTCAGGAAACAGAGGAAAAGACATGCAGATTGAGACAGTGTTCAGTGTAAGGAAAAGTGCATTTATAGATACAGATCCATAGTACTTGATTGCTTTCCTTATCAGTTTCAGTTTTAGAATTTTAAAGACTTCGATGGCGGGAAGTGACATTCAGAGAATGAATATTCCTGCACACCTATATGCTCCACATCATTTTACATTTATGCAATACGACAATGTAACACATTTTTACTCATAGACAACATATATGTTTGTTAAACATTAAGCACATTGTGCCTCATTTATTCCTGTTATATATCTTGTTTTATTGGCTTTACTGACTTTTTTATTGCATTATTAGCAGAGCAGCTGTTACTAATAAAACTGACAAAGACGCCTTTCAACTCAGTGCGCCAGAACCAACGACGCCTGAACTCTGGAATCAAAGAAGGTAAATGGTATTCAACAATTATTAAACGTATTACCTGTGCTGTGCTTTTACTCCTCTGACGTGTCAAAATATCTTCTGGGAAAAGCTTTCAGTAGATCATGTTTGAAGTGAAGTCATTTTTATTCATAAAGTCCAATATCCCGGATCACAGCCCTTTACACTCTCTGTCGTCAGATGCCAGACTGGGTTAAGGAAAACTCATCCACCAAAATTCAAACAAACCTACCGTATGTTTTGGCTAACAAGAATCAAATAATGTGTTCTGCTGCACCTGTTGCCACTGGACTGATTCAGATGAATAACGTGATTGATACATGGATGATCAATAATCAACTGGTCACCCTTGCTAGCTTTTCTCAATTTCAGTAAAAACACAGTCACCTTTTCATAAGCTGAAGTGAAGTGAAGACGAGAGTAGATCATTAATTCCTAAATTGAGGCAACCCTCTTAGACTACTGAGACGGAGCTTTTTGTCAGTGAGCTGGTCCAGCTCCGGGGTCCCTTTGTTCCAGCTGCCACAGCAGATTTGGGCGTCTGTACGGAGGCCTGTCAGAAACAGGCTTATCTCTTGGGGGCCTCCCAGCACAAAGACCCATTTAGATGCTCAGAGAAAGTGAAATCTTCATTATATACCCCTTAAAAGAAAAACACACCCCTGCTCTTTAGGAAAATTAATTGGAGACAAGTATTTTATTCGGGTGAAATAAGAGCTCCAAAACAAAGTATAAGGCTGAGCTTGTACAGTGGGCCCTTTTATTATGTTTGATATGTAGTAGTGAGTAGGATAGCGTCAACGTTTCAGGCAACTTTGCAGTGAGAATTGGCGATTACATTAGTCACAAACATTGCCACAGAGCTATGAAGGACGGCTAGCGCTGAAGATTATGTTCATCACCCTCCTACTTAAACACTTCCCTCTGTTTTCATTTTTTTCTTTCAATCCTCAAAGTTACACAAGCCAACCAAAACAATATGTGAACTACAGAAAGCACAGTATCAACACTCTCCCATCTATATCTATCTCTCTATCATCTATCCACCTATCCATCAATCCACCTATCCATCCATCTGCTGGCCTTTCCCAGCCATGCCTGTAGTGAGAGTGTCAGTATATCTGCCATGGCGTCCCGCTGATGTGTATTGTGATGGGGCTGAATACTCCAGCAACCAATATGGCCCGCACCAATACTGGATTAGCCACAGTGGATTAGCTGGCTGCCCTCCTGCTGCTTATTCAAATATTGTTTCACGTATTGTCATCATTGGGGCTGAGCTCTGGCCCAGTAGCCTGCAAGCTACAGAATATTTTCAAAGAAACCCAGAAAAAAATGTCTTTGCTTCCATTTCCCTACAAAAGCGTCTGATTTCAGCGAATGTGGGATCTGGACCATTGAGGGTCGGGGAAAATTGTTGAGGGGTTCGGAGAGCATCCGCAGCCCTAGAACAGGCAGGGGAAAAAAGGGATGGAAAGATGATGGAAAAGCACAAACCCAACTAGGCCAAGAACAGGCATGAAAGCATGCCTTGATCTTTGATACATGGTGTTCTTCTTTTTTTTCTCCTCTCTCCCTTTCTTTCACCCTCACACATACACTTGGGAGTCAAGGCAATTGATGTGCTGCCTTTGATGGCAAAGAGAGGCCTATATTAACGGCCAAAAAGACCATGATGAAAGGGCTGAGGAAAAAGAAGCAAAATGGGTAGAAAATGTGTTATTAGAAAGAATGGCAACTCATGATGAATACTTGGGATGAAGTGATGGTAACCAGACATCGGGGTCTTGAGGGTTTGATGATTTAACGGCAGCGGAGGAAAGGCTAAGGTAGACGGAAGGCTTACCGTGCTAGCCCCGCGGTAGTGATGGCTGAGGTTGGCTTGGTGGTTCCAGTGTGTCATGCTGATGGTCGTCCTGTTAGAATAAGGGACGTGAATACACCTGCTGCATTGCCTGAGTTCATCGCAGTGATTCCGAGGTCTGGACGCCAGTGGACGTCCCATTGCAGAAGCAGTCGCCATCTTTGTCCCGTTGTTGTCTTGGATATGCTCTCCTGCGTCTTCATCCCTCCCTCTTTCCTTTGATCATGCCTCCCTCCCTTGCTGTCTGCCGTATGACATCATCACGCAGCGGTATCGACAAGCATCAAAGAACCTCTGGGCAGGACTGTGTATCTGTCGGTCTGTGCATTTGAAAGGGGTGTAAATATGGAGCATAAAGAGTGCTGTAACCCCCCTGCTCCTAGCATCCACTCCTCTTCTCTCACTGCAGATGGGTGGTTTATTAGGCCGATACAAAACTATAAGCACACAAGCACACACCCACACCACCCATTTCTCAGACGGGTGTATCCCAAGGCCCCCTGCTGTGCTTGCAGCGTTTGATGATGCGTCTAGCTTAATTCGATCCCAAAGCTCGCTCCTTTTCTAAGACGTTCATTTCACCCTTCTTATATGTTTTTGCAAGCTGCTGCAACAAAACACAAATGTGTTCTTGGTCAACTTTGTGACTAAATGACAACACTACTCTTCGCGTAGCCACCCCTCCTTCTTCACACTTTGACTCTCATCCCCTGCTCTTTCTCTCTTACCTCTTACAGCTGGTCGGTACCATTTCCAATCCTGTTAAAGTTCTATGTCCTCTCAAGGAGACCTTCTGTCTGTCTGTCATCAGCCCCAAAATCACATATACATGTTTCACTGTCACACTCTCAATCCTCTGTGGCAGCTGGTATCAAACCCAATAAGATCATCCCTTAAAAAAACACACAGAATTAGCAACTGAATGGATTAGATTTGTCCAACATCAATGTACCTGCAAAGAGAATGAAGCAAAACAACGTTTTACTACAGTCAACATACATTTAAAATACAGTGTAATGGATTTACAATTAAACTGCTCTACAAAGGCCGGCAGTAGTAATGTAATTATAGAGATAATAAGAAGAAACAATTAATAGTTTAAAGTTTTCAAAGTGGAAAAGACAGAAAGGCTGCAGTACAATTACTTTATGCGTTCTTAAAAGCTGATTATTTTACCCTAATTTAACCAAACTGAATCACATAAACTACTCTAGTCACTGCTAAAATGGCTTAGCTAGCTTTTAGCCAAGCTAGTTATACAGTTTTTCTACATCAAGACTAAAAATTAATGTTTTGCACTTTTTTCAGTCATAAAGTAAAGTCAACACTTCCGCAGAATAACATTTTTTTGTGTCAAAAAGTCCTGTCCAAGCAAAGTTTTAAGCGAATACAGTAAAGCTATGTAGCAAGACAGTTTTAGCTTACTACTAACATTTTTGTCAATCCAAATAATTTCATAATAAAAGCTTTTCAGTAAAATAAATGTGTCCCCCTATCAAAAATGTTATTTACAGTCTATCTTTGACTGAACTGCTGTATTATTATACCTAATAATTTATATTGGCTGCTGTCTCTGCTGTTCACTAGCTAAACGGGCCTACTTCAGGCCAATGCAGTTGAAGTAACCTGGGCTCACGCTGTATAATATCACTGAAACAACATGCTGTATCACTGCGGTCTTTCTGATGCAGTTTTTCTGATGGAAAAACGAAAACTGACGATCAAAGCAATGAACAGTCCCACAGTCCCATTCAGTTACCGAGGTATTTTCTGTAATAGACAAAGAGCCAAATCAAACATGACTCATTAGTGTAACAGAACCTGGATCAGCTTTCTCTTAAGCACTGATCATTGAGAGGAAAAAAGAATGAAAAGTAATTGGAGCTTTTTAGAGTCACACAGCTACCGCCTCCTTGCCTGTCTGCTGTTCTTCTACTTTCCCCCAGTTTCCATTCACATCTTTACTCTGCCCTGCCGCCTCTCTGCCCCCACTCTCTACACCCCCCCCCCCCCCCCCCCCCCCCCCAACTAATTGTCAAGGTTCTTGTTAGCGTTATGCTTAAATGCACCTCTCTGCAGCGAAAGCCACCCAGTGATATGGAAAGTATCCTTAGCAAAGGATTATACACCACTGATTGGAAGTACCAAACAAATGTGAGTGTTTGGAGAGGAATGACTGCTACGAAATCTGTTGTTCACTCAGGCTTTCGCCTTTTTCCATCCTGTACTTCCCTCTCTTCAACTCAACAAACTGTTTCTCAGCTTTCCAACTCTAAGACCAGGCATTCTCTTTCTCCTTCCCAAACCAATCGCATAAACAGCCATTTCCATTCAAACAGCAGCTTCATTCCAGGTATTAGGAGAACTAATTCCACCACATTATTAGACTCCTTAAAAATGCCCACTTATTTCCTCCACAAATTACTTCCCGTAATCCCAATCAACTAAATCCATTTGCTGATTGCTGCCCTTCTGCAGGGGACAAACAGCAATGTCTGGAATCAATATGAGGACTCTTAGCCTACCTGTAAGACTGTTGGGGTAACAGCTAATGGCAGCAAGCTGACGGGCTGTAGAGGGTTGATAAGCATTTCTCATTACTGAACCCCCATTCACATAAGCGCCTGCCACACTTGTATAATACACATTCACACACACACAATCTGTGGGAGAAATACATGTCCTCCAAAACATATTGCCACTGTTGTAACAATAGATATAAATAAATAAATAAATCATCGGTGTGTGCATCTATTAACTATGTGTGACAAAAGAGAAGGCATCTGGAAATGCTATAAGCTGGCACATAGCTAGAGGGTATGGATAAAATAGCAGAAAAGCTTCAACTATACACAAACATACCAGCTTGGCGAGGCTTGTAATTGCTTATTGTCACCATCGCACAAGTGCGTCCAACTCTGTGGTCATTTTTGATTTCATTTTTTTGGCTCTAATTTGTTATGAAGCAAATACCACACTCAGTGTCTTTCAGTCAGTTTTAGTCAGCTCAGTGCATTCCCCTCCACTTTTAATAGATGTGCTTGAAAATTATGCAAAGAACAACAAAAAACAACAAGATAAATATTCAGTATGTATTTTATGTAATGCTAGTAGAATATCCGGATTTTATTCTTACTTTGGGGTTACTTCACAGCAGAATATTTGACTTGTCACTGACATTTTCATTAATGTGACATAGCACACGTCAAATTTGTTTATACAGGGGTTATTAGTGTTGTTTAACTGGAATTAAACAGTTCGAGTAGTGGTTGCCAACACAGAAGATGAGACCACACGAGGTAACTCTGTAGGACGGAAAAATGATTAACGGGACAAATATAGCTTTTCTTTAAGTTGCCTTATTTGTTGTGTGATGCTGGATTGTTTCACCTTGAATTTCTGATCTAGTTCTTTTTGAGGAGAAAATCTTTGGTCAGCATCCACAATGATTGTTCAAAATATCTTTTGGTTAAATAGTGTCTTTTTTACGGACTCAGTCGAATTTAATGCGTTTTGTACTTTTTTTGTACTTGGACATTTTATGTGTGGTTAATGGAAAGTAAATGAGAGTGCCCTTGTTCATTGCAGTTAGCAAACTTACCATATTAAGGCTTTGCCATACATAGAATACATGTCGGTCCAATGTATTTGTTGCTGTTCACCCAGTTTTAATGAATCAATCTCATGGAATCACGGTTAACTCTGTTAACCATTTCAAACTGTTAACATTAACCCTATAATGCCCGTTGTATCATTTTTGATACATGAGTTTCTGAGACCTCTATCTCATCAACATGATCAATACTTGCCATAATTTCAAAATGTTATGAACAAAACTCTTTTTTTTGTCTAAAATTAACATTGTTGTTAACAAAAAGTTGCCAAAAATGCCTAATGTATCAAATGTAATACAAAAAATATATAATAAATATGTAATAAAAATATATCATACACAACATGATACAGCAAAAAAAAGTGGATTTTGTTATAAGGGTTAATAAACATCTCAGTTTTTTGATTGCTTGGGTCTTACAGGGTTAACACTGAAGACAATCTTCAGGGCTCTAAATGCTTATTAGTGCAATTGATGCGTATTACGACCATAAAGCCAAGGATGATAATGTAGTCGTGATGCCAGTTGATGAAGAACCTCATAATGCTGATGTCCATGTAGTACTGTATGCCCACTCACACCCACACAGGGACAAGCTAACCTTTTGTTTTCCACCGTGTCTTGTTCTAATAAAGCTTGTCATACTGTAATGATTGTACTCTTTCACTATTTAATGCTTTCATCACATTATTACACCATATGTATATTTTTTAGGAGTGGCGTTTTAAGGCACTAAAAGCTTTTTTCTTAGTCATTTTCTTGCATATTTTTTTTTTTGTCTGAGCTCTACTCACTGGTTTGCTGCAAGAAGAGATGATACTATCTGTATTATATTATAAATTCCTTAATCCTTTTTTGTAAAATCCAGAATTGAGTCCATTTCCTAAATCATTTTACATAATTCTGATTGTATCTACAACTCAGTCTCAGTCAGTCATCTATATGTGCACTGGAGGCTTCAACCTTTCATATTTTATTCAACTTACATGTTAAAGCCAGGTTACAGGTGAGCAGAAGTTATATTGAAAAACTATTTCCTGATGTAGCCATAAAGGGTCCTTAATAACCAGGAACTAAATGCCTTCTTACAAATTGTCACTTTCGACAGTGGTTTGTTTGCTTAATGTTACATTTTGGAACCAAATTTTCACACCTTTAATGGTTATTTCATCCACCTATAAGTGGACCTCAAGTCCTTGGTGTGCTCTTAAGCTCAACAATTTCAGGCTCTGAATGTTCATTCTGCAGAGAGAGAAAGCTGCAGTCGTGAGGGGATTGAGGCCATTGTTCAGTTAAAGTGAGACAAATGAGACCCCGGAGAGCACTACTTAGCCACTCATAAAGGTCAGATATGGAGCCACACCAATGGATGCTAATCCTGACCCTGGGGACTGTGTGCACATGCGCCTGTGGATGTAATTGTTTCACAGGCCTGTGACATTTAAACCTGAATGAGTGTACAATCCTGGGTGGCAGAACAGTGTGTACGTGCTTGTAAGTCCTTTGGCTGGAAACCAATGGGCTGCAGTGCCCACAGAGGTTTAATTAGACATTGCCTTGGGGGCAATTAAAACATCAGAGGCTATGTTTTTATGTAGACAACACCATTTTATTACTGCTGTAAATATTCTCTTGATTTAGATGATGTTGTTTCTGGCTAAACATTTAAAACTGTGAGCTCTGAAAGACAGATTTTCAAAACCTTCATATGCCATGAAGAATCATCTGGAAGTCACTAATATTAGAAAAAAAAGAATCGATGGGAAATGATACATTTTCTATACCATACGAATTTCACCTGATGGTAGATATGTCATAATGAGGCATCACTGTATGTCTCTCATTAAAATGACTAGCTACATAGTCTAATTGGTATTGAACTAATAACACACTATTGAGGCTGAAAACAGCCAATCCTTCCTTCCTGTATAAGCGCCACAAGCTTGTCAGTAGGTCTCACTGGCTGGGGCACCAGAGAGCTGGAGGTAATGCAATTTGTGAGTTTTAGCAGAATGCGGTGTAGATAACGACTGCCAGGGTCACAACAACAGTTCAGCACAAGTGTAATGAGCAGAAAAAGAAATGACAAATCAGTTAGAGCATGTGTGCGTATCTGAAAGAGACAGAAAACGTGAACTGGAGGTCCTTATTATGATTAATTACCATCACTACACTGCATCCAACATCCTAGTTATACTGCACAATTTTTTTCAGAGACAATTCTTGCTATTTCTCTTAGATTTGACATTAAGTTTGATATGTCTGCCCACAAATCTATAAACAGTGCCTGGTTCTCCTGGTAATATCTTTAATAGGCAAACTGTAAAACTGTTTATGACCTTTAGAGGAAGGCAGAGCAGAAACAGAGAACATACCCAGGATAATTCTACAAAGATGTGAGCATGTACTCTGGCATGAACCTGTAAACTGAGGGAAGAGTCACAGATGCCAGACCTTTTGCAAACAATGGCAAAACAAACAATGCAAAAAGAGAAAGCGGCTCTTATTTTTTGTCATTGTTTGCAAGGCAAAGGTGCCAGTGAGTGAAATCTGAGTTTTTATTTTAAATCTATCATCATCAGCAAATTAAATTGGTCAAAATGAATTTCACTGGCAATTTCATGCCACAATATCTGCAAAACAAACAGCAACAAACATTTCCATCAGCTGCTTTTGTCTTTGTGCTAATACACAAACGTTAGCATGCTAACAAGCTAAACTGAGATGTACACATGAAACATTATATGTGTAAACAATTACTGTTAGGTTTGTCATTGTAATTCTATTAGCATAATTAGATCAAAAACGATGACTCACTTTATTGTGGCTCCACTTGGAGACTTTTCTTTGTTTTTATTCTTCCCCCAGTTCCCACCTCTCCTCTGTTAGCTAGGTAGTTTTTGCCTAATCTTACAAAAAAGCAACAATGATCACTTCTGCTGCAGTGTTCCTCTTACTGGGGGAAATTTAAAAAAAAAAAATATATATAATAATAATAATAATAATAATATAGCACCATATTATCAATCAAAAACACAGCTGGCTCTTGCCGTTTCAGTGCCCTGGGCGAGATAAGGACTGTTTGTTCATCTGTCTGAGATGCACACTCATGTTTGGGGACGCTCATATGTATGATACTGTAGGTTGATATATATTAAACTCAGGAGAAAGACTCTTACAAACAGATGTTTGATTCTTCTCTTTATCCTTCATTCTCTTTTAGCTTTGCTGCTGTGCTTAAGATTATCGTCCTGACAGATGATTTATTTTCAGCCAACCTTCAGCTGTCAGACAGATGCTCTCACATTTTTCAAAATGTTGGTATACAGCAGAGGTCATGATCATCTCAGTGACTGCAAGGTGCCCAGGTCCTTTGGGACAAGTCCAAATTATCATCCTTCCATCTCCATGTCTAACAGGTGGCAGAGGTGCTGATAGGCTGTGTTTTCTTCTGGCCAAACATGATGTGCATTACAGCCAAATATCTCCCCTTTGGTATCTTCTGTGCAAAGGACATTGATCCAGAACTCTTGTGATTTGTTGTGATATAACTTTGCAATCCTAAGATGTGCTGTCATGTTCATTTTAGAGAAAGGAGGCGTTTTCCTGGCAACCCATCCAAACAAGTCGTACCTGTTCAGCCATTCTCTGATTTCACTGTCAGAAACTTTAACATGTAACATGCTACTTGAGGCCTACTTGAAGTAGTTTCTGAGATGTACAGTGCTAAACAATGTTAATAGAAACCAGATATTTTGGAAATCTGTCAAAAACTTGTTTCAAACTAAACTTATTTATTAGGCAAATAACCAACAGGTTTCAAGTTTAGTTTAGCTTTGTTTTTTTTTACCAAATTTGAGCTAGAAGTCAGCGATTAATCAAGCATAACATTCAACCGCAAAAACACATCTTTCTGTGCAGGAATACGAGTAAATACCTCTATTTTGGCATCTTAATCAAAAAATAATATTGTGCTTTACTATGTTTCTTTCCATTTTTGTAAAGCAGTAAATCTGAAAATTAATTTACAATAATCATATTTTTGCTTTAAAAACTTTGATTAAAGAGCTTGCACATACTGGTGGTTTAACCATTACAAAAACATAAAAATTATTTACCAATATTGTTAACTTAGTGGCATAAACCTTACATTGGTTGACGGCCTAATAAATTTGTAAGCACTGTAGCTCTTGCTGCTTTTATTCCCTCTCTGAACATTGCACGCTCTTGGGCTGAATTTGAGTGTCGACTCCTGCAAGCTGTGGCTCTACGTCTCCTCCAGACCAGCAAACTGTTCACACATCTGCTTCTACAGAGGTGATCACACTCTGATTTTCAGTTAATCAAGTACATTTAACAAACAGCACCTGGCTGCTATTACCCTCTTAATTCCTATGGAAGCAGTGAGGCTGTACTTAGTATTTCACAGGACTGCACTACAGACTTTTGCATTTATAGCTTACAGGTTATCAAAATGTCTGAATATGCTTCCTTGTGACATTAACTTAATTAGGATGTGGGTTGCTCCTAATTACAGACTTTTTCTGTTTTTGTTAAACCTACTGACTCACGGACCTGCGTGAGCCACATTGAGAGCACACCTTCACTTAGACAATGCCATCTGCACTGTATCTGGTTACAAAATGGATCATATTATATTTGCATGACATATAAGTAACACGGGCTGTTTGATTTAGCTGTAAGAGCAATTACCTTTGAGACCTGATAATATAGAAATGAAGAAAAAAAAAACCAGCTTATGTGAGAGTCAGTGCCTCTCACAGCCCACCCATACGTTCTTCCCAGTATCAGTTGTTTATTGCAGTGTTCTAAACAATGCACTTGACACACTGCACGGGAGTAGTCAGTATTCATTAGAAACTTAATGCATGAATAACAAGTACTCACAGGTAGGACCGCACCTTCAGACCGGAGATTAATTTGTTCTCAACTGCACGATATCAATCAAGCACTAGAATGGCTGAAATATTTCTGTCTCTGCTGGCGTCCCTCCAGCTGCAGCAGCTGGAGAGATGCCAAAAGAAAAAACTGCACTCATATAAAATTTGTCTGTGTAACAGGTTATACTCTTCATGTATTCTGTAATAAGATGTTACTCTCTTATATGAAGTGTTTTATATTTTAAACGGTAGGTACAGCCTGGAGTATTCAAGTAGGATTATGTAGTATTCAAGACTAAAACAAACGCAAGACTGTTTCTCCTAAAATAATTTTTAAAAGAAAACAACAGTAGGCAGTATAGCTACAAAGATCCATTTAGAGGGTAGCACAATTATCACATAACAGTCAGTACTCTGGAAAATGATGTTTTATCTCCATCTTGTGGAGTACAAAAGAACTGCCAAAGAAGTATCTACACTTTCTAAGTGTAACACACCATACAGAGTTTATATGTATGCCATGTCTAACCTGCTCACTCTCCTCCACTTCGTTCTGTTTATTGTGCCAATGAGCAGAACAGAGAGCACCACGAACTAAGTAAAGGATACGTGAGGAACCAGTTAAACACACAGGCAGCAGGGACGAATATAGGAAACAAGTTACACAACAGTAACAGGTACTAGGAGTGATACCTGTTAACTTGAAGAAAAGTCCATTTTTAAGCGAGTAATAAAAACACACTGAAATTAAAAGTCAAATTCACCATTTAAAAGAACAAACAAACAAAAAGACAAACCAAAAACTGTGAGCAGCTACAAATAGTTTGTAAAATCAATTAAAAAATTCTCCCATTTGAAATGTACAACTCAATAAAGGTGATAATGGATGCCAGATATCCCCCATGAATATTAAAAAACCCCAAATATTAAATTATATTAGAATCGTTTGTGATGTTTACGGAGTTCGTGATGTTGACAAATCAGTCCATTTAAAACAAAAGCAGGGCACTACAAAGCAAATTAAACGGTATTTCCTCAACTGTTTTCTTCAGTGTGAGCTTTCACTCCCCCCCACCTTCACCCTCATCATCCTCCCCCTTCTCTGAAACACTCGTGCCCTTGTCTTCTTCGCCCTTCATCTCTCTTCTGTCAGTCTCTCCCGCATCGGGTTTCTCCGTCTGATCGCTTGTGTCTGCGTCTGCTTTTGCTGTGGTCACGTCAGGCTTCAATATGTCGTCTTTCACCACTTCCTGAACGTTGTACTTTCTGTACAGCGTATAGTCTTTTACCACACTGAGGCAACACACTGTCTTGATGACCTCCACAATGATTGTCAGTTCAGGGTTTGTCAAATCCACTTTGTTCTTAGGGTTCATCTTCCCCACAAGGCCTGTAAAACAGTCGGATTCGAAAGGAGTCAGTTTCTTTTAGCACGGGCACCGGCAGCCATGAAAAACATGGAAAATGAACGAGCCTACCTGCGATAGATTTGATGATTTCGTCTCGCTTGTTGTGGTTGCTGTTGCGAGCCTTGAACGCAATCTGGTAGGTAGCACAGCTTGGAGTTTTGAACCAAGGCTCCAGGAAAGTGGTCAGATATTTCACCATGTCTTCCTGAAAAGCTTTGCAGGTTCCAGTTACCTGAAAGAAGAAAGAAAAAAAACCCCAAGGGTTTTACTGTTGTTGTCATAATGCATCAATATCAAATAATAGCTAATTTTAAAAGCACTGTTTTACAGCTTCAGTCATGTGAATGCTCAGATGATTCAACAACCCCTCGACTTACAGTACGGCGGCATCGCTCTATCCTGCATCAGTTCAAACGCATATGCACATCGAGACTCGCAACTAAGCTACTTACTGGCAACATTCGAAGGATGACACGTGACTTTTTCTTCTTTGTAGTATGGAGATCTGACAGGATATGATGAACCAGTTTATCAGACTCTACGGAAAAACAAAATAAAACAAAAATCAGGAAAAAAAAAGCCCAAACAAAAACACTGAAAGACAGTCTCGCATCAACTACAAAAAGCTTTACCGATATTTTGAGTTCTGATGAAGATCACGTTGTTTGCTCCGCTGTCGAGTGCCTGGAAGCGCCTCTCCTGTTTAGTTTCTGATGCTCGGAGCTGGGCCACTTCTTTCTTCAGGGCAACATCAACATCTTCTTCTTCAGCCTCCTCTTCTTCACTGCTGCTCCCCGTATTTTCCTGAAGCTGTGAGCAAGAATCAAGTCAACTTTTTTGTCATATATGCACACTGCAAAACACAGAGGTTACGCTGGGCAATGCCATTCTTACTTTGTATGTTCCCTTGACACAGGTTAAATCAATGAACTACACTAAGAGAATAATAAGCATAGAAAATTACTGAATGGTATATGTAGAGCATTAAAAACACACAAAAAAGTACAAGTGATACGAAAAAGCAACCTCTGTGCTTCTCGTTTTACGCATGTGGAACACAAAAGCAGTAACGTAAAACATGAGAAAAGAAGCAATCACATGTGGAAACACCGAAACCAGCCATTTGTGCTTCACATATTCATTATAGCTTGTATGAGATCGTTGCTTTTCCCTTACTCCATTAACAGAGCAAGCTAAATCCTAGTTTAACTCAAGCCATCCAACATATTAGCCCCAAGCACTGCTCGTCGGAGGCCTTTGATCCAATAATGTAAACAATGTAAACTTACCTGCTCGAGACCATAGAGCTTGTCTGCGTATTCACCGAGCAGATTCAAGGCCTCCGCCGTGCACTTTCTCTCGTTCATGTTGCATGTGATGAGGATCCCCTGCATGCCCACCTCCAGCTCCCGGGAGCCCTTCCACCGCTTGCTGTGGTGGCTGGCCATAAAGCGCTTCTTGCTCCGTTTCCTGGATTCGTTTTGCACGGCTGACATGTTTCCAGAGCGCTTTCAGATACAGAACTAAAACCGGGAGTTTGGAGGCTCACTAGCTTATCGGCTACCTGTTTTTGTGTTTGTTTTGATTGTACCCCCTCGCCTGTATTAGCCGTAAGCTCAACACGAACTGTCGGAGATTTTAAACCTGCAGCAACAATATAAAAACCGAGTGAAGTTGACGGACTGGTGCAGCTTTTTCCCCCCTCACGTGCGTTCAAACCATAGCCGTTCCGAGAAAGGAGGTCTCCGTGCACGTTTGTTGGTCGTCCTGTACGGCGTGTCAGGAGGGACAAAAGTCTCTGGCCGCGTGTCAAACTACGCTACTGTTATAAGGACACCGTATCAGATTTACACAAAATGACCACATTCTTAAAATAATACAAAATAACTTTAAAAAAAAACTTTATTTACAATGCTGTCACAGTAAACATTTGTTCTTGTTCACAATCTTTTTCTGTTAAAAAATGGTTAAAATTGCTATTGTACATTATATTGTTTGACAAGAAAAAAACCCATATATTTAAAAATGCATTTGGTAAATAATAATAATCATTATAAGGTTGTTATATATTTGTTTTTGGGTTTTTTTGTTTTTTTTTTGGGGGGGGGGGGGCAAACTCGAAATCATTCCAAAACAATGCTAAAGTACATCCTGAATGAATAAGTGTTAAAGAGTTTCCACCCATGTAATTTATATCAGGAATCAGTGTTTACAAATAACTCAATTCCACAGACAATGTTACACAAGAGTTACTGATTTCTTTTAGCCAACACTAGAACCATAGATGGTAGAAAGCATGCATGTAGATTATGTGATAGTATAAAACTAAACCCGAACACTATCTGAAAGCCACTAGAAGGCGATGCCTGTGGTTCCAAAAAAGACATCCAGCCCTATTGAAGTCTATGGAAAAATCACCATGACATGACATCTCGAGTTTATGGGCTCAGTCACTCATTTTGGAACACATTGAATAAATAAAGTCGTCTTTTTTTAAAAAAAAAATTTTGGTCATGGGATTATCTTAAAAACCACATTATTATTACCTAATGAGCTGTCAATCAGAAGTCATTAGCCAGTGTGTGGTTTGACAGTCAGACCCACCTTTCCTTGTCACATCTGATTTTTTGTAGTGGTGGCAACACTCAACTGGAAGCTTAAACTTCAAACTGGGACCATCTGTAACCAGTAGGTTATGTCACAGTGGAAATAGTCGAGGAAATAATTATTTCAACCGCAGGTGAATCTGTAAGTTTGCTAGCTTACAAAGAAATGAACAGTCTCACATTTTTAATAATATTTTCATATTAATGGAGAGGGACAGAATTTTAACCAAACTAATTACATAACAGTTATACACTGAATTGCTTGTCATTGAGTGAATTATTTGAGCTGCTAAAACTCAGCCTGAGTTCTGGCTCCTACAGATTCAAACATGACCTGACCGATTTTTAGGACCAATACTTCTACCAATATTTAGCGATATAAAAAGCCAATATTCTGATACATTAGCTGATATTTATTTCAAAAATGCAATACAAGCAGAATTCCCTAACATTTGTTATGTGTAGTTACTTTTCCCCACACTCTGCTTATACCAGCTAGTTGTTTCTGTGATATTCTAAACACCAACAGAGAAGTTGCCCTCTGGTGGTCAATACTTTCTATACTCTGTTAAAGATCATGGTTCCTCTCTACCTGCAGACAAATATAATCAACTTTATTATTATAAAAGAATTTAATGGATCCTTGATTCAAATTTAAAAATATATTTAATATAAACAACATAATAATAAATTATTTTCTCTTTTGAGTGGCCCCAGTTATTGATCAGTGCAGTAATGAATGAATCCAGTGTTTCCCAAACATGTGGGCCAGGGCCCCCTGGTGTGTTTCAAAGGTTCTCCAGGTGGACCACAGTGATAACAGAAATTCAGTTTGAAATTATTAACAAGTATGTAAAGTTACAAATGTATATAAATGCCTATATTTATATAAAGAGTTAATTAAAACTGGTAATCAGAGGTGGTTAGTTTGTGATATTACTCATTACTCTGAGGTAAGCTTACTGCTCTTGTGCCCCAGGGACAGGTGGGTCATACATTGGCCATAACACTTTGCATATGACTGTGTAGCGTTAGCGATTTATAGTCTGTGTTGTTTGCATCTTTGAATAAAATTTTCAAGAAAGTGCATCACCTACTCTTGTGTTTTGATTAGAGTGAAGATGCTGGGCTGCAGCACTCTTGACTTTGGGAATGGGTGAATAAAGCACTCAAGTCTTTAAACTACTTAATTTGCAGTGACTTGAAACGGATAAAGAAACTTTTTCTTTCCCAATTATCAAATCAATAATTTCAGTATTTATGATGCCATTTAAACGCTGTAATTTGACAAGTGTTTAATTCATGAAAGGACAGCTCTGAAATAAGAGCCAGTGGAATAAATACGGCGTCCCTTCAGAGGGGATTTAAATGTCAAGAGGACATTGATCAAGAAATAAATCAGTAATAGATTAACCATCTTTGAGCATTGATGCCATAATACTAGCCTTTCCACCAATAACACTAATGTATGATGGAGGATTTCAGTAGCTTTTCCTTAGCAGTGACATGTGGGCTGGACGATGGGACACAGTGGAGTTGAGCTGACAGAGTGAAACAGAGGATCTGACAGCAGGAGCGGCCGCTGATGCGCTCTTCATCACGGCCGACTCCCACTTAAAAAACTCGCACCCTTTCTCCATCCGTCCTCCGCTGCCTGATCGGCGGACTGGGCAGCCATAAAACCCTCGACCGTGGTTTGGACCGCCATTTGACACGACCTGACGCTTTGCACGACGGCCGCACGCGCACAGTGGAGAAGTGATCTTCTGAGCTCCTCTCACAGAAGTGATGGAACGGTCGGCACAAGAGGAGAGAGCGTTGGTTGACAAAGAGGAGAGGACACTGCCGTGTGAGGACGGACGCAAGGGAGCTGTAGCTTGTTTGGCCGGCTCGGTGTAGATGGTAAAGGAGGATCTCAGAGTGTCTTTATGTTTTGGGATTTGTGTGATGGCGGGTTTGGGCCAGGCAAAGGACATGTTGGGGGTGGAGGTTTTTTCTGGGACAAAAGGATTAGGCCTAATCGAACAGTTCTTAGTGGGAACATAAGATGTTTTGTGAAGTTGGAGGGAGGTTCTAAGTCCTGTGTTGCACTGATTTGATTTACCAATGTTAACAGTTTTAGGCACAACAAAATAAATATCTGAGGTCACTGAATGCATCGTTTCTGTTGTTGTTCTGTTGTTCATTGCTGTTAAGATACAACAATGAGATTTTTGACCTTTACTGGTAGAATCTGTGGTAATCTTTTGCATTTTAGAGCTCTTTCCAGTTGGTTCTCTCATATCATCATTCAAAGTGAGCCGACTTCCTGCTGAATGTGAAGTATGCTGCTCTAACCAATCATAAGATCCACTATCAAACTCAGATATGTACTCTGCATCACATTCATCATTTGCTTCATTAACATCACCCTCCAACACCACGTTGTCATATGAGCCACACCTTTCCTCAGTTTCCACTAAAAGCTCCGCACCCTCCTCTTTCTCCGTGGATCCTAGCATTGCTTCTGTTTTTGAGGCCCAGTTTGGTGGAGACAGATTTGAAAAGCAGCTCACGGTAGTGGAACACAGAATAAGACTGCTATTGTTATTCTGGGGAGAAACACAGTTTGTAACAACTGAGGTGGAAAGGCTAGGGGCAGCCTCTGCTGTGACTGATTTCCTGCCGTGCCTCAACAGCGGCGCCGCCGTGCCGTTCAGAAGAGTCTTTGGTGAGATCAGGCTTTGACAGATTTGAGCAGATTTGTAAATGGAGCTTGGGTTTTTCTCTGTGGCAAAGTTCTGAGCAATCTCCTTGGGACATGGTTGTTTTTGACAAGCTTTGAGGGGAATTTTAAATGATGAGTGTTTGCTACGGATGACTGTATTTTCCTTTTTATTCTCGTTAGGTTTTTCTTTCTTGTCTGCAGGACAGGAAGTGTTTCCAAACACTGGTTTAGCCATCACTGGGGTCTACAGGACATAGAGAAGATTTTAAATCAGTATCTAAATGGTACAACCCATTAACTATCAATTTAACTCTGGAAGCACTTCTTCCGAGTTACATAAACTATATTGCCAAAAGCATTCCTTCAGCCAGCAAAATAATTGGATTTCCAAACTCAGGTTTTCCAGTTATTTCCATGGAGGTGTGAAAGAATGGCCTGCACAGAGTCCTGACCTGAACCCAATAGAACACCTTTGGGATAAGTTAGTGTAGAAACTCCGAGCCAGGCCTTCTCATCCAACATCAGTGTCTGACCTTACAAATGTGATTCCAGACAACGGTCAGAAATTCCCATAAACACTCCTAAACCCAGTGGAAAGTTTTCCCAGAAGAGCTGAAGGTATCACAGCTACAAAGGGTGAACTGAATAAACCTCTTTGGATTAAAAATGGGACGTCAGTAAAGTTCATATGTGTGTGAAGGCAGACGAGCGAACACCTTTGGCAATATAGTATACTTAGTTCTAATGTTGTCTTCTCTCCAAACACACAAAATACAAACTTAAAGATATAATTTTATTAATAAATAAAATCTAAATCAGTACAACATTTTTGAAAAATTCTACAATCAAAATGTTTTTGCACAATTTCCTTCATATTATTATCTTCACAGAGCTTTTAAATTTGGAAGATGATGAGAGATGCTAGGATTTCCAGAGTTGGGGTTCGTTAAGGGCGACATCGGCCGGCCACTCACCCTCTCCAGGCTCCTAGTAACCTTCATTATGCACCCATCCCTCATCATTCTTGCTGCCAGCTGAGCTGTGTTTCGGGCATCATCTAAACCTGAGAGAGAAAACAAAGAAGTGTTAGGCCGTTAGGTTGATGGTCGTGTGTAATACAGAATTACCTACACTTGGTCACATACCAGAATGTTCTCTGCCCGAAAACTGTATTCCAAGATCCTGAAGAGCTCCATTCAGGCCTTTGGGTTTCCTGTTGTAAAAAAGCTGGAAAAACAAAAAGAAGTTAGAGAAACAACCACATGGGCAGAGGTAATTAGAGTAAATCAGCTCAATTACACAGTCTGTGACATCTTACATCTTAATAAAAATATGTACTCCTTTTACTCAGTTTACTTAATTTCACATTACTGTAATTACCATAAGTTATGCCTTTTTGGACTCACTTAAATCTGTATTCTAGTCTTTGTGCTTTTACCTTAAAACTGACACCCCTTTAAACATTTTATGCTTAAATAAAACATACAATAAACAAAGACGCCTTCAAAACTCTTACCCGGTATGTGCTTCTCAGGTCTATCCAGCTGTTGAGAACATCAGGTTTATGAAGCTGTTTGCGTTTACACTCATACTGCAGACAAACTCCAAGATCCCAGTCTGACACCCAGCGGAGACCAAAGAACACAAATTTCAGTGCACTTTTGCTCATTTTATACCATTTAATACCTTAAATAGTCTTAAGAACTGCAGTAAATGAGCAGATTTAATGGTTCTCTATAGCTAGTTAAAAAATGTCAATTCATAGCAATGCTGAGCTTACAGATGTGTAGACCAATATACTGAGAACTTTTACCTGACCACGTGAGGAAAGTACACAGCTTTTGAGACGGTCCCGAACATCTCTGGTCTTTGTTGGCAAAGGCCACTCCCATTTCGAGCTGAAGGTTTTGGAGCCAACGGCTGAACCGCGAGAGACAGATCTGAAGCGGGATCCCTGCTTCAACCTGCATCTGTACGAGAGAGAAATAAAAGTTGGTTGTAATGTAACACAGAGCATGCTGCCATTTTTAAATGTGTATGCTGCAGACACCTGTGTAATCCCAGTCAGCTCAGTACAGAAGTCAGACAGGATGGGGTGCTCCTGGGGTTGAACATAAGTGTGAAATTCAGACTCCACCTCCCCCGTGGACGTGTTCAGCAGAACAGCAGGAAACTCGACTGCAGGGAGGAAGAAAGAAAAGATGGGCCGGTGTTAAAACAGTAAGGACATCACCCGGATGTAAACTGTGAATGTTAAATCTGCTCCTTACTAATTTCTTGGCTGCGGTTGTTTTTCTCTCTCCAGCAAGTGGACTCAAAGTCGATCACAATCAGATAAGAAAATATTTGATCTGAAAGAACCAGACAGTTTTCACAGCCATAATCCAGTGTTAAAAAAAATCAACTGTCAAACAAATCCGATTTGAACGTGGCATACTCACTTGATACCACAGATTTCTTCGACACAGAGGACTGGCTCCGCTGTCTCAACAATCCTAATTCCCTGCGAAGGGACGAAGATAAAATAGTGTGTATATCGTAACAACACCTGACCCAACCTTGTATTTAAAGTTACAGTGAACCACAATTCTACTTTTAACTGAATACGCTGTCCTCGTAGATGTACTTATAGCATTTATCTAAAACAATATTGAAAAACGTAATTTGTAATCGACATAAACTTATTCGTTGCTTTCAAAACACGTTCCTTTGTTCAGTTTGTTTAGGTTAGCAGATAAGCCAGCAAACAGGCTAATTTTACTTACTTCGCCAATTTCTTTGTGGTCATAGCTGTTATTTAATTTTGCCACGGTGATGTTTCTGCGACCGTCTTTCTATGAGAAACTGTGAACAATAGCAGGAGCTTGACTTTAGCCATTAATAGAAAACTCGGGGAATTCGCGCTGTTTCTTTCAAAACGGCATCTGTAGCTCCGAGCTCGATTATTTAAGCCTGCAAGTCGGCAGGCATCACTGTAGAGTCAAAAATAGTCGAGCTTCTGTTGCCGTCTTACGATTTCCTATCAAAATAAAATACCTCTTGACACTCAAAGCAGCTAGGTTGTTATATAGTTGACAAAAAACTGAACAAAAACTAAGACCAAATGTGTGAAAAATACTCCACTTTTGTAAAAACTTAAACAAAAATAAAAACGACTTAAAAACGTCAAATTAAACTAACAGAAACGGTTTTGTGAACTCAAAAACTGTTTAAAACAAAAATAATAAAAACTATAGATAAAATATCCTGTTTTAGTATCTGTTTGGTAAAAACTTTATTACAACATGCTTGATGAGGCACTGACGTCGTGTATACTGAGATTCTGGTTGTCTGCATGACTGTGAGCCAGCTGCTTTTAAAAAGTGCTGTGTTTTTTATTGTAGTAACTTTGCTGATTTTCCTGAAGCTTGCCCCTGAAATATGTGCTTCATACAATAATAATTGAAAAAATTGTGAAAAATAACACTGAAACCATTAACAAATAAATCTAAACATTAAAAAACAATAACTAAATTAAAACAAAGAAAATTCCCCCTGGAAACTAACTGATATCAAGCTCAATTTTAAACAAAAAAGTCAAAATGAAATAAAAATTAAAAACTAACTAGAAAATACTAATCATAAACAACAATTCTGCTACATGCACATAGCCGTAGCTACTCGTGTTTTATTTTTAAAGTTACAGACCGGAAGTAGTGCTAGTACCTGTTTTTATTTTCACTTACAAGACAAAACTAGTAACACATGCTTTAGCCATGTGTTACTAACTGAAGATATTGGTAGAAACATATAATTTTGGACCAAACCGGACCCATGGCGTGTGGTATTTACACAATTTTACCTTTATTATACATCTCACGCGTATACCGGACTTCAAAATTGATTTAAACTAAAATTTCAGCTAGGTTGGGATTTCCTGTGTAACTGTGACTCTGATATAAATAAACTAACTAACCAGAAAGAGAAGAATAAGAGAAGAACCAGCATTTATGAGCACTTTAATTTGTGAAACTGAACTTCTGTTGATAACAAATGGCCCTTCGCTGTGTTTTCAGTTCCCCAGCTCTGGGTAATGTGCTGTAAACGTAGCATAGTCTTTCTGTATTTTATTTTGGTTTAAACTGCCTGTCTAAAATACAGTTCAACGAACAATTACCAGCTCCAAAATTAAGTGAACATGAAAATGAAAAAGCTCACTGACAGCGTGTGATTCTTAGCTGTTTTTAATGCCCACAGCTATATTAGTAACTCTAAAGTTTGAGCTCCAGCTCTACAGAACAAGGCTGCATTGCTCTGCACTCATTTGAACCTACAAACATTGCACATTTAAAAAGGAGCATCAGTAAATCTTAGCACTAAACAAACTGAAATATGTTTTTGGTTTGCCTTCCAGTGTAAATATAATTGGCTTGAACATGGAGTCTTCCACAGTTGCAAAGTGCAAAGCAAAGAAAAGGAAAAACAGCACCCACACAGCTCAGGAGGAGGCTAAGAGATTCAAAACTGAACAGCGAGATGATGAGGTGCTGCAGTGTGGACCTGCCTCTTGCTTGCCAAGGGTTTCGGTATTGCCTGACTGCCTTCAGCAACCGATCACCCTGAATGAACTGACAGAGCTGCTGCAGTATGCTGCTCTCGGGAAAACAGGTGGCATCAAAAAGCCCAGGTAACAGCTGCAGTAGTAATGTGTTATCTACCCCATCAGCTGGTGTCAAAGAGTCCTCAGTAACTCATACTGTGCCGTTATACTCACATAATAATAATAATAATTTAAAATGTGTTTTTTTCTGTCTACTAGTTGGTGCCGTCTCCGCCATCACAGAAAGGTTAAAGGTGTAAATGTTGTGATTGTGGAGGACCTGACACAGAATCACTTTTACAAACACTACCTCTGTCTGCAGCACCTCAGGACCAGCTACACTTCTGTAAGAGGGAAAATAAACACAGCAAATCAAATTATTTATGAGTGAAGTCATATTCGTAGCACTTTAGCAAAAAAATAAATAAATCTTACTTTTTTTAGAGGGTCACCTTCACGCCATCATCTGTAGATGTAGTATCTGGAATTTTTTCCAGTCAAGTTCCCAAACAGGACGGTTTGTCTGTCTCCAAACCAGATGAGGAACTGCAGGAAGGTGAGAATCATGTGATGGATGATGGATTAATTTAGTAGTTCTGCTCCTATTATCTTTTCTTATTAATATTCATCATATTATTATACTGTAACATTTAGTGAAGAATATTCGATCTCGCTGGTGTTTTTGAGTTTTCATGTAATGTTTTTGCTCTTCTCTGCACCTGTGTTCACTTTTTCTGTGCACTGGTGCAGCGATGAAGAACCACCCAATCATCACTGTGTTTGGGACCGAGAGGAGAGGACTAACAGCATATGTTCTCACAGAGGAGGAGATGATCAAGAATAACTACCCTGTTAAAGGTAAGAATTTTTCTGTAATGTTGTCATGGCCATCCAACAAAAAGGAAAAAAAAATAGATGTTCATACTGGGATCAATCACAATTGTTTCTGTTTTCCATCCTTTTTTTAATTGCCACTTGGCTTCTTCTTGTTTCTATCTAACACTTTTCTACTCTGACTGACAACCCAAGGTGCTTTTTACTACAAGCCGTAGCAACCCATTCATACAGAGCTTTATTCTGTGCTTCTGAGCACTGATCTCTGAAGGATCAGGGCCCATTTGGGGTTTAGTGTGTTAAAACAGTAATCTGATATTTTTTAAACTATATCTTGTGACAAAATTACCAAATATTAGATGGAAAAATAAAATAAGCCGACCTGGGGCATTTCAACATGAGTGCTGAGTGGCGAGATTTACTTTGAGCTTTGACCTTGAATATGAGTGGTATGGTGTTGTGTGGGCTCAGCGTCTCCTCCTCACCTGTTGGTTTATTTGTTTTCAAACAGGAATGCCCGGCTTTGAGGAATTTGTGTGTACAAACTGCGCTGACTGTGTGACTGACAGCAGCCCCCTCTTTGGAATCGACTGTGAAATGGTGAGAGACTAAAATATTTTGTCACTTCCCATTTTCCACGATGGAATCAGGTGGCATCACAGAGGTGCAGCTGACAGCTAACAACCTGTACGGCGCTATATTGTATGGCTGATTTTTGACTTACCCAACACTTTTGAAAACCAGATCCCAGATTAAAAACAAACAAACAAAAAAAAAACTGCAGCACTATGTCCATTTCTTTGCCCAGTGTTTCCCAGCAGGGCAGTGTGCCTCTGTAAATAGGAAGCTTCCACTCACATGCTTGTGTTAGCATCTCATTGACTATGCCTATGATAACAGCTGCAGCACAAAAGGTTACATCCATAACATCGATTTGTAGCTTTTTTCCTGCAATTTTTAGTATGATTGAGTTTTTGCATTCACTCACTGTTATGTTTATTTTATGTTTCAGTGTGTAACAAAAGATGGAAAAGAGCTAACTCGTGTTTCTCTGGTGGACGGTGATGGGAAGTGTTTAATGGATGAGCTGGTGAAACCTCCGAACCACATTCTCAACTACTGTACCAAGTACACACGCTTTTTTATGGTCTCGAGTTTTAATAAATTAAGAGTCACATTATGTTTGTACAGGAATCTGTGTCAGTCAGTGTCATATATTACATCTTATAGAAACATATTCATTGTTCTGTCTGAAATTCTTTCTCCAACACTGCTCGTATCTCCTGATAGATTCTCTGGTATCACACCTGCGATGTTGCAACCAGTAACAATGACTCTGCAGGATGTTCAAGAAATGCTCATTAGGATTTTGCCACATGAGGCAGTTCTGGTGGGCCATTCTCTTGAACATGACCTCATAGCTTTGAAAGTGAGTGATTTCTTTCAAACCTTCTGATGAAGTCATGGCTCACAAAAACAAATTATTAAAACAAAACACTGTGTGCAGGATATTGGCAGCTTTTTAACATTTATCAGAAATGTTAGAACATGATCATCTTGACTCGGCTGAAATAGTACTTTATTCCAGCAGTAATCATGTCCTGTAATTTCAGAGAAAATATCTTAAAAGAAATACTTCAGTTTTTTCATTAACATGAGCTGTAAACCATGTTGCGTCTGTGCCCGCCCTGCAGCTCATCCACAAGCATGTAATTGACACGTCACTGCTGTACGAGAGGGAGTGTGGGCGAAGGTTTAAGCTCAAGGTTCTGACTGGGATCATACTGAAGTGAGTTCTCGTGTTATCTCTAAATATTTCTGTCCCACTGTGATCGATAATCTAATTTTCCACTCGTATCTCAGGAGGAAAATACAAACAGAAGATATGTTGGGTCATCATCCAACTGAGGATGCTCTGGCAGCCCTGGAGCTGGCCCAGTACTTTATTAAAACAGGACCTCGCCAGGTAGGAAATCATATTTGGAAAAGTACACACACACTCACACACAGAGGAATGATCTAACATTTCCTTTGCTTACTGTCAGGTTTTAGAGATTCACTGGAAGGCGCTGTGGAGAGAAACAAGAGAGGAGCCCTCACAGAGTCACAGGTACAACAGTCTCTATATTGTTAGTGTGCAGGCCAGTCTATAACTTGTGTTTGGGTAACCTTAAAAAGAAAAAAAAAACATGGGTCTGACTAAAAACGTAAAACACAGTGATCCACTAAGCCATGCTGGGATTACTCATCCAGTCTTTCTTCCTTCTCGTCATGTGTAAACCCCACACACAGCAGAGGGTGCGGGTTTTCTTATAGCCAGGCATTAACAAATTATAAAGTGACCTGATGTAACCTGTAGGTGGAGCAGGTCAGAAAATTAACCTTACTGCGCTCAGATGCTGCCATTATATATAATATAAGGTCAAATAACTTAAATGACCCTGCTTGTCATTTACTGAGAGAGAGAAGGAGAAAACCCTGAATGAATAAACTCAATCTGCTGCATTCAGCTTCAAGGTGATCGCTGGAGTGGGTGAAACGGAGGAGAAGTGGATGAAATGGAATTGTAGAATAACAAATGTCACTTTAGTGTTGCAGGTCAGGTCAAGTAGTTAATGTCCACATATTTTGCAGGTCTGCTGGGGTGGATTGTCTCATGTTCGCTCTGAGCTGAGTGAACTGTGTCTTTGTCCGGGTTTTTTTAACCTTCAAGTTAAGGCAGTGCATTGCACACCTGAAAATTAAGCACTTGAAGAAATTTAGGTTTTAAAACAGGATGTAAACCTCCTGCAGTAAGCATGTAGGAACTGACCCATGTGACCCACTGTGTTATCTTCAGAGGTATTTAACACACTGTGAAACTATTTGCAATCGGCCTCCCGATCTCTGTAATCTGTTTTTGTCTTGTTTTGGATCTCTTTCCATCCAGTGGCCTCAGCTACCAGCTAAGACTGAACAACTTTATGAAAGTCTGAAATGAGAAAACAAATTTAGGCATTAAAGTCGTCTCAGAATACTGTGGATGGATTGAGTTGTTCACCTGCTGCTGACAGGTCCTCTGTCTTTCCTTCTTGTGCAGGTTTTCTGACGTGCTACACGCACTTGGACGTTCAGTAGTCTTTTTAGGAAAAGATTCCAGTCACAAGCAGTGTAACTCAGACAAAGAGGTAAGAAGTAAGGTGATGTCTCTTGTGTCTGTAATGAAACACTCGACTGAGCCCCCCAAAGCTTTTTAGACGTTACTGACTCCTTCTCCAGTACATGTGAAAGTATTGGTTCATTTTTTGTTCTTTCATATTTATCCTCACTTTCCTCTCGTAAACTCTTCCTGCTTTGCTTCTGCCCAATTACACCTAACTCATTATGCACCGCCCCCCTCCAGGTGCTTAAATCTTTCCGAAATCTGAAAACGCAGCCGTTCTTCTCCGTCCTTCAGTTTTCCACCTTGTCAAACCATCTGAAGAGTTACTTCCCTCATCAGGAGCGGCACCATCAGATGGTGAGGCTTTTCGCCAGCGCTTTGTATCATTTTGAAGACATTCGCTTGCGTGTATTTACTCTGTCTATTTATTTCCTGCAGACTTGCTCAAGACTTCAGGACATGTGTGTAGTGTTTGCTGGGCCGTTCCCCACAGGCTTCTCTGACGGAGACGTGAAGCAGCTGTTTAGTTTCTGCGGAGCCGTTCGAAAAGTCAAGATGTTGAACACAGTGGTCAGGGTGTGCATCGCTTTCATTGTTTCACCAATTCGCTATAAAACCAGAGCTGCGAAATTCTTCACCGTTGCTTGAATGCTTAAGTGTTTGATCTCCCAGGTACACGCAGAGATTGAGTTTGAGTTGCTGGAGGGAGCGATGCTGGCGGTAAAAACTCTGAATGGCCTTAATGTGCTCGGGCAGACTATAAAGGTAGCTCTCTTCCTTTTCCTTTTTTTTCCATTTGCTTCTGTTATTTATTCCCTTTGTGCTGCAGTTAGGCCCACATTTATGCAGATTATCTCCAACTACTTGTTATTTTCTAGGTACAGAGGCCGGTGTGTGAGTCAATGCTAGATCTGGATGTGACTCTTAAAGCACTGATGGGTGATGCTCTGAATGCCCGTCACCTCTACGCTGTTAAAATGAACCACAGTATGACTGAGTGCATCAGCACTTCCACAAAAGTTAATGGGCATGTGTCAGATGCTGAATGCTTAGATGTCACTCCTGTGAAAACAGTAAACGGGCTACCTCCAGCTAAAATAAACAAATGGTTGCATCTCAATACCTCTAAATCTGAACTGTGTGAGGAGTCAGTCAGAGAGACATTTGGCCACTTTGGCACAGTGAAGAGAGTCATCCTATCTGCCAAGCCTAAAGAATCCACAGGACATGCATGCATAGGTAAGGTGAAAACTACATTTATCACGCGTTGCACGTGCTGTGTGTGACGTTTGCGTACACTTCAGAGTCTAACGTGTCCGGCTGTCAGTGTTTGTGAATTCAGAGGACAGACGCGCAGCGCTCAACTCTTCTGAGGATCTGTGGAAGAAGAATTACCTCACCTGTCCATCGCTGACGCCGGTCCATTTGCCTTCATGGGTTGGAGCGGAGATTAAGGAGACAACCCACAGGCACAGCAGCGCTCAGGTAACGAGTAGATTGTTGTGATTCCAGTAGGTTATCGTTCTTTTTTTAACCCTTTATCACCCGTGTATGACACAGGTTGCCTGGACTTGTTTCATAATTTTGGCTGTAAAAATGACAAAATAATTCTCATCTTTTTGGAATCATTTGAATTATATTTCTAGGCAAAAATGGTTGAGAGGGAAGCCAATCAAAAAGCAGGCTGACCTGAAAGTGAGGGGAGTTAAAACGACCTGTTTTCAGAAAGCGCGTGAACTCGCGGCCTGCTAACAGGGCAGAACTATGAGTCATGCAAAGCTACTCCAGTCAAGTCAAGCATAAAAATATTGATCTGGAAATGTGCACAAAAAGGTCTCATTTGAAATGTTTGGGGTTTTTTTTCCAAGGCTCTGAATTCAATACTGTTGTTTTCTTAGAACAAGTATTTCAACCATCCTGGGTCATAACACAGTTCTGCTGTGTCATCCTATAAAAATCCAAAGTAAAAAGGGAAAAAGGAAAGGCTACACCAAGAAGAAACATCACACACAGATGACTTCACTAATTAAGAATATTACCAACAATATAACATAGTAAAGTCTTACAGAAGAATTTGAATCTCTGTTAGTTACTTTTATTCTTTCCTATCTGCACACTTTCTGAACGTGTGATCAGGTTTTATTGAGTTGAAATGTGACTAGTAATTAATTTCTCCCTCCTGTGCAAAATCAAACTGATCCCAGAATCCACACAGCGTGTCAGCACCTCAAAAGAGAAAAAAGAAAACAAGGCATGAAATCTAAATAACTCTGTAGAGCGCAGGGATAAAACTGCAGCCTTGAGCTCACAGTATATCAGGGTTACTCTGAGCAGAGGCCAAGTGACAGCCCCACTGGAGTTTGTTAAATTGGATTTAAGAGTACGAGAAACAGAAAGCTGGATAGTGCTGGGACCATGATTATCTTTAGATGCTTAGCTGGCACGATCTTACAAATACAGATCCCCATGGTGAGCGTGATAAGCTGCTACGTTTAACGAATGGAGTCATAGTATGATGGATGTCATCATGTGGTTTCAGGATATCTCCGTGTGATTGGTTGATATAGATAGTGCTGCATTGTGTGTTTTTTCTTTTATAAGAATCCAATCTCAGTATAGGTTCATTTCCTGTAATAGTTTTGCTGCAATATGTTTGTGCAGATGACTGCGCCTGGCTCTGCTGGAGGTTTCTTCCTGTTAAAAGGGAGTTTTTCCTTCCCACTGTCGCCAAGGAGCTTGCTCATAGGGGAATCATATGATTGTTGGGGTTTTCTTGCAATAAAAAGCACTTTGAGGCAATTCTTGTTGTGATTTGGAGCTATAAAAATAAAATTGAATTCGATTAGGAGAGCTAAAAGCATCTTTGGTAATTAGATTTTTCAGAATATTATTGATGTACAGAACATGTATAATGATGACTCTTATGTTTCATATGCGTAGGAGCAGCAAATGGATGTCGCGATGAGGAAGCTAGACCGCTGCCTGCAGAAGCTCTTCAGATTCCTCCCGGCTGGCACCTTGTCTGTGGTTGTGTTGCTCGGACACGCCAGGTGAGAAACCCCGCAGCGTCTCTGCCTCATTCTGCCCTCCAGTCATACATTTCTGAACCATTTCCCCCCTGTTTTTCCTCCCCCTAGCACAAATGGTCACCTTCCTGGCTTGTGTCTAATGGAAGTCAAGCAAGATTGTTGAGGAGATGGAGCTGTCGGCTCCAGGATGCCTGAACCTGTGTCACCTGGATCAAATGAAATCTGTTCAGTAAAGTGAAACTTGAAGGCGTTGGGTTTTACTGAGACTTGCTCTACCTCAGGAATTGCTTTTTTAGTTTTGTGTAATGGGGCAAGTTTTTTTTATGGCCTTGAAATAATCAAAGCTGCAAACTAAGATTTGCCTTTAGTGTGTGGATCTAAATTGAAGAACTCCATACCCTAAGGGTATAATAAAAATATCATGGTTGTCATTCCATGAATAAACAATATTTATACATTAACCTGGCTTCATGTTGTGGTGCAATGATAGAAAATGAAGAAAACAACTTGGGAGGCTCATTTATGAGGGGAAAACATGCAGAGGGATTATGCTGTATGTAAAAGGAAGATGGAATGATTTCCACGAATGTAATGCTTGAATTAAATACAAAACACATGAATATTATTGTGCTTAGAATATAGGAACTTTGAATTTGGATGTTGTACTTAAAAGGGATTACATTTACAGACTAAAATTACACATTAAAGCAGTTCTGCTGCGACTGAGTGCAAACATTTATAAGCCAAACCTGCGTATAAATATAAAGGTCATTGCATATAAAATCAATCAGTGCTTCTTATCTGATTCCCTCAGAGATAGCTGATGTTTTTGTGATACAGAAACTTTAGCATATTTAATCAAACCATGCACGTCTGAATTGCAGGCCCTACAGTACAAAGTTATGCTGCGATATTTCTTTGGAATATATCCACACGAATCTTTAAGGGTTGAAAAAGGCTGGGCATCAGTGCATGACTGATCGAGGCCCTGCTCTGTGGATGTGTGTGAGAACCTCTATCAGGATGTAAAATTGTTTAATCAGTGTTGTATGTTCAAAATAATAGATCCCAGAATTAATACAGAACATGTAAGCGCCAATGCAGTTTCTTCATTTAACATTTGCAGGGTTAAAGAAATAATTGTGTTAGAAGAAATCACAGCTAGAAAAATGACCCTGGTATCAATATAAGTATGGAAATGCCACTAATCACAAATATATCCATCCATCCACTTTCTTCTGCTTAATCTGCTGTATGGTGACACGGCCCTTGAAAATTTGCACAAAATGAACTTTTTGTAGTATTCTCCAGTGAATTATCAGAAGATAAAACAGTCAGGATACCAGTGCTTGTTTGCGCTCTGTGCAGAGGTGCCGCTTCCCAACAGGAAAAGGCTTCTCACCAAAACAGTGGTGAGTGGATTAGCTAATAACTATAAATATATTAATATAATGGGCTGCATAGTGGTTAGCACTGTTGCTTCACAGCAAGAGGATCACTGGCTTGAATCGACCATTTGGCCGGGGCCTCTGTGTGTGTAGTTTGTATGTTCTGAATGGTTGTCTGCCTCTGTGTTGGCAACAGACTGGCGAGCTGCTCAAGGTGTACTCCACCTCTTATCCTAAGGTAGCTCCACCGCTCTGAATTGCATAAATAGAACAGAATGCATGGATATTAAATATGACGCTATGTAAATGAAGCCAGTAGAGAAGAGGAACTTCCACCAGTATCACATTATTTCTTTTCTACACTTTGATGTTCAGCATTCAGCATTAGTTAATTTAGCCAGCAGTAAAAGCGCTGTATTTGTATAGCGCTTTTACTAGTCCCTAAGGACCCCAAAGCGCTTTACACAACCAGTCATCCACCCATTCACACACTGGTGATGGCAAGCTACATTGTAGCCACAGCCACCCTGGGGCGCACTGACAGAGGCGAGGCTGCCGGACACTGGCGCCACCGGGCCCACTGACCACCAGTAGGCAACGAATGAAGTGTCTTGCCCAAGGACACAACGACCGAGACTGTCCAAGCCAGGGCTCGAACCGGCAACCTTCCGATTACAAGGCGAACTTCAAACTCTTGAGCCACGATCGCCCTACAGGTTAGTAATCTCTTTCATCAGGGTCAGATCACTTATGATGTTAAAAGGGACAGGACGGGGTCCCTGTGACTTTTTACCAAACGCCCCAACAAACAATCATGTCACAGACGTTACACTGCTGCGGTTTTAATTCCAGTCTAATATATTCCATGACGCTGATGTCCAACACTTCGGATATATAACTAATTTAACTGTGTTCTTAAACAGAGCTCAAATGTGTTTATTTACCCTTAAAAAAGTGGCACCTGTTTTTAAAAACCCAAGGACAAATATTCAATACAGTGCCATGTACTTAAAGAATGAAGGCACAGTTTTGTTAGGCTTTAACATATGTTCTGGAAAAAACAAACAAGGAAAACAAACAAACAAAAACCCTCATCGGATTCTGAAAGCCTCGTGGGATTTGAATGATTTTGCATTTTAAAGATCTGCAAGCTGGACAGATAACACAAGAATCGGGAATCAACACGACTCCCAAGTTTCCATTTAGGCTCCAGAATTTCCCGTCTTCCCCCTCTGGGAGCAGTTTCAAGCCTTCCACCACCCCAGCATCCTCCTATAGGCTGCGGGGTATATACACAGAAATTGAGTGCAATATTTAACAACATGGGGGATCTTGAAGCCAAGTCACCAAATTCAATTCCTCTGCTATAATAAATAATTTCAGGCATGTTTTCCATTCAACAACATCAAAAATAATCAGAAGTAGTCAATTTAATCATGAGGAATGTTTAAAAAAAAAAAAAAAAAAAAAAAAAAAAAGCTTGGGGTTAACAGGACACATAACAGAGCCTCTAAAGTGGATGAATATTTGAGTCTATTTAACAATTGTTTAAGAAAATGAGACAAAAACAATTAGTAAGAAACATTCTTTAATTTTTTCCCCTTTTCCAAGGAAATATTCAAGGATTTTTAAACTTTCTCATACAAAAATGTATACGTCATTTTAACGCTTACACCTTTTGCATTAGAACATACTCAGACAGCTGAAGGTTGACACAGTTACAAAACATTCAACACAAACAGGTAAAGAAAAATCATTTCTGTACAAAAGAAAGAGAAAAAAGAAAAAAATACAAGCACCTCTCATGAAAGGACAAAATGCCACCAATAATAAATATCACATTATCATTGATAAGCTTCTATGATAAAACTGGAGAAGTTGACAGATCTTTTTTACTTTTTTTAAAAATGGAAAAAATATTGGACTGCATTAAAATACTAAATAACCCTGACTTTGTAAACTATAGGACCTGTCAAGTGGTATATCTCACAATTTATGACTCACAGGGATACAAAGACGGGAGAAAAATGTACATCTCCCTCACATGCGCACACACACACACACACACACACACACACACAAAAATAAGACTGACTACAGGTATCCGTCATTAAAACGTGTAAATGTTTCCAAAGTGACAACATGGATGTGGTGGCAGATACCAGTCTGAACACATCAGAGAATAAATGAACAATAATTTCGATATTAAAGATCTGGTGGTACATCTGTGTGTGTTTACCCAGAGGAGTTGCCTGCTCCTCTGATCTAGGATCAAAATATGGCAGCTGCTGTTATGGCTTGTGTTCTCTGTCAGTAGTCCAGTTATGTAGCTTGGCTGGTAGCTATGGACACGGTATCCACAGCTGTTGGATGAACAAATGAATATAGTACTGTACGACCTTGAAGGAGAATATCCCAAGTGCTTAGGAAGAGAGACTGTGCAGGAGCCCAGTATGAGACAGCGGCCTCTACATGCTTCACCTCTTGCTACCAGACTTCTGGGACTTCGAACAGTGTTGGTGTAGATTCAGCACCTGCACAGGAGAGACGCACATTTTTCACATGACTGAAAAAACCCAACAACATGCTCCCAGTGTCTACATTCACCAGGTCATATTAAACAGTATATGATAAATGTACAGTTTTATTTTTTACCGTTAGTCCTCCCCTTCCTTAAACTGCCATGTAATCCCTTACTAACATCCTCAGGCTGTTGTGAACCCTTAAATTCTCACCTAATTTCAGCTTTCACAAATGAGACTCCCAGCAACAAAGAAAAGAAAGAAAAAACTATAGTCCAAGTATATTTGGTAACTATATTATTTCTATGAGATCAACTACAAGCAGATCTCCTTTGTCAAGTATTCCCTACCTGACTCCCACCATATTTCAGTTTCTCCCAATTCTCTGGAATGTCAAAAAGATGGCATAAAGGAACATAACACAAAAATACTGGCACCCCCAGTGCCATTTCTCGGCCTCCTGCGATATCAATTTCATAATCCTACATCACCCTGTTTAAGTTATTGCATTCACAGGATTTTCAGAGAACTTGACCTCTGACCTTGAGGTCAAGGCCACTGGGATTCGAACTTGCCTGAGACTTTTGTAGATACACCTATGGTCTCACTCTGAAGCTCCTATTTTGCCCTGTTCAAGTTAATGCAGTCACACACAATATGACACCACATCCTCCTGACAGGTCACTTTGACCTCCACAATATTAGGCTTTTATGTTGTGGCTAATCAGTGCATGTTGAGAAGATATTTAGTTTGTCTTATTTCTATCTAGGATAAAAGAAGGGAGTAGAGTTAACTTAGGAAAGGGCGCAGCTAAGCTGATTTTAGCTACACATCTTTATATTTGACAACACCACAAAGCAGCAAGTCAGCCTGAATCTGACCTGGTCCTGTTTTTTTTACTTCCAGAACATCTAAATGTGACGATGAACCATTATTTAAAATAAATAAATAAAATAAAAATCACATTATGAGGAGAATCTTTGTTCCAGGCCTGCAAGTAGGTTAATGGGCCGGTATCAAAAAAAAAAGAAAAAAAACAAACAAACAAACAAACAAACAACAACCAAAAAACGCACCTTCAGATTTCTTTTTCTTGTTCTTTTGACCCTTCCTCTTGTGTACTGTTGGAGTTTGTTGCCAAGGGACAGTCCCATCAGCGTCATTGCCTGGATTTGTACCCTCGGGGCTTTTCTCATCATCAGGGGCTGGACTTAGCCCAGGTGAATCTGATAGATCCCTGCAGAACACAGCAACCATAAGAGGCTTAAATCACAACAAACATGACAGTGTCAGCATAAATGATGGCTGCTTTTACTTACGTCGTCTTCAGCCATCCCTCGGATGTCTTACTCTCGACAGCTTTAGTATTTGCCACATCTAGGAAACAGTGACAACAGTGCACAAGACCCAAGATTATAGTTCAGAGTATTCATTATCATTTAATGGGACACAGCGTGGGTGTAGAAAATGCATTAAGACAGAGCTTTTATTAGTATATGCACTCCCTCACTATTCACCATAAATATCTTTGGGAATAATGTCATCAAAGTCATTTGACATCTCTGCTTTGGAGCAGGTGAATATTAATAAAATTACACTAATCTAGCGCTAGAGTACCCAGGCTTACTTAACTTTAACTCCTTGGCAGTGATGATCATTCACCATGCCACCTGCTCTCATCCTCTGCTAAGTACTTTCCTAGGGGAACCCTGCTGCATACTACCACACAGAGAAAAAACAAAAAAAAACAAACAAAAAAAACAGTACAAATGAACACACGTATTCACACACCATCAGTTTTCATCTTCTTGGTGCCTGTGGTATCGGGGTAAGAGTAGTGACTCCAGCCATCTGTAATTTGAGCATCATCAGCTCCCTGCTCTCCCTGCAAGGGACTGATGCTTCGCTTCCTCATCCTACAACAGCAGAATATTTCATGTAAACACAACCTGTGAAAATCTGGAGAAAATACTACAGAAGAGAAAAATGGACAGAATTTCATCAGGAAATGTACAACGTGAAGCATTCATTGCACGAGTACCTGGAATATCCAAACCCAGAAGTGGTGGAGCAGGTGTAGTGAGGCTTCACCCAACTGTCCTCTCCCCATGTTTTGGTTGTCTGCTTCTCCTTTTCCTGCTGCTTTCCCTGGATGTACTCTGCATATGTCTGGATCTTGTAGCTCTCTGCATAGCGGCTGGTGTTCATAGCTGTGTTTAAATTAAAAAAAAAAAAAAAAAGCACAGTTTGAAACATTTATGAAAGACTACTTACTACTACTTACTTTGTGATTAGCTAAAGCATCACACTCACCTATCTGTACCTGGTCCGTCTGACTTAGGGACACAAAGGCAGACGTGTCGTCTATCCATGAAACCTGGATGTTTCCTGAGTAGATAAAGAGCAGAGGGTAAATTATAAAGAACGGCTAATATCTGTTTAAAAGCAGAATTAATGGGCTAAATTGTGACGTACCAAAGGCACTAAAGAGCTGGTAGAGGTCACTAGTCTTCCATTCTTTTGGGAAGGTGACGTACAGGACATGGTCTCTCTTGGGTTGCACTGTGCAAGAAGAAGGGAAGAAAGACAAACATGACGTGGACGAGCTGCAGTTTGAATTTGTACCAAGCATATTTTGTTTGAAACGTAACTTTGTATTGTGTTAGGGTGAGTCAAACAATATTTAAGCTGTTTCAGTTTATTTTGGTTTAATACCGCCGCAGCTCTAAGAAATGCTCAAAATTTAACATTTGGTCTGTAAAAACTTTGGAATTAGTGAGTCCAAACCAAGATAATATAATAGACCATTAGTGACAGTCATGTTGTGTTGCAGTACTTTACTCACAATCCGGTCCTGTGATGTTGAGGTAGGGTATATCTATAATCCTCATCAGAAAAAGCCTTAATAACAGAAAACACAAGTATTAAAAAGGTTTTATTAAAATAAAAATGTAAATCAAAATAAAACACTTAAAGCAAATCAAATCTATGAAATCACTTACTTATTGAAGAAAGGCTCAATTAGTTTGGAACGAGCTGAGATGTATGCTTTGGGCGGAGTCAAGAAAGAACCTGTAAAGGGAAACGCCAAGTTTAAAATCAAATATCTGAACTGAAACTTTGTGTGAAAAGAATCAGTTATTACCCAGATAATTGGCCATGGCGATGAAACAAAGGCCAGTGATGTAGGCATCATAACCCGCCTCATGGAGCTGCTCCTGGGCTGTGTCATAGCTGGGGAAGCCCTCTGCTGTTTCTGAAAACAGCAGCACAGAGACGAAAGTGTGTCAGCGGGGTTTCTGAACAGTCACTGCATTTCAGACAGCGTCTGCTTTAGTTACTCACCAACTTGTGGTGACTTGAAGGGGCTCTCCTTCAGCTGTTTCTCTAACTCTGCCAGAGAAGTATTTGTGATCAACTCCTGAAATGTAAAAGAACGTGCAATTATCGCCCCGATCACTTATAATTTACAACAAATCACAAATGATATTTTCAGGTGATTGGAGGGCTCTAGCCACTTGTACCATCACATTATAATTAGACCCAATTACATAAACTGTCTTAATAAGCCCTACTTAAAATCATAATCAGCTTTTGTGGTCAAGTATGTTGACACCAGAGAAATTAAGGCACGGGAGCTCCTAAAGTACTTACAGAGCAGCGGGAACTTACAGGTTGACACAGATTTAGTGGACACTAATCT